>NC_138385.1:16259242-16349614 GCF_054177405.1 Leptonychotes weddellii
AGGTACAGATCTGTGATTCAACAGTCTTGCACAATTCACAGTGCTCCCCATAGCACATATCCTTCCCAATGTCTATCACCCAGCCACCCCATCCCTCCCCCCTCCCCCCTCCCCCCTCCAGCAACCCTCAGTTTGTTTCCTGAGATTAAGAATTCCTCATATCAGTGAGGTCATATGATACATGTCTTTCTCTGATTGACTTATTTCGCTTATCCCTTCCTTTCTACCCCAGGTTTACCATAAACTTCTAGGGTGCACATTCTCCTTACAGCACAGTCCCACTTTCATTCCAAGATTCAATGCTGTAGTTTGAGTATTTAACTTGGATATGAAAATGCCAAGTAAAAAATGTAAAGGGAAATTCCTTTTTTAAAAAAATTCCTTTGGTTAAATCTCCAGAATATCCTATGTCTACAACTGGAAAAAATTAAAATTGATTATGTTTGCACATTTATATTTGCTAAAAAGAATGCTAATAAATACATTGTATTTAGAAATGGCGAATCCAGCTAAGCTAAAAAGACATTCATAAACTGCTAAGTGTTTCAGGAGCCTTTGTTAATATCCCAGGCATTCTGCCACGTGAAATGATGTGCTAGTCTGGAATCAAGAATCTCCCTTTTCTTCATGCTGACAGAAATAATGATCTTCTTTTAGTTCTGTGTTTGGTACTCTCGGGTACCAACTTACCCCGCTTGGGAGACCCTATTTCATCATTTCCTGAGCAGAAGGTTTGGACTCTGTGTGTATGTGTGTGTGTGTGTACTCTTCCTTGACAAAATCTAATGAGAAAAAAAGTGAAAAAGTGAAACCAGTTAAGCAAGATTTGGAGCAGAAGCTTCCAGAGTTGAGATTTGTTGGGTGTTTTACTGGAAACTTGATTGTTGAGGACAAGGGTCACTTGTGTTCTGTCTTACAAGCAGCAAGTTATACTTTTGCAATCTGTCTGGATGTGCTGTCCTGGGAGTTAAAAAGTATGAGTTTGACCAGCTGCCTTTAAAGCTTCTGGAATGTTTTTTAAATGAACGAGAGTTGTTAGTACACTGAAAATGTTGCTGTCAGAGTGTGGAGCAATAACATTTATATTTTGCATTCTGTGAAATTCTCATCTTGAGAGAGACTGTCCTTTTTGCTTAATGCAAGCTTTTGCTTCAGGATTTGTTACTGCAGAGAATCACCATTTATTACTCTTCTGAAAAAGAGCTGGTATTAATACTTTGTTTAATGGTATGCCTCCTCTTAATATTAATGAGTCTGACCCAGGATTTATCTATGTCTCTTGATTTCACTGGAGTATTGTCATCCTGTGGAATGTGGACGGACCAAATGTTAAGCAGATTTTTAGAGGGTGAGAAATAATGCATCTATCACCTTTTATTTAATGTAGATTATGGTTGATAAGCTGGCTTGTATTCTTAGTGTTTATTTTGGCTAGAAACAAATGATTACTACTTCCTCAATTTGATTTCAGAGAATGCCCGAACTACTAAAACATCGTATGTTACAGGTCTTCACTATTTTTTTTTTTTTAAAGATTTTATTTATTTATTTGAGAGAGAGAGCACATGAGAGGGGGGAGGGTCAGAGGGAGAAGCAGACTCCCTGCTGAGCAGGGAGCCCGATGCGGGACTCGATCCCGGGACTCCAGGATCATGACCTGAGCCGAAGGCAGTTGCTTAACCAACTGAGCCACCCAGGCGCCCCACAGATCTTCACTATTGAAGAGACAGAAGCATATTTCAAAATCCCAAACCCTTTATGATTTATTTTTTTAAATGTGGATTAAAATTTACAGCAAACTAATTAATTTAAATCAATTGAGGAAAGTCTAGTCTGAATTACTGAAAAGTCTTCACATTGAATTGCATATATATTGAAATACTGTTGTCTTCAAATAGGTATAAAAAAATCAAATGAGGCTAAAAAACATAAAGGCCCTCAGTCTGGATATCAGAGACATAATTCTGGTCTTTTAGAATTTATAACACGGTTGAGAAATGAAAAAAAAAAAATACCTGACATTTGCATAGTTTTTAAGGTATTTTCACGCATTATGTGATATTTACCACAACCCTTGAGGAAAGAATTTTTATCTTTATTTTAATGATGAGGAAACTGGACTTGCTCACACTTAAATAACCAGCATCCTAGTTAAAAATTTGATGCAAAAAAGGTTTAATTTTAATTGGAAAAAAACATTTTATAATTTCTAAGGAGGCAAATTCTTCTCCTATTTTTCCTAATGTGTTTAGGTGGCGGAATTTCAATAATGAGCAGAAAGATACTCTTTAAAAGTAATCATTTTTATGATATAGCATGTGTACAAGTTTCAAGTACTCTTTGTACTCTTTGTTTCTGGCTTCATTTAACAACTTTTATCTTTGACATTAAAAAACAAATGTAGTAGTGATCCAGCACAGTTAAAGGACTTTGTGTCTGAATGAAAGATTTTTTTTTCCCCTTGGTATTAATTAGAAGGGCAGAAGTCCGTCAATTGTGAGAGTGGAGCCTGAGAAACCTCGATCAGAGGAGAGGTCCCTGTGGTTGGGAGGGTGTCCAAAACCGGGCAGACCACAATGGGGACCGGAAACTGCCGCTGTCACCTAGCATCCAACCCAAGTCAGGGTACTTAGTAGGTGCTCAATAGCTAGACCCTGATTGCATTACATTTTCTTACTTTAAATTATCCCCCAAACCCTACATTTTGAAAAAGTTTCGCATGCTGTCCAGTTTGCTCATAATGAAGATGCATTTGATTCGAATGCCACTTCCCACTAAATGTATGAAGAAATCAGATTCAAAATAGAAGTACTGTCTGCTACTTTTGTACTGCAAAATCTTGTAAACCGGTAAGAACATGGTTAATATTGTATAAAGTATAAAACAAGTATGAAGTATAATAATGTAGTTAAAAATAAACCAGAGGAGTTACATATACACAGTGTATTATAATCTGTGCATCATAGTGTTTCTAATTTTCATGGACTCTCTTTGATCACGTAAAATTATTTTTTAATTTAAACTGATGGGGGACACAGTGAAATTCCACCTTAAGATAGTTCTTCTGGTGCCAGTTCCATGTGCATGTAGATCTGTTGTCAGTGTTCTCATTTGAAACTGTAATCTATATTCCTATCTTTTTACGACATTTTCATCTTAATTGCAGATAAAACTCAGAGGAAATTTGCACAGATGCTGCTTTGGAGAACTTTACAACCTGGGTTGCAGAACTGAGCCTTGGTAAACCTGTCTCTATTACAGCATGTTGCCATACATCTAATTCAGTGCATAAGGTCCTTGGTCTTCAAGATCCATCGGCCTTAAACAGGAATGCTTAGCACGTTTACCATATGTTTAAAATCTGTTCTTTATCAATCAGTCCTTTTGTAGCTTTCTAAGTTCTTATCGATGGCTAATATGCAAGAATTAATTTTTAATATTTTAATTGATTTCTTTAATCAGTTTCTCAACTTGTATTTATTAAATACTCAAACTCAGTATTACCTACTCAATGCCTTTTAAAAGAAAGTTATAATGGAGAAAAAAATTGAGCCTTAAACAAATGGTTACTTCTGTATATTACCTCGCACCAGTGCTTCATTCTATTTGTAAAATCTTTCTCCTTTAAATGATTGGTTAATACTTTGAGACTTTGTTTACGTGTGGCAGTGTTGTAAAAAGAAACTAAAGATCACGTTTTTACCCTGATGGATGGAATATCCCTTTTCTTCAAGTACAGTTTGTGATGTGTTTTTGTAATTAACATGTTCTGAATGTTCCAATTGATATTTGAAATTGACAGTAGAGCATTTAGCTGAAGAGTTAAGCGTTTGATTCCATTAGGTTTTCACATGTGTTAATCTCATTTACAGCATCGAATTGCAGCAGTAACATTTTCCTTTCTGTGAAGTTCTAAATTTAGTTATGACCTACTTAGCAATGCCTTTGAAAAGGGATATTGTATCCATGGTAAATTAATTGTATACCTAAACAGAGATCGCTCAGCTTTGCCTGTCAGGCTTGTAATTGACATCTAGTAGACTTCTGCACATGTAAAATTGAATTCAAATAAAATCATATACGCTTTCTAGTTCTTAATATTTGTCTTTCTGGATAATAGTTTAAAGCAATATTTGTTAAAGTTTTCTTGCACTATCACAGTTGCTTTTTAGTTATTTCTCAAGAAGCATGTTCGTAGTAGAGACAAAAATCTGTGTTAACAGGAGAGGATAGCGCCAAGTCTCTGGGCTTTTTTGTTTGTTTGTTTTGGGGATTTTTTTTTTTTTTCCAAATGTGCTTCTAATAGCCATTGCCTTCCATGTTGTTTACCTAATCAGCACATTTTGTCTGAATACTTGAACATTTTAACAGTAATACAGGTATAGAAACAGAAAGGAAACTTATAGAGTAATCTTTTGGTTCAGTTTTAACATCTTGATAACAAGCGCTTTTTCTAGCAACAACTTAAAAATTTTGTAAGTTTGACAGTATTTTCTCGTTGGGTTTTTATTTGGTTTTAGTTGCGTGCTTTTAATTTGCAGAAGTTAGTAACTGCAGCTCACCTACTGCACCAAAGTTCTCGATTTTAGGAGCCCAGCTTTAGTCATTTGAACATGCTTCTAAATAAAACAAAACAAAAAACCAAAACTATACTTTTGATCTATAATAATAGCTCAATAACTTTGTCAAGGAAAGCTCTAATATATGCAGTGATGGTTTATGGAAGGGTGTGGCAATTTTAAATTTATATTGTGTGTGATGTTCAAATAAAGTGACATCTACATTCATGTGATTTACTGGTCAGCATGACCATTAATTATTACGTAGAAATTGATTAAACTTTGATTTCCTTTTTTAAAATCGTGTTGCATTTGATTCCTGATCAGATTCCCTCAAAGTGAACCCTTGATCTGAGATTTTGGAGTTTATGGTGAGGTTGTAGGGTGGAGGCAGTTGAAACATTGTTCCTTATTTATAAACCACTTGAAATGAATACCTAATTTAAGTTTGCACTTTAATACCAAACTTAAAAACCAAACACTCAGTACAGAGTAGGTTAAGTGGTCATGGTTCATCTTTATTAGCTGTGTGAAATTCTAAAGGAATCAAATAATTCATGATGATTTAAAATTTTTCTGCAGATGACTTTTTTTATATGCAGTGTTTCTTTCCTATGGATAGTCCCCTGCCCTCCCTCCCCCACCCCCATTGATCTCAGCAGCAAATTTAACTTGAATTCACTTAGGATCACAGGAATCAGGGGAAAGTGATTTAAAGGTGGTTTCTCCAGCACATTTTAAGAAAAGGGACCAAAAGTTATTTTAGCCTCCTCAATAGATTGCATGTCAAGTTGCTTATTAGGATAATAAATTAATATTAAATGCAATATATGTCTTGTCTTTACTATGGCATCTGTTTAGGAGTTGTTCAAATCACTGCAGTAGGGCTCTGCAAATAAAATCATGTAAACTGTTAATGGATCTAATGTACTGTAACTTTATCAATGAAAGGTAAAAATCTCAACAAGTACAAACATTGAACAATGACCTATAAAGATTTGTAAAAGTAAAATTTTTCCAATAGATTTCATTCTTGTCATTTTGTAAGATGACCCTGCAGTCCACCTGTTTGTAACTTTTTTAATAAAATAGACATCTGTATTACCAAGGTTGGTTTCTTGAATTTTTTGGTATGTTACTAATTCTAGATTTGCTAACTTGTAAATCTTTCTCCTAACTGACGCCCGTTGCTTTTATCAAAATGATTGTGTTGTATTGTAGTACATATTGAAAGAAACGTTCACTTGTGTCCTTAGTCACCATTCTGGCATATGTGGGGGGGAAACTAACCCATATCCTAAAATGTAATATTTAATCAATTGAATCACTTCCAAATAAATTAGAAGTTAGAACTAATGGGTGGAAAAGAATAATATATGACTTGTCACATTTGGAGAAAGTGGTCCAACTACAAATCTGTTGGCTGGCATTATCCATGTATAGGAGATTTCAGACAGTATTAAGCAGTATAATTAAATTTTGAACTACCAAATGAATTAAGAACAACACAATCGAGTTATCACTTTGTTTTATCCAGTGGAAGGCTTTGCCAGTCCCTTTAGCTCACTGCCTAACTCAATATTTTTAAGTTGTTGAACTAACCGCCATGTTTTTTAGACAGGTCTTTCTGTCCGAACATATATGGACTGGATTTTTTTTTTTAATTTGTAAAAATGGGCAGGTTTATATACCTATGTCATAACACATAGAAAGTATCTTACTGTTCTTTTTTTTTTTTTTTTAAAGATTTTATTTATTTATTTGACAGACACAGCAAGAGAGGGAACATAAGCAGGGGGGAGTGGGAGAGGGAGAAGCGGGCTTCCAGCTGAGGGGAGAGCCCGATGCGGGGCTCGATCCCAGGACTCTGGGATCATGACCTGCGCCGAAGGCAGACGCTTAACAACTGAGCCACCCAGGTGCCCCGAAAGTATCTTACTGTTTATTACCACTGACGGTTATTGGTCTGGAGTTGGGCTCCACACACCTCATGTATGCTGTACTAGATGTGGTCCTTGACGTTGAAAAACTCTTTTCTACAATGAAGGCGCTCATGATTTCAAGGCCCTCCCTGTTTCCTCCTCACTGAAGTACTATCCTTTCATCGCTCAAGGTTAACGTTTTTAACCAAATGAAAAACAGAGATGATGAGAGGATGGACTAGGGTAAGAGCTAAGTGGTTCTAGCCCGATGAGCCAAGTACGTGCTGGATATCAATCAGGAAGCTACTCCGGGTAACCTACAGCTACAGCTGGGTCACTCTTACCTCTTACCCCTCCCTACCCTCTTCATGTTGTTTCTTAGGCACAGAGAAGGTTCATCCGGTCTTCACACGCCTCCAGGATATATATAGCAGCTTGGGATCGAGATCCAAAGCTGTAAGACATCTCGTTCAGATTCAAAGCAGGGGCGGTTTTTCAGATAGGCTCCTGTTTTCACCTCTATCTATCTCATTTGAGCCAGACTGCTATCTGGTGTTTAGGATTTTATTGTCCCCATTTTGTTGTTGATGAAACCAAGGCTCAGGAAAGTTGTGCCTTAAGATCATAAAGGCAAGGTCAAATGATTAAAATGTTGAGGAATTTTCTTTGGGGCAAGTTTTAAAATTATCATTGGGTAGAGTCAAATGGGTGCTATTAAAATTCTAGAGCTTGCGGAAACAAGATAAGACACAGCAAGAAATAACTGAAGTCATTGTGACAGTCCATATGTAACAAAATACTGTGGGTCCTATTTAAAGGTAATGTGTTTGTTAAACTGCTAAGAGTTTATGTAAGACATAAGCTATTTTCATTATGGCTATTTTTCTTTTGGAAAGGCAATGTCTTAAATCAGGATTTGGCAGCCTTTGGCCGACAGGCAGAATCCAGCCCAGTTAGCAATGCCAAAAGAACTGTAGTTAGATTTAGCAGCTGTATCCTGGATCCATTGCAGAGCTCAGCTGTACCCTTTCTCTATCTAAACTTAGAGTGTGAATGGAGGCCCAGAAGTGCAGCTGATCCCAGACACATCCTTTATCAGCAGAGACCTGCTGCTGTGCTTACAGGCATCATTCTATGGCCCAGGCCATCCCACTCCCAAACGCAGTGGTCCTGCCCTGTATTATAGTTCATGAGTCTCCTACAGACTGTGAGCTCCTTCGAGATGGAGCTTTGCCTAAGTCACTTCATCCTCAGTGCTTTCCTCCGGTGCATTATAGGTGCTCAGTAAGTATTTTGTGAAATTATAGTCTCAGAATCAGTATGGCAGATGGGTGTTCAGTCTTGAGAAAACCCTGGCTTTGCCATCTCTTACTGGTCTTCATTTATAGCAGGTAGCATGAGAAATGTGTTTTCTCCCCCTATTTTCCTTCATCCTCCACAGCGCGAAGGGGTTTTGTTCGCTTGTTTTGCTTTCTGTTTTTGTTTACAATTGAAGTAGTTGTTTCTAAACTCACTTCCAAGAGAAACGTATACCGTGGAGCGATGGTCCATACAGGCATGCAGTAAATATGGACTGAAGGGCCTTGAATCTAAGATTAAGTCCTACAAGACTCTAGCGAGAAGAGTATAATCACGAGAGAGTATTTGCTGCCCTTGCCTGAATTTCCTCTCCCCAGTAGATCCCAAAGCTGACCCAGACCTGCCCCAGCCAAGTTCTTAGGCAAGTCAGGGAAATGCTCATACTGAGTATGAGCAAAAACCTCCCCAATGTTTCCCCTTTAATGAGGCCATAATTTCTATTCTCACTGCAAAACCTCAGGTAATTCCCCACCCGCACCCCTACGGCCATGCTCTCCGCCTTTCCTTTACCCTGGTCCCCATTGCCTCAGTGTGCCTAAGCACCAACTTCCGCCACAGGAAACTAAACTGCTACCCTTCCCCCTCCCTTCTCTATGAATCTTGATAGTTTGGTGAGTGATTAAACTCATGGAAGTAAGATTTCTTTTACTCTGGTGCCCCCCTACTCCAACACTCGGTCTCCAAATCCTTTGACACCAATAGTTGGAGACATTGTCAGGTTGGCCTTAAACCAGCGTAAGGTTATATTCAAAATAGCGGCTCCCTGTATGTGCTTCAATGTCAGCGACCTGTGCAGTCTGCCATGTAACCAGAGACTCGAAGATGCCCCAGGAAGCCCTCCAGGAATTGGCTCCTGAGGCTCTGGCTACTTTTACTTCATGCTGTAAGCCCCAGGGAATGCCGGGACTTAGTAGTTTGACGCTCCTACCAGCTGCTGTAAGCTTTAAAATCTGGAGGGGGGGGTGCCAGGGGAAGGAGAGGGACTTAAGCCCACACTAAACTTCCGCTGGGGCTTGGAAATAGGTATTAAATCTACAGTTGAGAAATGGAAGGATCCCTGAGGGTTTTGACCCTTCAGTAAATCCGAGTTTGGAGGTTCATTGTTCCTCTGTTGAAGAGGGAGCCCCACGAAGCCCTGACACCAGTAGACGTAGTTGTCTCTGCTTTTCTGCCGTTCCTCTTTCGGACACCTATATGGCTATTCTTAGAAAAATCCCAGCTGAACTTTAGACATTATGCCATGCCCCAAGATATCCCTACAAGTATTTCTGGTCTTTCACTCGGGCCCCAAGATATACAGAAGCAAATAGGAGGGGTGGACATTTAAATGGCAGATGTGAGGGGGCGCCTGGGTGGCTCAGTCAGTTGAGCGTCTGCCTTCAGCTCCGGTCATGATCCCGGGGCCCTGGGATCAAGCCCCACATCGGGCTCCCTGCTCAGTGGGGAGTCTGCTTCTCCCTCTCCGTCTGCCCCTCCCCCCTGTTTGAGCTCACTCTGTCCCCCACCCTCTCTCAAAATCAATCAATCAATCAATCTTTAAGAAAAGCCTAAATGGCAGACATGAGGCTTTCTCCCTGCTTCACTGCCAGTTTAGTGTATGGCAGGTGCATGGACATTGAAGCCTTGCTCTCTAACCTAAGAGGAGTCTGCACTACAGGCCTTTGGCACATCAGCTGGCTAAAAAGAATAGCTGCGATGACCTAGGCAAGGAAATCTGGCCCCAAACAGAGTGATTTCCCCTTGACAGTAAATAGTCGCTTGGTGAGGATAACTATTCCAGACAAAAAAGGGACAAGATCGGTTCCTTCATTTAACTTCACTTAACCGCCCTTCCATGTGTGTCCCAGGCCCCGCCCGGCGGGCTGAGTTTGTCCGAGGAAGGGGCTGCGGCCTTCAGGACCGGTGCGGCTCGTGCTCTGGCGCGGGAGACAGCTTGCAAGCAATCATCACGACACAATGTGACATCTGCTGTAATAGCAGCAGGATCAGATGCCAGGGAGCCCAGAGAAGTGAAGGGATTTGTTCTCCCTGGAAGGGTCAAGGGAAGGTCAAAGGAACTTGCCTCGTGAGTTGATTCTTGAAGACCGAGGAGAAAATTTGCCACAAGGGCGGTTCAGGTAGACTCTGAGGGAGGAGGGGGAGCAGAGGCGCAGAGCCCCGAATGTGCCTGGCAGGCCCGGAGACCTTGTGACAGCAACGAGAGCCGAAGGGGCCTCTGGACTCAGAGTGGGCAGGAGGCTTGGGGGATGAGGCTGGAATGTGAAGGCCTAGCCCGTCGCTCGGACGACGGTGGGAGGACTTTTCCTGGCAGCGAGGGGCAGGATGCAGCGGGAGGATGGCAGGAACACAGAGGAGTCTTAGATCCCCAAGCAGAAGATAAATGGCAGGGGATTTGCCTGGGGCGGGAAGACCTGTCAGGAGACCGCTGCAGTCTTAGAAGTGAGAAAGAGCAAGAGCTTTCGTGGGGCAGAACCTGAGGGAATGAAATGGTGGTGATAAAGGGGCCTGGTACATGGACCCAAGTCACCACAATGATCTGATCACCTTCTGTGCTTCAACTCTCTCCCCCTTCCAGGAGGGCTTTCACATTCCAATTTGGCCTACCTCTCCAACCTCATCTTTTTCTGTCCCTCCCTTCGTAACCTAGGCCCGGGCCCCCGTCCCTGTGACCCCAAACCTCCTACTGGTTCCTATTCAGTCACCTTTCCAGGCCTTTGTGGGACCATTTCCACCATGTGCAGTCCCCGGCCCCCTACCTGCCTCCTCGAGGGAATTCTTCCTCATCCTTCAAGACATAGCTCATACCTCATCTCCATGGATCCCTGGTTCTCTCTCATTCCCCTCAGGCAGAGATTCCCCCCCCCTCCTCTTTCTCTCTCTCTCTCTCTAGCTTGGATAGCACCCAGTGAATACTTAGCAATTATCAAGATAATTATTTCAAAATTATCTATTTACGTATCTGTCTCCCCAGCAAGGCAATCAGCTTCTAGCTTCTGTTAGGAGAGAAATGGATTATTTTTCCCCAAGCACAGCATTCGATGCATACAGGGGTTCAATAAACTCTGAGTGATTGAATTTTGGTGGCAGAACTGACAGGACTTAATATGATTATTGGTTATGATGAAAAGGGGGAAATAAAAACTAAGTAGTTTCTAGCTTGAGTAAGTGGACAGTCCTAAATAATCTAGTTTGCACATAGGTTCCCCTGCTCCGCTCCTGACCCACTCGAATCCTTCCTTTATAAAGCAGCTAGAGCCTTCTTTTACACCTGCAAACAATCCCGATTCTCCCCCAGACCGGAGCTCTCCAGACGGCTCCTTATCGCCATCACATTTGCCCATTCTTCCTTCCGTCTGAGACTCTTTCCTCTTCTCTGCCGATCTCCTACTCCCTGTGTGGAAATTGCTTGCCTCCCTTTTCTAGGAGAGAAGCTTGGAAAAGGAAGGGATTATGGCTCATTTCCTAGTTAACCTCAGATGATCAGTAAGGACGTGTTGCACCGAACGCGTCGGAGGGTGGGGGGGCAGGGGGTGCTTGTGGGGGTAACTGGGAATGGGCAGGGGTGTGATTTCAGCCTGGGGTACGTGGAATGGCACATGCCTAAGGACACACAGGTGGGGAGGTACGGGGGACCATTTCCATGATTATCTCCAAGGACAAGCCTCCGTCATGGGCCCATTCCTGGAGTGACACCCTCAAAGCAGATCCAACCACTATTTCTATTTAAGCAGGGTGATGTCAGCCTCCAGCTCGCATCCATACCAAATCCACACCCAAGACAGAAGAGTCAGCCAAGTCCAATTTCGAGTCCTCTCTGCGTCTGGCTCTGTGCCTGAAGGTGGGGATTGAAATAGGAGGATAAGGACTTGTTTTCTTCCATCAGCCTCAAGTGGGGTTTCAGCCAGAGTCAAGCGAAGCTAGTGTCGGGCTTCGTGATCCCCGCAACCCTTGCAAATTTTGTGAGTGGACACCCCATCTCGTTCCCCTAAATCAAGAAGCTTCTTCGTCTGTGGCGGAGTGGATGGGTATGTTCCCATCTTTTACGTGGGTGTGCACATCAGCACCTGTGTATCTTTCACGCCGTAAGCCGAGTGAAGGGCTTCGGCTTCCTAGTAAGGTTTCCATGGAGGCGTTAGAAACAAATATATCCATTGCCTTTGGCAAAGAATTCGGGTTCTGATATGTTTGTTTATTTGCTATTCGAAAATAATACATAGCAGTGTTACCAAATCAAATGTGGAGCTTACTCACCCTAGGGAAGACAGTCATTCCATAGAACGCATCTGTACTGTCTAGCACGGGAATTCATCCTATTGTGTATTGTTCTCGAAACGTGTCTAATTAGGAGACCCAATGATTTACATTGTAGAAATATACCGTAGACAAGACGAGGCAACTACTCCTAAAAGGCCTTCTTTGACTCACCGAATAGGACTTCCCTACACTTGGGGTTCTGCCGGTAGCGACCACAGGACCTTCCTCCACACCCGAGCGGCATGTCTCACCCCTTCCAGGGTCGTGGACACTCTTCATCACAGCAGGTCTGTTTCCGTCATCGTTGAACAAGATCCTGAAAGTTAGAACGCGGAAGGAAAGGCCATTTCTCTTTTCCCCCAAATCTCAGGTTCTTCTGGGCAGCCCCAAACAGGTAAATTGGATATAATTCTTTCTTCTGATTCTGCCGTACTCTGTGAAGGCACACTAATCACCTTGTAACCTATCTCCTTGATGATCTATTAAAACGAATTCACATGGCCTCCAGGTCAAATCAGTCAATGTACTTCTGGAAACCAATTTGCTGTTCCTTGTGAGTTTCACATTATTCGACATTAGCATTCATGAAAATATACTACAAAGTTACAGCCCTTAAATCAGTTCAATATAGCTGTGAGAATACACAGATCAGTGAAACACAAACACCAACCCCCCCAAAAAAGGTCCCTTGTTCATATAGCTTAATATATTACACAAAAGTATTTAAAAATACGTGAGGAAGTGAAAAATCATGCAGCAAATGCTGCCGGGTAATTAGTTAATGATTTTGGCTTCACCTCGTAACATACACCAATGTAAAATCCAAAAGGATATAAAAAAGAAATAGGAAAAACCGAACAGGAACGATAGGAAAAAACAAAACAAAACAAAAAAAACAAGAAGACTATTCATCAGCTCACCAGAGAAGGAAAATCTTTTTTTTTAATTGAATTATAGTTAACATACAAATGTGATATTCATTTCAGCTGTACAACATAGTGATTTGACAATTCTTAAACACTACTCAGTGTAATCAAAGATATTTTCATTGAGTATATAATTATAGGTTAGCAGTTATTTTCTCTTACCACATTGGCGATGTCATTCCAGCATCTTCTGGGTTCTCTCGTTTTGCTATTGAAAGGTCAGCTGATCACTCTGTCTCTCCTACAAAGATAATATGTTTTTAA
Organism: Leptonychotes weddellii; assembly: GCF_054177405.1. Taxonomy (NCBI): domain Eukaryota; kingdom Metazoa; phylum Chordata; class Mammalia; order Carnivora; family Phocidae; genus Leptonychotes; species Leptonychotes weddellii. The sequence continues at coordinate 16,272,527 of NC_138385.1, forward strand.
TCTGTCATTAAACTCATAAAGTGATTTTTAAAATTGCAATTATTATTCTTATTTGAATTTCCAAAAAGTTCTGTTTAGTTCTTTTTCATATTTGCTAGCTCTTTTTAATAATTAAGCTTCTTGTTCTACAAAGATGTTTTAGCATTTGTATTTTATTTCATTAAACATATTAAGTGGAATTATTTTATAACCTGTACCTGATAATCCCAATTTCTGTAGTTTTTATGGATCTATTCCTCTTGCCTGTTGTTTCTCACTCGTGGTGTCTTGTTTCATTGTGTGTGTAGTTATTTTCAGCTCTTAGCTGCTCATGGTCCTTAGAAAATTATTTGTGGCCTTGGATAAGGATGTATTTCTCCAGGGAGGATGTGTGTTCATTTCTGCCAGATGCCTTGGGGCACTTCTTGCCTGGGACTACATTGGGCTACACTCATGTCTTGCCTTTGTTTTGTTTGTTTGTTTACTACATAGGAAATGTAAATTAGGGGCATTAAATCCACGGGGAACTGAATTGTGATTACAACTTCTCAGAGATGGTCACTCCTCCGCTGTTCCTGATAGGCAACAAAGCAACTTTCCATACATTTTCCTGAGGATGGGCATTTATTTATGGTTCACCTTTACACTGAGGATGAAACCCTTTGGGAGACTAGATTTATAGGGGCAAGGACTCCTTATTAGACTCCCCATCTTGGTAGAGACTTAAGCCTTATATTTTGTCCTTGTGTCTAGAGAAATCATACGCACACACAAAGCAAATCTCAAGTTGGACTTGTTTGGCAAATACCCTTAACGAAAACTTCACTTCATTGCTCGGCTTACCTCTTTGGGTTACTGCCTTCCCTTAGATTTGGGCCTGATAATTCCTTACTATCTTATTAGCTTTTTGATGCTTTTAAGAAGATATATATATATATATTTTTTTTTTTTTACTTTATCCAGCAGTTTTGTTTTCTACTTGCAGAATCTGTCCAAATACCTAGACAGCCATATTATCTGAAAAACAAAACATATATTTTATTATGTTTGTTAATGAAATTAACGAAGATCTTTATAAAGAGATAATCCTCGTTGTTGGAACGCATGTGGTGAAAGGAGCACTCACACCACGCTGGTAGGACTATACGTGGAAATTAACTCAATCTCAAAGGACTGTTTAGTAATATGTATTTAGAATCTTTTAAATATTCATAAGCTTGACCAAATAATTCCACTTGCAATAATACATTACAGTATATAAGCAAAGAGGCACACAAAAATATATATTTGAAGCGGGAGCCTGATTCTCCCTCTCCCTCTGCCCCTCCACCCCACTCATGCTCTCTCTTTCGCTCTGCTCTCTCTCAAATAAATAAATAAGATCTTTTAAAAAAAGATGTTTATTGAAATGTTATTTATGATGGCAAAAAAAACCCTTTATGGTACATCCATAAAATAAAATACTATGCAGTCATTTATTAATAAGTATATTTTTATAGAATATATAATGATATGAGGAAATGTTCTTGATATAAAAATAAGTGATAAAATCAGACCATCAAATTGTATATAACACCATAATGCTAAAATATATAAATTTTTGTATATATATAGACATAGACACATATATATGGAAACATCAAAACTTTAATGGATATATATGAATATATATAAATTAATGATATATATATATGGTAGGGTTGTGGATAATTTTTATTTCCTTTATGAATTTTTTGAGATTTATATATTCTTCAGGCTAGGATATATCTTTGATAATCAGAAAAAAGTTCTTTAAAAAGCAGCACATTAGGATACACTGTGAATATACAGCAATTCTTTAAATGACTGATACTCTTCTTAAACAAAGAACTCACTTAAACCTAAGAAAAACCCTAAGACTAGATATAAAGATACCCTTATGTTGCTGTCAATGGCACTTTGAGTTTTGTGGACTGAAATTCAATGGTCCAACCAATATTGAAGAAAACCCTTTCTGCCTAGCTAAACAAATGGATTTTCTTTTACTGAAGGGAAAAACACCCCACCTCTTGGAGAGGCAGGAAAACTATGGCTACACATCTTGAGCTCTATGCTTTTTATGAGATGTAGAGAAGAGCTCCCGATCTGTGTGTGGACATGTGCCCTTGAACACACACACACACACACACACATTCTCCTAGCTCTTGCCTCCTCTTTCAGCCCCTTGAAGGGCTCCTACCACCATACATTTTTTTGAGATGTCTTCAGGGAGAATCGCATATGTGCTCATGAATAAGTACTGTCAGTTTCCACGTGGCTTTTGTGTTTCCTTTTTCCTATTCTTCTGCTCCAGCTTATATCCTCTGGGTGCTCTTGTGTGATCTAAGCATCACTATATTTTCTTTACCGAGATGACACTTATGTTGTATAACACTGATCTTGGAAAGTACTGTACCACATCCACTGGTACCAGCTGCCTCCACTGGCTTCCACAACTCACACTGGGGACAGCTGCTACTTCCATGGGGTAATAATTTCTCCTGGTAGTAGTTTTTCTTAGATACCATCAAAATTAGTGCCGGGTACCACTGTCTTGAGCCCAGAACAACTGTTGACACCTTGGAGCCTTACAGCAAGGCCACCATGGACAATTGTATATGTTGCACACTGCACAAGAGATGCCTAGCAGAGACACCAAGGAGGAGTCTGAAATCCAATCTGTGTTCCCTTGCCACACAGTATGCCTGTGTTGTTGAATCTGTCCCAGGGAAAGGGGGTGGACACCTCTTTCGAATTCACCTGCTCACAGAGGGCAAGCTTTAGGACTGCCTAGGGCAGACCCCGTTTTCTAATTCAGACAAAGATACACTATAGACTGGCTGCAACTCTGCCTGTAATTGTCTAAGTGTATGCTGTTTGGTATGATTTGGTAGAAAATGTCTCTCTCCCTTTCAGGCTACACTTGAATGTAGGTTCTGTCTGCTTTATTCACTGCTATCGCCCCAACACTCAGCACACTATCTGTCACAGAGCAGGTAGTAGATAAATACTTGTTGACCGAATACGTAAGTGAATTACTGAAATCCCAAAGCAATCATACTTGTGCCCTAATAACAAAATGTTATTGTAAAACAGCACTTTGCATTTTCATTGACTACACCTTCTTGCATTCCCCTAAGGCTCAGACGTCGAATCCCTGGAGGTGGGCCTAGAGACAAATTCAAGTGACAGTTACTGCGCTCTACTGTGAATTGTCCCTCCCTTCCCGTAACTAAAGCTTTCGCACTGGGGCAATTTTGTAGACCCGACTCTTTCTTTCCCTAGAATGAATTCTCTCCCAAGAGGCCCCTTAGTCCTTCAGTACCAAGACATTTCTGACAGGCTCGCCCCACCAGCTTCGCAGCCATGCCCAGGCTTGTGTGAACACAGCTTGAGCTCGAGCTAAGACCCTCCCCAACCCCCAACTATACACACACACATATAACCACGTTTAATATATTCACAATCATACTCAGGCGCTTGCATGTCTATTCATGCAGATCTACACATTCACACACTTACACTCACACTCCTACCTGTAGAAAATAAGCACTCATGCCCGCGGTCACATACATCCACACCCAGCACACCTTTCTAGCACACGTCTAGTTGGACCTGGTCCCTTGTTGAGAATCTTGATGCCATTCTTCGAGCCAGGGACAGCTCCTCTCTTTTTGACTTAATTCCCCTGGGGAAAATTCACACCCAGGCCCACCTAGCAGGGACAAGTCTAATCATTTCAGTAATCCACGGAGCTTCTACGTCTAGGCTCATTACCACGCCCCCCAGGCACAGCCATCCTATCCAAGCATGATCAGCAGTTGCCCAGGTCCTCCTCCTTTCTTGTTTGTGCTTCAGTTTGCAATTTATGGTTAAAGCTCCACAATCTGACAGCTGAGGTAGTGAGGTAGAGAGATGCCGCCTAGACATGACGGTACATTGAAGAAGAACCTGGCCAGGCGCAGACAGAAATGATGTAGAATGATGGTTCTAAAAAGCCAGATAGCCCTGTCCTTGGGTGAGCTGGGGGAGAGGTCCTGAAGGCGGTATCATTTAAACTGTGCCTTGAAGCCTCCAGGGCATTTGGACATACAAGGCCAGAGGCGGGAACTTCCAGGAGAAGGCGGGAATGTTGAAGGCGGGAATGTTCGCAGAGGTCCGGGGCTTGGATAATTGTAAAAGAGATTTACGGAGTGCCTGGGTAGCTCAGTTGGTTAAGCGCCCGACTCCTGATAGCGGCTCAGGTCGTCATCTCGGAGTCCTGGGATCAAACCCCGCTTGGGCTCTGCGCTCAGTGCGGAGTCTGCTTGGGATTCTCTCTCCTTCTCCCTCTGCCCCTTCCCCCCGTGCACCCTCTTATTCTCTCTCTAAACAAATAAATAAACAAATAAAATCTTTAAAAAAAAACGGGCGGGTGGAATTTAGAAGGCAGCAGGTAGCAAGAGATAAGGCTGAAGGGTTAGACAGAAGTTGGATTGTAGAATGATAGGAAACTGTTGGAAGGTTTTAAACCATTGAAAGTTCTTTAAACAAACCAGATTCCATCAGAAGGGCACGTTACAAAGATCACTCTGGCTGTGGCATGGAGGAGCGGAAGGTCAAAGGGGTGGAGGTGGTTACGGAGGCTGTTGCAATCATTATGCAAGAGGTGTTAGACGCCTGCTCTCAGGGAGCACCAGTGGCAATGGATGCAAGCGCATGGGAGAGGCACCTCCCAGCCGGAGATGGGACACAGTTTGATGGCAAATATATTGTGAAAGGCAAGGGAATACCAGTAGATCCCACTGTGGGCCTGTGTTTGGTCTTCCATGAGCTTCAAAGGCAAAAAAGAAGCAACACATCTTTGGGAACAATGACGCTGCAGTCTTACTCATGGGAAGAATGGGGGCTTTGTGATGGGGCCAAAAAAACGATTACCAGCACAGAGGACATTTATTGAGCCTACGTTCAGATAATGCATTTGGCTTGGTCCCCTCCACTCTTCAAATCTCCCTCACCCAGCCTGCACCGTGCGAGCTGATATTTCTAATGCTGGCCTTCAGAGCCTTCAGGCAGAAAAGAGAAACGATGCTGGCAGTAGCTTCCTTTAATGGAGCGCTGGCTTGCTAAGCGGCGGGGTCCACACGTCCTTTCATTTGTCTTCCACACTAAATCCTCTTTTCCAAGCCTATGGGACAGAAATGATTATCTTCATTCTCCAGATGAGGAAAATGAGGCTCAGAGAGAGCCACAGCTGGGTCACCTAATGACATGGTCGTTTTGTTCCAGTCTGTCTAACTTCAAGTGCCTGTTCCTTCAACCACATCAGTGGTTCTCAGCCTCAGCTGCACATTAAGATCACCTGGGGAGGATCTTTTCTCTCACTCTATCTTTTAAATGGCTTTGGTGTGGGGTGCCTGGGTGGCTCAGTTGGTTGAGCGTCTCTTGGTTTCAGCTCAGGTCATGATCTCAGGGTCGTGAGTTCGAGCCCCGAGTCAGGCTCCATGCTCAGAAGGGAGCCCGTTTGGGATTCTCTCTCCCTCCCCTCTGCCCCTCCCCCTGCTTGCATGCTCTCTCTCTCTCTAAAATGAATAAATAAAATCTTAAAAAAAAATAAAAATAAACAGCTTTATTGAGATATAATTCACACATACAACTCACCCATTGCATTGACTTTAATCTATCCACAGATATGTGCAACCATCACCACGGTCAATTTTAGAACATTTTCATCACCTCAAAAAGAAATCCCATACCCAGAAATAAACTCACACCTGTATGGTCAATTAATCTACGACAAAGGATGCAAGAATATACAATGGAGAAAACATATTCTCTTTAATAAGCGGTTCTGGAAAAACTGGACAGTTGCATGCAAAAGAATGAAACTGGATCACTGTCTTACACCACACACAAAATTAAACTCAAATGGATGAAGGACCTCAATGTGACACCTAAAGCCATAAAACTCCTGCAAGAAAACATAGGCAGTCATCTCTTGGTCATTGGCCAACATATTTATGGATATGCCTTCTCAAGGAGAGGGAAACAAAAGTATTGGGATCACACTGAAGTAAAAAGCTTCTGCACAGCAAAGGAAACCACCAACAAAACAAAAACACAATCAAGTGAATGGGAAAAGAAATTTGCAAATGATATATCTAATAAAAGGTTAAAATCCAAAATATACCAAGAACATGAAAAAAACCCAATTTCATTTTTAAAAAATGGGCCAAGGACCTGAATAGGCATTTTTCCAAAGAAGACATCCAGATGGCCAACAGACGCATGAAAAGATGCTCGACATCACTCATCATCGGGGAAATGCAAATCAAAACCACGAGATATCACCTCACACCAGTCAGAATGGCTAGTATCAAACATACAAGGAATAGCAAGGTTTGGCGAAGATGTAGAGAAAAGGGAACCCTCATGCACTGTTGCTGAGAATGGAAATTGGTGCAACTACTGTGGAAAACATTATGGAAGTTCCTCAAAAAATTAAAAATAGAAATTCCACATGATGCAGTAATTCCACTATTGGATACTTACCCAAAGAAAACAAAAACACTAATTCAAAAAGATATGTGCACCCCTATGTTTATAAGCAGCATTACTTATAATAGCCAAGATATGGAAGCACCCCAGGTGTCCATCAATACATGAATGCATAAAAAAGTGTGGTGTACACACACACACACACACACACACACACACTGGAATGTTACTCATCCATGAAAAAGCATGAGCTCTTGCTTTTTGCAGTAACATGGATGGACCTAGAGGGCATTATGCTAAGTGAAATAAATCAGGTAAAGACAAATACTATATGGTTTCACTTATATGTGGCATCTAAAAAACAAGATGAGTGAACAAATACACAAAAAACAAACAGATTCTTGAATGCAGAGAGCATACTGGTGGTTGCCAGAGGGGAGGTGGTTGGGAGGATGGGTGAAATAGATGAAGGGGATTAAGAGGCACAAACTTCCAATTATAAAATAAATAAGTCACAGGGCGCCTGGGTGGCCCAGTCATTAAGCGTCTGCCTTCGGCTCAGGTCATGATCCCAGGGTCCTGGGATCGAGCTGCGCATCGGGCTCCCTGCTCGGCGGAGAGCCTGCTTCTCCTTCTCCCACTCCCCCTGCTTGTGTTCCCTCTCTCACTGTGTCTCTCTCTGTCAAATAAATAAATAAAATCTTTAAAATAAAAAAAATAAAATAAAATAAATAAGTCACAGAGATGAAAAGTACAACATAGGGAATATAGTCAATAATATTGTAACAATTGTTGTATGGTGACCGATGGTGGACTACAGTGAGCATCGAGCAGTGTATAGAATTGTTGCATCACTAAGTTGTACACCTGAAACTAATATAACATCCTATGTCAACTATACTTCAATAATAAAAAAAATTTTAAAGAAATCCCATACCCACTAGCTGTCACCCTGCTATCCCCCCATCCTCCACCTGCAGCCCTAAGCAACCACTAATCTACCTGCTGTCTTTATAGATTTTCCTATTCTAGTCTACCATATGAAAGGAATCATATAATATTTGGACTTTTGTGACTGGCTCCTTTCACTTAGCCTAATGTTTTCAAGGTTCATCCAAATTGTAGCATGTGTCGGTCCTTCATTCCATTTTTTATGGCCAAATCAGATTTCATTGTATGAATATACCAGTTTGCTTATCTCTTCATCCATTGATAAACATTTGGGTTGTTTCCATCTTTTGGCTATTATGAATAATGCTGCTATAAACCATTCATGTACAAGTGTTTGTGTGGATATTTGTTTTCACTTCTCTTGGGTATGTGTCTAAGAGTGGAATTGCTGGGTCATATGGTAACTGTATACTTGATCATGTAAGGAACTGCTAAACTGTTTTACCTGGGGAGTTTTTAAAAATATATTAATACCCTGCCACCCACCCATCCTTCACCCTCTGACCAAATGAATCATACTCCCTGGGGTTGGGTCCTAGTTGATTCCAATAATCACCTCCCTCAGTAGATTCCACTGAGCACCACTATACGACACCACAATCTCAATGATGGTTGATATATGGACTACTTAGGATTATCTATTTTTGAGGAATTATTAACCCTAAGGATTCAACAAGAAGCCAATGCTTCAACATTTATTCTTTAGCTAAGCCAACCACCCCAGTGACTCATGATTCTGAGAAAAGGTTTGACTAGAACTTTCAATACTCACAGCTCTCTTTTCTGTCACCAAGGCTGATCTTCAGAGCAGGAAGACGGGCAAGCAAATATGGGGCTGGCTTTTCAATGTGCCGAGATACTTACTCCTTCCACTGCTTGTTGGGGTGCCTAGAATGACTCCGTGAAACATTCCTTCACCGGGGTCTGGGGGAAATTATGGGTCTTCAAAGAGTTCTTAAGAAACTGTAAAGCTCCCTGGTAGAAAGGAAGTTGACAGGGAGGGAGAGAGCCAGGTGGAGACATGACTTCTTTTTGGCAAGAGGCAAAGGGAGGGGAAATTGGCAGGGATGATTGCTTGTCTTCTCTCAGCCCCTTTCTGCCCTCGGGCTGTTCCACATTCCCACGTATCTGCAGAGTAAGGTACTTTCTGACCGCCAGCAGGGGACCCTGTGCCGGGGGGTGGTGTGCAGGGGTGGAAATGGGGGAGGGGGGCCAAAAAAGATACATCCTGGATTTCATCATTCCACCCAGGGAGAACCCCTCCCTGTTTGGCTCAGCTCAGCGCCTGGAGATTTACAGCAGAAGATTTCCAAAATATTTCCAGGAGTATGTTTACAGCAAAACACACTGAATCAATGGCTAATTATGAATTCTCTGTCCACTTCATATTGCTTCCAGGCGTTTGCCCTGGTGACCCTTCCTCTCAATTTGCTTCAAAGGAGGAAACGCCATACTTTTGAAAATTCAGCCATTTCTCATTTTCAACATGTGGTTTGGAGTTTAGATGTGTACAAAATGCATTTACATATGTTGGTTACTATGTTGCCCCTTAAAAAACGTGGAGAGATATTATGAACTCTATTTACAGATGAACAAACTGAGGCTTAGAGATGGGTAGGTGATTTACCCAAAGACACACCACTCGTTTTTAGGCAGAGATGGACCTAGACCTTGGGCCCCTGATTCCATGCTCCTTCTGTTCTACCCTGCCTCAATGAATATCCAACATGCCTAGAGAAGTATCTATAAATGAAAGAATCAACCCCCAATTTAATTTTGTGAGTATTTTTACCTTCAAACTTCTCCTACCCCTGAACTTTTAACAGGAGTAAAGAGTAAAAAGCATCACCAAGTGACTTTAAGGGACCAACTGAGCTCCCATAACATGAATTATTATTATTAGATTAGTTACTGTTGTTTGTTTTTAATATTTGCCGGTATCATTTAATGCAATCATTCCCAAACTTTTTTAAGGTCCTGAATCCTTTCAGAAATGTAAACACAATCCAGATAAACGCACATATATACATATATGGAAAATTTTGATTCAGGTCAAAGGATTCTTGAAGCCCATCTTTGGACCCCAGGTTATGAACCCATAAAGGGAATAGGAACAGAAAAGGAAAAACGACATGACCGTGTTTGTCCAGGACTGAGGATTAGCAAGACAGATATGACCACAATTACAAAGTGGAGCAAATTTCAACTGGGATGTTTGACAAAGCAGATCGTTAAGTTTGCATCAGAGAGAAAAATCAGGAACTTAGCAGTTCACTGCCAGACTTGGGGAATGAAGATGGAGGACGAGAATTGAGGTCTTGATAAAATTGAAAAGCAAGTTTATTCTGACACAAGTAAAGGGATGGGAGAGTGTGATTAGGAAGCCCGGTGGGGGCGGGGGGTCTCCCAATGAGAAATTTCAGAGCTGGAGCTCTCTCATCTGAGCTCCCAAGAGGTATGTCCGGTTGCCTACTTAACATCTCCATGTGGATATCTAACAGAACTCCAAATGTATCCTTGCTAGAACACAAGTCTCAATTTCCTTCCACCCCAACCTGTGTCTCTCCTGATCTTTCCTGGCTCGGTTATTGGCACCTCCCAGTTGCTGAAGGCAATCATTCTTCATTCTTCTCTTTCCCTCTCACATCCATTCCATCAGCTAATGCCATCAATTTCCCCCTCCGTCGTCTGTTCTACACCCTTCTGTTTCTCTTCATCTCCCCTGCTATCGTTCTAGTCCAGGACAGGTTCATTGCCCAGACTGCTGGAAGAGCCCCCAGCTGACCTGCCTACATTCAAAATTGACCTTCCCTGACCCATCTTCCAGCCAATGTCTAGAGGGATCATTTTAAAATGTAAAGCACATATCACTTTCCTGTTTAAATTTCTTTGGTGCATCCTCATCCTCTTCACGATAAAGTCCTAGCTCCCTAAAGGGACTTACAGATATCCTTGAATCCTCTCACTCCGTATCCAGCACCTGACCCCCCACCCCACCCCATACAATCTATCAGTAAGCCTCCTGGCTTTTTCTCCAAACCACTTTCTCTATGACCTCCAGAGCAGAAAGCTACCATCACCTCTCACCTGGATTACTGCAATAGACTTCTAACCATCCTCCCTGCCTCCACCCTTGCCCTCCATGTCTTCGGTCGATTCTCAACACAGCTGCTCTTCTGGTTCTTCTCAAACATAAGCCAGACCTTGCCACTCTTCTCAAAACTCTCCAATGACTTTCTCTTCTCTCCAGAATAGAATCAAATCCAGAGCCTTTAAGTGGGCCTACAAAGCCTTAAGGGTGCTGGCTCCCTCTGAGCTTCTGTCCTAATTCCCCACTGCCCCTCCTTTCTCTGTTCCAGCATGGTAGCCTTGTTCTGTCTCACTTCTGCCTCGTGGCTTTTATGCTTGAGTTTCCCTCTGGTTGAAATGCCTGCATCCCATATGGGCATGGCTTATTCCTGCACTTACTTCAATAAAGGAAACAAAATACCATCTTATCAGTGAGGCCTTTTCTGCTCACCCTACTTAAATTGTAACCACCCCCCACCTGCTAATTTCCCTGGCCCCGCGCTCGCGCTCTCTATCTCCCCTCCTGTTTTATTTTCCTCCATAGTACTTAAAACCAAATGATATCCTATACAATTCACCTATTGAGTTTGTTCATCAGCTTTCTCCCCTCACCAGAATACAAACTACATGAGGGCAGAGTTTTCTGTTTCATATAATTGTATTCCCAGGGTCCAGGACCGTGGCCGCACTTAGGAAATGCTACATCGGTGTGTGGTGGATGAGTAGCTGAAAAGGCCCTATGTGATCTGGCCTCACCTAACTCTTTCTCCTCATTCCCCGCCCCCCTTCATGCTCTACTGACTGCAGTTCTGTCATCAAAGCACCCAGCACTTAGTCCCTGTTTGCTTGCCTGTTTTCCTAACTACACTGGAAGCTCCATGAAGCAGAGGTCTCACCTGTCACAGTATCTTCAGCATCCAGCACAGTGCCTGGCACCAGGGTTAGGGCTCAGTAAATGCTTTTCTTGAATGAATGAAAGTGTTGTGGGGTTCAGAAGGTTCTAAGTAAAGGGAAAGATCACTTGTAGTTGGATGAATTGGTAAGAAAACGCTTCATGAAGAGATGGCATTTCAGTCAACCCTTTAAAAAGGTGGAGGCTTTTGAAGTAATCTAGGTAATCCTGGTGAGAGGTGACGGTGGCTTTAGGCCCTGGAGCTAACAGAGTGGGAAGAGTTTTTAAGTGGGTAGAACTCTGCTTCTTCTCTTTCCTCCCTTTGCCCTCCCTTCCTGAGCAGTTCAGTCCCCATGCCTTTAAAAGGGGATGGAGCAAGGTGTGTGGAGAGGCAGCCTGGAGTGAGAAGTCAGAGTCAGAGCGCAGTGAGAAGGGTGTCCCTGAAGAGGCCCCAGCATTTGTGCAGTCAGACGCCAAGCAGGTGCAGAGTGTCGGCCTGAGCAGTGTGGGCAGGGTGTCCAGGCAGGGGAAAGACCCGGCAGGAGATGTCCGGGCCCAGACAGAGGGTGGCCATCGGTGAGGTGGGCACATGCTGTAGGATGTGAGAAGCAAGTGGGTGACAAGGACCTCCATGAAGGGGGAAAACTCAGTGTCAAAGCCAGAGCAAGGTAAGAGCGGGCATCTGCGTGCAGGGAAGGCTGGGAGTGGGGTGTTGGAGCCAAAATGGCGTGGGGTGTTGGAGTCCACGCAGGGGGAGGCGGGGGTCCACAAGATAGTAATACAAAGGGAAAAGGAGGAACTTCACAGTGAGGAACACTGGCAGAAACCACCTTAACCAAGTGATCGAAGTGAACATGACCAGTAAGAGAATACATTGAAATCATGTGTCCCCTTCTATGATAATTGTGCCAAAAATGCATAAACAGAGGCTAATAATGAGGAAACATTAGACAAACTCAAATGGGGGCCATCTACATAACTGGCCTGTGATAATCAAATGTATCAGGCTTTTAGATTTAACTAGATTTTAGGAACTTGGAAAATGATTGGAACTGACATGATAGACAGGGGGTTAATAGCTTTTATGTATCCAAACCTCATACAAATAGAGGATAAAAACTTAAAACTTCAAGAGAAAAGCAATCGCTTTGTATCATTTGAGGCCTTTCATTTCTTCACAACAAACCAGGCTGACAAAGGTCTGGGACCTTCATGGAACCTGTACTCTCCCTTCAGCGTACTTTCCTTCTCAAACAGTAGTAAGGAAATCTTTGTAAGTCTTTGTATTTAATGTCAGTCTCCCATACTGACTGTCAGCTCAAAGGCAGTGAGTGTGTGTGTGTGTGTGTGTGTGTGTTTTGTACATTGCTGTGTTCTTGGTATCTAGTAGAGTGCCTGGTGTATACTTCACAGACAATAAATATTGGTTGGTTGAATAAATGCTGGGGGAGAGAGAGAGAGAGGAGAAAGACTGAGACCAGCTTATAAGTTATTTAGAGAAAGAACCCCTGGCAGATTAGACACTGTGAGCAAGCCACAGGGCAGCCCAGGAGCCAATGGGGATAACAGTCCAGTTGGCCCACCTACTCTTGAGTCAGGCCCTAAGACAAAGGTAAGCCTCTCTGTGTGTGGAACTGTGGAAAACTGGAAGGCCCTGGTAGAAACCTTCACAGTGTTGGCACCTAGGGCAGAGAGAAACTGTCAGTCTGCCAACAGGAGATCCAGCCTAAGAAGTTGGCAGCCTCCAAGCCTCACCCGGAACTGACACACATCCGGAAGCGTCCACCACAGAAGCTGTCTTTGCTCTGCAGCCTCTGGTAGGGCTCCAGGGCCCAGAGGCAAAGGGAGCAATTGCCCAACAGAGTGTCTGCTGGAACTTCCCGCGGGGCTCAGCTCTCACAAAGGTCACCTTTCATATCTCCTCTTTGGACAGCGGGTCTGGCCCTGCGCTTTTTCTAAGTAGCCAGAGATGGAGAAGGGGGAACCTTCCAAGCAGAGAGAGAAGTTTAAGCGAAGGCATAGAAAATAATACACATTGGGATTCTATAAGTAGTTTGGTGTGACGGAAGCTTTGGGGAGGAGGTATAGAAACCAAAAGATGAGGTTTAAAGGGCAAAAGGCCACCTCTTGAGTGCCTCACTAAGGAAACTGAACTTTATCCTGTAGGTAAAGAAGAACAGCTGCAGAGGTTCATACTGTGACATTGTCACTCTGAATGGCAGGTGGAGAATGGTTCGGAGTGAGAGATGAACCATGCAAGAGGCTATTAAAATAGTCCAGACAAAGTATAATAAAGGCTGAAACTGGGTAAAGGTACTGAGTCCAAAGAGAAAGGATCAGTTAAGAGAAGCAGAACCTGTAGATGGGCTGCGAGGGGTGGAAGAGGGGACCAAGCCTGTCTTCATTGCTATGTGCTACTACCTTCATTGGGGTGGGCTGTAGGGGCAGTCAGTGAGGTGTGTTTGGACATGTTGATTTGGGGGTGCCTGTAGATTATCCTAATAGAGGTGTCCGGTCCGTAATTGGAAACACAGGTCTGAAGCTCAGGAAAGAAGCTGAGGCAGGAGATAGAGATTTGGTAATCATTAACATAATACCGGAGCCATGCTAGGAACTGGGATCACCCACAGAGGGTGTAGCTCGAGGACAAAGCCAAGGAGAGAGCCTGGTCAGAGGAAGAGGAGAGAGCAAAGCGGACTGGGAAGGAGTGATCATTGAAGTTGGAGAAAACAGCAGAGCTTACATCTCTTAAGTCAAGAGAGCAGATTCTTGAGAAATGGAGAGTGGTCAGTAGTGTCAAAAGGCACTGTGCACTCAAGAGGAGTGAAGGCTTAAAAAAAAAAAAAAAGAAAACCCAATTGAATGCAATCATTAGGAGGCCCTACTGGGGATCTTTCCTGGGTTGTCCCAGGACAGGCATGAGGGCAGAAGCCTGCTTCTGAAGGACATTTCTACATGCTAAGACATTCCTTCAAAACTATGAAAAACCTTCAGAATTCCGTGGGCAAATACGTCTTTATTTCAAATGTATACTTTCAGTTGTAACAATAAGTGCAGAAATGTGTTCCCAGTGGCAAAAGGATAGTCCTGCCTAGTTCAAAAAAGGCCAATTTTTTTTTTTCATGACAACACGGAGGGATGGCCTAGAACCGTAGCGGTCATGGCTTGATGTTTGGTTCTGGTTCACAATGGGAGCACTGCCTGAGGATGACTGTGCCCACATACGGATGGACATTGTAGAGTCTTGGCACACAATGCATGGTGACAATATGGTCTTTGGTAAGTTCAATTTGGGGCCCAGGGGGGTTAATATTGGTCAAAGCCAGAGACATGGTGCTGAGCATCAGGTCCAAAGAACAAGTGTGACCATCATAGTTAAGAGGAGCCATGAGATCAGAAGCTGAAAGGATCAGAAGCTGAAAGAATCAGAAAGAAGTGGGAAAGAATGGCTAGGGGAGGAAGCTCCGAACTAAGGCTGTGAATAATTTAGAGGGTTGGAGGCCTGTTTTTAGATGGTGCTCCCTACGTTGTGTGAGCTGGCGGTCTTGATGACTTCAAGGAGGCACACAGTCCTTCCCAGTGAGGCTGAGAAGAGCTTCTTCAGAGCTCCTGGCTTAGGTGGAACCTCTGAATGAATGTTCAGCCTGATTTCTGAAGAAGCATGACTGGACATGATAATAAGAGTTGAACTGGGCACCTGGGTGGCTCAGTTGGTTAAGTGACTGCCTTCGGCTCGGGTCATGATCCCGGAGTCCTGGGATTGAGTCCCGCATCGGGCTGCCGGCTCAGAGGGGAGCCTGCTTCTCCCTCTGACCCTCTCCCTTCTCATGCTGTTTCTCTCTCGCTCGCTCTCTAATAAATAAATAAAATCTTAAAAAAAAAAATAAGAGTTGAACTTTTGGTCTATCTAGAGTCCCAAGGCTATTCTAAGTGGAAGGTGTCACTTCTGAGAAGGCCTTGCTTTAGGCCAAAGGCCAAAACCTGTTCACAACTTGACCTCAACATTCTGTTAAACTGTTTCCTGTAAAGACATGTTGATGTCCTAACCCCTAGTATCTCAGGATGTGACCCTATTTGGAAATAGGGTTGTGGATCGTGTAATCAAGTTAGGATGAGGTCATAGTGGAGTAGGGTAGGCCCTTCATCTAATATGATTGGTGTCCTTTTAAGAGGACAAGAGAGTGCCACCTGATGACAGAGGCAGAGATCCGATGATGCAGCTTTATTTAATTCAAGGAACGCCGAGGCTTGGTGGCCACCAACGGAAGCTAGGCAGAGTCAAAGGAGGATTTTACCCAGAGTCTCAGGAGAGTGTGGCCATACTGACACATTGATCTCAGCCTGCTAGCCTCCAGAACTAAGAGAGAATCAATTTCTGTTGTTTTGAGCCACCCAGTTTGTGGTAATTTGTCAGGGAAGCCCTCAGAAACAAATACAGTTAGCAAGTATGAAAGAATACTGTTGCTCCAGGGACAAGTTTCCAGTCAAGAGAATAAACCCTCACAAGAGGGGTTGCTGTAAAGATCCCGTTCAGACCCAAACCTCTGACTACTCGATAGAAGAATTGATAAGTCATGAAGAGAGGTGAAAATCTGGGTGCCATTCCAAGAATTTTAGATGGTCTTTGCTCTTGGAGAGATTGAAGCTACCTCCTAATTTCTAAAGTTTGAACTGGAAATCAAAATTTATGTCTTTTTTTGGGTAGTTACTCACAATCAAATCCAGACTTTCAGTGGAGGTAGTGTCCTTGCGAGATAATAAATAGCAACAACCACAAAAATATGTAAAGGAGAAATAAACTTTTGGGAGGGGCAAATGACCTTTTTATTTGCCTATCTTTTTTCATTAATAGACTTCGTCTCTAGAGCAGTTTTAGGTTTATAGAAAAATTGGGCAGAAAGTACAAAGAGTTCCCGTATACTCACTCTTTCCACCACCACCACCCTCCCCCACAGTTTTCCCTATTATCATTATTTTTTAAAGATTTTATTTATTTACTTGAGAGAGACAGAGCACGAGCGGGGGAGAGGGGCAGAGGGAGAGGGAGAAGCAGACTCCCTGCTAAGCAGGGAGCCTGACATGACATTCGATCCCAGGACCCTGAGATCATGACCTGAGCCGAAGGCAGACGCTTAACCTGACTGAGCCACCCAAGTGCCCCCAGTTTTCCTATTATTAACATCTTACATTAATGGTGGTGCATTTGTTACAAGTGATGAACCAATAGCAATATGTTATTAACCAAAGTCTAGGGTTTACATTAGGGTTCACTATGTGTTGCACAATTCCATGGGTTTTAACAAATGGGTAATGTCATATGTCCACCATTATGGTATCATATGGAATAATTGCACTGCCCTAAAAATCCCCTGTGCTCCACCTACTTGTCCCTCTCTCCCCCGGAACCCCTGGCAACCAATGATACTTTTACTATCTCTATAGTTTTTCCTTTTCCAGAATTTCATATAGTTGGAATCATACAGTGTGTAGCTTTTCCAGACTGGCTTCTTTCACTTAGCAATATGTGTTTAAGGTTCCTTAAACACATGTCTTTTTGAAGCTTGATAACTCATTATTCGTGCTGAATCATATTCTAGTGTTTGGGTGTGCCACAGTTTGTTTATTCATTCACCTATCAAATGATATCTTGCTTACTTCCAAGTTTTGGCAGTTATAAATAAAGCTGCTGTGAACATTTATGTGTAGGTTTTTGTGAGGATGTAACTTTTCATCTCATTGGGGTAAATACCAAGGAGTGCCGTTGCTGGACAGGATGGTAAAAGTATGTGTAGTTTGTAGAAGTTGCAGACTATATTCCAGAGTGGCTCGTAGCATTTTGCTTTCCCATCAGCAATGAACGAGAGAGTTCCTGTTGCTCCACATCCTCGTTAGCATTTGGTGCTATCTCTCTTTTGGATTTTAGCCATTCTAATACGTGTGTCATGGTACCTCATTGTTGTTTTCGGAAACAAACTTTCCAGGAATACAGAATTTGAGATTAAAGCTAGAAAATGGACACCTCTAAGATTCTAAAGGAGATTTCTAGTCATTCTTACATAAATATGGAAAACCTTCAGAATTCCCTGGGTACGTGAAGTTTTATTTCAAAAAATAAACCTTTGGTTTGAAAATAAATGCAGAGGTCTGTTCCCAGTGGGAAAAGGATGGTTTTTGAAATTTTGTGGAGCCTGTGGGTATTTCAGAGGTCAAGTGTAACTCTGATATATCTGTGCTAAGTCTAGAACTAGCATTTCTCTTTAGCCACCCTCTCCATAGACCTATACCCTCCCACAACTCCAAGATGGAATGCCCTCCTGTCTCTTCTTTATGTGTCTCTGTTTTGTAAAGTCTGTCTCTGTCTCTCTCCTTCCACCTTCCTTAGGGTCTTGTGTGTCCTTTCTCTCACTCTGTGACCCCCTACTCCCATTCCACATTTCACTTCCTTCCCCTCATCTGAACCTTGAAAACATGATGCTAAATGAAATAACCCAGACACAAAAGGCCACATATTATGTGGTGCCATTTATATGAAATATCTAGTATGGGCAAATTTACAGAACTGGAAAGTAGAGGTCACTAAGGCTGAGGTGAGGGGGCAATGGGAAGTTATTGCTTAATGGGTACAGAGCTTCTGTTTGGGGTCACAGAAGTTATGTTTTTTGTTGTTTTTTAATTTACTGGATAGAGGTTGTATGTTTACTCTTCTAAATTATAAAAAAAAAAAAATCAGGTGAGTGGAAGACTTCTGAAGTAAAAAGAAAATTACATTGCTCTTCCCTTATGTGTGGCCTTTATTTCAGCCTATAAGAGCGTGTGTGGTCTTTTATCAGGGTCTGCTGGGACCTTGAGGTCCGATTCTTTCTTTTGCAATTTCTCAAGAAGAAACATATGTAAGGAACAAAGCTCTTGTCTGCTCTCTAGGTCCTACATTCATGAACTAGATGGAAGTGTCTCCTGGAAATCCACAGAGGTTTCTATCTTCAACTACCTCACTGATATCGGAGGACTGAGGAGAGTGAGCCTTTTGGTAAGTTGTGGTAAGTGAGCTGAGCCCACTTTAGTTTGCAAGGCCACTAGGGGTCCAAAAATTCTGTCTGCCTTGGGATAATGTTTTCTGGTCCCAAATTAGTAATTGGAACATTTATCTCTATAGGTGCCCCCACAGGGGATATTGTATCTCCATAGAGAAGACTGACAATTCATTCCCTGGTGTGAGACTTTGAATCCTTGGAAATATTCCATATATTGTTAAATGGGATTGAGGAGTGTTTTTGCAAGTCCTGTTCACATGGGTTCCTATGGGGTCAAGGAAAGTCTGGTCCCTTGGTTAGTAAAAGCCCAGGGCAGAAGCAGTTAGGTTTTCCTCTGTGGACATAGATTTTGTTCTTAATACCATTCAGTTGAGGATTAGATGAAGTTTCTAAGGGTGCTTCCAGTTCTAACATCCCATGCTTTACTTAAAAGTGAGCATATCTGATGACCATACTTGCTCACACATCAAAGACTTAATGTGTGGTCTACAACCTGCACCCCAACTTCCTGACCATTCACCCACACTTGGTACCTTGCAATCTGGGTCATTCCCCTTCTTCCTTGCCTTGTGTAGCCTCCCCACCCGCATTTTCCCCATCACTTCTCATAGCTCCTCACCACCCAAGACTGTCCAGTGCACTTGCAGCTAGTTGCCCCTGGCGTTCCTTTCCCGGTCTTCATCCTCTGAGCTCTCTATAGCAGCTGACATTATTGATCTTCCTTCTCCTTCTTGAAACTCTTATTTTGGAAACCTCATGATATTGGCCTATCTTCGTCCCCCTTGACATTCAAATTCTGAAATCTTACAATTCCAAGGGCTTCTCTTAATGCTTCTATAATGAAGACGTTCAAATCTGTGTCTGTAGTCCGGCCCTCTGTCCTGGGCTGTAGATGCTTATAGCTTACTTCCTGATACACATCTTCATCAAGGTATCCCAAAGGCGCTTCAAACTCAACATGCCTCAAACTGATCTCACCATCTCCCCTCTCTGCCTTACCCCCGACCTCTTCTTCTTCTCTATGCTCTGACTGATGCATGGTTCTATTTTCTTCCAGCCATTTAGATTTGAAATCTCAGGATGATCTTTCACTCATCTTCCATCCTACAATCAACAGTAAATTTCTGTAGATTTCCTCTCACCACTGCGCTTCGTATGTGTCTCCTTCTCTGCACCCCCACAATGCCTGCTTGACTCAGGCTCATGTTACCATTTGCTTTGACTATTACTATAGCCTCACTGTGTTTCTGCTTCTTCTATTCCAAATTACATATTTGTGCTGCTATCATCTTCAGATCCCATCCCTCCTCTGCTCAGAAGTTGCAACACTGTTGCTGTGGTGGCATTCAGAATACACTAGTGCTCTGCACAAAGCCTTTAGTTACTCCCCCTCTGACCAGCAGATTAAATACAGACGCTTTGCTCCAACATTCCAAGCCTTCCCCAAATGATTCCATCTTTCCATGGCAGCCTCACCTTCCACTGCTCCCCAACTTGGACCTTAAGCGGCAAACGAAACAACTCATTCTGCTCATTCCAATCTCCATGTGCTTTTATTCTTCTCTCTATCCAAAATGTGCTTCTGACAACACATCTACCCCAACGAAATTCTTCCCATGCTTCAAACCCATTTCAATCATCGACTTGTACATTGAGCTTTTCCTTGATCCCTTAACCATGTATGTCCTTTGCTCCTTTAGACTCCTTGGGCTTCTTTTGTTTAGAATCTCTTGTATTTATGGCTGAGACCACTACTTGTTGCACAATATCAGGTCTCCTCTTATTCCCTAACAGTGAAACTGCAATCTGAAGCTGGGCACGGGACCGCCTGAAATAAAGACTGCATTTCCTAGCTTCCCTTGCAGATAGATTTGGCCCATTTGGCCAATGGGATACAAGCAAAAGTGACACACGCAACTTCTGGGAGGTGTCCTTAGAGGTAAAAAGGTTAAAGGGCATGCCGGTCTTCTTCCCTTCTCTTCCCTAACGGTCAGAACAGAAAATAGTGGCTGGAGCTTTAACTGTCATTTTGGACCGTAACTCAGAATGGAAGCTGGCAGAGAGACAAGCAAGAGCTTGGGCTCCAACTCCTAGGGTTTTGGTGACCATCTCTATGATGATGACTTTCCATTTGGTATAACTAGCCCACACCTCTGACCTAAATGGCAGTCTTTTATTTCTTGCTCCCTGATTGACATTTCCTTCCACAGCCCCTGTCACCATGAAACACGATGCCCCCATCCTGCGCTGACGACCTTGGGATTTATTGAACATGAAAGAGAAATGAATTTCTGTTATTTGGGGGTTTTCTATTGCTCATAATAAACCTAATCCCAATAATATGGTATCACTCAGCCTTTCTCTGCCTTGTGTTAAAGACATGGTCTTCCTAAATCTCTGTTGGACTTTTAGAAATGTACTTTTCAATGTGTGATACAAAGCAAGTTGAGTCCAAAGGATTCTCTGGCTGGCCTGACAGAGGACAATTCTACTTGGATGGGCCCCTCTAAGCAGTGATTGCCAACAAATGTGTGCTTACTTCCATATGGCTTCCAGTTTTACTTACAAAAGGCTATTTCTGAGGTCCACGATGAGGAGTGCTTTTGATCATAACTGGGGAATATGGTAGAGATGGATCTTTTCATTTCATTCATTTCCATTCATGTATTAGTCTCAGGGACAGATGCAACAGTTAACAACGTGGACTCTAATGAGCTGTTACTTGAGTTCAAATCCCAGCTCTATAACTTCCCAGCCACCTGACCTTAGGCAAGCTACTGAACCTCCCCATGCTTCAGTGTCCTCGCCTCTCAAACAGTGGTAATAATAGTGTGCACCTTATAGGATTGTTGCAAGGATTGATTGAATTAATATACACACAGCACACACATGAGCACATAGACCGATCTTTGGCACATATGAGTGCTTCTTATTAGTGAATATTATGATTATTAACCATATTATCTACTAGGGATAGAGTGGTGAACAAAACAGACACTTCCCCTGTCCTCGTGGATTGCACAGTCCAGTACAGGGGATAGACATTATGCCATAATTTAAATAATTTTTAATTGAGAGTTGTGATTAGTGCTACAAAGGGGCTTATGTGCATGTTTAGGTCATCAGGCAAGACATCTCTGCTGCAGCGGTGACATTTAAGCCATGGTGTGGAGAATCAGAAGAGGACCAAGAGAAAGAGAAAGAGGGTGAGCGAACCCACGGTGCTGTGGTGGTCTCCGGGAGGTCTAGAGCGCTCAGCCTGCTGGACCACATTCCTAGCAGGAATTGAGGCTACAGGGAAGGACTGCGCGTGCTCCAGAATTTAGAGAGAAGGGCCTCGGGGGCCAGGGGAAAGAGTACCAGTGGCTTGACCTCTGGAGACAAATCCTCTACTCCCCGGGGAAACTGCAAGGTGGGGGGCACAGGCTGGGGGAAGGTGACGGCCGGGGGCTCCATTTTGTCCAGGTAGATGACAGGATCCAAGGAGGCGATCTGCAAGGAAAAGTCAAGGCAGGGAAACACACAAAAGTGGCCAAATGGCCTTCACTGCTGAATTTTAAAAGAAGGCCCTTGAACACTTAAGAAATGATATTTACTGTACATATGTGAAGGGTTGAGTCAAGAGACCTCAAATGCTCAAATGTATTCCTGGCATGCACAACCTTAAATTAGAGGGGCTAAATAAAGCTGTGGCCTGCCCTTCCTGAAAGTTTGCCAACCACTGATATAGATCATGTGGGACATGGGGCCTCATCTGGGCTGATCTTAGGACAGACGTTAGACCTTGCTTTCTTGCTGAAATGTCTGACATCAGCTCTAGTTTTTAGTCATGTATCTCGTCCTCCAAGACAGAAAGTACCAGGGGCCCGCCGGGGGCGGGGGCGCATGCTCAGTCCCCAGTAAGCTAAAGGGTTCCTTGTCTAGAGGAGGAATGATTGATTTCTGGCCCCAAGCAGCCCGCCCCAAGCTGTTCCATTCCCTCGGCATAGACCCATCATCTTCATGGTTTTTAAAGATGCCCTTTGACTTTTAAGCAACATGTGAAGCCTTCTTGTAGTTTGGCATCAGTAAACACTTCAGACCTCCCAGGCTGCTCCAAGTCACGCTCCACATCACCTTGTTTGGAAACATCACCATCTGCTGGATTTCACTGTGTCTGCTCTCAAAGACCTGGCTGTGTTCTGCCAAAGGAGGGCATCCATTACTTGCTGAATATTTCAGCTGTACACTGACTCTGGACTGGTATTTGAGGAAGCCAGAGCTGAGGGGCAAATAAGGAAGAATGCACTATGCTTCGTGCTTCTAAGCTAAACCCTTGGCACACAGTCAGCTGGATACATACTGCTTTCTTGGCTTTTCTCAGCAACACAATATGCCCCCGTGTCCCTTCCCTTCAAGGGTTTCATTGCGCCTCCATGAACCTGGATTGTCTTTGCAGGAATCACAGGAAATTTTCAAGGAGTGGAAAGGAACTAATTAATGGCTGTCCTTTCCTTCATAGCTGAATGAAATTCAATTCCGGAAATCTGACAGGAGGCAAGACTGCCTTCCTTCAAATACAGGCCCTCCCTGGCATGGTCAGTCCTAGGCGTCTGGGTTCAAACGACCCCTGGAAAAGCCCACCCGAGACACATGCCGTGGCTTCCACACTGCCCTTCCTTTCTCAGCCAAAGCTTTGGCGAAGTCTCTCAGACTTAGTATCAGTGTAAAGAGTAGAAACACAGGTACAGTCGGGCTTAAGGCAGAGGATCTACTCAAGTGAAAAATTTCTGGGCTTTGCCGTTCGACACACTTAGCTTCAACTCCCAGCTCTTCCACATATGGGCTGTGTGGATGAAACACAGACACGTCTCCACCCAAGCGCTGTTACTCCTGCTTCCTATAGCAGTGAGTAACTCAATCTAGCCAAGCTTTAGTTTCCTTATCACTGAATGTGGTAATCATAGCAGCTACTTTATTCAGTGCCAATGAAAATTAAGTGACAGAGCAATGTTGCTGTAATTAACCCTTACTCGGTAATTTTAAAATACAATATTGTAATTTATTTGGGGTTTTGTTGCAGTTTTGACAATAAAAGGGTTCAAATCTTTTTCTCGCTGTCTAAGACAAAAGCCTTTACTCAGAACTGATTCATACTTGGAATGATGTTCTCAGAAAAGAGCATCCATTTTTCTTTCCAACAAAAGGAGTTTCTAAAGATCTAAAGGATTGTGTTTGAATTATGGATCAACTTTAGCTTTAATTATCTGATTTGTTTAGAGTGGTTTTTCCCAAACTTCATTTTTTTATCTAGGCAGCAAGGTCCCTTTTTCAAATGACTTCTCACCCGGAACCCCAATACATTAAATAAATAAAGCAAAGATGCAAGGGGTTGGAGTTGGGACTGGAGTGAGGGAAAGAAAAGCAAGATTCTGTCTGGTTTCCACTAGAATGTAAGCTCTAGAACAGCAGATATTTTGCCTGGTTTGTTCACCGATGCGTTTCCAGTGTCTACAACGATGCTTCACATTAATGGGGCTCAACAGATATTTTTGAATGAATGATGGATGAATAGCATATGAAGAAGGCTCACACATAATAGGCAGCTGAGAAAATCTTAGTGCCTCTTACCTAACTAATACCCTGAAAAAATGGTGGAGTGACAATAAGAACTTCCAACTGGGATAAGAAACATGTCCTCCTTTGTCACCCACCTACCCTGTCAACCCTCTTGCCATTCTTCTCCTAGGACATTTAAGTGTCCCATTTAATGGGAGTTGACTGTATAGAAAGCAGAAAGACTTGGCCTCATCACTTCTGTCCACCCTTGTCGAAAACCTATGGGCAAATGACACAGCTCACAAAATTCAGACTGAGCTCCTGGTGAAACACAAGTATGTGCCCCAAAAGCATGCCACCCTCTTCAATGATAGTGCATCAGTAAGAACCAAGGCAACACGTTTAGCTCTGGAACCAACAAGTTAAATTTAAGAATAGGACAAATAAAGTTGGGGCACCTGGGTGGTTCAGTCAGTTGAGTGTCTGCCTTTGGCTCAGGTCATGATCCTGGGACCCTGGGATTGAGCCCCGCATCGAGCCCCGCATCAGGTTCCCTGCTCGGCGGGGAGTCCACTACTCCCTCTCCCTGCACCTGCCACTCCCCCTGCTTGTGCTCTCTCTCTCTCTCGTTCTCGCTGTCAAATAAATAAATAATGTCTCTAAAAAAATAAAGTTAACAGGCAGCCTGAAGGAAAAAGAACAAATTCAAACATTGGAGTCAACTGGCTCCAAATTCCAGGCTTGCCAATTATTGCTTGGGTGATCTTTGGGTAAGACCTCCCTGATCCTCATTTTTTTCATTTGCAAAACAATCTTTATTCCTCATCTGATAAAAATAGTACCCTCATGATAGGTTTGTGTGGAAATTAAATGAGCTGATTAGCTGATTAGCAAAGTATCTAACTCATAATGAACACTCAACAAAAGCTCATTTTCCCAGAAGTCTCAGAACAATCATTTAAAGATAAACTGTTTTACACAGAAGACTCAAAGCAAAGATCAAGGATGGAGACTACAGAAATTCAGAGACTTGATCAGGGGAGAATGTCAGGATATAATGGAGACATATTTTCAGTGATGAGATTCTGGGGACAAAAATCGGGATTCCTGAGTTCCCTGAGTGAAAGGTAGGTGAAAAGTGAGAGACAGTATGTGTAGCAATCAAGAGTTGGGCACTGAAGTCATGAATGTCTGACCCGAGTTAACATCCCAGTATTGGTATTTGCTGACAATTATTTTTTCTGAATCTCCTTTTTCTCATCTATAAAATAGAAATAATAAGAAGAATTCCTATTTCAGAGGCTATTGTGAGGATAAAATGGGATAGCATATTCAAATCTTCTGACTATGGTAAGAGCTCAATATGTATAAGTTATAACCATCAGTATTCTTGGGGTTAAAATGCTTGGAAAGAGGGGCACCTGAGTGGCTTGTTGAGTCTGACTTTTGGTTTCAGCTCAGATCTTGATCTCAGGATTGTGAGATGAAGCCTGGCATTAGGTTCCGCACCCAGCAGGGAGTCTGCTTGAGATTCTCTTTCTCTCCCTCTCCTTCTGCCCCTCCCCCCTCAAATGAATAAATAAATCTTTAAAAATAGATAAATTAATAAAATGCCTGGAAAGAAAGAATGGGCTAGAAAAAGTGGTCATTTCTTCAACTCGAAGCAGAGGCAAAGATTCACTTCTAAAGAGGTAGTTCTGCATGGATCCTGAGAGTCAGTCCTATGTAGAACTCATCCTTGAAGAGGAAAGCAGAAAGGATGGTCATGGGAGCACCCATGACCTAGCAAGGGTAGTCACTTCCACTATCTTGAGCTATTTTGACAATAACCTGTGAGGTAAGTAACTGGAGTGTTTTAGATTGGGTTCGCCACAAGAAGACAATGAAATGAGGTTTCTCATGCATGTAGTTTGTTAAGCAATTTCTCCTATAAGAACCAGAAAGAATGGGGAAAATGGGATACAGAAGAAGCCAAAAATGGTGCAATTTTAGACTAAGTCCCAGCCTTAGCTTTATCCTTCAGACGAGCTCTGGCATGTAAATTACCCATCAGAGGTGGACTTTTATACTTCTGCACTAGCCGCTGGCTAATGACTGCCCTGGGGGGATGTAAACTCTTAGGCTTTTCTCATTTTCTGCACTTTTAGGGAAAGTGGCGCTAGTCACCCAAGGGCCATCCTCTTAAAAAGAGCTGCAAGTGCTGGCCTTTAAAAGCAAAATGTATAGAAGCTAGGAAGATGGGTACACAAAAGTAGTAAAAGGTATCTGAAGGGATCTGTGCAAAGCACTGACACACTGTCAATGTTTGCTACCCAGTGTGTGTTATTCCTATTTTATAGGTGAGGAAACAGGTTCAGAGAATATCAACCGTTACCCAGTTGACAAATGATAGTACCCGGACTACTACCATAATTCTTTTAAAGATGGTTTACTAAGATGTTAATGGTGATTATCTCAGGTTTGTTTAATTAAATTCAGGTGGCTCTAATTCCTTCTTTGTTTATGTTGCTTAACTTTGAAAAAATGAACATTTATTTTTATATGTTCATAAAAAATTATTTTCATGAGAGATACAAGAAATGAGTAAATCAATACACCTAAGAAAGTTCCTTTCAGCTCTGACATTCTATTAAATCCGTTGTAGTAAAGTTGATTTTTTTTTTAGATTATTTTTTATTTATTTGACAGAGAGAGAGAGCACAAGCAGGTGGAGTAGCAGGGAGAGGGAGAAGCAGGCTCCCTGCTGAGCAAGGAGCCCAATATGGGGCTCGATCCCAGGACCCTGAGATCATGACCTGAGCCGAAGGCAGTTGCTTAACCAACAGAGCCACCCAGGCACCCCTGTAGTAAAGTTGATTAACATCAAGGACTACTGGCACTTTTATAAGGAACTCTTGAACAAGGGAAATACAAAACAGCCAGAAAACAATTAAGAAGGCATTAGGAAGTTCTTACCTATCAACAATTACTCTAAATGTAAATGGATTAAATTCTCATTCAAAAGTCATACAGTGGCTGAATGGGTTACAAACAAGATCCAACAATATGATGCCTACAAGAGACTCACTTCAGCTATAAGGACACACATAGGCTCAAAGTGAAAGGATGAAAAAGATATTCCATGGAAATAAAAGAGAGCAGGGCTGGCTATCCTTACATCAGATAAAGAGACTTCAAGAAAAAACTATAACAAGAGACAAAGAAGGTCACATAGTGATAAAAGGGTCAATTCATGAAGAGTATATAACAATTATAAATATATATGCACTCAATCTCAGAGCATGCAAATATATTAAACAAATACTAACTGATCTGAAGGGAGAAATAGACAACAATGCAACAATAGTGGAGGATGTCAATACCCCACTTTCAACAGTAGATAGATCACCCAGACAGAAAACCAATAAGGAAACGTTGGACATAAATTATAGTCTAAACCAAATGGACCTAAAAGACATATACAGGACAGTCGATCCAACAGCACCAGTACGTTCTTCTCAAGTTCATGCGGAATGTTCTCCAGGATAGAGCATATCATAAGTCACAAAACAAGTCTTAGCAAATTTAAGAAGACTGAAATCATACCAAGTATCTTTTCCAAACACAATGCTAGGAAACCAAAAATCAATAACAGGAGGAGAACTGGAAAGTCCACAAATATGCAGAAATTCAACACACTCCTGAACAATCAATGGGTCAAAGAAGAAATCAAAAGAAAAAATATTTTGAAACAAACAAAAATGGAAACATTATATGCCAAAATTTATGGGATGCTACAAAAACACTTCTAAGACAGAGTTCATAGCAATAAATACCTACATTAAGAAAAAAGAAAGATCTCAAACAGCCTAACTTTACACCTCAAGAGACTAGGAAAAAAAAAAAAAAACTAGGCCCAAATGTAGTAGAATGAAGGAAATAAAGACTATAGCAGAAATAAATGATCCAGAGACCAGAAAAACAATAGAAAAGATCAATGCCACTAAAAGCTCTTTTTTGTTTTTTATTTTTATTTTTTTAAGATTTTATTTATTTATTTGATAGAGAGAGAGCACAAGTAGGCAGAGTAGCAGACAGAGGAGCAGGCAGAGGGAGAGGAGAAGCAGACTCCCTGCTGAGCAGGGAGCCCAATGTGGGGCCGGATCCCAGGACCCTGGGATCATGACCTGAGCCGAAGGCAGATGCTTAACTGACTGAGCCACCCAGGTGCCCCTAAAAGCTCTTCCTAAAAAAAATATAAACAAAATTGACAAACCTTAGTGAGACTAAATAAGAAAAGAGACAAAACTCAAAAAACTAAAATCAGAAATAAAAGTAGAGACATTACACAAAAATGTAAAGGATCATAGGAGATTACTAGGAACAATTATACAGCAACAAATAGGATAAACTTGAAGAAATGGATAATTCCTAGAAAAATACAACCCCCCAAAACAAAATCATGAAGAAATAGAAAATCTGAACAGACCAATAACAAACAACAAGATTCAATCCATAATCGAAAATCTCCCAACAAAAACCCAGGACCAGATGGTTTCCCAGGAAATTTTACCAAACTATTAGAGAAAAGTTAAGGTCAATCTTTCTAAACACTTCTAAAAATTGAAGAGGAGAGGGGTGTCTGGGTGGCTCAGTCGGTTGAGTGTCTAGCTCTTGATTTTGGCTTAGGTCATGACCTCAAGGTCTGGGATCAAGCCCCATGTCTGGCTCCATGCTCAGTAGGGAGTCTTCTTGGGGATTTCTCTCCCTCTCCGTCTGCCCCTCCCCCTGCTTGTGTGTGTTCTCTCTCTCTCTCAAATAAATAAATCTTTAAAAAATTGAGGAGGAGAGAATACTCCCAAATTCATTTCACAAAGCTAGCATTACCCTGATACCAAAGGCAGATAGCCACCACAAAAAATTACAGGCTAATATCCCTGATAAATATAGGTGCAAAAAAATCTCAGTAAAGTGTTAGCAAAATGAGTTCAATAGCACAATAAAAGGATCATATGCCATGTACAAGTGGAATTTATCCCTGAGATGCAAGGATGATTCAACATACACAAATCAATAGATGTTATACACCACATTAATAGAATGAAAGATAATAATTATCTGATCATCTCAATAGATGCAGAAAAGCATTTGACAAAATAGATCATCCTTTCATGATAAAAAAACTCTCAACAAATTGCGTATAGAAGGACCATAACAACATATTAAAGGCCATATATATATGACAATCCCACAGCTAGCATCATACTCAATAGTTAATGTTTGAAAGCTTTTCCTCTAAGATCAAGAACAAGACAAGTGGGGATGCCTGGGTGGCTCAGTCGTTAAGCATCTGCCTTCAGCTCAGGTCATGATCCCAGGGTCCTGGGATGGAGCCCCTGCATCAGGCTCCCTGCTCAGCGGGGAGCCTGCTTCTCCCTCTCCCACTCCCCCTGCTTGTGTTCCCTCTCTCGCTGTCTCTATCTCTGTCAAATAAATAAATAAAATATTTTTTTAAAAAAAGAACAAGACAAGTGGTCCACTCTCATATTCTTAGTCAAAATCATACTGGAAGTCCCAGCCAGAGCAATCAGGCAAGAAAAAGGAATAAAGTGTCCAAATCAGAATGGAAAAAGTAAAATTGTCACTCTTTGCAGATGATATGATCTTATATTGAGAACTCCTAAAGACTCCAAAAAACTATTCAAACTAATCAACAAATTCAGTAAAGTTGCAAAATAGGTTCTCAACATACAGAAAAAGTTGCATTTCGATACACTAACAATAAAATATCTAAAAAAGGAATAAAGAAAACAGTCACATTCACAATAGCACCTAAAACAATAAAATACTTAGGAATAAATTTAATAAGGAGGTGAATGCTCTATAAACATAAAACTATAAGACATTGAATAAAGAAATTGAAGAGGACACAAATTTATGGAAACATACCCCATGTTCATGGATTAGAAGAATTAATATTGTTAAAATATCCATACTACCCCAAGCCATCTATAGATTCCATGCAATCCCTATCAAAATTCCAATGGCATTTTTCCCAGAAAGAGAAAAAATAATCCTAAAATTTATATGGAACTACAAATGACCCTGAATAACACAAAGCAAGAGGCATCCCACTTCTTTACTTTAACTATACTGCAAAGTTATGGTGATCAAAGCAGTGTGATACTGGCATAAAAACAGACACATAAACCAATAAAACAGAATCAAAAGCCCAGAAATAATCTCTTGCCTGTACAGTCAACTAATATTTGACAAGGGAGTTAAGAATACTCAATAGGGAAAGGATACCTTCTTTGATGGTGTTGTGAAAATTGGACAATCACATGCACAAGAATGAAATTGACCTTTATCCTACACCACTTATGAAAATTAACTTTAAATGGATTCAGGAATCAGGGGCACCTGGGTGCCTCAGTTGGGTGAGCATTCAACTCTTGAATTCTGCTCAGGTCACGATCTCAGGGTCCTGGGATCGAGCCTCACGTTGGGCTCCATGCTCAGCGGGAAGTCTGTTTGGGATTCTCTCTTACCCTCTCCCCTCCCCCTCCCCCCACTTGTGCTCTCTCTCTAAGATAAATAAATTTTTTTAAAAAATAAAAAAAAATGGACTCAGGAATTAAAGACTGAAGCCATAAAACTCCTAGGAGAAAACATAGGGAAAAAGCTATTTGACGTAGATCTTAGCAATGATTTTTTGCATATGACACCAAAAGCACAAACAACAAGACCAAAATAAATAAGTGAAACTACATCAAACTATAAAGTTCATACAGAGCAAAAGAAACAATTAACAAAACGAACAGACAACCTGTGGAATGGAAGAAAATATTTATAAATCATATATCTGATAAGGGGCTGATATACAAACTATATAAGGAATTCATACAACTCGATAGCAAAACCCCTCCACTACACACACACACACACACACACACACCCCAAAACAATTCAATTAAAAAATGGGCAAAGGAACTGAGTAGACATATTTCCAAATAAGATTTACGAATGGTCAACAGGTACATAAAAATATGCTTAATATCATTAGTCATCAGGGAAATGCACATCAAAACCACAGTGAGATATTATCCCACACTTATTAGAATGGTTATTATCAAAAAGACAAGAGATAAGTGTTGGTAGAAATGTGGGGAAAAGGGGAATCCTGGTGCCCTACTGGTGGAAATGCAAATTGGTACAGTATGGTGGTTCCTCAAAGAATGAAAAGTAGACCTACCATATGGTCCAGCAATTCCATATCTGGGTATACATCCAAAGGAAATGCAATCAAGATCTCAAAGAGACACAGCACCCCCATGTTCCCTGCAGCGTTATTCATAATAGCCAAGTTATGGCTATACCAGTCTACAGATGGATGGGTAAAGAAGCTGTGTTTGTATATATATAATGGAATATTATTCAGCCATGGGAAAGAAGGAAATCCTGCCATTTGAGACAACTTGGATGGACATTGAGGACACTTTGCTAAGTCAAATAAACCAGACAGAGAACGACGAATACTGTATAATATGGCTTATGTGTAGAATCTAAAAAAGCCAAATTCCCAGAAACAGAATAGAATGGTAGTTGCGAGGGGCTGGGGGGCACGGAGAATGGAGAGATGTTGGTCAAAACGTACAAACCTCCAATTAAAAAATGATTAAGTTCTGGAAATCCAATGTACAGCATGGTGATTACAGCTAACAATGCTGTATTGTATACTTGAAAGTTACTAAGAGAGTGGATTTTAAATGTTCTCATTACAAAAAAAGAAATGGTTATTAAGTGAGGTAATGGAGGTGTTAAATAAGGCTACTGAGGTAATCATTTCGCAATATATCAGTGTATCAAATCATCACGTTGTACACCTTAAACTTACACAGTGGTAAATGTCAATTATATCTCAATAAACCTGGGAAAAAATAAGGGACTCCTGAAGAAGAATAACTTAACCCCAAAGAAATAAGGCACTAATGATGAAATGACGGGAACTGGGGCCATAATTTTGGTCAGAACTCTTAACTTTTATCCCTTAAGTTATGCCACAGATCACTGTTTGGATCTTAGGATAAAACAGTTGGGTGGTGCTTTTTATTTTCGGTTTTGGTTTATTCTCGTTATTTCAACACGATAATGATAAAAGCTACATCGCATAGTCTTCGATTTCCATCCTAGCTCACAAACCCTGGAGTCTCCCCAATCTCCGTTTGCTCCTATTCTGGCGCCCTGCCCAGCGTTTCCTCTCCCCCTCCCTATGTGTGGAGGAACTAAGTGAAGACAGACCGGCCAGGCTCATTTTTCCAAGGGTGAGCTCAATTTTGGATTTTTACTTTAAAGTAGAATCTGAAAATTTCCTTTAGGACAGTTTCCTGTTTTGGATCACAGTCTATTAGTAACACGTTGCCAGCAATAACTGAAGGAATCAAGTCTAGGTGGAAAAAGAGAGGAAAAGACAGAACTCCTTCTTCATTTACCATTTGAAACTTCAGCAAAGAGTGATTTATTCATATTTATTTCCTTAATATTCACTCACTCAGCAAACATTTGCTGAGTGCCAACTGTGTACCAGGCACTTTCTCACAACCCTATGGATTAGAACTGTCACCTTATTTTATAGGTTAGGAAATTGAGGTGCAGGGAGCGGAAGTGACCTGCCTTGGGTCACATTGCTGGTAAGATTTAAAATAGATTCTTTGGTCACAAAGCTACTGCTTTTTCCACCAGCCTTGCAGCTGCCTCCCCACTTGGAGCTGTTGTCGAGGCTGCGCTGTGAGCTGTCAAAGTATTACCAAAGTTATATACTCTTGTCCTTCAGATGACGGCTTTTCATTGGTCTAATTTTACCAGCCTATTTATTTAGTGACATCGGATAAGTTAGTTCAATATAGACAAAGGGTGGTGTTTTTGGGCTTCTTGCCTGATCAGGTTGAAATGTATGTTTTTAAATGTCTCCTTCAAAAGCCAGTGTTTTACCTAATGAGGAAACACTGGGAGCATTCCCACTGAAGTCAGGAGCAAGAAAAGGATGCTCACTATTGTCGCTACGATTTCACATTTCACTGGAGCTATTAGCCAATCCAATTAGAGAAAAGAAAGAAATTAATGTTGTAAGAATTGGAAAGGAAGAGGTAAACCATTTCTGTTCACATATAATTGTCTGATACCTTTTTTTAAATAAGATTGTATTTATTTGCCAGAGAGAGTGTGTGTACAAGCAGGGGGAGGGGCAGGCAGAGGGAGAGGGGAGAAGCAGACTCCCCACTGAGCAGGGAAGTTTAAAATTCAGTTAAACTTGAATTTTATTCTATTTTTTTAAAGATTTTATTTATTTATTTATTTATTTATTTATTTATTTATTTATTTGACAGAAAGAGCACAAGCAAGGGGAGAGGGAGAAGCAGGCTCCCCGCTGAACGGGGAGCCCGATGCGGGGCTGGATCCCAGGACCCTGGGACCATGACCTGAGCTGAAGGCAGTCGCCTAACTGACTGAGCCACCCAGGTGTCCCTAATTGTCTGATATCTGAAAACTCAAGAATCGGATGAAAAACTACTACAAAGGTTTAAGAAAGTTCAGTATGTTAGCAAGATAGAAAATTCATATATAAAAATACCCTTCATATGTGCCAACAGCTTCCAGTTAGAAGATGGAACAGAAGAGAAGACCTCCATTTTAAAAAGCAACCACAAAGTGTAAATACCTAGGAGTGAATGTATAAGAAATGCACAAAACCTATGTGAGGAATGCTTTCAAACACTTGGACGTTCATTACTTAAACCCACTAATCAATCCTAGTCTCACTAGAAACGACCAGACATATGCCTTTCGATGAAGTACACAGTATCAACTATGAAGTCCTCTTACGAGGAAAATTTGGATGTGAATCTCATCAAGCACTTATAGCTACCTTCCATTTATAAGGAATATGAGGAGTAGGGTAACAAATAAAATGACAACACAATGAAGCAAGCAGACAGATCCAGAACGTGGAACATTCCGTAGGACAATTGGCTAAGTTTCTTCTATCAAAGGCATTGAATGGGAGCAAGCGTACTGCTATAGATGAAAAGAAAATTAATAGATGTAACAACTAAATACAGCATACGGAACTTGTTTGGATCCTGATTCAAACCAACCAACTGTTAAAAAAAAAAAATTGAAACAATTGGGGAAATTTGAACATGGACTAGGTATAATATGACAACAAGAAAATTTTCTTCGTTGTGATAATGGTCTTGGGGTTATACAAGAAGATGCCCATATTTTTAAGAGATCAATAGTAAGCATATGAAGGGAGTGAAATGACATGACGTGATATCTGGGATTTGCTTTAAAATAATTCCTAAGAGAAGAGCCTGGCTGGCTCAGTGGGTAGAACATGTGACTCTTGATCTCAGGGTTGTGAGTTTAAGCCCTAGGTTGGGTATAGAGAGTACTTAAAAATAAAATCTTTAAAAAAAAGATTAACAATAATAATAATAATAATTCCTGGGAGGTAGAGAGAGAGAGAAAGAAATGGCAAAATCTTAATACTGTTTGTATTAGTTTTCTAGGGCTGCCATAAAAAAAAATACCACAACCTAGGTGGCATAAACAACAGAAATTTATTTCTTACACTTCTCGGGGCTAGAAATCCAAGAGCAAGGTGTCAACAAGTTTGGTTTCTTCTGAGGCCTCTCTCTTTGGCTTGCAGATGGCTGCCCTCTTGTTATGTCCTCACATAGTCTTTCTTCGGTGCATGCACATCTCTGGTACATGTGTGTAAAAATTTCCTTTTTTTTATAAGGACACCAGTCAGATTGGATTAAGACCCACCCTAAAGGCCCAGTTCTAACTTCACTATCTTTAAAGACCCTATCTTCAAATACAGTCACATTCTGAGGAACCAGAGGTTAGAGCTTCAATATATGAATTGTGGAAGAATACAATTCATCTCATAACAATATTTAATCTGGATGATGAGTGTATGGGAGTTTATTGTACTAAAATTTTGGTTTTGTGTATGTTTGAGAAAATGTTTATTAAGTACAACATTCCAGAAGAGAAGGACATAAAAGTACAGTTGAGCAAATTGATATACATGCCCCATGAATAAGAAGACTCACCATCTGAGACAAACCAACTTTCCATAAGTAAATTTATCATTTTAACACATTTTACAAGCTTGTATAGAAAAATAAGTAAACAAGAAAAGCCAGGAAAACTCTGTAAATGAAGATCAATGTGGTGTGGAACAGCCTTACTAGATATTATAACATACTCTAGAAGGGCACCTGGTTGGCTCAGTTGGTAGAGTGTGTGACTCTTGGTCTCAGGGTCTGGAGTTCGAGCCCCAAGTTGGGTGTAGAGATTACTTAAAAATAAATTAATTAATTTAAAAATTTTTAAAAATAAAATACACTCTAGAGCCTCAAAAATTAAAACAATGTGAAAAACATTAAAACAGTGTGGAATTGGTACATGAATAGAAGAGAATAAAAATCCCAAAACAGACCCAAATGCATATGGAAATTTAATATATGATAAAGGCACGGGGCACCTGGGTGGCACAGTCAGTTAAATATCCGACTCTTGATTTGGGCTCAGGTCCTGAAATTAGGGGCTCGAGGTCAAGCCCCACGTTGAACTCCATGCTCAGCGCTGAGTCTGCTCCAGATTGTCTCTCCCTCTCCCTCTGCCCCTCCCTCTGTGCGCTCTCTTTCTCTCTCAAATAAATAAATAAATCTTTAAAAAATATAGGATATATTTTAAATATAGGCAGCTTCTCACATCAACAGGTAGAAACGAACTTTCTAATCAATGACATCAGGACAACTAGGTGTCCATTCGGAAAAAAGGTGAAAATTGATCCATAGGTCACATCATATATCAAGATAAAATGAAACCATAAAAGTACTAAAAGAAAACCTTGAAGTGAGGAAGACCTTTCTAACTATGATTCAAAGTCTAGAGGCCATTTAGAAAATGATAGACAAATTTCACAACACAAAAATCAAAAACTTCCCATGGCAAACGACACCACACCTACACCATAAGCAAAGTTGAAAGACAAAGGACAAATAGGGGACAATATTTGTAACTCATATCACGGACAAAGGGCTAGTGTTAAAATAGTTGCTCGAGACTGAAGAGAAAAGGACAATAGCCAATATTTTAAAGAGGGGCTATGGAACACGAACAGAGAGTTCACCAAAAAGAAATCTAAATGGCCCTTAAGCATCTGAAAAGATGCTGGACTTCTTTCATAAAATGAAAAATTAAAATTCAGACTTAGGACTGCACTGAGAGGGGCACCTGGGTGGCTCAGTCAGTTGAGCATCCAACTCATGATCTCAGCTCAGGTCTCGATCTCAGGGTTGTGAGTTCAAGCCCCATGTTGGGCTCCGCGCTGGGCATGGATCCTACTTAGAAAAAAACAAAACAAAAAAAGAACTGGACTGAGATTCTTTTTCTCACTTATCATTTTGGCAGAAACCCCAAAGTTTGACACCACACTCTGTCAGTGAGCCTGGAGAAAATAGGCCCTGTCATACATTGTTGGTGGGACTGCGCCCTGGTACGACACTTGTACTAGTCTGGTAGGTCTTCCGTCAGAGACAGGGTGGCTTACAACAACAGAAATTTATTTTCCCCCAATCCCTGGAGGCTTGAAGTCTGAGATCGAGGTGCTGGCAGGGTTGGTTCCTTCTGAGGCCTCTCTCGTTGGCTCGTAGGTGGACGCCTTCTCTTCCCCGTGTCTTTACATGGTCTTCTCCCTGTGCGTGTCTGTGTCTTCATCTTCCCTACTTAGAAGGACACCAGTCTTATTGGATTAGGGCCCACCCTAATGGCCTCATTCCGGTTCAATTATCTCTTTATAGACCCTATCTCCAAATACAGCCACATTCCAAGAAACTGGGGGTTAGAACTTCAACACATGAAGTGGGGGGGGACACAATTCAACCCATAACAAGCTTTATGGAGGAAAACTTTGAAATCGCTATAAAATTACCAACATGTAACTCTTGGCCAGCAATCCTACTTCCAGATATCTATCCGACTGCTAGGGCTGCACACATATAAGGTGACATACGGATGAGGATATTCATTTCAACCTTGTTTATAATAGCCAAAGGTTGGAAACAACCCACGTCCACCAATAAGGAACCACTTGAGTAAACTATGTTTTACCTCCACGGTGCAAAATCACAGAGCTGCCAAAAGAAATGAGGACGCATTCCATGCACAGCCAAAGTGATATACGAAGAAAAGGAAGGCATGAAACAGGGAAATAGCATGCTACCTGCATAAGAGAAATATGTTTGGATGTGCTCGTACAGTATTTGCTTAAAGAAACACTGAAGGCTAAATAACTAACAGCAACAGAACCCTAATAAAACTGGTACTGATAGGGGTGCATGGGGATCCCCCAGAACAGAGGGGGGCAAGCAAAAGTGAAG
Source organism: Leptonychotes weddellii (assembly GCF_054177405.1). Classification (NCBI taxonomy): domain Eukaryota; kingdom Metazoa; phylum Chordata; class Mammalia; order Carnivora; family Phocidae; genus Leptonychotes; species Leptonychotes weddellii. The sequence goes on from NC_138385.1 coordinate 16,309,918, forward strand.
CTTTTCCTTATATTCCTTTTTACATAGTTTTCATTTCTAGATCATGTAAATTCAAAACAATTAAAATCATCCTACATAAAGCTTCCTAGTTCGGCCATGAGATTTCCAGTGCCATATGAGACTAATATGAGTACCTAATCCCTTTACTTTGGAGAAGAGCTGTTCTCAGTTTATCCAAGCTTCATCTCAGGATTTCAAATTGTGCTCTTGTGAAATAAAGAAAATCCCCAGAGGTTGCGAATGCTTTCTCTCTTTTTCTTTTCCTTTGAAGAAAGGAACTGGTTTAAGAGGGCTAGAGAGAGTCCAGTTGGATTTGACGTTGACCAAATAGGAGATTGGCCAGATGCTATTGATCACCAGCGCCGCGCAGCACAAACGCCCTGCTGAAGTGTGCCCTGCTGGGATGGGGGGGGCTGGGTGGGGGTGGGGGCCCCCAAGCGCACGGCATCCAGCTGGAGAAAGCCCCTCTTCCTGTCACAGCTCCCACAGCACTCCAAGCCTGCTTGCAGCCCAACGGCCTCTCCGAGAATGCTACATTTAAAAGTGCAGTTTTTGGATGATTCCCAGAAGATTTTTGTGGTTGATGTAAGTGGAAATCACATTGCTATTATTCCTTTGTTATTCATTCAATAGTGGTCATTTGTGGACAGCCCATTAGCTGGCGATGTTATGTCTTCTTTAGGACCAAATGAAGGAGGGACTGTGGTTTTTAGCTTTGGAAAAAGAAATCTGTACTTAATATCACAGTGTAGCTAGTGTTTTCACGTTAACCTTTCTTCTAGAACAGGTTCTCTTTCCTCAAGGGACAACAAGAGCGAGTTTGGAAGAGACGCTAAATATTTGTAAAAAAACAAAGCAGCAGTAACTTATTCGTCCTGCCCAGAAAGGTATTAGTGTTCATTGAAATAATTTGTGAGTCTCACCCCATGAACATTTGTGGGGAGAAAAGTATGGTTGTGAGGGAATGGAGAAGGGGAAGGCTACCCTCCTTTTCTGAAGGAAACCTGGGGTTTCGGCAAGGGGGTAGAATTACGCAGTCATAATGAGAACTTGAGGAAGTAATGACAAGTATGAAGAGAAAAATAGGATAAGAGACTATTTAGTCTGATTTAGTACTTATAGCTCAGGGTTCTTAATATAATTCCTAGCTACGAGATGATTGCGTACAATTATACCTCATCTCTTCAAGGAAGAACAAATGTATTAAGCACATCATTTGGGGCTCATCTTCCAGAATCTTAAGATATGTACATTTTGATGTAAGGATTTATGTAGGAGCCGTTTTGAAATGTTCTATGATTTTATTGGAACAAAAGATGCTATTTGCTCTGATGTTTATATTAGCTACCAACAAGGAACAAGTAGTTCATGTTCTATGAAATTCATACAAAATGCTGGTTGTTTTCTTTTATACACAAACTAACAACGGCCGTTGGGTGTGTGGGTAACCCATTTTTCAAATGAGTATTTCATTTTTATTTGAATCATGTGCTTTGTGGGCGATGACTTCATGGCTTCAGCGGCTGTTTTGCTGTCTCTTTCTTTCACTTGTGATTTGCAAAAGGCATTTCTAGGTCCACGGACCTGAATGATTTGTTTTTGCAGCAAATAGCTTCCATTAGAGGTATGAGGCATTTCCTATTCTTTCTTGGAACTCTATTTAAAGGGTGGAAAATATCTTTTGAGTAGTTTATCCATTTGCAGGCGGGTGGTGTAGGCTCACAGTGCTCCGGTACCTGAATGAGTGAGCTGGGTATTCAAAAGACACTGCTTTAGGCTAAGTTTTTAATAGAGAGTTCAAGCAACTCAAAGAGAAATCTTTGACCAAAAGTGACAGAAGAGCTTTCTGAATGTGTAGCTTAAACGCAGATCCAATTAAATGGTGGTAGGCAGCGGGGGGAGGCGGAGCACCAGAGCTGTGTAAGATTCACCTTCTGAGGAGTCAGCTTGAAGCCAGCCTGATTTCGCTTCGAGTTGGTTTGTCTCTTTCCAGCTGCAGCGCATTGTGTTCCTTGGGAAGATAATGGGAGAGATCTGACACCCAGCAATTCGGGTGTCACAGCATCTGATCCCTTTTGCCCTGGGAAGTCTGCTCCGTAAGTAGCAATCGTGGTGTCACCCAGAGTGGGCAAGCGCACTGACGGCAATCCCCCGGGCAGCTTCGTCCCGAGGGGCGTGGGACCATAACTTAGCATCCATTCGTCCAACAGGATCTTCTCCTTAACGACAGGAGACTGACGAGGAAGAGGGCTCATGATGATGAAGATGATGGTGATGATGACAAGCAATAGCACGGAGTCACCAAGGGCTAACACTTTATTCATTATTTTTTTTAAGGGCTAACGCTTTAAAATGGACAAAGCAATCTCACATCCACTGGTTCCTCTGACCCTGCATTCCACCCTGTGAGGGAAGGGAGGGAAAAGGTTAATCTTTGCCGGGTTTGCAAATTAAGAGGTAAAGGCTCAGGGAGCTGAAGTGACTTGTGCAACATTACGCAGCAGATCATTGCAGAGCTGGGACTTCCAATCCAGAAGTCTTCCCCACTGGGCCACGTACAATTGTATCCGGAAGACGCATCTGTCGGTAGCCTTCTAGTCCTGTATTATTGCTCATGCACATTATTTTCTGTGGCCCTCAAAGGGCATAGAATTTGGCATACAGTGAGCCTTTGATGACAGTTGTAAACCAATTAGTAGATCCTTTCTTCCTTACCCATATGTGAGGAGCTATTAGAGTGTGGTTCTAGAGGCCAGGGAGACCCTGGTGTGAATTTTTTCATTGATTCAGAAGCTTAAAAAGGTCCCTCAGGGGGCACCTGGCTGGCTCAGTCGGTGGAGCGTGTGACTCTTGATCTCGGGGTTTTGAGTTCGAGCCCACATTAGATGTAGAGATTACTTAAAAATAAAATCTTAAAAAAAATAAATAAAGTCCCTCAGCCCTATTAATAATTCCTTAAAATGCACCCCAGCACCATACTTTGGGGGACTTTGAATGGGGAAAGGGGAAAAAAAAGCAACCTAAACATCCTCTTCCATTAGTACTAATACCATTTTTTAAAAGATTTTATTTATTAATTTGAGAGAGAGAGTGCACGTGTGAGTGGGGGGGCAGAGGGGTAGAGAGAGGGAGAGAAGCGGACTCCCCGCTGAGCGCAGATTCCCCCCCCCCAAGATCATGACCTGAGCGCAAAACAAGAGTCGGAGGCTTAGCAGTCTGAGCCCCCCCGGGTGCCCCCATTAGTACTAATATCTTAAACAGGATGAGGAAACGCTTGGACCCATAGTGAAGAGAACCATTAACAGTGACAAAAAGCCACACGGAAGGGCTTTTGATAGCAAAGTTGACTGAAGTCTCAAGAGGCATGGATCAGTCCTGGGGAGGATTGTTCTTTAAGATAAAATTTAAGGAAAGAATTGGCTGCACGGGGAGAAATAATGGAGTCTTGGGCATTGGTGTTGATTTTACAGAAAGTACAGTAGTAGAAATACCAAAAGGACACACGCTCAGATAGAATAATGTCTCCTGGGTGAGACTAATTGACACCCAGAACCCTCTGTTTTTCCTCCACCCCGGGTAACATTATCTTGATGAATTTGCTGGTGCCCAAGATCTGACTCAGGGCTCCAGACTCAGAAGGCTGATTTGTCAGCACTTCACAAGAACTGGAGTCAGAGACTGATATTTACAATCGGGATGCTAGGGGCACCATTTACAGTGGGACTGGGGACGCTAGGGGCCTCCCCTCAGTTACATCGGATGCTAAGTGTCAGAAGAGTCCGATTTAAAGGAATTAGACCCGTGATGCTAATATTTGATGGGCTGATAATGCAGCCATTTCCACAAAGACCCTGTCACTGAGACCATCCAGTCACCCATTCATTCATTTAGTCTCTCTTCTGGGCACAGTAGACTCTACCATATGGGGAAGTAAAGTTCTTGACCAAGGGCACACTCTCCCCTGGGCAGTGCTGGCTGGGAGCTACCAACTTGGGCTTCATTGATTCCTTTCACTCCCCCTGTATGATTGACAAACTCCCTCTGTTATTGACCTGTCTTTGACTTGTTAATGCCTTCAGTTAGCTTGCTGGGAAAAGTGGCTGGCCCGGGAGACATCCTGGCTCTTTGAAGTTTCTTTGCATATCTATACTCAGAGAGTCTATGTGTTGATTTTATAGATGAACTCTCTGAGTTCAGCCTTTTCCTTTATGCATTTCCAAGAGTATTTGGGGGATGCAGGGTAGACACGGGACTTCAGAATGGCTGGGATGTACCTACTAAATGTAATCCAATGAGGAAAATGTGTTCAGTGAAAAAAAAAAAAACCTCATCTTACTTTTCAAGCTGTCATATTTATTGAACAAAATTGATCATTATCCAATATCAACACCATCCCTAGTGTTGCACTGATCCTGGGCTGCATCCTTAAAAAACAGAGAAGGACTCTATCTACAGAATGATGATAGGAGTGGACAGGCAAGAGGAGAAATGAAATAAGGTCATTACTTTTTAAAAATAATTGCAGGGACGCCTGGGTGGCTCAGTCAGTTAAGTGTCTGCCTTCGGCTCAGGTCATGATCCCAGGGTCCTGGGATCGAGTTCCGCATCAGGCTCCCCGCCTGCTTTTCCCTCTGCCTGCTGCCCACCCCCCCGGCTTGTGCTCTTGCTCTCTCCCTCTCTCTCTCTCTCTCCCTCTCTCTGACAAATAAATAAATACAATCTTTAAAAATAATAATAGTAATAATTGCAGATTTTAGTGTAAGTTCAGTTTTGCCTCTTCAACATGAGGACCGGGACTCTTCGTGAGAGAAAAAGGGAGGATGAGACCAAAGCTAAGGCCTTCTGAGCTCTCAGAAAGAGTAGAGGAGGTTAGATGTCTAGCTCGAGGTTGAATCCTCCCAACACCCACAGGTGCCAGGAGCAGCTGTGTCCTTGGAGGGTGACCTTCCTTTAAGCCTAAACTGTTTGTTTATCTCCAGGTTAGACGGAGGTTTATCTCCAGGTTAGATGGAGAGTTTCAAGGCAATAATCCCATCACTATATCTGACACAGTTCTGCCTTGGTAGAAGCGTGGCAGAGGGGAAGAAAAGCTGTTGGTGGTGAATTTCCAAAAGCACGCCTCGTTTCGATGGTTTCTAGAGCCCAAAGTCAAAAGAAGACGTTTGAAACCTCTCAGATCTTACATTTTACCTGATTGCTAAGTGACAGCATTGGCCACTGCAGTGGGCACCTCGTGGCTTACCCAGCCAGCCCATACCCAGGGAATGTAGTCAGCTCACCTCTTTCCCTTGGGAACCACTCAAAAGGCCACTGGGCCTCATTCTCTGCAAGAGTCACAAGGGAGGCGGTGCCAGGACTGAGCACTATTCAAGCTAAATAAGAAAGCAAAGAACTGCCCAGGGATTTTTTTGGGCGGGGGGGGGGGGGGTAGTGGTATTTACCTTTGGGATGTTTGTCTAGGAGCTGGTTTTTCAATTTATAATGACGAGGGATCTTTTGTACCTCTGTCAACAGTGAAATAGAGATCCACCCCTTCATAAGGCAAAGGTTTTCAAACTCCAATGAGATAGAATTATTCAGGTATAAGTAGAATGTACCTGGATTTAGGGCTACAAAAACTGCATCGTTTTAGCTGTGTAAATCTTGCCAGTCACTTAACCCTTTAGCTCCCTGAGTTGTTGTGAGGCGTCATATAAATGATATAATGTGCATTTGGAATCTCATAAAGCAGGGTAAATTGGACTCTGCCACTTATAAGCTGTGTGGCCTTGGGCAAGCCACTTGGCCTGAGACTGAGTTCTGTCACCTCAAAAAACTTGGACTGGGGGGGCACCTGGGTGGCTCAGTCGGTTAAGCGTCTGCCTTCGGCTCAGGTCATGATCTCAGGGTCCTGGGATCCAGCCCTATGTTGGGCTGCCTGCTCAGTGGGGAGTCTGCTTCTCTCTCCCCCTCTCCCTCTGCCCTTCCCCCCAATTGTGCTCGCTCTCTACGTGCTGGAGGTGCCAGGCAGAGTCTAGATGATAGTTTCAAGTTCAGTGGTGCCATTGTTAGATAGTCAGCCTCTCTCCAAACTCATGCTCCCCACTATCAGTATTCCAGCCTGATAGGGAATGGTGGAGACAGGAAGGATGGATACAGAGATGCCAATGAGGTAGACGTTCTAGAAGCAATTGATGCTGGTCTGGATATGGAAGATGAGTGAGAAGGCTTCCAGATGACCCTCAAATTCCTGCCTTAGGTGACCGGTTGGGTGGTGGCCCCCATTCATCAAGACAGAGAACAGAATGAAAGGAGCACGTTTAGGGTGGGCAATAACGAGTTCTGTTTAGATTTATCGATGGGGTTATGGAGAGAGTTCTGGTCCCAGCCCTGGCAGTCTTAAGCAGGGGAACCTCAGGTGAACCCCCTCAGCTCTCTGAGCCTGTGCCCCTTATCACTAAAATCGGGATAATCATAGCACCTACCTCATGAAGTCGCTGTGAAGATGAATGAAATGACCAGATTCCTGACCCAAAGTAGGTAGTCAAAGCATGTTAATTCCCTTCCCCCTTGCTTACAGACCTCTTTACTTCTACACTTGGCAAATCATCTTTCACCCTTAACTTGGAGTTTCTTTGGATCAACCCTGATTTTGCAGCCCACCTCCAGGCAAAGAGCTCTTTCCCCCGGTCTGCTTCCTCTGGGGCTTCCTGGGGTTAATTTATCCTGCCTTTCTAGCGGTTTGCCCTTTGCTTAGTCAGCAGCCCCCCCGGGGGGGGGGCGGGGGGATTTTGCTCTTCCCCCTGGAGCCATTAATCCTGGGAGGGTCCGTAACCGCCTAGAGTTACCTAAAATAATGCTGGGCTTCCTTTAAGGAAGCAGAGGGAAAAGGCCAAACCCTTTGTGCTTACCTACATTTTAAATTAGTCTGTGGTAACTACTCATAGTAACGCTAAGGTAGTTAATAATCATGATAACAGATCGGATTTATCGACAGCCGATGTTATAGGTGTATTTTACTTGGACTATTGCGTGTAATTTTCACACAAATCAAAGAAGTAGCCCTGTCTAGGATAGTTACATAAGCTCTCTGTGCAGTGGGTTTTTTTCAGCTGTAAAAGGAGGAGAACATTAGTAGCCACTCCATAGAATTGCTACAAAGGTTGGATGAGTTAATATACATAAAACACTTAGAACAGCACCAGTAAGTGGTATAAAAGCGTTTGCCACACCGATGCCTTATGGAATCTGGCTCCAAATTTAGATGGTGAACACATGTCCTGATATTTATGTCCAAGCAGCAGCAAGGCCTGGAAGGAGGATGAGGCCTGGACTATTACTATAAAAATAGTAAAAATCTCGAATTTACAAGCATGTAAAGTGAGGTGCAGAGAAGTCAACTTACCCAAGGTCACAGTGCTATTTAAGTAAATGGGTGAGCCGGGGTTCAAGCCCTACTCTGTGTAGCTTGCAAACCTTGGCTGGTCATTCTTTCTTTAGGTGGCAGGTTTACGGCTCAAGTGGGGTCGCTGTATGTGTGGATTATGGCTTAAGTGGGGTTGCTGTATATGTTGTGAAGCTTCCTGGTTTTCCAGAACCTCATGATGTACCCTCTAGTTCCGAGTAGCCTGCCCCACGCTAGGTGCTCCATCAGCGTCGGATGAGAGACAGCCCATCTCAACCCATACCACCCCCTGCCTGTGCAAAGAACTCCGAGAAGGAGCTTCTAAACCACGTCCGAAAAAGCATCCTGCAATCGTCGTAGCATCCCAGTCTAGCCAATGGAGGCCGTTTCTTTGCCAGGGATTTATTTGTCATTGCAGGGGGTCCCAGCTGCCTGATGAATGCCTTTGTTTAAACTACTGAGTTTGCTTTGCCCCTCATAGCCTAAGGTTTGTTGGTTTAGAGAATAAATTGAACTGAAAAAGAAAGAAAGTGCTTGTGCTTTGTCTGGCCCGGGGCCAGGCTGAGCAGCAGGCCAAGTGTGGTTTAGGTGCTGCCCGGCCCACTCCTTTAGGGGTCCCGGACCTTCTGCTGTCACCTGGCTGCCAGCCTGCCCTCCGGATGCTCCATCTCAAAGGAGAGGCCCGGACTCAAGCCTTCCCACCACTACCTCCTGAGGTGCAAACGTCTACCTCATTGGCATCTCTGTATCCATCCTTCCCACCCCCGCAGCTCCCCTGCCCCTCTCCCCCCATCCTTGCAGCTGAAAGGAGGAGGGAACCTGAACTCCAGAACATTGGAGGCGCTGGGGGTGGGAACAGGGAACTGTCTCTGGAGCTGGGTGGGTGGTGGTTAGGTGTTCGTTCAAGTCTGCACTCGTGGGAATCTCTGCGAAGAGTTTCAGTGAGTTGGGGCTTTGCCACCCCTTTACCCTTCATCAGGTGTAGGGCCCCGGCCCGCTGTCTGCCCCCCCAGCGCCCCTCGCCCCCCCCCCCCAGCTAAAGCCCTCCTCTGAGTGCAACTGGCTCAAGGGCAAGATTCCCCTGGATTCTATAGGATTTTCTCTCTTTCTTTCAAATGCCTTTACCCCGCAGTTGCATCATGGGCCTGTCACAAATAGGAACCCATTACACGAATAAGAGCTCAGTCCCCACTGACGCTTTAAGACAAGGCCGTTGTCAATTGCACCCTGGAGCGAGCGCGAGAAATTCTTCAAACTGAGCCGATCGCCGTCTGGGGATCAAAAGGGGATGGCCTGAGGGGCAGAATCACCGGGGAGGTGGCCCGACTGAGCCAGCAATTTCCTAAAAGGACCCGGGGGCCTGCCATCCCAGCTGCTGAGAGCAGTGCTGGCCTTTGTGAGACCAGGTGCCACGAAGCACTTTTGTGCCAGGCCATCAGAACTGGAAGAACATTCGGTGAGACCGGTTCTACCGCGGAGAGATCCACCCTTAACAGATCATTTGCACCTCAGGAGGTAGTGGGGGATTGGCCAATGAAGAGCCCAGGCGAGGCACCGAGGCACCGCAGGGAAGATCTGCAAAGTTCAGGAAGAATGGAAAGTGACAGGCATTCAGGGGGGCACTTCTCTGGGGGCTGTGGAACTCTCTGATGTAGAACTTGTCTGTTCTAAACACAGCTGCTCCACAGAAGCTGCAATTAGTTACCCCCACAGAACCTTATCCCAGCCCCCTTTGCTCTATTCCCTCTCTTCTCCTTTACCCACTTCCTCCTTCTCTTCTGGGTCCAAGGTGTGGGGCCAGAGAGGGGAGGTCTGTCTGGGTGAGCTGACCCCAGGCCCTGGAAGCATTTAGGCATGGCGCCTCACCACTAATCGCTGGGCTTAGCTGTCTTAAACAAAAGGTCCTTTGTCCTCTGCGATTCGTTCTATGATGACGAAATTCACCTTTCGACAGACTTCAGCAAAGACAAAGGTTCTCCAGAATTTTGCACCAGAACATTTTAAGTGATTGCAAGAGATCCGTCCCAAAGATATTGTCAACTGCCTTTAGTGCTCTGAGATACCATATCCTGACCTGTGTTCCGGGAATTTCCACTTCCATTATGTCATTCAATTGTGAGTTAATAAGTGTGGTAAATAGGTATGATTACACGACTTCGTTCATTCATCAGTCAGTTGACAAGTTCTGGGGAGCCTTCCCTGCGTCCACGCACCGTGTTGGCTACTGAGGATGCAGAGAAAAATAAGAAATAGTGCCTGACCTCCAAGACTCGTGAAAGAACCAGAAATGTACACTGCAGTGTAACATGTGCAAATGACAGCAGCAGCTAACCCAGACTGAAAGCTTTCCTTAAGGGAGATGATGTCTATCTTAAGCCCTAATGATCAGTACTAATTACCGAGCTACAGGGAGGGAGCTGGACTAGAGTTTGAAGGTTGGGCCAGACCAAGGGAGAAACACAGGGAAAGGCCCGGGGAGTAGCTCTGTCTGACTGGATCTTGCAGTTGGGGGCAGAGGGTTCTCTGAGAGCCGTGAGAGACAGAGATGAGATAGGAGAGACAAGCATGGGCCAAGTCATAAAAAGGGATGTTTCATATGAAGAAACTAAGGTTCAACAAGGTTAAAAATGAGCCCAAGGTCATACAACTGCAAGTAGGTACTTGAGCCAGGAATTGAAGTCCATGTGTTGACTGCAGAGCCCGCCCGCCCTCCCTTCCCCTACGGCCTGCTGCCTCCAGACTTCCCAGGCCCAGCAGGAAGTCTGGGTTCACAAAGTGCTTTCACAGCTTTACCAGGCAAGGGCAATCCCTGCCATGAATCTTTTCCACGCTTTGTATTTGTATTTCGGTATTTAATTAAAATTTGACACAGAAGTTAAACTTTTTAGTATTTCATTAAAAGTCTCAGACAAAAATAAGACAACCAGCCAACAATGCAACCTAAATAAGCCAATAAGCTAATAACAATGCAACCTAAATAAGCCAGTAATAAATAAGCTAATAATGCTGGAGAAATGTCTCCTAAGGTAATGATTAAGGTTGATGTGCCAAGATGGGAGCACATCTTTGTGTGCTAAGAAGATGTCTATCTTCATGGTGTTTGCAATAGCTAAGAGGAGAAAACAAGGTATGTGTCCATCATGCAGGTCGTTTCCTATACAGTAACTAATGATGGTATTTTTTAAGATTTTATTTTTAAATAATCTCTACACCCAACGTGGGGCTCGAATTTACAACGCAGAGATCAAAAGTTGCCTGCTCTACTGAGCGAGCCAGCCAGGTGTCCCTACTAATGATGATATTTATAATATAATGCTAACTTTTTATTTTTATATATATTTTTAAAGATTTTATTTATTTATTTGCCAGACAGAGGGACAGCGAGAGAGGGAACACAAGCAGGGGGAGTGGGAGAGGGAGAAGCAGGCTTCCCGCCGAGCAGGGAGCCTGACGCGGGGCTTGATCCCAGGGCCCTGGGATCATGACCTGAGCTTAAGGCAGTCGCTTAACCAACTGAGCCACCCAGGTGCCCCATAATGCTAACTTTTTAAAAAGCTGGTCACCGGGATGCCTGGGTGGCTCAGTTGGTTAAGCGACTGCCTTCGGCTCAGGTCATGATCCTGGAGTCCTGGGATCGAGTCCCGCATCGGGCTCCCTGCTGAGCAGGGAGTCTGCTTCTCCCTCTGACCCTCCCCTCCCTCATGTGTGCGCTCTCTCTCTCACTCATTCTCTCTCTCTCAAATAAATAAAATTTAAAAAAAAAAAAACTGGCTTTAAAATAAATAAATAAATAAATAAAAATAAAAAATAAAAAGCTGGTCACCAGAAAGTGTTATTGTATCACATGCATTGAGAATTATCTGGAAAGCTGTACCCTAAGGTCCTCATACTGTCTGTCTTTTGACGGATGAGATTATAAACACTTTATTTCTTCCTCTTGCTTTTCTGCTTTTTACCCTGATTTTTTTAATGAGCATATTTTGCTTTCTGAATGGGGGTGGGGAAGCCTCAAAAACAATGAAAGAGGGACGCCTGGGTGGCTCAGTCAGTTAAGTGTCCGACTCTTGATCTCAGCTCGGTCTTGATCTCAGGGTGGTGAGTTCAAGCCCCACGTTGGGCAGGGCATGGAGCCCACTTAAAAACAAAACAATGAAAGAAACGTCATTTCTATAATAGTGGTTGCTGTATAAGGTCCATTTCCTGCATAAGCAATCAAATTAGGGGACTCCTCTCGAAATGGCTGGGCCACGTGTTCCAATCTGCTCACACCCACACCTGCCTCCAAATATCAACCCCATTGTCACTAGCCCACAATTACTACTCAATTCCTTTCTGATCTAGAAAGTAGTGATGATAGCTAATATATATCACAGGAATGTTTATTACATACTAGGTGCTAGTTATCAGTATTTTCCGTGTATTAGCTCATTGAAATCCTCAGTGAAGTAGGTTCTATTAATATCCCCATTTGACAGATGAGTAATCTAGGCAGAGAAGTATAGCGAGTGGTTGAAACAGGATTTGCACGGGATCCTCTGGGTTAAGAACTCATTTAGTTGACCACCATATCCACTCTCAGACAGCTTGTCTTTCAAGAGTCACTGTGTTGGAGTTATCTTGGTATAGACATTCTCAGCAGTTAGGGCTTGTGTGTGTGTTCCGAGTGATGATGCAGAAAACCAGGTCAGCAGTTTCAGGGGAAACTGACTTGGGCTGAGCAGGACCTGACATAGCCATGAAGGGGCTTTCCTGGGACAGATGGACAATGGAAATGGTTCAGACAAATGGACAGGGTTGGAGAGATAAGGTTTATGGTGTCTGAGAATTGCATGAGGCCAATAAGGATAGGTCATTCTTTGGGGCTCAATGGTGTGTGTGGGGGGGTATGCATCCCAAAGGGTACAGTGAGTTCTCTTAATTTGGTGAAGTCCGGGACTGTCCGGGGTATATAGTCAGCACTTTCCCAGAAACATAGTAGATGCTCAATAACTAGCTGTTGAAGCAATGAAAGAATGAATTCTCTCTTTGTTCTCAGCTGCCAAGCAAGTCAAGTCTTAAGTTAGGGGAGATGTGGCACAAACACTTCATGGATTACAGTAACAAAATTTCCCTGGACCAAACCTGCACCCAGGTAAAACCGTGTGCTCACAGGAAACCCTCGATGACTGCCAGAGATGAGAAATACGTGACTCAGGCTCCCCCAAAGTTCAACAAAGGAGAGGTCATCTGTTCTCCTGATAGCCTACAAAGGCTCCCCAAGTCTGTTTGGAGATGCCACCGTGAACGTGTCTGTTCGATTCCACATTTGTAGGAATGTAGGGTAGCGCCTCCTCAGCTGGGACAAGCAATTGTCAAATTCAACATTCAGAAGGGAGGAATAGGGGCGCCTGGGTGGCTCAGTTGGTTAAGCGACTGCCTTCGGCTCAGGTCATGATCCTGGAGTCCCTGGATCGGGCTCCCTGCTCGGCAGGGAGTCTGCTTCTCCCTCTGACCCTCCCCCCTCTCATGTGCTCTCTCTCTCTCATTCTCTCTCTGTCAAATAAATAAATAAAATCTTTAAAAAAAAAAAAAGAAGGGAGGAATATTTTTGGTTTTGATTTATAAACATGAATGAGTCAGCTTCGCCAGATCCTTCTGCACAGATAATTGCACCCTAAGAAGTTAGGAGCAAGATATGGGAGTGTGGGATCTGGGAGTATGCAACTAATTTTAAGACCCAAAGGTTAGTATCTCTTGGGACCCCTGTTTCCCACTGAAGATTGCTAGGAAGTAACAATTCCTGCCACTACTCCCTTCCGATTCTGCATTTTGCAAGTGAAACCATGCTTTGTCTTTCTTTCCTGAATGCTAGAATTTTCGAGGTACAGTATTTAAAAATCCACATGAATACAAATTGTTTTGGGCTTGGCTGTGCTTGGCCCTGAGTACAGGAAGAGAATCCCAGACAACCGCTTTGAGTTACGCTGCACATCCTGACAATAGATCTGCCATATTGAAATAGCCTGGAGGAGGGAGGATGGCAGAGGTCTGCGAACCTGGTATCAGCCCCAGACTAAGCCAGACTGAGAAGAATATGTAACCACCAGGCTTTGGGGTGTTAGAGCCCAGGTCACCCAAGGCCCACCTGTGTGAGTCAGCACTCAGGACTTGGCTGGCTCTACGCAGGGTGGACTAGGAGGAAAGGGGCAGAATGCTGCCAGCAGGCCCCGGAGTTCAGCGTTACTGCTAAGCCACATGCTCTGCAAATCTCACCTGTGTGGGAGAGTGGGAGACGCAGGTGAAGATCAATCAAGAGGAGAGCAGAGCCTGGGGGAACCTAGCCAGCTGCTACTGCGAGAGCCAGAAGCGCACAGCAGGAGCCGAAGTAAAAAACCAGGTGAATAAGGGTCAGGCACTCAGACAGATGTCTAGGTAGGGAAAGAGGAACAAAAGAATAGGTCCTTAGTGACTTCTTCAAGGGTGGAGCTTGGCAACAAGCCAAGTTGGGTCTGAGTCAGGAGCCCCTTACAGGTTCCTTGCTGCGGGGCAGAGCTGGTCCCTTGGTGTAGTCTGCAGGTGTCGACAAGCCGGCACACCTGGCTAACGTGGGGGTGTTGACAGGGTGCGGGAATGAGACACTTGGTGACAGGGAAATTAGCCTGAGTGATAGCTCACATGACCTCGCGTCTTGCTAATCAGTTAGAAGCCCTTAGAAGTTCATTATTATTTTTCAATTTTCACATCCAGCTTTAATACGTGATAGGACATACATTCATTACGGAAAGATTAGAAAATTCTGGCAACAAAAAGAAAAAAGTAAAATGCAAATAAAATCCCATCGCCTAGATTTTAACATGTTGGTGTATATTTTATACACTGATACACTACGTTCTCATGGATCCCCAAACTTCACATGTGCCTCCCCCACTCCATTTAGTTTGGCAGAGTTTTCTGAATATATTTTAAAAAGATTCTCTGTTCAGTCAACACAGCTTCTCCACAGTAACCCTAATACGTTGTGTTTCATGGCCTCTTATTAAGTAGATGTTTTAAAAGGCATTATTCTTTAATGGCTTCTTTATAGAGTTTCTGTGAAATTCACAACCTGTCAGAACAGAGTGGCTTCCAACCAGCTCAGAGCCCCGCTGGGCAACATACCGAGCACTCCTTCTAAAGGCAATAAAACTAATTCTAGGAAGGAAGAGACAGGAATGGAGAGACATTGGAGTTGTAAGCAGCAAAGAAATAGAAGTCAACAGTACAGTCAAAAGGTGAGAAAAGATAGGAAAAAACAGAGTGACAATGAAAGGGAAGGGTGTACCAAAGGAACGAGTTTTAGGTGTTTACCTTTCTTGCCCTTCATATACCTGGACGTCAGTTTTCTCTTTATATTCAAGGACAGCCTGGTGTACTGAAATGGGCTCAGTCCCGGCTCTGCTTTTATTATTCTTTTTTAAGATTTTATTTATTTACTTGAGAGAGAGAGCACAAGCAGGGGGAGCAGCAGAGGGAGAGGGAGAAGCAGGCTCCCCCCTGAGCAGGGAGCCCGATGCGGGGTTCGATCCCAGGACCCTGGGATCATGACCTGAGCTGAAGGCAGATGCTTAACAGACTGAGACACCCAGGCGCCCCCTGCCCCAGCTCTGCTTTTAACCTGCTGAAAGCCTTTGGGGGAGTCTCTTCCTTGCACTGGATCCCCTCACTTATAAAATGAAGGGGCCGGACTACATGACATCTAATGGTCTCTCTTGTGTCCTGAGTGTCGCGTATTGCTAGATACATACAAAATGTTTTATCGACTTCAGGTTTAAAAGAAAACTCCAGCTACCATTTGGAATCTGGTTGTGCATCATGCACACCACATGGATTTAGTGCTAAAGCATTACATGGAAACAAATAATGATCATTGTTTTAATTACCCAGAGTAACTAGCAATTTCGACAAGACTTGGGAGCACTGTCTTGAGAATGCTATTATTACCCTGTCACTTTTCAACAGCCTTTCCAATATAGGCATGGTAATTTCAGTGTCCCAGGAGTGGGGGCAAGATTGCTATTAGGGTGGTACTCTTGGGGTTTTTTTTCTTTTTATTCCTTTAGGATGAGGGGTAACTCTGAGCAATGAGACACCATCCGGCAGAGTGTGAATCAGATGCAACTTGTCTAGATCATCGCCAGGCCTCCATAAGGCCTCAGGCAATGACACCATCAATTCCCTTGTAGCCTCAAAAAGGTGTCTGCCAGAAAGTATCATCTATCAGGTGCTAGACTAGGTCTCTGATTCCAGAGTTCTCTTCCGAACTTAGTTTGGTCAGTATCAATATGGCAGTCAGGCAGCTGCTCAGTTTGATTCTCCCGGACCCGGCCCTCCCCCCTCCCCCCACCCTCTTCCTCCTCCCCCCCCCACCCCCCGCCACTCCCCAGGACAGCCACGTGGGCTGGAAATCTTTCTGAGCAGTTAATCCTAAGCAACTTTAAGCCTCCCATCTCTCACACACACAGTACTTTGAACTGCTTTGTGTTTTCAGAAATAAAATAAAAACCAGTTGTACCTTGGTGTGAATGTCACACATGCACAAGCAAATACAAGGGCTGTTCTTTCCACTTAGCTCCACCAGGAAATCTTAAGTACCCAGTTAAACTGTGCTTCCCTCCAGGGTTTATTGCTGAGCCTGTGAGCTCCTTGGAAAGGGCCTTAGTTGACTTCCTACTTATTCTTTGTTCTTTGATGTGTCTAACTGCACCTTGCTCTCTACCAGATGCTAAAAGACCAGACTGCCTGCAGAGATGGCTCCATTTTAGAATGAACTGCTGCTACCTGGTAATCAGCCTCTCAGTGGTTCTTTCTTTTTACAAGTTCAGCCCCCGAGAAGGGTTACAGCTTGGCCAATGATTTCTTCTGCCTTGCCCCGAAGGACCTCCATTTCCTAGGTTCCTGGGTGGTTTACCCAGTGCATACTCTGAAATCATGCTCAATTTCTTTCTTAGAAAACTAGTTGCGTCTGATTCCATTGGTAAATGTGTGAGACATGGGCCTATTTTTTTTTTTTTTTGCAATGTCAGGTTATTTGCATTTTTTAAAAAGGTTTTACTTATTTGACAGAGAGATAGAGAGCACAAGCGGGGGAACGGCAGGCAGAGGGAGAGGGAGCCAGACGGTGGGGGGGCTCCATCCCAGGACCCTGGGATCATGACCTGAGCTGAAGGCAGACGCTTAACCAACTGAGCCACCCAAGCGCCCCAGGATATTTGCATTTTTTGAAAGATTTTATTTATTTATTTGACAGAGAGAGACACAGCGAGAGAGGGAACACAAGCAGGGGGGGTGGGAGAGGGAGAAGCAGACTTCCCTGCCGAGCAGGGAGCTCGACGTGGGGCTCCATCCCAGGACCCTGGGATCATGACCTGAGCCCAAGGCAGACGCTTAACGACTGAGCCACCCAGGTGCTCCAGGATATTTGCATTTTTAATGAAAAGTGAAACAGCCTTTTACAAGGGGCAGTCCCAGGGTTTAATCCCTAAGGGGTTCTGAGATTTCTGGATTTAGCCTGTGGATGACAGGGAAGCAAAAAGACTTACCTCCGGAGGGGTCCAAACTCTCTATAAATGAGGTGTATGCCTGTTGCTGTTTATAAACAAAGAGCTAGACTGAGGTGAAGAAGGGTAGACCAAGAAGTAGAACAAGATTTTCCAACATGATTGAAATTAAATCAGCGTCACTGAAAACATTCTAACCCTGGAACTGTACCGAAGGGTACCAAAATGCAGAAATATCTCCAGACTCTATTCTACTCAGTACAAATCAGATACTCTCACTAGAGTGCCCTTCATGGTTCTGGGTTCTGAAATGCCATTCGGAGTTCAGTATATGAAGACGAAAAGGAGAGATGGAAATTAGCCATCAGGTTGGCCAGAAGGAACTAGCTCACAGTCATCTACATAAAGATGCTGTGTGGCGATGTGCTTATACTATCCTGGACGGAACTGATTCTCGGCCAGTTCCAGAGTGGGTGACTGGGGCAAGTTGCAAATGGGATAATACACAGGAAAGCTCTCAGGGGCACCATAAAAGACCAGAAAGAAAATTCCAAGTGGGTGACTTTTAGAAGGAATCTGTGAGCACATCAGAGACAGAGTGTCAGGGGCGCCTGGGTGGCTCATCGGTTAATCGTCTACCTTCGGCTCACGTCATGATCCTGGGGTCCTGGGATCGAGGCCCGTGTCGGGCTCACTGCTCCGCGGGAAGCCTGCTTCTCCCTCTCCCTCTGTCTGCCGCTCCCCCCTGCTTGTGCTCTCTCTCTCTCTCTGTCAAATAAATAAATATTAAGTCTTTAAAAAAGAGAGAGACGAAGCGTCAAGAAGATATTTTGTAAGTGTATGTCAGCAGAAAGTTTTTGATATGACAAGCCATGATTTTCTTTCCAGACTGACGCAAAGGGTAGGGAGTGTCTGAGGAGGGGCTCAAGTATGTGCAGACATTGGTGAGGAATGTTCCAAGCATCCCCACTCTCAGATAGGTGGGTATGGGAAGAATTCGGGAGCAAAGAGTGGTGGGAAGTGAGGGAGGCAAGCTGCCGGGGTAGCCCCTTATTGTACATGTGGTCGGTGGGCCAACTGGTGAAGAAACATGTTGAGGATGAGCAGGGCGATGCAGAAGGGTGAATAAAAGGCAGCGGAATGTAGCCTAAGCTTGGCCGTGGTGGATGCAAACCCCGGCCCTGGCCGAAAGCAAAAGTGGGGCAAGCGAAGGGGACACCAGGCCCTCCAGGCCTCTCACTCTCCCATGCCTGCCCCAGCCCCCTTGCACTGGCCATGGAGACGTGTCTCACACCTCACCTCCTCGTCTGCCAAAGTCCACGCCACCACCTATCTTCTCTCCCCCAAGCTGCGAAGGAGCCCCACCTACTCCACCTGTCGCCTATTTTGCCCCCTGCTCCTTCTGTTCCTCACACCCTTGTCCCGTAAGGTGTAGGTGGCAGACCAGCAGCCAGACCAGTCTCACCTGGGAGCTTGTGAGAAATGCCAATTCTCAGGCCCCACCTCCCACCCAGCGAATCGGAATCTGTATTTTCACAAGATCTCCAGGTGATTCATATGCACTTTACAGTTTGGGAGCCTCTGCCCCAACCACTGCCCGGACGGCGCGCCTGAAACCCAGCTCGGACCAAGTCAATTCTCACTTAAAATCATTCAGCGATCCCCACCTCAAACCCTGCCTTCAGGCTTATGGCCTCCCGGGCACAAAAGGCCCGTCTTGGTAAGGCTCCCGCCCACTTTTCCAGTCCCTGTATCTCATTTGCTCCCTTAGGAACACCTCATGGCAGTGTCGTTCACACCAGGCTCTCTAATCTCCGCCTCTGACATCCTTCTCTTAGCCTCCTCTTCACCTGGCTAACTCCAACTCTTGCTTCCTGTCTCGGGTTAGGTGTCCCCCGCCCCCCGCCCAAGCTGGAATCCATTGCGCTATGCCCTTTCCCATCTTTCTGGGTTTGGGGCCCGTTGGATGTGATCTCATATTACCCCCTGCTTGCATGCTTCCACAAGGGCACTTAGCCCCAGCTACTGCGGTTACCTGTTGATGCACCTGCTTGGCCTGCCAGCCTGCTACGTATTCCTTCATGGTAATGCCTGTGTCCAGTTCACTCCAGTAACCCTGGAGCCCAGGAAAGTACCTGGCACAGAGCACGTGCTCGGTAATGTGTATTGCATCAAAGAGAAGGGAGAAAGGTCACAGAAGAGTAAAGGCACACATAGAAGGACAAAGGCAAGGGCATCAGAAGTAAGCCCGGAGTTTGGGCCAGGGGAAGGGGGGGGGGGTGGATTACAATAGAAAAAAAAAAAGAATTGGGTAAAGAGAATAAAGAATGGAGAAAAACATGCTAAAAGGGAGGTGAGGGATTAGCTTTTAAGCCGTTGATTAAGGAGAAGGCTAAGACTGATGAAGGCGTTTTCCTGGTTTTTTTGTGTGTGGCTGTTAAATGTGGAGAGTGACCTATGAAAAAGTGGAGTCAGAGTGTTAACACGCCCCAAAGGCAACTCATTCACTTGCCAATGAAGGACTGATCCACACACACTGGTTTCTATGAGGGGACACTTACACTTATGTGTGTGATCCTTAATATTCCAGATCTTGAATATTCAAGTGAATGTTGCCCTCGTCCAAACAGACCCCTTGGGTGATCCGGATGCTAACAGCTAGATGACCATACATCAGGGTTCGTCCAGGACGGTCCTGGTTTACACTTGTTGTGACAATATAATAATTACTAGTACCCCTGTCAAGCCTCAGAAATGTGCCAGTTTGGACGATGGTCATCCTACAGTCAACACTTCTTTTTGAGCTCTTCCTATGGCCCTGACACTGTGTAAAGCCCTCGACATCAATATTCTCATTAGATGCTCTCTATGAATTTTTAAAAATTGAGACGAGATTCACATACCATAAGATTCATCCTTTTAAAGTGTACAATTCGGTGGTTTTTAGTATACTCACTGTGTCATGCAAACATCACAACTATCTAATTCCGGAATATTTCCATTCTTCCCAAAAGAAGCCCCCCCCCAGTCTCTATGGATCTGCCTGTTCTGGACACTTCTTTTTTTTTTTTTTTCTTTTTAAAGATTTTATTTATTTATTTGACAGAGAGAGATACAGCGAGAGAGGGAACACAAGCAGGGGGAGTGGGAGAGGGAGAAGCAGGCTTCCCGCTGAGCAGGGAGCCCGATGCGGGGCTCGATCCCAGGACACTGGGATCATGACCTGAGCCGAAGGCAGACGCTTAAAGACTGAGCCACCCAGGCGCCCCTGGACACTTCTTATAAATGGAATCATAGAACATATGGCCTTTCGTGTTTGGCTTCTGACAATCTTATTTTACAATTAAGGAAATTGGAATTCAGAGAGATGAAATAGCCTGTCCAAGATCATCCCTCTAGCAGGTAGAGAGCAGACCTACAGCCGGCTGTGTCCCACTCCAGGGCCCGCTTTCTTAGCCACCTCCTCATATTTATTGCAGGTACTCAGCAGTCTTGGAACTCTGTTTTGGCCTTCTGTAACCAGGCACATTCTTTCCAAAATGCCTCATAAATCTTCATTATTTGAGAGTGGATTTAATGTTTGGAAAGAGCCAAAGTCATAAAGAGCAGATATGGTAACTAAAGTGGGCCATCCAGCTGGGTAAATGCTGTGGACCGAATCGTGTCCCACCCAAATTTGTCTGTTGAGCCTCTAACCCCCAATGGGACTACTGTGGTTGTGTTTGGAGATAGGGCTTTTAGGAAGTAATTAAGGTTAAATAGGATCATAAGGGTAGGGCTCCGATCCAATAGGTCCGGTGGCCGAAGAAAAAGAAGAAGAAGAGGAGGAGGAAGAGGAGAGAGTTACCTTTCCGCTAGGTGAGGACACAGCAAGAAGGCAGCCATCTGCAAGCCAGGAAGAGGTCTCACAGAACCTGACCATGCTGGTACTCTGATCTCAAACTTCCAGTCTTCAGAACTAAATGAGAACTAAATGTTTGTTGTTTAAGCCATCCAGTCTATGGCGTTTTGTGGTGGCAGCCGGGGCTAATCCAGTCAGATTTTGGGATAAAAATAAGACATAGCCATATAGTCAGGAGAACGAGTGATAACCATCTGTGACTTCAAGAACAGTTTCCTGCGGGGAACATGAGAAATATTTTCAATGTGGGAGTCAGCACTGGAAACAGGAAAAGTGAAAATAATCGATTATGCTATTATTAATAATATGCTGTATTTGGTTCCAGTTCATCCTTTCCCAAAACCTTAATGACAGTCTATATTTTTTTTAAGTACACAGTCAAGATGTAAATACATTAGAATCTCCTTTATCTAATGTGGTCAAAGGTGGTTGTTGGTCAGTTAATCCATAAAATTTGTTAAAGCAGAAAATCATAATAAGTACACACACATAGGCACCTTAAACTTCTATTTTTTTGTCATCTCTACACCCAACGGGGGCTCAAGCCCACAACCCTGAGATCAAGAGTCGCACGCTCTACCAATCGAGCCAGCTAGGTGCCCCTTAAACTTCTAATTTTGACATAAAACATATACATTGTTATTCATTTGCCAGTCTTTTGCTATAGGGTCAAAGCTTTTTTTGAGTAAGGACTTCTGTCTGATTCCTTTTGTCTTTCTTCCATAAACCACACCCAGAATGCATCCTCTATGATTTCCAGCGTTTGCTTACTTAACGTGGAGAAAGAATGTGGGTGCTTGCAAAGCAATGTGAGTACAGAATCCTTCCGGAGTTTTCTCCCCCCACCCCGTATTTTACTGCTGTCATATCCAAAGCTAATTTGATGGCACAGTTTTGGGGATTCCCCCCTACTGAGTTTTTGCAAAGTGATGACCTTAGTTTTCATAGAAACAATCCTTGCTTCTAGTGTTCATGATTCTTTGGTGTACATACAATTTAATCGTGTGATTACAATAACAAGTAGAATTATCAAAATGTAGGGGCGTGGGGCTGGCTCAGTCGGGGGAGCGTGGGACTCTTGATCTCAGGGTCGTGGTTTCGAGCCCCATGTTGGGTGTAGAGATGACTTCAAAATAAAAGCTTAAAAATAAATAAATTAACAGGGAATGTAAAGCATTCTCTGTGCATGATTGAGTGGAATTTGGTTCAGAGAGTTTCTACTGTCCTTGCTCATTAAAAACATATCCAGCTATTCACAAAGTAAACAGTTAAAGTTCCCCTTTAAATCTATCCTCCCTCCAGGGAGAATGCTATTAACATTTGCTGTGTATCTTTCCAGACTCTTCTACGCATTTATCTATACATGTGCATTGCTTAAGTCCTATGATGTGCCAGGCCCTGTACTAAAGGCTTTGATGTGAATTATCTTCTTTAATTCTCACAACTCTATGAGACAATACTACCATTATCTCCATTTTACAGATGAGTAAACTGAGGCTCAGAAAGAGTCAGTAATTTGCCCTAAGTCACACGGTGACTAATTTGTTCTTCCTCCTGAGAGAACTGTCTTACTAATGCACAGGAATCAAGTTAATTGTTTGGCTCCATCCATCCATTTATTCAGCAAACATTTATTGAATGTCCACTCTTTATCGGGCACTGTACATACTGCCAGGTATTCAAACACATGGTCTCTGTTTTCAGGCGCCTGGAAAAGGCAGGTCAATCCGTGAGCTAAAAGATTTTCCCCGATTCATCCAGTTAGTAAGTGGGTGGAGCAGGATTACAATTCGGGCTTGATTTAACAAATTGTTCTATGACGGCTCTAGCTGAGTAAAGGCTGTGGTAGATTGTTTTGTACAGGTAACCACCTTGAATATTTGTTGTTCCCATGAGAAGAGGGGTTTGGAGCCCCCAGAAATCAATGTTATGATTGAAACAGAGTTGGTAAATTGGAGATTATAAAGAGAAGTTCTAAAAAGTTCTAAATTGTATATATATATATATATATATATATATAATACTTGAACAACACAAGAATTAAGGGTACTAACCCCTCACATGGTCGAAAATCCATGTATAACTTTTGACTCCGCCGCAATTTAACCACTCTTAGTCTACTGTTGACTGGAAGTCTTACCAATAACACAATCGCTTAATACAGATTTTGTATGTTCTGTGTATTCTACACTGTATTCTTACAATAAAGCCAGAGAAAAGAAAGTGTTATTGAGAAAATCATAAGGAAGAGACAATACATTTGTAGCGAGATACTGCAGTACTATACTATATTTATCTAAACAAATCCACATATAAGTGTACCCATGTAGTTCAAACCCGTGTTGCTTGAGGGTCAACTGTGTGTGTATGTGTGTATTTTTTTAAGGCAGACGCTGTTCTGTAATCCAAGGGAAAAGGTAAAACAAGATTCGGGATTGTGGTTCCAATTCCTTGAGTGGGAGGACTGGTACTAAAGAATTTAGATCCACTAAAGAGCTTGATTAGAATGTTGACAGTGTCAGCTTAAACAAGAACTTGCAATGGAAAAGAGGATCAAAAGTCCAGAAAGGGGGGAAAAAAAAAAGTCTAGAAAAGTTGTATGTAAAGAGTTATTATGAGAAAAATAATCTCAACCTAAAAATCGCGGGATTGGATTATAATGGTTAAAAAACATTAAAGCCTGCACGCTGAGACAGAACCAAGACCTTGCCTATTATGCAACACGTTCCACAAGGCTGGCCAATTTCGACGTACATTCTGGAGGGCTGAAGGGAAATGCCTCTCCCGAGGTGGGGGTGGAGAGCCCCAGCCACGTGAGCGCCTGACCTCTAAATGCATAGGCTTTAGGAGCCAGTTGGCAACATGTGCCGGGATAGAAGAATCAGGAGATTATTCTTATAAACATGGAAGGGAGCAAAAAGGAAGCCTTGATTGGAATCCTTACAAGAATGGCTATATATTCTTTGGGACAGCAGAAACCTTTAAATATACAAACACATGGAATGTGGCAGCCTTGATGGGGAGGATTAAATACTCCGATGGAAAAAAAGAATCCAAAAATGAGGAGAAAGGAAAATCCTGAGTTTCTGAAATTGTTTGCAAAGAAACTGAAAGTCTATGACGGAATTTGGTCCTCATGACTGAAATGTTTCCTTGGTGTCGGATAAAGTATTGCTGTCGTATCTCTCTTTAGAAATTCTTCTTCTTCTTCTTTTTTTTTTTTCTTATAATAAAAATCCCGTGGCAGCTCCTTGTCTGGAGGACTTTAAAAATAGGAGCTATTTCATCTGTCTGGAATGGTCTGTGTCAGCACTTGCCCTAGGCAAGGTTGCCACATAGGCAAAAACTCCCCCTTCCCTCCTCCTTCCCAGATGCCCCCTCCTCCACTGGCCCCCAATGCCCTTCATGCCCTTGCGCACCCCCCAACTCTGTGTGGGCTGACCCCCTTCTCCAGGACCACAGCTCCAACGTGACCTCGCACATAAAATCCAACCCCCTCTCCCCCCCTCGGCTCTCTCCAGGTGCTGGGGATGCAGAAGGTGTCACCCCTGGTGGCTTATTTGCATTTTAAAATAGGACCCTGGTTAACCCACATGCATCTCGAGTTGGTGGAGCTTTGGACGGTGTAACCAAGTGGAGCGAGGTCCAGGGGAGAGGGGAGGATTTGGGGTTGCTGGGGGAAGGGGGTGGGGTAGGCCGCCTTCCTGGAAGCTATTAAATCCCAGATGTGGGCCCCCCCGCCCCCCCCCCGCCCCCGTTCAGCCCTGGCACTGCCTTGAGGGAGAGGGTAGGGGGCGGGAGGAGGGTGGCTGGACTCTCTGACCTCTCAAGGTTGCCATAAATTCTATGGGTCGGTGATTTCCAACTCCATTTCCCCTTGCTCGGCTTCCTGAGCGGCACCATGGGCACCGCGTGACTTGGCTTTAACTAGGGGTTCTCAGCGGCCTGTCTCTGTGCCTACCCGCCAGGGCCCAATTTTCCCATCACAGTCCTCCCTGCAACAGCTACCCTCGGGTTCAGCCACGCTGGCGGCTGGAGATCAGCCCCAGCCGCGCTCCGCTGGAAAAGAGATTTTCCGAGAGAGAGCTTCAAAGCTCAAGCCTAGAAAAGGGGCTGTTTTGTGCTCACCATGTCCGTGGGCTTTGGAGGGGGGGGGCCGGGAATGATGTGTGGCCTTATGTGAACGAATTGGTGGGAGATTTGGTGGGCAAGGCTGCAAAGTGAAGTCTACTCAAGGAACTCATGTGACCTAGTGGGCCAGTCTCATGTCAGAGCGACAGACATTCAAGAGTCCCTAGTAGGTACCAGGCTCTGAGTTAGCCATGGTGAGTCACAAGAAAAATGAAGCGAGGTCCCTGCTATGAAGTGACTCAGTGGAATGGGGGAAGACAGACACCCTGGGTTAAGAGTGCCGTGTGTGGGGTAAGCGAGGGTGCTTGGGAGCCCGGAGGTTGCCCTTGACTCAACCTGTCGCTGATCGGGATCAGGGCAAGCTCTCCAGGGAAGACAGACGGCATCCGAGCTGAGGAGGAGTGAGCCAAGCCAAAGAAAGGTGGCAAGGGCGGTCTGTGGAGAAGGAATGACAGGAGCAGAAGCATGAGGTGTGAAACCACTTGACAGGTGTGGGGCAGAGCGGGCTGCGATTATTAGAAAGGAAAATGCCAGCGAGGGGCAGGGGCAAGAGAAGAGGATGGAGGGGCAGGCACGGCCACGGGAGGCAGAGAGGGCCCAGCCTCCCGAGCCAGAGTATAGACTTTATCCTGAGGGGAGCCGCAGAAGGGGTTTTAAGCAGGTCAGATTTGCATCTTGATTAAACTGTCAGTTTGGGGGAAATCATTCAAATTGCCTGTGGGATGAATTGATTAAAGAATTCCATTGAAAGGGTAGATTTGCAGATCTTGCCATAGTTAAGTGCAAGGCTCTCTTTTTCCAAGAGGGTTTGTCATGAGTCTGAGGCTTTTCAGAGGGGGAGGGGGGGCGCCTAAAACAATCTACAGGTAGATGCCTGTATATTTATCTGTAAAACATCGTCCTCTGAGAGGATACAGGACCTCTAAATGGTGCTTACAGGAAACAGTGTCTGCAGAGAGTTGGGGGGCTCCTACCCTTCCTTCCACACTGCCTAACAGTATCAGATTAGGAACGCAAACTGTGCTATGCTCTCTCTGTTTTGTTTAGCAAAAGTCATCCGGGAAGGCGCTGTTTAACCTGAGTTGCAGCCACCTAAATCTTGCTGAAAAGGAGTATTTCGGATTAGAATTCTGTAGCCATTCTGGAAATAATGTAAGTTGGTTCCATTATAGGGTTCTTTGTGTCTACAATTGCCTCTAAAATGCAGTTTGCGGCTAGGTATGTAGGGCTCAAACCTGACTGAAAAATGAAAAAGCATTCAAACCCTTGCAAGATGCCTGGATTTAATAACAAGTTTCCCTCCTTGCCTATCTAAAATCATCTCAGTTTACCGAACAAACTCTTCTCCCCTCTGCTCCTCTTCTGTCACCCCAAGAACAGCAACCTCTGCTTTATCTGTTCTGATTTCCCAGAGGCTGGACCTCAGCCTCCACAATGAAGACTCTTAACCTCACCAGTGAGGATTCAGGGGGCTCTTCCCCACCCCCCTCAGCTCCCAACATTCTCTGTGTCCTGCGTTGGCATATCTGTTATCTGGCACCTTCCCAGAAAGGCTCATTAGATCTATTAAGCTGGCATTTGGGGGCTGCAGGATTCAAATGCAGAGCCAAATGCCTTCATTAGTCTTTGTAGTAACTAATGAGCCTGGATGTGACACCTTTGTCACCCTACTTAGGCAGGGGAGCAGTGATTCAAATGTCAACAACAAGGGTTTATAGATCAACAACGTTCACTGTCACTGGAAAAATACAAGGGAGTTGATTGAGTGTCGTGGAGGTATGTCATCTCTTTGACACTGCTGTTTCTATCTATCTTTAGAAGGGGGTCTAAATAGCCTTGGTATTTGTTTATTTTGTGTTGACTTTTATCTGTTACCAAAAAAAAAAAAAAGCTGCACTCAATGCCATGTTCTACCCATTTTTTTCATTAATGTTATCACAGGTCTGGTTGGAACTGCTGAAGCCCATCACAAAGCAAGTAAAAAGTAAGTATGGGAAATCACTGCAGGGATCTAATTCCCAGTTACAACTTGAAAACATTTCAGCGACACTGCGCTATTCCTCACCAAATATAAGGGGAGAAAAGGGGCTTTGAGGCATTATTTTAATCCTTCACAGGGTCAGTGAATGTAGCAATTAAAAAAATCATTTTAATTTTGCCCAAGATGAAAAAAAATCATGCTGCTGGGTCTTCGGGTAGATTGGAAGAACTCGGGTAATGACAGCACTCTGGGGATTGGCTCAAGCCTTGGAGCATCCTTGATGTCCCCCCGGGAAGGAAGAATTTCCTCTGCCCTTCAAGGTCCTTCTAGCAGGACTAAGAATCAAATTGACACGAGACAGATGAACAGGGGAAATTCAAATTTAATCTCGTACGTATGGGGAGGCCCCACAGACATGGAAATTACAGTCAGACAAAATGAGGCCAATGTGTCATCCTGAACGAAGGGGGTAGGGGTCTGGGACTTCAAAGGGAAAGAAAGCAATTCACAGGAAGAAGAAAAAGTAAATGTTTGGTAAACAAATGTTGGCTGGGCCCCCGCTCAGAAACAATGGGACATAGAGGACTTTGATCAAACAGGCCTTGGAAGGTCCCTCCCTGTCTACCACACCTAGTTCATATTAGAATGTAGTTATCTAAGGTGATAGCTCTCTTCCTGGTACAGGCTCTCCTTTCCAACCTAAGTTTAGCCAGTTGAGGGGGAGGTGAAGAGCATTTCCTGAATTGACTGGGTTTTGATTGCTTTTAATTCAAAACAATCCCTTTTAAAAAGATTTTATTTATTTATCTGAGAGAGAGAGAGAATGAGAAGGAGAGGGGAGCAAAGCAGAAGGGACAAGCCGACTTCCCACTGAGCAGGGAGCCCGACCAGGGGCTCGATACCAGGACCCCTAGAACAGGACCTGAGCCAAAGACAGACACTTAACCCACTGAGCTCCTTAAAATAATCTAAGTGCCCCACTGGCCCATCTTAGGCAGCCTGACCTTGTTACTTATAATGTCAATCTTCAATGCCATTCACCTTCTGCCTGAAGATGTTTTAGTTTTATCATGCCACAGACTTTGTCCATTTGTTTCAGTTCACATTCGGGTGCCTGCTATGTACGAAATCTCCCCCACCCCCACCCCGTATTTCACCACCTAGTGTGGCGGTTCTGAAATTGCAGTGTGTATTAGGATCACTTGTTCAAATGCAGATTCCCAGGCCTCATTCCCGGGTTTGGGGGCAGGTAACCTGCATGCTAAATTCCACAGGTGTTTCTGAATGCAGGGGGAGTTCAGTCAACACTTTGAGAAATGCTGTCGTGTCTCTTTGCTCTACCTGCCCTCTCCGTGTTGGTTCTGTCTGCTCCCACCGCATTTTATTTATTATTATTATTATTATGTTTTTAAAGACTTCATTTATTTATTTGAGACAGACAGAGAGAGCACAAGCAGGGGGGAGCAGCAGAAGGAGAGGGCGAAGCAGGCTCCCCGCTGAGCGGGGAGCCCGATGCGGGGCTCAACCCCAGGACCCCGGGATCACGACCTGGGCCGAAGGCAGACGCCTAACCGACTGAGCCACCCAGGGGCCCCCTCCCACGGCATTTTAATCGTCTGTCACATTATTCCCACGGCTTCTTACCGGATTCCCCCAATCCGTCCTCTACCTTACTTCGGAGGGGAACTACTGAAAATACAAAGGTGACCACCTCACGCTCCGGCGTCACGTGCTTCCTTATTGCCCTTAGCATGGAGTCCGAACTCGTTAGCCCGCTCGGCGAAGCGCACCTGCCTGTCTAGCCGGCCCGCTGCCACTGACCCCTTCGTATTCTGACCTCTCCTGACGGTGGCAAACTCCCTTCAGGCGTAGGGCTCTCCGGGAAAAGAAAAGATGTCCACCTAAACCGGAATTTCAAATTAAGAAAGAAAGATTTTCTCTGTGTAAGGATGTCCTTGCGTTCTCTTTGTTTATCTACAGTTCCGATCTAACTGGAGCCCTCTGTCCTCCCTCTCGGGCTTGGCCGGTACTCAGTGCTCGCAGCCGTCTGCGGGGCTGCCTCTTCTACCGGGCTATGAGGGCTTGCCCTTCCTAGGACAATGCTTGGCCTAGAATAGGCACTTGACAAATATTTGCTGAACGCATGCTGCGAATGGTGCACGGATGCGTTTGCTTTTGATGCAAAGAGTTTCTTTTCTTCTTTTCAAATGCGAGTAGGAGTGAAGGCAAGTAGATGTGTTTTCTTAAAGCAGATTTTAAGCAACAAAGAAGCAGCAGTCCATCCACTTCTAGTTCCCCTTATGAGATGCTTGATGCCAGATGATAATCACCTGCTTCTAAAGCTGGGCTCTTCTCTCAGCCAGGAATGCAGAATCCCAAGTGGCAAGTGGTATATATTTTTTAAACGGGACACTTCTTAGAGGAGCCAGTAGGGCCCAGAAAGAGGCGCAGCTTTACAAAAAGAAACTCAGAGGGAGAGAGGGTAGAAAGGGGGGCAGGAGAACTTTCCCTATTGCTTTCCACATAAAGACACAATCCAGAGATAGCACCATCTTAGAAATGTGAAAAATTGAAATTTAAAAGAAAAGTCTGAGGGAGGGAGTGATGGGAGAGGGGGGAAGAGGACAGGGGAAGTGTGTGTGTGTGCGTGTAAAGACCTGTAACTGTTGTGATGGACATTTAAATAAAACTTATGGAGATATTGTGTTTTAAGATCCTAAGGAGGTTGTTTTCAAATTTATGGTGAAATTTTTCCCAGTGGACCCGGGACATCTTCGAGAAGAGCTTACAAGGTAGAGTAACTTCCCTGTGTGTCTGCTGCGTGGTGTTACTTAAGAATCATTACTCTCCATTTATCAGAGAATGGGCTTCTAGCCTTCTTTGGAAAGCTTGGCTCTCAGTCACTCTCCAGGAGATGGTGAGGAGCTGGAGAGAAGATGGGCCTGGCTGGTCCCCAAAGTGTTAATCTTCCAAAGGGTGGGGACCTCAGGGAGAAGGAAGGGTGGCATCTAGCAGGGCAGCCAGCCTGGGTGCCCGCTTGGGGGTTCTGCCATTAATTGCTACAACAGTAAGGGCGCTTGCCTTCATTGCATCTGTGTTCCAACCAGAGGGCTGCTTGATGGCACAAATGTGATACCAGCTAATTTCTGTGGATATTGAAAACCGGGCGTGCGCACGTGTCTGTGTGTGTGTGCGCATCCCATAGGTAGAGAGGGATGATGACGTATACTTATAAAAAATTTAAAAAGTAAAAAAATAAAGTTTAAAAACTGATTTAAATAAATTATTTATCATGTATAATATAAATCATTGATAATTTTATAATTCTTTGATAATTATAAATTATTCATACTTTTATATAATTTTAACAACTATTTATAACTATACATTATTCATAATTTTAGATAGGTAAAATATTTTACACTCGTAAAAATGAAAAAGTTAAAAAGTCACCAGTATAAAACATTTTAAAAAAAAGTATATTTATGCTTATATACAATGCCCTTCAAAATCAAAACGTAAACCTACTTCTCCAAAAATGCATTGTCAACCTAACACTCCTCCAAACCCAAATGTGCTTGCTAGACTCTAGAATCTTACCCTACAAGGGATATAGGCGATCATCGAGCCCAGCCCTCCTGGTTCACAGAGGAGGAAACGGTCCCGGGAGCTAGAGTGACTTGGCCGGGCCTTCCCCACCACAACAAGTCCAGTTCTTCTTTGCCCCTTTTGTACAGGGGGCCTTGTTTGCTGAAGGTCTCTGCAGACGTCACTTTTCACAAGTCTGTCACTGCCTCGCCCCCTCTCTCCACATTTGTGAGTTGTAGGCCACTTTCCCAGATAACCTGATATCTTGGTATCTGTATCGGTTTGCACTTGCTAACCCATTTCAGTTGAGTCTCACATTATGACCAATTTTAATGGAGATAAACTCTCTCCCCCCGCCGCCAAAAAAAAGAGAATGAGAAAATCAATGCGATGATAAATGATTCATCAGCTGTTCAGAGCGAGGATTTGGTATTTGTAGCAGGCAGCTGCCCTCTTAATAGCAAGGAACGTGTCAAATGACAAGAAGTTTCCTTTCTTGCTTGCTAGGAGCAAAATGAGATTCTCTTTCCCTTTAGCACTCGAGGCCTATTATTCTCATTTACATCTATATTTGAAAGCAGGCAATGGCAAAGGTTGGACTTCCTTTATTTTTTCCTCAGTTGAAGATACTTAACCATAGTTGACTTCACAAGGTTGCCTTGTTTGGGGCCAATCCATGAGTTTCTGAGAGTGGTATGCAAATATAAATTTTCTGAGTCATTTCTAGCCCATTAGGGGAGCTCATAATTCGAAGGTTTATAATGAAGAGCGCATTTATAAATTGAATAATCACCTCCTAATTTTACTTGCTTTTTCTAATCTAGATTTTTATCCATCACCTGCAATTAATTTTGATTTACCACATTGCCTTCAAGGCTTAATTGATTTAAATAAAAAAGCCCAGATAAAACGTTATTTAGAAAGGCACATCTTATATTGGGAAATGCCCACAGTAGATACTCCATGAATGTTTGAGTGTATAAAATAAAATATTGGAACCAATTTTGGACCACGGAAGAAAGCAGTCAATGATAGAATCTTCTTTTTACACATCTTTTCAAAAGTTGATTCTCTCCTGATAAGGGCTTAAAAGTGTGGGGCAATAAAAAAAATCAATCAATCAATCAATAAATAAAACATGAAAAAAAAAAGTGTGGGGCAAATGCAATCGCTTTGGCAAAGCTCTGGTACCTACCTGCACTTTCTGGGTCCCTGACGAGCCTTCCGTGGGCAAAAGGGCAGCGTGGCTTCATTCCATTCAGAACATAGGAATTTCCTGCCTGCTCTGTGCCAAGTGCTGGGCCGGGCTCTGGTGATATGGAGAAGGTGGTCCGGGTGAAGCGTGGTATCATGTCCCTGATTCCTGCCACACAATCTTTTGGATAGGAGGAGGCCTCAGTTCAGTGCGTGACCTGACATCTGGCCACAGTTTCACTATCTTCGGGCAAAATGACCTTGCCAAAATCACCTAACCTCTGCCTTTCTATAATTGTAAAATGCGGGTGATTGTTCCTGCCCCACCAACCTAAGTTGTTTTGATAGGGAGTGCCTGATAGCATTTGGTAAACAGTGGCCCGAGCGGGCTTGGTCTTGCTGAATCTCCCTTCTTCTCGGGCTGGGTATGTATGTGGCTTTGCTAAGTGGCAGAAGCCACGAGAGGGTGATTGGCCAACTCCCTCAAGCTGGCGGGAGGATTTAGCCGGGGTGATTCCTAATGGCTGTGGGGCCTGCCAAAATGCTGGAGCAGCCGAGCTGTGGTCTGGGGCTGGTTTGGGGCTGAAGCAAAGCCCATGCATTAGTGACCATCCCAAAAAGGCATCTCACTGTCTGGGGTGCCGTTTCTTTCTTGCAACATCTTGGATGTGGGAGAAAGGAAACGATTCTCTCTCGTTCCTGTTTCTTTCTCAAGAGATTTTCCCCCAACTTCTTTTCAGGTATCTTTTTACTCTTCAAATAAAGAAGGATTTGGCTCTAGGAAGGCTTCCATGCAGTGAGAACTGCACAGCATTGATGGCATCTCACATCCTACAATGTAAGTAGCAAACGTCGGCTTCGGGACCTGTCAGGCAGATAGAGAACCAAGCAAAGGAGAGGAGCACCGCCCCCTCCCCCCCCCGCCCTCCTGTGCCCATCCTGTGCTAGGACCTACGGAGGAGAGAAAGGCTGCAAAAGGTGTACGGAATCCGCATGGGCCAGTAGAAAGAGGCTGGACATTAGAATCACTTAGCTTTGGATTCCAACTCCAGTCCCTGCTATGTTCTAGCTGTTGCAGGCTTGGGTGAAGTCCCCTCACTTATCTGTGCCTCAGGTTCCTAGTCTTTACAATAGTGACAAGAGTACCTTCTCACAGAGTGGTTACGTAGATTAAAAGTAAATGCCGATTTTCTTGCTATCATGGTGTAACCTCCCCCCCCGCCCCCCCCCCGCCTGCCTGGGGCTTGCTGTCCTGGAGCTGGGTTGGACTAATCTGTCCCAGCATGGATTTTGCCAGGCAAGCTCCACTCTCTCTCTGCTTGCCCCAGGATGCATTTCTGGTACGTGCTTTCTGCAGCACATTGTCATGTTTGATGGGATTTTTGCGTTGCTCTTTATCATGAGTCTGGAGAACAAAGCACAGAGGACAGCAGGTGAAAGAGGCTAAAAGGGAAAAAGGCCCCAGGCGTCTATTAGAGTTCCCCATTTGCTGGCAGCCAAGTAGTTGGACTAGGGCTGAATAATGAAGGCAGGGACAAGGAGACCCGGGGAACGGTGGGGGCCTGCTTGGGAGGGGGTGAAGCTGGGCAGGTCAGGCTTCTCCTGCACCCCTAAGGCCGGGGTCGAGGCAGCTGAAGATAGTATTTCGTCTCCTATGGCCGGTGGACTCTCTCTCTCTCTCCTAGAGAGGTCTTCCAAGATTAGGCTGTTCTTAACCACTTTTGCGGGATCCTAACGTCATTTTTTGGCTTGTTTCACAAGTTCAGTGTTGACCTCTGTCCCTGACCTTCTTGACAGGCCAGAGCTGGTAGACTTCTGATTTCACTGGGAACACCAGAATGAAGTGCTTGGATAGATAGAGACAGTATCTAAATCAGTGTTTACCAAGGGATGCCTGCCTGGGACAGGTGACAACAGCCCCAGGATATCAGGAATGCAGTGGACAGTGAGAGCAATAGTAATCAGGAAAGGCTTCTGGAGGGGGTGGCTTTTGTGCTGGACCTTAAAGGGGCACGCAGGAATCGGATAGGTAGTGATGGGCAGAGACGCAGCTCAGGTACAGCTCAAGCATAGGGTCTGTTTAGGAGAGGTGGCAGAAAACTACGCGTCATACTGATGGGCTTTGAATGCTTGGCCGGCGGGGGGCACGGGGTAAGGCGGATAGACAAAACAATGTTGGGAGACTTATCCTTTTTCATTACCAGCCTGTTAATGACTTGGGCTCCCCAACAGCCTCCTGGCTGTTGGGGAGCCCAATTTCATTCTTAATAGCTGCGCATTATGGATTTGGGCATTCCCTAGTGGCCATTTGAGGTATAGCACAGAGGGCTTCAGTTTTTCTAGAGGATAATTTGTCAATACAAGTTCTTTCCATAGGGAAAAATCTAAAGTTTCAGTGAGTCCCACTCCTCCCGGTGCATGTCACTGGATGCTAAGGCAGTGTGCAGAACATCAGCAGGCAGCTCATTCATTTGCTCATTTATTCATTCGTCCGATATTTATGTCCTAGGCACTCAAGAATCTCCACATGCTGACCTCATCTGCCTAAGTCTCTCTTACACATCCTTTTTATGAACGCTTTTAGTAACTTCTTTGTCATTCATTCAACAAAAACTTATTGAGCACCTACTACATGGCAGGTACTGTTATAGGCACGGGGAACACGGCAGTGAAGTGAACAGACACAAAGCCTTGCTCTCATGGAGGTCATATTTTGGCAGTGGAGGACAATCAAGACAATAACCGAAATAAGGAAATATATCATGTATGTTAGAAGGTGGTAAGTGCATCAGAGAAAATCACATATGGAAGGAAGATGGGGAATCCTGGGGGTGGGGACTGAATTTTTCAATAAAGTAGTCAGGGTAGGCTTCACTGTGAACGTGACAGGTGAACAAAGACTTGGAGGAGGTGAGAGGGGCAAGCCTTGCAGAAATCGGCTGGAAGGTTGTTCCAGGCAGAGAGAACATCCTGTGCAAAGGGCCTGAGGTGGGAGTGTGCCAGGAGTGTTCAAGAAACATTTAAGCAGGCTTTGTGGCTGGCTGGAGCTGGGGGGTGGGGGAGAGTCACCGTGGAGGGCCTTAGAAGCCTATTAAAGACCTAGAACATAACTCCACACGAGATGGGAAACCACTGATGAATGTTAAGCAGAGGAATGAGATGATCTGAATTAGGTTTGAATGGGAACATGTTGGCTGCCAGGGTGAAAACCTTCCGAGGGAATGGTGGAAGTGGGGAGACCAGAGAAGAGGCCATTGCAGTAGAAAGAGGTGATGGTACTCTGGGCCAGTGTGGTAACAGTGAAGATGCTCAGAACACTTGCTACCTTCTTTGACTGCTGATATTTACTCATTTGTGTTTTGTAGGTCTCCTCCTAGATTGTCATAGTCTTGCATGGAGTGAAAAACCAGCAGTCTTATGCATTCTTGTGTTTTCCTAGGGTCAACGTAGGGTTAGGGTCTTGTGCTTAATAAATAGTAGGGGTGATGTGTGTGTGCGTGTGTGTGTGTGTCTAATTTTTTTTTTTAAGATTTTATTTTATTGGGAGAGAGAGAGAGAGCGAGGGAGCAAAAACAGCTCTGTTGAGGTATAATTTACTTATCATAAAATTCACCCTTTTAAAGACTACAACTCAGCAGTTTTTAGTAAATTTACAAAGTTGCACAACCATTACCACAATCCAGTTTTAGAACATTCCCATCACACCGAGAGACCTCTCGTGCCCATCTGCAGTGACTCTCTGTTCCCACACTCAGCCCCAGTAACCACTAATTTACTTTCTGTTTCTATAGATTTTGCCCTTTCTAGACATTTCAGTCAGAATGATAAAATATGTGGTCTTTTGCATCTATGTGGCTTTGTTTCACTCAGCATAAGATTTTTGAAATTCATGCATGTTCTAGCATGAATCGCAGCGGTTTCTTCCTTTCTTTTGCTGAGTAGTATTCTATTTTATGGACATGCCCCATATTGTTCATCTCTGTACTTGACTGTGGACATTTGGATTGTTTCCAGCTTAGCTAATATGAATAATGTTATGAACATTCATGTACAAGTCTTTGTTTGGACACATTCTCATTATCTCTTGAATAGATTCCTAAGAGGGTAATTGCCTCATCTTCAGGTAAATTTATGTTGAAAATGTTAAGAAACTGCCAAACTGTTTTCCAAATTGTAACGATAAAACCAGAAACGTATCACATTTCCAATTTCTCCACATCTTCACCAATAGTTGGTATTATCTACTTTTTTTTGGTTGTGGCCATTCTAGTGGATATGAAGAGATATCCTATTGCAATTATAATTCACATTTTCCTAGTGAGTAATGATGTGGAGCACCTTCTCATCTGTTTATTAACAGTCCCTATGTTTTTGTTGGCAAAATGCCTTTCAGATCTTTTGCCCATTTTAAAATGGATTGTTGTCTTCTTATTGAATTTTAAGAGATTTTTGTATATCCCTTTTTAAATTTTATTTATTTATTTTTTAAAGTGATCTCTAAGTGGGGCTCAAACTCACGACCCTGAGATCAAGAGTCGCATGCTCTTCCAACTGAGCCAGCCAGATTTTTATATATTCTGATTAAAAATCATTTATGAGATATGTAATTTGACAAATTTTCCTCCAGCTTGGTGGCCTGACTTTCTGTTTCTTAATCCTGGCTTTTGGAGTAGAGCAGTTTTTAATTTTGGCAGAATTCCCCTTTCTCAATATGTTTTAGTGGATCGTGCTTTTGGTGTACCTAAGAACTCTGCCTAACCTAAGGGCACAAAGATTTTCTCCTGTTTTCTTCCAGAGCCTTTGCAGGTTTGCCTCTTAGATTTAGATATATGACATTTTGAGTTATTTTTTTTTTTTGTCTGCTTGTATGATGTATGCTGTGAAGTAGGGATCCAACTTCATTTTTTTTTTTTCATGTGGTTGTCCATTTTCCCCATTTGTTGAAAAGACTATCATTTCCCCCATTGAATTGTCTTGGCATCTTTTTAAAAAAACCAATTGACCATTAATGTAAGGGTTTATTTCTGGATTCTTAACTATGTTCCATTGATCTATATGTCCTTATGTCATTATTACACTGTCTTATTTATTGTAGCTTTGTATTAAGTTTTGAAATAGGAAAGTGTATATCTTCCAACTTCATTCTTTTTCTAAATTGTTTTGGCTATTTTGCATCCTATGCGTTTCCATGTAAGTTTTAAGATCATCTATCAATTTATATTAAAAAAAAGTGGTGGGAATTGCATTGAATTTATAGATAAATTTTGGCACAATTACCAGCTTAACAATATTGAGTCTTAATAATATATAATGCATGATCCTCAAATGTCTCTCCATTTATATAGATCTGTTAAAAAATTCTCTCAGCAATGTTTTGTAATCATCAGTATACAAGCCTTATACTTCTTTTTGTTAAATTTATTCCTGAGCATTTTATTTTTTTAGATGCTATTGTAAATAGAACTTCCTTAGTTTCATTTTTGGACTGCTCACTGCTAGTGTATGCAAAAACAAGTACTTTTTGTATATTGATCTTCTATTTTGCTACCTTGATGAACTCCTATATTCTAGGAGTTTTTTGTGGATTTCCCAGGATTTTCCACACACATGACCAGGTTGACTACAAGTAAAGACAGTATTATCTCTTCCTTTTCAGTGCAAATTATTGATATTTTTTCTTGTTGATTAATTGCACTGGCTAGAGCCACCAGTACAATGGTGGATAGAAGTGACAAGAACAGACGTCCTTGTCTTGTTTCTGGTCATAGGAGAAAGCATTCAGTTTCTCACCATTTAGTATGAATATGATGTTACCTGTAGGTTTTTCATAGATAAACTTTATCAGGTTGAAGAAGTTCCCTTCTATTCCTTGTTTCTTGGATTTTTAAAACTTTTTTATTATTGTATTTTTTTTTTTTTTTGAAAGAGAGAGAGAGCAGGGGGTGGGTGAGGGGCAGAGAGAAAGAATCTTAAACAGGCTCCACGCCCAGTGTGGAGCTGGATGCAGGGTTCGACCTCATGACCCTGAAATCATGACCTGAGCTGAAATCAAAAGTCAGACACTTAACCGACTGAGCCACCCAGGCATCCCTGCATGTTTTTGTTTTTTTTTTAATCATGAAATGGTGTTGGATTTTTTCCAAAGCTTTTCTGCATCATTTTGAAATGATAATGTATTTTGTTGTCCCTTATTCTACTGGAATAGTATATCACATTAATTAATCTTCACAAGTTGAACTGATCTTGCTATCCTGGGATAAATCCCACTAGGTCATGATGTATAATCCTTTTTTTATGTTTCTGGATTCAGTTTACTAGTATTTTGTTGAGGATTTTTGCCTCTGTATTCATGAGGTACATTGATCTGTAGTTTCCTTGTGATGACTTTGTCTGGTTTGGGTATCGGAGTAATACTGGCCTCATAGAATGAATTGGTAAATATTTCTTCTTCTATTTTCTGGAAGAGTTTGTGAAGAATTGGTCTTCATATCTTCTTTGAATATTTGATAGAATTAATCAGTGAAATCATATGGGCCTGATTGTGTTTTAATGAGATTTGTATGTTTATCAATTTTGGAAAAAAATAAATTAAAAAGCCCTTGATTTGGCCTTTTTAAAAAAAGCTTGTTACATGAGGATTTTCATTATAGTGTGACTTTTATTTTTTCAATAATGTGACTTTTAAAAAATATACACTACATACCTCATTTGTCATGAGCATGTCAGTGAGCATGTCATCTGTCTAAAATGTAATAAAAAATCAAGAGAAAAGAGGAAGTAAGTTTCCAGCACTCAAAATCAGTGTCCCATGTCCATGTATTTTAGTTACAGGATTTCACGGAGAATGTATTTACTCTTACAATTCATAAAATGTTAATAGTTTTGGATATCTAGGTTCTTAGTTAGAAGTCATAATTACAACCAAGTGTGGAGACCTTTTCGGGAGAAGTCAGTAACCAGGAAGTGATTCATATCAATCTGACAGAGAGGGAAAAGGCATAAAAATTATAAAGAAGACACAATAGTTCAAAAATCGAAACATTCTGAAGCCATTAACTATAGGGGCAGATATTCCTGTATACCCCAATCACCTCTGTAGGTATTGTGCTATGCCAGATGTTTATAACAGTAAACTAGAGACATTTAGAAAAGAGTAGATTATGATCAGGGATAAGCAGCCAGTGATTTGGAAAAGCCAGAATGATTTCCAGAATGATTCATTTACTGGGGATTCCAGATAGCTGGGATTTTACTTGTTTCGTACAGAGTGATGAATGGCTGTGGCTGGCTCGCGCGGTACTGGGCATTTATAGTCTCCTTTTCTGATAATGTACAGTCAGGGTGAAGTGAGATTAAGGGCCCGTATGAGTTTGCTAGTGTTGCTATAACAAAATACCAGAGACCAGAGGGCTTAAAGGGCCGAAATGTATTTTCTCACAGTTCTGGAGGCTGGAAATCCAAGCCTGAAGTGTCGCAGCTTTGGTATCTTCTGGGGCCTCTCTGCTTGGCTTGCAGATTGTTGCCCTCTGGATGCATCCTCACCTACCCTTTGCTCTGTGCACCCCTGTTCCTGGTGTCTCTCTGCAGGGGCAAATTTCCTCTTCTTATAAGGACACTAGTCAGATTGGATTAGGGCCCACCTTACCGACTCATTTTAACTTAATCCCTTCTTTATAGGCCCTATCTCTAAACACAGTCACATTCTGAGGTATGGGGTTTAGGACTTCCACATGAATTTGAGGCGGGCAGGGGGGGGTGAGGGAGGGGCACCCAGTTCAACCCATAACAGGGACTGGTGAGAAGAAAAAGATCAAAAACAGAGTGTGGAGGAAGGAATTAATGAAATAGTCATCTGGGTGTTTATAGCAGCAATGTCCACAATAGCCAAACTGTGGAAAGAGCCAAGATGTCCATCGACAGATGAATGGATAAAGAAGATGTGGTATATATATACAATGGAATATTATGCAACCATCAAAAGGAATGAGATCTTGCCATTTGCA
>NC_138385.1:16350114-16374298 GCF_054177405.1 Leptonychotes weddellii
AAAAAAAAAAGGAATAGTCATCTGGGGGTGTCTGGGTGGCTCAGTCGTTAAGCGTCTGCCTTTGGCTCAGGTCATGGTCCCGGGGTCCTGGGATCGAGCCCCGCATCGGGCTCCCTGCTCGGCGGGAGGCCTGCTTCTCTCTCTCTCACTTACCTTGCTTGTGTTCTCTCTCTGGCTGTCTCTCCCTGTCAAATAAATAAAAAAAAAAAAAGAAAAGAAAAGAAATAGTCATCTGTGATCCCGGAGCCTGTAAGACATACACTGTGCCTGTGATTTACTATACTGAGACTTCAGAGCAACGCACTGCTTCTGATCTGAAAAAGACTCAGTTCCCCCCCATATCCTAAAATATAAATTGATATAAGGCATGGCGTGGCGGGGGGGCTAGGGCCACATTGGCTGCAAAGAAAGGGCTGTTTGGGGGAGGCCAGAGGGTCTGCTGAGTGCTCCATTCCTAAACTCCTCAATGCTAATGTGAAAAATGTCATTTCTCTGTCATGCAGCAGAACTGGGAGACTTTCATGAAGAAACAGATAAGAAACATCTGGCACAAACCCGCTACTTACCGAACCAAGACTGTTTAGAGAGCAAGATCATGCACTTTCATCAGAAGCACGTGTGAGTACTTCAGCCAGCACCAGCTTCCACCAGCAGGGAACACGAAAGCTGGGGACAGACTCTTAAAAGCAAATCCTTAAGTCAGAGAAGCTTCGGGCTCAAGAATACACTGAGCTCCTCACGGAGCCCTTAGGGCGGAGGTGTCTTTCTTGCTGCATTTATTAGGCTCATAAATTATTTCCCTTTGCAGTGGCAGGAGCCCAGCTGAAGCTGACATTCTGCTACTGGATATAGCGAGGAAGCTGGATATGTACGGCATCAGGCCTCACCCCGCCAGTGACGGCGAAGGCATGCAGATCCACCTGGCTGTCGCTCACATGGGAGTACTGGTGTTACGGGTAACAATTCTTTCCTTTAAAGGCCTGCAGCTTTGGGGGTTATCTTGGCTCCAACGTGGGTGTCCGTTCCTGAGGTGACCTCGCCCCTCAGTCTTACCACCAGCCAGAAAGGGAGGGGATACTTG
Organism: Leptonychotes weddellii; assembly: GCF_054177405.1. NCBI lineage: Eukaryota > Metazoa > Chordata > Mammalia > Carnivora > Phocidae > Leptonychotes > Leptonychotes weddellii. The sequence continues at coordinate 16,351,196 of NC_138385.1, forward strand.
CGAGTATCTCCCCTCGACGTGCTTTGCTTCCCTTTGTGGCCTCTGACGGGCTGTTGTGACTCTGAGGAGCTCACACATTCGATCGGGCCAGCACGGTGGAGAGAGAAAGTCAAGAGGCCCTTTGGAACTTGTAGACCCTAAATACGAATATGGATTTTGGCATCTAAAAGCTTCGGCTGTGACACCAAGTGCACTCACCTTGTCCAAATCCACCAGAAACAACCCACAGGGACCAAATTAGAGCACCAAAGCAAGTCTTCTAGCAGACTCGGCTAGAAGAATCTTGGCCCTCTCATGTTTCGGGTTGTAAACTTTGCAGCACAAGAGTACACGGGTGGGCAAAAGACCCAATGGGCCACAGGCAAAGCTGTTCCCCCAGGAAGGAATTTTACCCATTCCACTCTAACCGCCCCCCATCGGTCCTACTGCGTGGGAGAAAATGGGGAAGCGGAGGGGAGCAAGGCTGTCATGTTAGTTGTGAGCTCTTCCGGCGGGAGTACTTCTGTGGACAGTGTGGAATGACGTAGCCAGTCTATTTTGTCCCACCCCAAATCCAGTCAAAGAATACTTGTGTACTGAGTACTCTGTATGTGTTCGGTATTGCATTCTTCAAACAAAACCGGCTTTATTGAGATATAATTTGCATACTATACAATTCATCCGGTTTAACTGTACAATTCAGTGGGTTTGAGTATATTTACAGAGTCGGGCAGCAACTATTCCTTCATTCATCCTTCCGTCAGTACAGTTACTGTATAGCCCCCTGTGCCAGATATTAGAGCTGCAGAGGGAAACAGGAGGGATCCTGACTTCGTGGACCTTGTATTCTACAAAGTCTTTTTTTTTTTTAAAGATCTATTTATTTATTTATTTGAGAGAGAGAGAGAGAGAACATGAGCAGGGGGAGGGGCAGAGGGAGAGGAAGAGGAAGAGAGACCCTCAAGCAGACTCCCTGCTGAGTGCAGAGCCCAACACGGGGCTCGATCCCAGCACCCTGAGATCATGACCTGAGCCGAAATCAAGAGTCGGACCCTCAACTGGCTGAGCCATCCAGGTGCCCCATGGACCTTGCATTCTAATAGGTGGAAGACGGACAATGAAACAAGCAATTTTAAACAAATGCCATGTTTTTGTGCTCGAAGAAGTATGGGGTGCTAAGGTAACACGTGTGAAAGGGGTTTAACATTTAAGCTAAGGGGGTGCCTTGGCTGGCTCAGTTGGAAGAGCTTGCGACTCTCTTGATCTCGGGGTCATGAGTTCGAACCCCACGATTGGGGTAGAGATTACTAAAAATAAGTAAATGAATAAACTTAAAAAATTTTAAGCCAAGACCTGAGGAAGTTGTCCAGATCAAAGAGATAGGGTTGGCAGGTGAGGGAGGGGATTCCAGACAAAGGGCACACAGACAAAGGCCCCAAGAAGGGTAAAGGATGGCACAGTCAACAAACTAACGTTAAGCATGACCTATGGCTCTGGTCATTAAGATACTCACAATTTATTTGGAGAGACCAGAGAAATAGTGATCAATATCAGTCAATAAGTAATCAAAAGCTAATCTATCCTATCTACCTGAAGTTGCGCGACAAGTATACATAACAAACTAATAAATGTGGTTACCCATAGAGAATGGATAGATGGGTACAGAGGGACAGATATAGGAGTGATGGTGGTGGGAGCGAGACTTCTCGATGTATATATTTTTTGTATACCTTTGATTTTTGGACCATGTCAACAAACAAATATCAAGCAACCGACCAACCAACAAATGGATAGGTATAACTATATACAACATATATATATATATATACAAATATATATATATATATATGTTGTACCTATATATAGGTATAACTATATATAACAGAATATTTTAGAGGGGATGCTACCAGACTGGCAAGACAGCTTGACTATGGAGAAGGCAATTCTGGGTAAGGAGAATGAGGAGCCCTCTGGGAAGGAAGGTACAGGGTTGGATGGAAGGGTGTTTTTTAGGATCAGTGGGATAGAAGGCTGGATGTTCAATACAGCTGAGGCAGGACACCCCAGCCAAACGTGTTTAGACTCGATGACACATGCAGTGAGGAGCTATGGAAGGTGTTTGAGTAAATGGGGTGGCAGTCATCCCTTCCTCCCATGATCTCCCTATCCTGGCTGGAAACCTTCCCCAGGCATACCCCTTCTTGCTTGCATTTCGGAGCAGCCTTATGTCTCCCTCGAATGGCTTCTTTGGCCACAGCTTCTACCTAGTCATACCTAGTATGACAGGATCAGTCTGTGCAAGAGGTAGGATGGTCCCATGCATGAAGTGCGTTTTCTAGCGGGTTCTCATTGTCTTCCAAACCAGCTTGTGCTGACATTCACCTTGAAATCTGCCATGCCTGTCATTACAGGGAAATACAAAGATCAATACTTTCAACTGGGCTAAAATCCGCAAGTTGAGTTTTAAGAGAAAGCATTTTCTCATCAAACTTCATGCCAACATCTTGGTAAGTAGCTTTCTAATAAATTCTTTTACTTTCTGTTCACTTGGGATTTCTTGGTTGTTTCAGCAAATGGTCTGAATGTGAGTGGTGAAAGCTGAAGGGTGATGTACTCTCTCTTTTGCCTCTACATAAATAAACCAGAGCGTTAGTCATATTTTCACTAGAGGCAAAACACCAAGAAATCCTATTGGCAGTTCAGAATGAATAAACTAGTGGGAAAACGGGGTGGCTGGAATGAAAGACAAGTCTCCTTAAAAACCATTTTTTTTTTTCCAGGGATCTGATAAGTCAAATGGAAGTGACCAGATCTAGGGCTATGGACATGTTTATTTGCTGTTATCTGCCCCATTTTATATTTTCATCTCCTTTCCTTAAACAAAAATAACTGAACACCGAGTACATGCCAAATAATTGAACACCTACTATTTGCCAAAGCAGGATGCGGCGGAGGTGGGGTGGGGGTGGGGGTATAGATTAGGCAAAAGCAGCTCTTATTGGTCAAGGCTGCATTGTACAGGGTACGACAAAGGTACTAGAAAGGATGTTCTTTTGTGACTCTAAAGGAAATGAAAAATGACCTACAGAAGATGCAATAGTGTGGCCTTACACAAAAGTGTTCATTTGAGCAGTTCAGGAGACTGTCTCCAGTGTGAAGCTTGTGGAGTGTCCCAGGGCTGCATGTGGGAACCTGTAAAGGAATAGGGAAGGGGGGCTCAGCAGAAAACAGGGCTGCATGCACGCATGCACAAATGGGGGTCATAGAGTGGGTTGGGGGGATGGGGAAAACTTGAACTTCAGGTCTGAAAGGCTAAGCTCCCCTAGAGCAGATTAGGATATGCTAAATGAGCAATACAGAGCATCGTAGAACAAGGCAGCATAGGGAGGACTAAATGTTTCTAGCTGGTATGTCAAAAAGACTCCTATACATGTAATTATCCTATAAAGCCTACCATCTGTAAGGAAATCGCCTCCTCCCCCTGTTTCCTGTTGGTCATTTATAACTTCTTGTCACCTTGAAAGGATGTCCTTTGATGTTCATTTTAACCTAATTTACAACTTCATAAAAATGTTCCTGGCAGAGAAGAGGGGGTAAAAATGTGTTTGAGGTACGGGGGCTCCAGAGCGAGATTGGCTTCTCAGAGAAGGCTCTGTTTTTGAGCAGTGGCCCTGTCTGTTCCTCGGAAGGTTGCCAATCATTTGGTTTTAGTAGGTGTGAAGCCTGTAGGGAGCCAAGTGGAAAATCAGAAGCTGCACGGGCCCCTGGACCAATAGTTTGGAAAGCACTGGGATTCGAAGTTCTTTGATAGTCTTGAAGGATGTTTGGCTTGATGGAAATTGGTTTACACAGGTGTTGTGCAAGGACACCTTGGAGTTCACCATGGCCAGCCGAGATGCCTGCAAGGCTTTCTGGAAGACCTGTGTGGAGTACCATGCTTTCTTCAGACTTTCTGAAGAGCCCAAATCCAAGCCCAAAACCCTACTGTGCAGCAAGGGTTCCAGTTTCCGCTATAGGTAATGAAATATTGCACATAGGTCAGCTGTACACACAACTTCTTTTCAGTAACGTGGAAGGCAGTGGAAGGCGTTGAATTCTAGAAGCAATGAAGAATCACTTAAGGGGTGATCCCCTTTACTGCTCCTTCTCTGCGTGACACATGAGGTCCATATTTCCCAACAGGGAGACAGGAGGAGGGAAGCACCCTAGTTAAGGGGCTAGATCAGAATATTGGCAAGGATTGGGGGGGGTCTTATGCTGTTTGAGAAGATGTATTTAATGAACCTGTTGTTTTCCTTATATCACAACTTCTCTGCAAGCCATGGAAAGGAAAGCTCAACAACATCTGTTTGGTGGTGGTTGGGTGAGAGACGGGTGGGGAGACAGGCTTGGAGGAGCTAAGGGCGGCAGAACGCTAAGCAGTATGGTAGTAGAGGCTTTTCGCGGCAGGGGACACTTTGGAGGAATGGAAGCAAGGTCAAAATATGATGTTGTTTTTACGTGAACGCACCAGCCTAGGAATTCTTTGGAAGAAGCCTTCAAAACTCTTAGCTAAGATTTAAAACAAAAAAAACCACCAAAAAACAAAAAAAACACCCCAAAACAAAAAAACCACCTTCTAATTGAATGTTTTCCATAGGGGATTTTCAAATAGTGGAAGCCCGCCTCAGTAAGAACTGAGATCTTAAAAACATACATATTTTTTGATGGAATCTTTCCAAAATGTATTTTACAAATCCCCGCCTTCTTAAACAGATGATACTGAGCATATTTTGCCCTTCTCTGAATGACTGGAGCTATTATAAACATCACTTATTATCCAGGGGAGGCGACGGTCTGGGAGTGGGGGGAGGCACGACAGTCCCTGCACCTGGGTGATAAATGGCTCAGACTTTTTGGGTTTTATTATTTTTCCTGATTTCTTTTTTGGCTCTTGCGTTTCTCCCAGCCATCAGCTGGCTTTCTTTGCTGGTGTATGGTCTGGCTGGAGCAAACCTCTTCTCCTGTTTAGTTAGCTGTTTTTCTTCTGTCAGGAATTGGGAAACTGGATACATAGCCTTATTAGAAATTGTGTGTAAATTTGCAGGTAGGGAAAAGGCCTTTACAGGAGAGTCGGTTCATTTTCAAGGCCAGAATTTTTAACTGCGATATAGTCTTGTTCCGAAGCTTTTAAAAACTTTCTGGGTTCTGAGAAGTTGAGGTTGCTTTAGGCCTGATAGTTGAAAAAGCGGGTAGTATCATTACTGTGATGGTCAGATTCATGGCCTATGTCATTCATTGGGACTCTTGACTCCAACAGTAAATGAAGCTTTGGAGTTTTAGTAGCCTGAGTGGTGTTAATAAAATGTCTATCTCATTCTTTATCACAGTGGAAGGACCCAACGGCAGCTTTTGGAATATGGAAAGAAAGGGAGGTTGAGGAGCTTGCCATTTGAGAGGTACATGGTTCTCTCTCTCTCATGTTGATTTTAAGCTGAATGTAGAGATTTCTATGTATTCTGTATGTGCCTGCAGACCATTTCAATTCCTTCTCCGTTTGCGGATTGCAGGAAACATTACCCATCTCAGTACCACGAGCGACAATGTAGGTCCTCACCGGACCTCCTCTCTGATGTGTCAAAACAAGTAAGGTTTCTGAAAATCCCTTCTTTAGATAAATGTACTGCATCTACATGTCAAATGCTTTTAAGAATTGATTCTGCCAGAATGTCCCGGTGTGTAAAAAGGCGACTCTGTTTGAGTTAGGCTAGCCTCCTCAGGAGGTCTGTCAGCTCAGTCTTTCCAGCCAATAGAAGACCATTTAATAAATCACCACTGGTGTGTACCTTATGGACTGAAAGGATCTGGCACATCTCTAAATTGCAACTTATATTGCTAACATTGTGCAAAATGCAGATCCAAATGAATTTCTAAAACTAAAAAGCTTTTTTTTTTTTTTTAACCTAATGAAAAATTTTAAGGCTTAGAGGAAGCTCTAAGGTCTTGGGTTAACGTTTTAAAGTACTCTTGCTGTGTAATTTTTTCACTTAATTCAAGAACAAAGTGCTATTCTCCTGGAATCATGAGATGATGGCTTCATTTGAGTTTTATAAGCATTAACCATGGTAATTATTTTGCTTTTGCTCTCCCTAAAAAAAAAATAATTATAGGTCTCACAAACTCTCATGTCTTCATTCAAGTCATAGGCAGTTTTTATTTCAAAGGCATCACAGAGGTACAATGCTGGAAGGCCATCTAACATGTGACCCTCTCGTGCATAGCCCTCCTTCCCACCATTTTTCAGAGAATAGGGAGGAGGCTGGAGCAGGGAGGTTAGGAGACCCGCCTAAGGTCACACGGCAGAGCCAGAACCAGAAGGCAGAACCCCTGGCTCATTTATAAATGAGCTACTAAACCATACTGCCTGAAGTCCCACGCCGGCTGAAGAACATGGAGAACTCAGAGGCAGGGAGTGGGATGCAGTGAGAAAGGAGACTGTCATGTGTATTTTTTAGCACATGGATTGGGATATGGTACAAGGTATTTCCCATTCTGTATCCATTCATCAGCCTTGGAATAGAATATGGATCGAAATGACCTTGTGAAAAATACCTTTGTGAAATTCAAGGCATTTAGATCCCTGCCCCCACCCCAACCAAATGGCTTTTCTCTTCTTTCACCAACATGTCCTCTCTTGCAAGGTGGAAGATTTGAGACTAGCGTACGGCGGTGGGTATTACCGAAATGTGAATGGAGTGCACGCATCGGAGCCAGTGCTAGACCATAGGAGGAGAAACTCAGCAGTGGAGGTGATGTTTGCAGCCGAGCTAGAGCGTTCCAAACCAGAGGCGGATCCCACACTGTTACATCAGTCCCAAAGCAGTTCCTCTTTCCCTTTTATTTATACAGACCCTGTCTTTAGCACTGACCCGGATCCCAGAGACTACTTTGAGGAAAGGAGTCTTCTGAGCTCCTTCCAACCAAGCTGTAAGTTTGCTGACAATCACATGAGCGCATCTTCTGGCCTTGCAAGCAAAGTGAGTCCAGCAAGGCAGCTAACTTACACAGATGTGCCCTATATTCCTTGTACGGGTCAGCAGGTCGATATTATGCCTCCCCAAGTCTTTTTTTATGTGGACAGACCACCTCAGGTGCCCAAACGGTCCCCAGTCATGGCAGAGCAAAGGGAAAGGCCAGACAGCTGTCTAGAGCCTGCTGCAATGAAGCCAGCCAAAAGAAGCCCAAGGAATGTCACAATGAAGAGCTTTCAGCAAGACTTTCAAGAACTCCAAGAACCTACAGCCAGGACTAGTGGTAGGAGCAACATCAACGTAGATCTGGAAGCGGAAGACCCAAATTTAGAAGATGCATTTGCATATAGCATTCAAGAGCAAACCCCAAAACGATCCCAGAGCCAATCAGACATGAAAACGATCCGTTTTCCTTTTGGGTCCGAATTTAGACCTTTAGGGCCTTGTCCTACTCTGAGTCGTAAAGCTGACCTTTTTACATATATGTTTGCAGAGCAGGAGTTTCCAACAGTTTTAATGGATCAGGGAGCAGCAGAAAGGTACGTAACTAGTGAATCCAGTGATTCGGAATCAGAAATTCTTAAACCAGACTACTACTCTTTGTATGGCAAAGGAACAAGGTTACCCATGGCCAGAATCCGCTTATCTTCTGGTAGTCTACAGCTTGATGAAGAGGATGAAGGTGTTTCTTTCAATACACCAACTGCTGAAGACAGGACTTTGCTAAAACCATGTAATTACTTTTTAGCTTAAAAGTGTGAAATCAGTGAACATTTCTGGGCCAGTTCCATGTTGCCAACTTAGGTAAAATATAAGGAACGTTCTGCACAAATCATTTTCTTAGTTATCATTCACTGGTATTAAGGGGATCTCCTACTTTTGGGCACCTAGCTTATTAAAGATCCAGCTGCTGCCTCGTTCCTCAAGCTCCCCTCCTCAGTTTCCTCTGAAGGGACTCTGGAACATACCCATTCCTCACCAGCACCGTGGTCGGGCAAGGTGGCTACTTGTCACCTCCGTTACACGTTTCCCCATAGAGACATTATCGATGAAGTTCAGGTTCTTCAACACTGAATAATGGTGACAGTATGGGTTGGCATAGCATTGGCCTCTGATGTCCTTTAGTGATTTAGTAGATTGTGACTGTGTTGTTCATTTTGTTCTTAAGCCATACTGTGACTAAAGGTTCCAGTAAAAATGGTCCTGTTGTGTGTTAAAGACTTCAATTTTTATAACATTTATTAGGGGGAGCATGGCCCTCCTATACCTCAGGAACAAGCTCGTGGCATAGATCCTCTCATCAGAATACAAGTTTTTAATGCATCTAGGACTTGGAAGAATTCTAAACCCTGGAAATTCATGAATTAATCAATTTCTAAAGCCAGATATATGCCCGATGAAGATATTATGATGTTTGACTGACTACTTCTGTACTCTTAACTATCTATTATATGTAGTGACAGATAAAAGTTAACATGTTGGTTTATCTACTTTCTCCTGCAAGACTTTATTTTTTTGCCATCTCTTGTTGCATGTATGTAGGCAAGGAAATGAGATGAATGGTATTTTAATAAAGAGTGATGGAAATCCATTTATTTAAAAAAATAAGTTGCAAGTATGATCTTCATTTTGTTTTAGTCAACTTCAGAAATGATTGGTTCTGGTCTATTACCAAGGGAAGGGACAGTTAGAGAATAAGAAAAAGGAAGGAGGCAGGGGAAAATGTAGAGTCAGGGAGGGAGAAGTGGTAAATTGGGGTAGCTGATGAGAAGAAGGATAGTGTTAAAACCAGACTGAGTTCATGAACCAAGAGTTATTCTTGAGAGAACGGGTGAGAGAGCAGAAGCAGAGGGGGAGGGGCAGAGGGAGAGGGAGAAGCAGACTCCCCATTGAGCAGGGAGCCCAACGATGTGGGGCTTGATCCCAGGACTCTGGGATCATGACTTGAGCCGAAGGCAGACACTTAACTGACTGAGCCACTCAGGTGCCCCATAAGTGTATGTGTATACACACACACACACACACGTATATAGAGCTTGCATCATGTTCTTACTTTCTTAGTCCTTATATCAGAAAAATTCCTTTTAATATACCTTTCTCGAGCCTTTCCCACATTCTAGCACTTTCTTCCCTGCTCCTACCCAGTAACATTAATGTAAAAAAGCGATTTAATAATAATAATATATTGAAGCCCAGTCACCTATATGTTAATCCTATAGATCCTCAGAGCTATACTAAGTTCATCCTTGACCTTTTCTCTAGGACAAACTCAAATTCCTTTAGGCTTACATGCTCTTTCTCATCTCAATTTCTGGAAGTCTTTGTGAAATTTGTTCTCCCCAGAGAACTACAGGGTTCAAATCTGTATTTGATTTCCTAATAAAACCATAGTTAGGGTGACCACACAACGTATTGTCCAACCTAGGGCACTTCTGAGTGAAAGAGGACTCTACCAATACTTCTGTCAGGACAGGGGGACAGATATGCATGGTAGCTATAATCAATGCTTAAATCTGAAGAACACCTTCTAGTTTCCAATGGAGACGGTGGTGTTAAAGTTCCAATAACAAATTAAAGAGCAGAGGAGACAAAATGTGAAACAATTAAAATTCCGCCCCATACCCCCACCTCGAGAAAACAAACACTGAGGACCATGAAATTTAAATATTTATTTTTCAATCCCCCCACAACACTGGAGTATGCTTCGCCTAGAAACAGTTTACAGGACTAATAACTCTAATGAATAAGCAATATAATTCCTATCCATGACGCAGCTGTGTTTTAAAGTTTCAAATAATCCATTTATAAATTCATTGCTTTTGCTTTTACAAAAATATTCATTCAACCCATGATACGAGTTGCAAAATTATTTCTAGACCTCTACAAATTATAAACTGTAATTGCATTTCAGTCACATAGCAGGTGAAAATTTCAACTGAACCATTACTTCAAAATACAAGAACTTTCTTGGCATATGACATGACCACGACTTATTCAAGTGTCTGTATTACTACAGAAAGAGAAGAGGTAATGGCCACTTTGACTAAAAACTGTATTCTTTACTTGAAGAACACCTTTCTTCTAATATTTGGCAATTATTCTGATTTTTAGAAATGACTTCTGTGCAAAAACCAAACTGTGCAGATCCAAACAACAAAACGTTAACTACCAAAACTAATTAATATCAATAATTCTACAACTACTGAAATACAGCCCCAGTTTGGAACTTAGGCAGGCATAATATATATACTGGGCTTAAAAGAAAAAAGGTATTTCCCATGTAACAGTACCATAAATATAACTGAAAATAACTGTACAGTCTAACTTAACTTTTGTACGGACACAGATCATCCTGTACTCTGGTTATTTTCATATGAACTAGAAAATGCTTATTTAAATACCCTTTCAAAAATGAACAAATGATGCTCATGTACTGGATAATTATGGAGAACAAAAATGTATAAATAGTTTATAGGACATCTCACCACCATGACGAAAATATGCTGGTGTAAGTTATATTCATACCTGTTGATCAGGTACTTAATCACATGATTATCAGCTTTTACTTAAGCTCCCCAAATCCAAGCAATATAATATGCTATATGTGTTGAAGATTTTAAAAACGAAGACTGATAAATTCCTCCAGTATTGCCAAAGCCCCATCCTTGGCTCATTAGTATTGCTTTAAATTTCCAACCATGTTAAATAAGGGTTAACTGCCTCTTCTGCAAGAGAAGGTCAATACTGCACACCAAGAGGTACCTCTGTTGCTACATGTTGCCTATAAATGCTTCAAACACAGGGCTCTCAAATGGGATTGTCATTGAGTTGCCTGGAAAATCATCCCAACTCGGTAGAGGGAGTCAATACTTTTCAGGTTTCATTTCCAAGAGCTTATTAAAAACTTCTGTTTTAAGAAGAAATGACTTGTTTCTACCTCCCCACCAACAGTCATTTTTAGAATACGCTTGTGTTTTTTTTTTTTTAAAGTGTTTTGAGGCTTGATGATTTACAAACATTCAATATTTAGGATGACTTTGAAAGACCTGTACGTTTCATGAGTGTACAGTTAACTAAGGATCAAAACATGAAAGGTATTCATCCCGGTAACTTAAGTAATAATGATACCTAAAAGCAAAACTGTATCTCAACATTTAGTAGAATACAGGTGAAACTATAGTATTAAAAGTTATTCCTTACAAAATAATCTCTTTAAAATATAAAATGATAAACACCATCACAAAATAGTTGAAGAGCTTCTTCCAAATCTTCAATGTTGCAAAGATCCAAAAGGCACATGGAGCTCATGAGTTAAGCATTGTTAAGCTTGAAGTAGCTTTGGTGGGTTTCTCTGGGTCCGTATGAAATAGAAGCCAATAATAAAAGTTCCTTAGGGGGATTCATCTGCTGAACACCTATAAAATGAAGAAAAATTTAAACCTATATACAACTACACATGTTTATATTTCTCATCTGTATGAACTCTGCAATAAAGGTACTGATTCAGCAAACTAAATTCTTTTACTGAATCTCATCAGGTAGACATTAAAATATAAAGAAGTTCAAAAATCTCTTCTGTAGGGGTGCCTGGGTGGCTCAGTTGGTTTAAGTGTCTCTTGATCTCAGCTCAGGTCTTGATCTCAGGGTTGTGAGTTCAGGCTCCATGTGGGGCCCACTTAAAAACAAAATCCCTTCCGGGGTACCTGGGTGGCCCAGTCGTTAAGCATCTGCCTTTGGCTCAGGTCATGATCCCGGGGTCCTGGGATCGAGCCCCGCATCGGGCTCCCCGCTCCCCGGGAAGCCTGCTTCTCCCTCTCCCACTCCCCCTGCTTGTGTTCCCTCTCTCGCTGTGTCTCTCTCTGTCAAATAAATAAAATCTTTAAAACAAAACAAAACAAAACAAAAAAACCAAAATCCCTTCCATATCTGATTTGACAACCTCCAGCTGACTTGTTTGCAAATTGGAAAAGAGCGGAAGTTGTCCATGAAAATCTAAGGGATTTTGAAGAGGGGTTAGTTTAGTGTATGAGGACAAATAGGCTTCATGAGATAGAAGATCTATCAGAGTGTGTGATTTCATAGGCCGTATAGTTTGTTCCAACTGGATCCCAGTGGCACCACAAAGACAAACAAGTAGAAAGATGCACCGAGAAGCGATATATAACAGGATTGAGACTAGAATTAGTATTGCTTTATTCTGTTGGAGCTAAGGAGGTGTGTGCATGTTTGTGCATGCATACAAAAGTCTGGTTTAAAAAGAGAATATAAAAATTAAATGTATGAACTTTACTGAATGGGAACAAAGTTAAACCAACAGTTTGAGACAGTGTGGAAACTGAAGTCAATCATAAGGATCTTCTGTACTCTGTATTGACTTCCTCGACCTACAATCCTTCCCTTAACTTTTCTTACGGGGGCTAAACGTAAGAACTTCAGCACTGGAAACTATGTGAATAGTAGTGTGATGAGGGTAGTGGCAAGAATGAAAGCATTCCCAAATGGTATTTACAAGGGCCCAAATAAAAATACGCTCTGTGACCTTTCGTCTATCCCCCCACTAGCAGGCGAAGGAGAAAAAGACAAAACAGGCCGTTTCTTTCAGGGGGAAAAGTACCTTGTAACGCCCGAAGATAATTCCAAAAGCTCGTGTTTAAGATGGGCGACAAATAAAACAGTTTTAAGCATACAACTATTAAGAAGTGACTTAATAATTAGGAATAGTTGAAATGACTGAATCAAGGTAATCATATCGTATCATAAACATCCCACAGAAAATGTCAAAATAATTTCTTAAATGACATTTCAAGCTTACTTTTGAAATTTTTCAATTAATTTCTTCACCATTTTATCTGTGATGCCAGGACAGGCGGCTTCAGCCACAGCAATACTTTTCTCAAGTTCTTCAATTGCCTGATTCCTGCTAGCGTTATTCTCATCCTGCTGTTTAAGCTGAGAAAGATCAATAGCAATAACATTTAAAATTACCAGACTTCTTAACATAGATATCCAAAGCTAATGAATCCGTACTTACTTCAGCAAACGCAGGTGTGATTATCATAGACAAACAGCTCAGGGTTTGCACAAGATCTTGCTCCTTGGAACAAATAATATAGATTATGCCCATGAAATGAACATAATAAGTCATGGTGTTCTTATTCTATAACAAGCGAGCACTAATTTGAAACCTCCCTCCCAAAAGACCCAATATAAGGCACGTCTCCATGCTTCCTTCCCACCCATCCATCATCCAGAAGGCCTCTAACCTCTAGGATTACATCAGATATCCACGATTCCACTGGGTGTACGCATGTCTAGGTAAATTGCATTTAAAAACATACCGATGGCCACTTAAACGACTTCCATGACCTTTACTTAATTAGCTCAAAACTAATGGCAAGTGAAGCATACTATGGACACAGTGAGATAGGCGGGCATTTAGGGGTATTAAATTCTAATAATTTTTGGCCATCATAATCTCACTCCATTAGTCCAAAAGAGTCTATCAAGAGGAAGTGATCACTGCCATGTACATACAGCCCCATTCTGTAGCTTCTTTGGATCAGGCTTCTTCCGCACGGTGGTAAAGCTCCATTCAGGATGAGTATTATTTTCTCTGCTGGTGGGTTCCCTAAAGAGATGGCCCAAAATACTAATATAAGTTCCTAAATAATTCAGCTTGGTGAAAATATCAAATCATTGATACCAAATCAATGCAGCCAGACTCTGAAGAGTTGTTCTGATATATAAAAAAAATCAGAGTATAAAAAAGGCATTCGGGGGGCACCTGGGTGGCTCAGTTGGTTAAGCGACTGCCTTTGGCTCAGGTCATGATCTCGGGGTCCTGGGATCGAGCCCCGCATCGGGCTCCCTGCTTCGAGGGAAGCCTGCTTCTCCCTCTCCCACTCCCCCTGCTTGTGTTCCCTCTCTCGCTGTCTCTCTCTCTCTGTCAAATAAATAAATAAATAAAATCTTTAAAAAAAAAAGCATTTGATCTTGGTTTTGGGTGGATACTACAATTTACTGGAGAAGAGCAGTGGTCTTCAATTCCTAAGTGTGCATCAGAATCACAGGTGGAGACCTCTTACCATATAGATAAAGGCCTGCCCCCACCCCTCCCCACTGACTGGATCAGGATCTCCTGGGGCGTGGCTTTTGGTTCTTTTTTAAAGTTCCACGGGCTACTTTCATGGGCAGCCATGGCCAACAAACCGTTACAACAGGGCACAAAAATCATCCTGGTATTTTTTATTTTTTTCAAAAGTAGGGCAATTTCTCATAAATGCAGGACTCTGAGAGTATTATCAAAAGAAATTTTGTGTTGCCTTTGTGCTGATTCAGCCAGTGGAAGAGTAAATTCTGGTGTAACCTACAGACTTCCCTGGTCTACATTAAGTTATGGACTTAGAATCTCAGATGTCAATGTCAATGCTGCAGTTAGAAAACTGGTGGAACTTTTTTAGGGAGGTAGAAATCATATATAGATGAATATTTAAATATATCAGTGTGATCACAGTTTAGTATGTGGCCAAGGGGTGGGAAAGGCCTGGAGGTCAGTTTTCCAGAAGGATTTTGCAGGTTTGCCCAAAGTATGAGAAGACACAGCCCCTTATCACTTTGGGGAAAACTAATATAACACTTTTAATCGAATCTTGTTCCAAAATTTTGTAATATACTCAAGTATCCACTAGGGGTTAGACCGAGACCATTTAAAAATAGCGCAATTCACTTCTAAGAAAAAACCTGTTTCCAAATTCATTGTACTCCACAGACTATGATTTTAAAAGATTTCCACAGTTTCTACAGTAAAACTTTAAAATAAGGTTTATATTTTATGCTAGAGAAAGCATAGTGGATACTAGTTATAAGATAGGCAATATTAGAGTGGGCTACCTACATAAAAATTGAATGATTTGTACATACGAATCAGAGCCCTCAGAATCAGATTCATCATCACTGTGCCCTTCTGCCTTCCATCTCTTAAAGCGATCTATCAGTTCGGTCAGATAAGAAGTCTTCTTTGAATTTTTTACAATGAATTTGTGTTTCAGAAGTTCTTTAGCTGTAGGACGCTAGGGAAAAAGAGGAAGGACACATGAATACTTCCAGGTTCTTTATGATTGCAAGGGGTAGTAAAAAATTATTTCAATGATTAAGCAGAAAAGGTACATCTGAAAAGTAGGCCTATAAACACGAGGACAACTAAAATGCTGTAGGGCAATAAACAGCTAATTCTACTTTTTGAAGTGGCTCAAGGCAACCAAATTGAATTTACTACCTTGGTACCAATTTGTTCAAGCCCAGGGGGCGAAAAGGTGGCCTACCTACCGGCAAACTGGCAGGCAGGGACCTCTCAAAAGCAGAGAAACACAGAACAGGATTTTGAAAATAAGTTAACATTTAAAAACATTTCAATATAGTGCTTTCAAATACTCTTATTATATTTACTGTAAGTTGGACAAATGGATGACAACTAGCAAGGCTGTAACTTTATTATCATCTGCATACATCGTATGATCCCCAGATTAATCCTTTCTCCATCACACATTAATTCATAGTGCATCTAAATGCAAATACCGGGTGCTGTGGGGGATATTTCTCCCCTAGGGTTTTGTTAATATCAGAATATTCATTCTCAATTTAAAAACAGTTACATCAAAACTTAGTTCTTGTACATTTCTAGCTTCTAGAAGTCACCAGGCAGCTTTATTTTAGAAACAGTAAAGCAACTGTGATCAAATCTGCCAGGTAAACGAGTGGAGTTCATTAGACTTCAGTAAAAGCATACAACTTAATATGCTGGAATTTCTCAACATTAAATTTTTAAAGAAGTGAAATGCACACATCACTTTCCATGAAAAATGAAAACACAGTTGAATAAAAATCACTGTGGGTAGTTACACGTGTACTTTAATAATGACTTCCTGTAACAGGAACTTTATTTCTCAAATTTCTTTCCCTCTGAAATAAGAAATGATCAATAGAATAAGGAAGGAACTAGGGACCATGAGAAAGAGAAAAAAGATACAGAGGAAGGAGAAAAAGGAAGTAAGGATCTTGTTAAAGACTGAACAGAATTAGCAAGAGAGAAGGAAGAGCCAGGTTCCTAGAAGGATCTTAGACAATTTTCACATGCACCGTATTCCTCACTGTAGAAAAATCACATTTGCTTATATAGATTTAATAATCAAAAACAAATAGTAGTAATAGCAATATATACTCACAAATGACGGATCTTTGTTCAGACAAGCATCAATAAACTCCTTAAAGGACTTAGTAAAGTCTCCAACAAGAGTTGGAGGATTGTTTTTTGGAATAAGAAACAGAACTCTCATCGGATGCATATCAGAGTTAGGTGGCTCTCCTTTGGCTAGCTCAATAGCAGTGATTCCCAATGACCAAATGTCAGCCTGGAATAAGAGAGAGAAAAAAGTATTAGCTCGAAATTCCATTCCAACAGACTGCCATGAAACAGCCTGTGTGTCACATGATATTAAAGTGTTTCAAGAGGGGCACCTGGCTGGCTCAGTCAGAAGAGCGTGTGACTCTTGATCTTGGGCTTGTCAGTTTGAGCCCCATGTTGGGGGTAGAGAGGAAATCAATCAATCAATCAATCAATCTTAAAAAAAAATAAAGTGTCCCAAGAAATGTAATGTAAATGTAAAAAATTTTTATTAATTAAATTCATTTATTTAAAAAAATTATCAAATTCCTTAACGTTTTGCCAGACACCACATTCTGGGCACTGAAGATTGAGGTGGTGAATAAAGCAGACAAAAATCCCTGCTGCCAAGGGGCTTGTGTTCCAACAGAAGAGAGAGATAAGTAAATAAATAATATGATGTCAGACGGTGCTAGGTTCTGTGAAGAAAAGAATAAAATCAGGATAAGGGAATAATGAATGATGGGGTCAAGGGGCTGCAAATTTTACACAGGATGGCTAGGGAAGACTACTCTGTGAGGTAATGGGTTTTTTTTTTTTTAAAGATTTATTTATTTATTTTAGAGGGGAGCAACAGAGGGAGAGGGAGAGTATCTCAAGCAGACTCCACACTGAGCACCGAGCCCAACATGGGGCTGATCCTACAACCCTGAGATCATGACCTGAGTGGAAACTAAGAGTTGGACGCCCAACTGACTGCACCACCCAGGCGCCCCTACTGTGAAGTAATGTTTAAGCAGAGACCTGATTGGAAGGAAGGTTATTCCAGATAGAGGGAAGGGTGAGTGCAAAGATCCTGAGGCCAGAGTGGTACTTGATATGTTTGAGGAACAGCAGTGAGGCCCCTGTGGTTGAAGGAGACAGAATATAGAGGAGAATAAAAGGAGATGAGGCTGGAGAGGCAGACAAGGGCCAGATCATAGACAGCTACGTATGTGATAGTAAGGACCTTGGATTTTATTCTAAGTGGGATGGAAGGCTATTGAAGGGAATAGGGTCAAAATATTATCAGCATCCTGGGAACTTACGATTTAGCAGGAACACTTGACATAACACTAGCTTTCAAAATACTTTTAAAAGAAGGAAAATTTGGGCAGTTTTTTTTACATCGACTAGCATGCTATATAAAACCTATTATTAAAAACAAAACAGCTTTGTACAGGTAACACTTTACTTTTGAGTCATAAGCTGACTGTTGAATAACTTCAGGAGCCATCCAAAATGGTGTTCCCACAAAGGTATTTCTTTTGATTTGTGTATCTGTCAGCTGGCCAGCAACTCCAAAGTCAGCCAGTTTAACATCTCCTTGTTCCGACAGCAAGACGTTGGCAGCTGTGGGGAAAAAAGAAACAAAAACCCCTCAGCTTCCTCAGAATGCAGCTATGTTTCCCAGGTTCATATAAAATTTCTGTATACCTTTTATGTCTCGGTGAATTTTCTTTTCTGAATGCAGATAGTCCAGACCTTTCAAAATTTCCTTCAGCATGGTAGCAATCTGGAACTCATCAAATGGACCAGCTCGAAGCTGAGGGGGGAAAACACACACACTTTTACACACATCCGAACAATCTAGTTCAAACTTGGTATTATCTTTGAAACAAGGGAATCACTTAAATATATGAAGCAATTCTGCTTATTGAGCCAATATTGAAACAAAGGGAAAAACAATTTAAAAGGTGAGGGACGAGAGTAAACAAGTTAAGTCAAAGGGCTGAAAGGGTTTTTAAATGATTAGATTTAATCTTGAAAGATAATAGAAGCAGTGTGACCTCTGTACCAGCTCCAAGTCCCGAGGTTCCTAAATATTTACATCCAAGATTTAAGAAATATGCTTAAGACAGAATTAGCTTTCTTTTCTTTTTGGCTAGGAAAAAAGAAATCAGCTACTTAAATTTTGGCGTTGGCTATTTAAATGATTAACTATTTACAGTAAACTGATTTTAGGTACAAAATTCAAGAAATGTTTGAGATCAGTCAGCCCACAGCATGGTTTGGTTCTTAGCATTCGTTGGATCTCAATCACTTTGGAAAGCAGAGAGCCTTTTTGAGACCGAAATTTAAAAGTTAGCCAGGAATACGATAATTAATCTATTCAGACTTTCATTGTAAAAAAAAAAAAAAAAAAAAAAAAATCAAATCTTGAAGGAATACGGTTTTTCAAATAAATGTAACACATTTCCCTTTCTTTCCCCATCCCTGTACCAAAGCCAATAGTTCCAACTGGAATACAAGGAAAGCAATGATTAGGTTTCAGGAGAACTTGTAATGGAATATCTGAAAATCTCTCTTTAAAATAAATGGTTATTTTAAAATTCTGGTACCTCATAAAGCACAAACAGTGGACTGTACAATATTACAGGAAAGGGTGGGAATCTAAAGTCAGAGCTGAGGTAGAGTTCTGTTTGCTGGAAGGAGGGAAGAGGTGGTGAAAATCAAACATGGCCCATTCTGCCTCACACTGGGAGGGATTCCCAGCTCTTTGGCACCTTGTGTATTTCATCTTTCATGAATGCCGTATTTATTCTGAATAAAGGGCACTTTCATGTTGAAATTTAACAGCTTAAAATAGACCCCGTACTTCAGTCTCATCATTGACTATTAACTGTGGCCTGGATATACAGTATACTCTGGGGATATCCGTAGTTCAATAGGTGCCTTTCCTAGGTAACATTATCTATTTACTTATAAATCTATCAACTTCCACCCCAAAAGTTTCTATTTAAACAGGAGTGATTAAAGTTGTTCTCAAAGGTGAAAATAGCATTTTATTGATTGCTGGCAATGAAATTCTGAGGGACTACCAAATAACTGAGAGACACAGGTCATACTAAGGATTTGTAGTTGGTATCACTGATCATAACATGTTGACAGGGGCAGAGGAGGTATACCCTCAGTTACTTAAGAAATCGGGCAAGGTCTGTAAGGGATACTACTTGTCATTCTGAAGGACTTCCAAAAGTGGCCTGGATAAGCCAATATATTATGTAATACAGAATTTTTAAAAAGTATATTTCTGTAAAAACACACAAAAAAGGGGTTCTACAGACCCACTGGCTTATCGGGTATATTTAGGTCCAGTTTAAAATTCAGGAAAAGTACAATCTCGATGAACGGGGTACTGGGGGAGGATGAGAGGGGGAGGCTCCATGGCAGGGAAATGGGAATGGGGTGCTACAGCTGGGTTTTTCCTGGTTCATTATCAGACAGAAAACTATTTCAAGGCTTGTGGTTAAAATATTTCCTTGGCCATGTTGACAAGAATGAGAAGATGAGAAAAAAGGGGAGTTGGAAAGAGAACGAAGGTAAAGTCGATGGAACAGAGACTGTTTTTTTATTTGCTGTACAACCTTGGGAGAGATAATGCTGAAATCTTGGTCCATTGGCCTTGGAGTGCATAATTGAACTCCTCAATGACTGAGGACTGTGCCAGTGTCTCTAATAGCTAATACCTCTGCCTCCAGGGCTGCATACTGGCCTTGGGTAATTTGCCTCTATTGTCTACCGAGAGCATGCAAGAGAGGGACATCTGCTCTTTCACAGACTGTATACTTGTGGGCCTGGGGCTCTCCCCCCACTCCTTTGACTTTCAACCGGTCCTAATCAGCCGGTCCTAATGCAGCACATTGCGTTATGCCTTCTCTTATGGTTAGCATATTGTTTCCAACTTTTTTCTTTGGTGCCCCTATTTTATTCTATTAGCCTTACTGTATGAGTTTTTGTTGTAAGCCACCGCAATTCTTCCTGGAAAGAAGTCAGGGATGATCAATTCCATAAAATAACCTACAATATGCACAAAGTCTGTTCATACACAACTAAGTTTTTTTCAAGAATGGGAGAGAATCTTGAGGTATACACTCTAAAATGCTGATGTCAGTTACAAGTCATAATCACACTCCTTTAGTTGGGCACCAGTTTAAAGTGAGAAATACTCTCTGCCCAGCATCCTTCTTGTTTTCTCTTGTCCCTAATAGCAGTGCCCTCCCTCCAACCTAATCCTTTCTTAGATTCCCCAAATGCTAGCATTCTTTTGTATGGCACATTTTCTCATCATTGGCCCTCCTTACAAAGGCCAGTTACATGAACTTTATCATTCAATCACAGTGTTCTTGAATTTGTGAGCGAGAGAAACAAACCTCGAGCAATTACTAATCGAATTTCTTCATTCAATATTTGAGGAAATCAAGGCACAGAGGTTCAATGGCTTGTCCAATATTAGCCAGTTAGTCAATGGCAGAACCAGGACTAGGACCTAGGTCTCTTGATTTTCTGTGGAATAGGGAAGGGATATGGTGAGCACCTTGGGGGACCAGATAAGGGGAACTGTGATCAATTTGGAAAGGGCTCTTAATATTTAAAAAGTAGAAGGAGGATCGTGGTGCAATTGGCAGGCTTCTTGTAGAGCTAATGAAAACACTATTGTGGAATAAAACTATGTGACAAGACAAATGGAAATGGGGTCATTTAACTTCAAAAGAATGATATCTGACTCCATAAGCATGAAGGATTATTATACAAAGAAACACCAGTTGTGTTCTATCACTAGAGAGGAGAAAGAAAGAAAAAATGAACTCAAGCTTTAGGATATAAGAATTAGATTAGACACAAGGAAGGATTACCTAACTCAGCAACTGATTAAAATGAGATGAATTCCTAGAAGGAGATGAGACTCTCCATCAAGTTTAATTACCATTTCTTTAGAATGCTTTAAATATGGTTCTGTTTAAAGGAAAGAAAATCTCTTACAGTCATTTCTGTTCATAGGATTATTTGAAACTTTGCAGTCATTGGCAGGGAGGATTAAACCCTTTTAGAAATATTTAATCACTCACGGTTGGGAAAACTCATCTCCACTTGAAAATAAGAGTTAAAATATTATTTGATGATCTTAATCATCAAAACACTTTATTTTTAGAAACAGCATACTCTATAATTTCAAAAGCAGAAGCATCCTAAGAAAATATAAGTCATATAATATTGAAGACAAAAGGGAACTTAGCAGTAACTTCTTTGTTTTATAGGATATCCAAGTCTAAGGAATTTATGTGTCTGGTTCATAGGCACAGATTTAGTTATGAAGATAGCTAGCCCCATAACCTCAAACTCCTATAGGCCAGACCAGTGGCCATCCTACTACACAAAGTTGCCTCTAGTAATGAATGCATATTGAATTTTAAATACAATGTCATATTAATAAAGATTTAAAGAGGGGGGAAACAGCAATGATAGAATCACACCAACGTGGGGAAAACAACCTGTGTTTCTCAAAGGGATTTTGTGTACAATCACTGCTTCATTGGGTGAAACTTCTCCTGCCGGATTGCAGGATTTTAGTATCCTGATCTTTGCCCACTAAAATGGCCCTAGCAATTCCAAGTCATCATCACAACCAAAAATACCATCACATTTCCAAATGGCCTATGGGGGGGCAGAGAGAATTCTGTAGGGAACTGGGTCCATAGGCCTATTTGGTGAGAACCCAAGAACCAGTTTTAGTGACAGTTACCTGAATCACATATTTTAAAAAATCCAAGAACGCTCTGTCTTTTCAGGGAAACGCTTGCAAAGTAAAACTCTAAACTGATAGCAATTGTCACATACAGTCCTAATTTGCAGAGCTTTATTTCATTAAGCTATTTGCATTTCATACACACTCTAAGAGTGTCAGCAATATGCCCAATCCTGCAATCTGGCTCAATCTACATGAGGGTAGTGGTCCTGAATAAAGAGCTTAATTTGAACATATTAACTAGAGCAACCATTCAGCTTGCCCAAAAGCCACTGCCTACTCCAGTTGAAAGAAAAAAGTTAAAGTATAGATGTGTACGTGTGTAATTATTTAAAAATACTTACAAGATCCAGTGCTGAACCACCACCCAGGTATTCCATTATTATCCATAATTTTGAACCCTGTAAAAGCCATGAAACAATTTAATAATTATAAACCTGAGCCAAATAACATACTAGCATAAAATGTTAAATCTGACATACTAATGAACTGGTTCTAAAATACAAGTTTCAAATTAGTTGTTTGAAGCCCAGCATGTGTTTTTTCCATAGAACATTACAAATAAAAGTAAAGTTCTGAGTCTTTTTTTTTTTTCCTCCCAACCTATTTAGCCTGTGGTATAGCTAAATGAAGAACAAATTATTATTTTTTTTTTACTGTTGAACTAATAGCAATTTTTATAAAACCCAGAAAAAAAGAAACCATAGCCTTAAATTATTATTTTGGAAGATTTTGAAAGGAAAAGATAGTTACATTAAAGAATGAGGAGGTATATGGAGACTTGTAGAAATTTTAAATGGAGCTTCTGGGTACTTCCCATGTGATTTTAGAGTTTGAGTACACTGGATGGTTTGCCTTATTAGAGTTTTTGGCTTTTGTTCTCATGTACAGTACCACTTTTTTTTTTTTATTCTTATGTTAATCCCCATACATTACATCATTAGTTTTAGATGTAGTGTTCCATGATTCATTGTTTGTGCATAACACCCAGTGCTCCATGCAGAACGTAACCTCCTCAATACCCATCACCAGGCTAACCCATCCTCCCACCCCCCTCCCCTCTAGAACCCTCAGTTTGTTTTTCAGAGTCCATCGTCTCTCATGGTTCGTCTACCCCTCCGATTTCCCCCCCTTCATTCTTCCCCTCCTGCTACCTTCTTCTTCTTCTT
>NC_138385.1:16374798-16425090 GCF_054177405.1 Leptonychotes weddellii
TTTGTTTCCTGCGATTAAGAATTCCTATCAGTGAGGTCATATGATACATGTCTTTCTCTGTTTGACTTCTTTCGCTCAACATAATACCCTCCAGTTCCATCCACGTCGTTGCAAATGGCAAGATCTCATTCCTTTTGATGGCTGCATAATATTCCATTGTATATATATACCACATCTTCTTTATCCATTCATCTGTACAGTACCACTTTTATCAACCATGATTCATGGGCATTTTTGGTACACATGTGGAGCCTAGAAAGGATATTGTCCCTCCTCGCCCCCAGACCCCTACTGCCAAGGTTCATGGCTAAGAGAAAGGGAGTGTGTAGCTTGAAAAGCATAGGATTACTTGATTACTCCAGAATTAACTTCACTGTTAAGTTGTACAGGAAGAAATGGGGCAAGTACATGTATATAAATTTCAAATCAGGTGCATACACACATGCATATAAATTCCAAATCAGGTGCACACACACACACACCATTCAGCAATGTCAGATAAAAATTGGAATAAACCATTAAGTCTTTTCTTCTTTCAGCTGTAGCCTCAAATACAGGGGACACTTCTCTCCCCAAATCATTTCATGAGTGCTATTCTCTGCATTGTTGTGGGACTACAGACTTGACTATGAGTGGAACAGTTGATTTTACTATCCTGGCAAGGAGCCAAGTTATGAATGGCTTGTGTTCTAAAAGTCCATTTTTAAGTAAGGGTTTCAAATTTGGAAAGCAAGCATTTTTCCCATAAAAAATAATGTCAAGGTTCCTGGGGTACTCCCCCACAAAAGACAGTTGAACACGAAGGTCTCCACAGTATAGCAGGAAGAAAGCCAGAGAAACAAACTACTATTTACACCCTCATAATGTTTCCAGGGGAAAAACCCACTCAGTGTTGTGCTTCAACTTGGGATGTCAGGGACATATTTCTTACCTTTACAGCCCCAGCTCTGGGATGAAGATTCTCCAGCTACTGCCAGGAGCCGTCAAACTCTAAACTCCCCGGGAAGTACTCAGGAGTTCCAATCAAAATGTCCACGTGTCCCCATGAGGCTGGGGCTTCAGCATGGCAAGAGAATGGACCCCAGGAACATGTTCATGTGTAGGGACTGGGAGGTGGCCTAGTGTTAGGGCCCACGGAGGAAGAGTTTGGTTAAATTAAGATGAAAGGATTCCTCCTTCCTTTCTGGATGCTGACACCATGTAGGATGCACGGCGGAGGGGGGCGGGCAGAGGGAAACAATGTACCTTCCCCCCAGTCTCGACAGCCACTCCCCTATCACAGCCTGAACTGAAGAAAGAAAAGAGCTGAGAGTCTTTGCCAGGGGCGGTGTCTAGGGTAGGAAAGAGAGGAAATACATCCCCATAACAGTGGGGAGGGGAAAAAGTTCTGGGAGCGCTTCAGGTAACTTGTTTTTATGTCTCGAAATCAGGCCCTCGGAACCTGAGACTTGTCAACCTGATGTGTCTTTATCCTTCTTTCAAGAGAAGAAAAAAACATTTCTCACAACGCCGCATATCCTGAGAATTTTTTCTTTTGCCACAAGTTTGTTTCTAACAAGTCCTATGTTCTACCTTATGAACTCAGAATGCTTCCCATGCACCTGATGTTTAAAAGGCAAATGAAAAGATCTTATTAAACACGTGTATCTGTTTTCTAGTTCTGCGTGAAGGAAAGCATCTGTTTTCCGAGTTTGAAACAATGTGTGTCCTTTTTTTTTTTTAAAGATTTTATTTATTCATTCGAGACACAGAGATACAGAGAGAGAGAGAGAGAGCACGAGTGGGGGAGAGGCAGAGGGAGAAGCAGGCTCCCCACTGAGCCAGGAGCCAGACGTGGGGCTCGATCCCAGGACCCTGGGATCATGACCCGAGCCGAAGGCAGACGCTTAACCATCTGAGCCACCCAGGTGCCCCAATGTGTGTCCTTTTTTGGGGGGTACCGACTCAAAACAGAAACTTACCAACTGTCTGTTCTCCGCTAAAGCATATTCATGGACAGCTTAAAATGTTATTAAAGTTCGGAGCAAGCAACTTCCAGATCTGAAAAAGGCGGCTTCCTCCTTGCAAGCAAGCCATTGGGTGGGACCAGGACTCTTCGGAAACAGGGCAGGGAAGGAACCAGAGGTGCTGGAGAGATTTCCTGCCTGCTTCCTTCTGATCGCCATTTCTGGAGACAAGCCTCACTGGAAGGCCTTCACTGGAAGGTGTGGGGGCTGAAGCCAGGCTGGTGGGGCTCTTCCCTGCTCAAGGAAGCTTCACCCACAGAGGCTCTTCTCACAGGCTCCTTTCCACAGCAGGTCTCAGGGAAAACACCAATCGCAAACAAAACAAAACCGAAAAGCCTAGACTCTATGTTTGTGTTCTTTTGGAGGACTACAACTTCTACCTTTGATTTCTGTGAAAAGATGTTTGTGTTGGAGAATGCAAATAAGTATGTTTGGCTTGCTTTTAAATAATTTAAAAGGCTGAGATGGTATCTACAGACTGGTTTAAAATTCCAAAAGAGCCAGGGACTATAAACCATAACCGTACATCCGGCACATTGAAGCGGAGGAAGTCCCCGAAGGAAAAACTCCACTTCTCCACTTACAAAGTGACCCACACAGTTTCACAACGGGTTGGAGGAGTAAGTTTAAAGTCCTGCATCAACATGGGTGGTCAGGGGTTAGGAAGTGGCTCTCTGTTCCAAAATTCAGAACGCCTAAAGAGTAGGGACTCTAGAGTCGTACTATTTACTGGGGAGAACTTGAAGCCTAGTGTCAACAGATTACTGCTGTCCGCAGTATCACCTGTCACCCCACAGGAAGGCCACTGAACCCCACTGTTTGCTGCTAAACAGACACTTGGCCAAAGCGGGGAGAAAGGCTACTGTGGAATTTGGAATTCATTTGTTCATAGAAAAAAAAAAACAAAACATTTAAAATACCCATTATCAGGGTGCCTGAGTGGCCCAGTCCATAAGTGTCTGCCTTTGGCTCAGGTCATGATCCCAGGGTCCTGGGATCGAGCACCGCATCGGGCTCCCTGCTCAGTAGGAGGCCTGCTTCTCCCTCTCCCACTCCCCCTGCTTGTGTTCCTGCTCTCGCTATCTCTGTCAAATAAATAAATAAAGTCTTAAAAATAAAATAAAATAAAATACCCATTATATCTATTTGAGAGATGATTATTGTACTATATATTAAATACATGTTGAATTAAATGGGCCGGTCTATGAATCGCCTAGCCAATCACGACATGGACCACATAATCCAACATGGACAACTAAAGTCAGCCAGTTACCAAAGGACAATTGCTGTCTGATTCCACTTATTTTTTTATTTTTTCAAGATTTTATTTATTTATTTATTTGACAGAGAGAGACACAGCGAGAGAGGGAACACAAGCAGGGGGAGTGGCAGAGGGAGAAGCAGGCCTCCCGCCGGGCAGGGAGCCCGACGCGGGGATGCAGGGCTCGATCCGAGGATCCTGAGATCATGACCCGAGCCAAAGGCACATGCCCAACGACTGAGCCACCCAGGCGCCCCTGATTCCACTTATATAAGGAACCCAGAGTCGTCAAATTCCTAGGGACAGAAAGTAGAATGGGAGTTACCAAGGACTGTGGAGAGGCGACAATGGGGAATTATAGTTTAATGGGTATAGAGTTTCAGTTGAGGAAGATGAAAAAGTTCCGGCGAGGGATGGTGGTGATGGTTGCACAGAACTGTACACTTAAAATGGTTAAAATGGTAAATTTTATGATGTATATTTTACCGCAATAAAAAAGAAACAGCACGTAAAATTTTATAGAACCACAAGGGAAAGGAGAGGAGAGATCATCTTGCCACATGCTTTACTACCCTTGAGTCATTTTCTTCCAAACTAGAATACCTTCTCTATACTCCACCCTCACCAAAATTATGCTCAAGTTCTTGTTCAAATGCTAATCCTTGTTAGGGTTATTGTACTTGATGTGCCCACATTAAGTGGGTAATGCGAAGCAAGTTAGATATCTGGGGCTAAGGAGAGAGGCTAGAACCAAAGACATGAATTCAGAAGTTGTCATGATAGGGGCGCCTGGGTGGCTCAGTCGGTTAAGCGTCCAACTCGTGATTTCAGCTCAGGTCATGACCTCAGGGTTGTGGGATTGAGCCCCACATGGGGCTCACAATCAGCATGGAGTCTGCTGGAGATTCTTTCCCTCTGCCCCTCCCCCCTTTCAAATCAATCAATCAATCTTAAAAAAAAAAAAAAAAGAAGTTGTCATGACAGGGTGGATGAGACTGACCAGGGCAAATATGCAGAATGAAAGGTATATACATAGTAGGGCACTCAATAAGTAAATGTCAGCTAAACTGAATCTAATATGGGGCTCCTTAGAGTGTGTTATCTCAAGTTTAAAGCTATATTTGTTTTGAGGAAAAAACATTGTGAGGAGGAAAAAATTTTTCCCTCTTCAACTTCCTTCAAGTTTTATAAGACAACTCCAAAACACAATTTTTAACTAAGGAACATTCCAGAAACATTCACCATACACTGGGAGTGTTAAACACACACAAAAGTCTCAGGAAAAACAGTGAGAAGGTCACAAAACTTTACAGACTCTATTCTGGAATATTTTACTTCTGTCATTCAATTCTTTTTTTTTTTTTTTTTTTTGATAAATATCAAGGTGGTGGTATGTGGAGGGGGGGCATATTTCCTTAACATAAACAGAAATCTAAAGGCGATTTTCAGCAGCAAAATAAAGGCATGATTCAAATTCTATTCAACGCCCGAGTGAGCTTCATTTTAAGATTTACATCGAACTAGAAAAATATTTAAAGATTATAAAAGATTTTTCCAATATTATGAGATCAGAAGGGAAGGGTTTGCTTATTTTAGCATTCTTCATAAAGACTAACTTTGTCTCTCAAGAAAATCTGCAGTGAACTAAAATTAAAGGAAAATACTGTGGTCATACTGATGTTTGTCTGGTTTTTACTCTTGTTTTTAAAAATGAAGTTATACAGTGAGCTCAGTCAAAATGAATACCTTGTACATTTTTGCATGTTTCAAGGAAATCACTACAACTACATACAGTTTCAGAGAGCATATAATTTTCTCTCAAATGCAATAACTTTTTCTCCAGCTTACAGTGAGGTCTTGGTTATGTATGACATGCTGCGTAAAGAGAACCTGAGAAAAACCCATATCCTACTATACTCAATTAACTTGACTCACAAAATCCCCCATGTCATCTGAAATGGAAGGATGCACCACAATAAAAACATAAGTCGATTGATAATGCAGGTCCCTGATGGTACTTAGAGGATGTAGCCTTGAGTTATATTGACTGCATTAAACAGAACCCTGTTATATTTGATGCGATTTTAGTTTTAAAAAAAAAAGCAAGCCTACAGAGTCTCACTACGTTTTAATATAAATGGAAAATAAACAAGTTGGTCAATTTAAGTTGGTAATTTAAATAAATGATACTAAAAGGTTATAAAATCATAAGCTATTTCTGTGTATATATATGCACATGTATACAGAGATAATACACATACATTTATTTACTCTAATGTAAATGGATTCAGGATACAAATAATCAACATCAGCCAGCTGTGAATTTCTACAATTTTATCAAGAAGTGACATGTTTTTCAAAGTAGTCTTTCATATCGTGGACTTTAATTAATGATGGTAAAGGAGATAAAAACAATTCAGTTTAATCCTTTAAGAAGACATCATGGATAATGGCCCTGATTCACTGACTAGTCTGAGAACATTCTATAATCAAGATTTGGACAAGACAATCTGTTTTATTTATTTAAATATTAAGTATTTATGGGTGATTGGTACATGTACACCATGAGGGGAATTTTTTAAAAACATGAAATCTTAGGAATAAATAATACAAACAGAGCTATTATATTTCATTTTCCAAGAGAGTACTGAGTCTGAATCAAGAAAGGCTATAAGCATCCAATGAAAACAGTCAATACCACGTTGATATCCATTTTCAATATAATATAGAATAACCCACTTGGAATAGGGCTTATTTAATATTTTAAGTCAGTTACCAAAAAGAGCTTATCTGTTGTTACAGATGCCTAAGAATAGCAAAGGTTTAGGTTTGCTCTAGAGTAGGTCTGGAATTACCAGGATTCAAGCCAGAAAGAGTAAACCAGAATGCATAAACCACACACACAACAACAACAAACAACAACAACAAATTCCTGAGGCTGCCTCAAACCAAGCCTGCTATGGGAATCAGGAGGGGGACCTAAATGTATTGAGACTGAGTGACCTCTCAGGATTCCTTAAAAAAGAGTCTGACCCGCTAAATAAGTTTTGTAGGAAAGAATTCAAAAGCAAAATATGCCACAAAGAATCAAATAATTGTGGGTACAATTAAAGAGAGCGATGGCTAACACTGAGAAGTAAATTGAACAGGAATTACCATCTCCTCTAGGAAGCCTTTCCTTCACACCACCGCCCTCCCCCTAAAATGAGAGAAGTGACTACTTGCCTATTTGTGCCCTATCTGTACCTTGTACATACTTAATCACAAAATCTGCACCCTTTTAGTGCAATGTGGGACTGTGCACTCCTTAATGGCAGGGGTGAGTTATTCATTTTTTTGGCATGAATTCTACCCTCTTTTTTAATTTTTTTATTATTTTTTTATCATGTCATGTTAGTCACCATACAGTACATCATTAGGTTTTGATGTAGTGTTCCATGATTCATTGTTTGTGTATAACACCCAGTGCTCCATGCAATATGTGCCCTCCTTAATACCCATCACCAGGCTAACTCATCCCCACACCCCCCTCCCCTCAAACTCTCAGTTTGTTTCCCGGAGTCCATAGTCTCTCATGGTTTGTCTCCCCCTCTGATTTCCCCCCTTCATTTTTCCCTTCCTTCTCCTCATGTCCTCTATGCTATTCATTTTTAAAAAAGATTTATTTATTTATGAGGGGGCGGGAAGGAAGGAGCAGAGAGAGAGAATCACCAAGCAGACGCCTGCTGAGCGTGGAGCTCAATCAATGGGGCTCAATCCTACGACCGCGTGGAGCTCAATCAATGGGGCTCGATCCTACGACCCATGAGATCATGACCTGAGTCGAAACCAGGAGCTGGAGGCTCAACCGACTGAGCCACCCAGGTTATTCATTTTTATATCTCCAGCACCTAATACAGTGTATGACACATAGTGACAGGTGTTTAAGGATTTATTCTACTATACATTCATTCCACATTCATCTAATTCATGTAATATTAGAATAAACAGGCTTTGAAAAAAGGCAGTGAAATTTATGATTTCTAAATCAGTAGTAACTAATATAGATAGATTATCCTAGGGTTTATTTGGTCAGCAGAATATAAAAAGATAGCATTAATTCTTATGCAGGCCAATAGCTTGATGAGTTATAAACACACCCTTTTTGGCCTAGAGATAGATGAACAAAAAACCAACCAAACAAACAAAACTCTTTCCCGCCTTGTAAACCCTGAAAAGCAAAGACCTAACTAATACTGCCTTCCTTTGAAAAATTTCAACATGGGGATAAAAATTTTTAACTTTAGGGGGCGCCTAGGTGGCTCAGTCGTTAAGCGTCTGCCTTCAACTCGGGTCATGATCCCAGGGTCCTGGGATCGAGCCCCGCATTGGGCTCCCTGCTCCACGGGAAGCCTGCTTCTCCTTCTCCCACTCCCCCTGCTTGTGTTCCCTGTCTTGCTGTGTCTTTCTCTGTCAAATAAAATCTTTAAAAAAACTTTTTTAATTTTAAAATAATTGTAACTCTAACCTAAGCTAGATTTTTCTATTTATTCTTCACATTTCAATAGACACAGATCCTAACTTTTTTTTTTTAAGGTTTTATTTATTTATTTGAGACACAGAGAGAGAGAGAGCACAAGCAGGGGGAGCAGCAGAGGGAGAGGGAGAAGTAAACTCCCCACTGAGCAGGGAGCCTGAGGTGGGACTCGATCCCAGGACCCTGGGATCATGACCTGAGCCAAAGGCAGACGCTTAACCGACTGAGCCACCCAGGCACCCCAAGATCCTGACTTCTAACTTTGGAACTCAAGAACTCTTGGGTTTTACTAACCCAATCATATCTCCATCTGCCATGACCTCAGGTGTCTGCTAATTCCACAATCCTGGAAACTAAAATTCCAACTTCTATTGGGGAGGGGGGAGGACAGATAGTATTCCATTTGACTCCACTTCAACAGATATTTATCATGGACTTAAGATGTGCCATGTCCTGTGCTAAGTGATGTAAAAACCCAGACTGGTTGAGCTAAACTCCCTGCCATCAAGGAGTTCATAATCTGGAGGGAAAGAAAGATGTGTAAATAAGCACCGTAACTCAATGGAATACATGACATACTTACATATTCCATCAATTCTGAGGTCGAGACAGACTGGACCATTGAGAATAATGTGCGAAAGCCCAGGGGGAAAGCTCTTTCCTGACAAAGGATATGGCCCAAGGACCAGCTGCATTTCTGCTCCCCCGTCAATCCAAAGTTCAGGTGTGGAATAACGGTGCAGCCGAGTGCTGGGATGCATTCAGGATACAGCTGCTAAATCTAAAAACAGTCTATCTGGCACTATAAATGGAGCTGGATTCTGCCTGGAGGCCAAAGACTGCCAAATCCTAATTTAAGACATTGCCTTTCAAAAAATAGAATTAAAAAAAAAAAGGAAGAAAAACTTATAATGAAAATACCTTATGACTTAAATAATACAACACACACATTACCTTTAAATATGATCCATAGTATTTTGTTACATATGAGCTGTCACACTGACTCAAAACAGTTATTTCTTGCTGAATGTCTTCAATTTCATCTTCGGCTTCCTCGAGGTCTATGATTTTAATAGCAACCACTTGCTGGGTACGGTTATCAATTCCTTTGAAAACTTCTCCAAAGGAGCCTTTCCCAATGCGTTCTAATTTTGTGAACAGTTCTTCTGGATCAGCTATGTTATTCTAAGGGGGGACCGGGGAGAGAAAGAAAGAAAAGAACACAAATGTTTTGCATCAAATTTTTTTTACTTGAAAGGAAAATAAATCACATAAGACAATAACACATTTTTAAAAGCATACAAACTCCCTTGATTCTCCACATGTGCTTTGTTAGAGCAATTATAATCCCAAACAGCCAGCTAGTCCATATTCTACGGGATCACTCACACTAACTGGGCTTAGCTGATCTTGTTACCACAAACAATCCCATAGAGCAAATGTTGTCTCTGCTGCCTGCCAAAGGGCCAGGTACTTTTTACTTTGACAACGGCCTTAGCAACACTTTTTCTAGATATATTTCCTTAGGCAAGGGAAACAAAAACAAAAATAAATTATTTGGACTATCCCAACATAAAAAGCTTTTGCACAGTGAAAGAAACCATCAACAAAACGAAAAGGCAACCTACTGAACAGAAGATATTTGCAAATGATATGCCTAATAAGGGGTTAATACCTAAATTATATTAAAAAAAAACCTTACACAACTGAACACCAAAAAAACAAATAATCTGATTTAAAAATGGGCAAAAGACCTGAGTAGACATTTTTCTTTTTTAAGATTTATTTATGAGAGAGAGAGAGAGAGACCATGTGTGCACGTGCACGCAAACAGGTAGGAGGGGCAGAGGGAGAGGGAGAGGTAGAGCATCTCAACCAGACTCTCCACTGATTGGGCCCTGATCCCAGAACCCTGAGATGACGACTTGAGCCGAAATCAAGAGTCTGAGGCTTAACTGACTGAGCCACCCAGGCGACCCCTGAATAGACATTTTTCTAAAGGCATCCAGATGGCCAACAGACACATGAAAAGATGCTCAACATCACTAATCATCAGGGAAATGCAAATCAAAGCCACAATGGGAGATATCACCTTACACCTGTCAGAATGGCTGACCAAAAAAATAACAAGTGTTGGCGAGGAGGTGGAGGAAAAGGAACCCTTGTGCACTGTTGGTGGGAATGTAAATTGGTGTAGCCACTGTGGAAAACAGTATGGAGGTTCCTCAAAAAATTAAAAATAGAAATATCATATGATCCAGTAATTCCACTACTGGTTTTTACCCAAAGAAAATGAAAACATTAATTCTAAAAGATATATGCACCCCTATGTTTATTGCAGCATTATTTACAATAGCCAAAATATGGAAGCAGCCCAAGTGTTCACTGATAGATGAATGGATAAAGAAGATGTGGTATATATATGATAGAATATTATTCAGCCATAAAAAAAGAGCAAGATCTTGCCATTTGTGACGACACAGATGAAACTAGAGGGTATAATGCTAAGTGATATAAGCCAGACAGAGAAAGACAAATACTATGTGATTTCATTTATATGTGGAATCTAAACAAAACAAAACAAAACAGACTCTTAAATACAGAGAACAAACTGATGGTTGCCAGAGAAGAAGGGGTTTGGGGGGCAGGCGAAATAGACAAAGGGGATTAAGAGATACAAACTTCCAGTTATAAAATAAATAAGTTATAGAGATGAAAAGTCCAGCACAGGGAATATAGTCAACAACATTACAGTAACATTGTTTGGTGAATGATGGTGACTATACTTATTGTGGTGAGCATTAAGTAACATATGAATCATTATGTTGTAAGCCTGAAACTAATATAACATTGTATGTGAATTATACTCCAAAAAAGGGGGGGCAGGCACTTTTTAGTATAAAGCAGCTGACTAGACAGTTTGCACATTAATGCAAGGGTAGTGATGGTGAGAGACCGCCTAACCTAAGCTGTAAGTAGGTGAATTGTTTAAAATTCTAACATCCTGCCAGCGAAACATTACCTTTTCACTCTCCTCTTTCCAACTTTGACATTCCAATCACCCCACCTATACTCCTAAACTACCATGCGAACACAGAACGCAAAAGACTCAAGAATCTATGAGTCTTTTTTTCCTTTACTTGGGATCCTATCTGTATGTAACGTTCTCATCAATGGCTGAAATGAGATTCTCCGCCTTGATCA
The DNA here is from genome assembly GCF_054177405.1 of Leptonychotes weddellii. NCBI lineage: Eukaryota > Metazoa > Chordata > Mammalia > Carnivora > Phocidae > Leptonychotes > Leptonychotes weddellii. The sequence continues at coordinate 16,385,786 of NC_138385.1, forward strand.
TAATTGCTAGTGCTCATTTGGAAATGGTACTACGTTGAGCTTCCACAACTCATCACGCAGTAGGAATCCAGAATCAGTCAACATTTTGCTACAATAAAATCTGGAATGAAGCACAGGTTTTTAGGTTAACAAATGCTTCAGATATTCATAAATTCACTGTCTCTTCCTGATTCAGAAATATCCTTTGCCTTATACAATTTTGAATTCAAACTTGCCTCCCACGAGACAATATTTATATCCTTAAAACTCATATTGCTGAATATGTACTACCAATCAAGTAGAAACACAAGATTTCCAAACCTCCCCAAAAAGGCACGTTATTAATTTGTACTTAAATGCTTCAAAAAATAGAAGGATGCTATCTAGTTCTGGTGAGCTGTATATGTTTAATCTGTCAATTGGACCTACATTATCTGTTCATTTACTACAATTTTACCTAACCAACAATTTCAGGAGACAATTATAGAGTTAGCATGTTCCTTTAGATTTTCTATTAGACAACAAAATCATTAAAGTTTATTTTTGTTTCTCATTAAGTTGTTTGCATCAGCAACAGCATCAAATAGATCCACTAACAATTCCATTAAACTGCCGGCCTTTGAGTAGCTAAAAGCTTATAACCGATTTTGAAAAATTTCACCAATTTTTCTTTTTTCAACCTGCCCAAAATTCAGTTTGTACATGACCTGCTTAATTTATAAGCTTCTCCATTCTCCTTGATTTTTTTCCATTTCTAAAAGATGTACTTTCCATGTAGTAATCTCTTTGATACTGCAAGCTACTTGTTATCCCCACCCATCTCCAGTACCCACATGGAACAAGTATATCTTGAGCTTCCCATACGGGCTTTTTTTGTTTTTTTAAATTTTTTATTTGACAGAGAGAGAGAGAGAGAGAGTACAAGCAGGGGAAGCGGCAGGCAGAGGGAGAGGGAGAAGCAGGCTCTCTGCTCAGCAGGGAGCCCAATGTGGGGCTCAATCCCAGGACCCTGAGATCAAGACCTGAGCCGAAGGCAGACAGACGCTTAACCGTCTGAGCCACCCAGGTGCCCCCCATACGGGCTTTTAAAAATAATTTAGATTTCCAGTAGGCTGCAAATGCATCTTGAATGCTTACATTTTATTATATACCTTCTCTAAAACTTGAGTACCATCATTATTGATTTCCTTGGTGTTCCCTTAGCAAGACACTATACTTTGTTGTGATTAGTATCACATAGTAGCTAACCCACCAGTTACCTCTTCCTACTTTTGGTGATGGTTCTTGTCTTTCTAGTACCTAGTGGCAAAAATACTCGCCAAAGCTCGGTGATAGGTTCACCTCTCTGTAAGTTGCTAAATTCAGTGGATTTGGAAAAATAAAAGGAACAAATCTTTCCATTTTTCTGATATAAACACAAAACAAATCTGAAAGTTGTAAGTATACCATTGATTAAAAAACACACAGTATGCACTCTTTGATAACACATTCTGGACTAGGAAGTGTATTCGTTAACTTTATAACAAGATTTTTTGTTGTTGTAAGCAACAAAGATTAAATCCTAATCTCCTTAATTCATGTTTTAAAAGGATTTCACTGAAACAATCAACCCCTGGGAGAACACAGCTGTTCTATAATAAAATGGGTTCCTGAAAGTATGTAAACAAAGATTTAAACATCAAATCACACTTTGCATTTTAAACAAGCTCTGAAGTGAATCCTAACTCATGATAGTTTCTGATTTTAAATCAAGGAATACCAAGTCGGACAAAGGAAAAGAGAAAGCTTTTACACGATGTTTGCACTTCCCACTCCTTTATTTTGGGATGAAAACTTGTCATGCAGAACCCCAACATCTAGAGTGGGGGGAATCATGAAAACAACTTTTCCCGAGGAGAACCTCACCTCCCTGACTTCCGGAAGGCTAGAGATCCCTGCCCTGTTTACCAAGGCCTGAATCTTGGATAGATAATACCGAAGTTCTATCTTTCCCTTCACCATCTCACTAGCTTCTTAAACCGAAGTACACTAAATCTTTATTAGGACAGGTATTCTTTCTGTTTTTTTTGTTTGTTTTTGTGCAAGGGCAAAATCAAGGAAATACATGGTAAGCATCTCAAGCAATGCACTAGGAAACAATCTATATGAAGAAACTGATTTGGCCACCTGTTCATATCACTCTTCTTCAGAGTCTCTAAGAAAATCAAGTCAGCTCCCTCTGCATCCCAATCAAATTTTAAGAATATTAAAATATTAGAGAATATTAAGAATTTCCAAAGAATATTAAAATCTCCTAATCTTCCCACCTTTACTGCAAAATCCCAGTTTACTACTAGATCCGTATTTGCATTGCCTTCTCAAAGCCCTGACGCAGAATGGAGCTCTAAGTTCGATAGCAGCAAATGGGAGGGATGGCTACATTAACTTCACATGGATTTACAACTAACGGTAGATGATTTATACATGCCCCACAAAAGCAGGTCTGTACATGTGGGAACCTCACAGGTCCACCTCAGGACGTTCATCAGACTGTGCTTGGATTTGAACTCTTCGGCTCTAAGCACACTGTTACAAATTTAAGTCTTAGAAGTTACCATTACTACTAAAACATAACAGCAGCAACAAGCTTTCAGTGTGGAGATACTCTTAGCATGTCCAAAAGGGACATCTTACTGTGGAAAGCCAGGGGCAGATGCAAGAAGGCTTCTTACACACTTAAATCACAGAATCAGAGGGCTGGAAGGATTCTTAAGGGTTCTCTAAGGGCTCTCTGGTCCTGGCTACACATTAGAGTCACCAGTACGACGTTTAAAATGCAGATACCTAGTCCTCATCCCCCAAGTACTGATCTGGGACTTCTGAAATTAGGGCCCAGCAATAAGTTTTTGTTTTAAAGTACTCCAAACTACTTCCTATGTAGTCATTTTGGCACCAGACTTGACATTGGCATTGGGAACCACCGAGCAGACATCTGAAATTTGTATCCTTGATTATAGGGAACTCATCACCCCTATTTTTCCCAGGCAAGCCTGTGGCTCTCTTCTAACTGTGCACACTAAAAGTGGACAACTCAGAGATTAAAAGTAAACTGAAGGCCACTTTGGTATTTATATATATATAGCTGTATTTAAAAAATTAAGTCTACAATACTTCTAAGGACACATCTCTAAAATTAGTGCCTACCCTCAAATAAGACCAGAAAAGTAATATTTACCAAAACACACACAATGTATCCCGTACCCTCTCTCATTCTCTCTCTCTTTTTTTTTTTTTTTGTAATTACTTCCATTTATTCCTTCACTACCCGGAGGCCAGGACCCCAGGAAGTGCCACAAAACTGAGGCAGGATACTCTTTGTGTATGTATCTTTGAACACTTTTTTTTTTTAACACAATATGGTATATGTAATAATAGAGTACATAATAGGTTCAGATCTAATTGATGAGAGTTTTGAGTTAACAGTCAACATTGGCAAAGAGTAAAAGTTTAGCTAGTAGAAAATGGGTACAAATTGTGGAGGGGGGTGGAGGGAAGGTAAAAAGGTTTCCTTGACCCTCTTAAGGTCCCTGGCTGGGTCTGAAAATTAAACTCACAAAGATGGATTAACAGAAGAAAAGCATATACATTTATTTAATCTAAGTTTTACATGATATCAGAGCCTCCATAAAGAAATGAAGACTCAGAAATGGCTACACTGGTGGGTTTTTAAAAAAAGAATGACTTTCTCTCTCTTTCTTTCTTTGAGAGAATATGAGCAGGAGAGGAGCAGAGGGGAGAGGGACAAGCAGACTCCGAGCTGAGCGTGGAGCCTGATGTGAGGCTCAATCCCAGGACCCTGAGATCATGACCTGAGCCAAAACCAAAGTTGGATCTCAACCGACTGAGCCACCCAGGCATCCCTAAACTGGTGTGTTTTAATGCTAGGTTTGACAAAGAGCAAAAAATTGTGGAAAAGGGCAAAGAGTATGAGCTAAATGTAGTAAACTGGGGGAAACATAGCAAGGCCTGTTTGTTCAGATTCTTCTTGGCATCCCTTTGTCTTTGGAGATAAGGATGCTCCTTTCTTTCTGGTACTATGAGAACACCTCCCACATGAGGGTCTTATGACCTGCTTCAGGGGAGAGGGGCAGTGAGGAAGGGAAGGGGGAGAGTCAGTCAGAGTGACCTTCCTACTTCTATTTCCTCAAACTCCTTTAGCTTAAAATATTCAATATGCCAAGGTGCTATATTTTGGGGTAGCATATCCTGAACCCCATCAGGGGCATTAGGAATAACTGAATCAGGAGAAACAAGAAAATTGTAGACAGAATTAGAATTAGCCTTGAGGTTTTAACAGAATGGAGACCTGGAAAGCCAAAGGTGGTCAAAAACCAAAGGTACAAAATCTAGTTTCTTTGAATCTGAAGTAGTCAAAGTAAAACCTCCAGTCTGGAGCTGAGAGTAAAACCATACAGATTTAGGGAAGAGAAGGTAGATTTCTCAGAGAATTTGACCAGGAAGGGTTGAGCTCAAGTGAAAGAACCTGCAAGAACTAAGAACCCAGCTGAGCAAAGCTGACCTTAAGATAGGTTTTGCACTTGCCTCCCTACCTTGATAAAATCCAAACTATGGATGCTCTTGGCTATACAATACTTTTTGCACTTTACAAAGACTGATCTGTTTAGAGGCCTACCAGTGACTCACTCATGAAGAAGGGGTATACAGGAAATGATGAGCAAAGAATGTGCTAATGATATCAGGCTTAGAAAGGAAGACCTCTTACTCTCCTCAAAGTCTCAAGTGGTAACACCAGGAGTGACTTGCTGTGAACTCAGAATGCCCAGACAGTCACAGAGAGTAACTAAAAACTGTGGCCTAACAATATACTAAAGACTAGAGATTTACCCACTTAACTACCTGTTGAAATTGCTCAGATTAGTTCTCCCAAGCTAGAGAGGAAACACTTTTCTGGATTACTTCCGTGTCTGTACTATTACCTGTCATCTAACAAGTAGAATGCATAGAAAGCATTTTCTAGGGCTCCATGAGCTTCAAATGCAATTAGTTCTATTATAACTGCCTATGTTAAGATTCGTCAACTTCCCTATAAACATTGCCTCAAAAGTTTGAGTGTCTCCTAATCAAGATGATGCCAGAAAAAATATATGTAATGATTTAAAATCAACAGCCATATACCTCTTAGCACTGCTTGTGTTCAAGACCACAGGACACTATCTATCTTTTTAAAGTGCTGTATATGATCCAAGCACAATTGATTTCTCCCTGGATAGAACTGTAACAGTCACAGGCTTTTATAGCTGGAAGGAAATGTGTAGGTCATTTAGACCAACTCCTTATCACCACCATCAGTAACAAGCATTTATTGTATGCCCACTGTGTCTAATGGCTAATACCACCAAATGGAAGCTATGAAATTTAAGGCCGTTTATGTCAAAATGATGGCAGAGGTAGGGAAAGGTTAAGAAGGGGAACAGAAATCCTGAAATTAAAAGAATTATAGGATCTTTGAGATGGATAGGAACTTAGCAAACATCTGATCCAAAATCTGTTTTTATAGGGGAAAAAACCCCAAATTGTTCAAGGATATAAGGTAGTTAACTAGCGGCAAAGCTCAAAGTTGAACCCAGGTCCCCTAACTCCTAAGTATAAGGTTCTTTCACTACAGCTTGGATCAATTTGTAACTTAAATTATACTCTTTTGCTATAAAACCAAAGTTTTTTTCCATCACGAACAGAGCCCATAACTGTCCAATGTCTACTTAAGAATATCCCGACATTTAAAGAATCTGAAAACTTTTAAACCTAAAAGAATTTGAAAAACTTAAAATAGAATTTTCCTCTCCTCCAAATGATAGGATTTCTTACAATTTTGGAATCACTATGCAATTGACTGATCCCTGTAGATATGCATGATTACCAAATATTTTATACTACAATTCCACAGAGAAGTGACCTGTATGTAATCTTGACTTTCTGGCAAGGTTACTATATTTAGCCCATTTTTTTCCATGTCAATAATTAATCTGGAATGGGCTAGCCTCTGCAGTGTGGGAGGCAAGGTAGTGATGGTATTCCATACCATGATTCCCATAGGAGCCAATGTCCGGAAACCAAGAGCTCCAATTCCAGCTTTATCAGTGACTTATTGTAACCCTTAACACTTCTGTAACCCTTAACGCTAAGGCTTTCAGTTCTGTTCATTTAAAAAGACCCTCAAGTTGATGAAATTGTCCAAGAATAAAAATAATATTTTTGTGTTAGGTTTTATATGGGCAGAGAATTGTTCACATGACCATGTGAATACTCAGATTACTTTAATAGTGAGAAGAACAAAACTCACAATTTTTTCTAAACTTTTGAAGGATGTGATGTTAGCAGAGTATTTTTCTCCTTTGTACAACCTCAGGTTCATATTACAAGTATCTAATAAAAATTGATGGAATTCTTAAGAGACCTCTGTGATTTAGATTTCTGAAGTAAAATACTTAGCTTCACTATATTTTGTATATGACAGAATAAGAACTAAGGTAAAGCTGGTATGTCTGTATGTGTTTCAAATTCAACATGGAGAGCTGGGCTTGAGGTCAATTTCCGTCAGGTGGTCAGTCGTCTGAGTTTGTATTTCCATGTCTGAGAGCTCAAAATATTTATCTAAGTGCATAAAGAAAATGTTCCTAGTTTGCCTATTGTTATGCCACATTTTTGTATCTCTCTCAAAGGTTATTATAATTTGCTTTTGCAACATACAGATGTCAAATTGCCCGGTTTTACGTATACGCAATGAAATAAGTGAACTGTAGTCAAAAATGTAGTTACGACAACCCTGGTCTTCCTTGTGGTCATCACACAGCATTTTATCAACTCACAGTGGAGTCCCCGTCTTTACTTACCACTTAAAAGGCAGTTTTGAGATGGATGAGGCAGCCCTGGTCTTAACCAGCAAAGCATGAAGTCAAAGGTCTCATACAGTATTATTTTGTACTCTTTTTTTTTTTTTTTTAAGATTTTATTTATTTATTTATTTGATAGCGAGAGAGAAACAGCATGAGAGGGGATAGGGTCAGAGGGAGAAGCAGGCTCCCCGCCGAGCCGGGAGCCCGATGCGGGACTCGATCCCGGGACTCCAGGATCATGACCTGAGCCGAAGGCAGTCGCTTAACCAACTGAGCCACCCAGGCGCCCTTATTTTGTACTCTTAAGCAACAATTTAAACTTCCAGCAATTTTGTGCACAGCAACAAGAAGAAAAATGTGTTCATAAGGCAGAAATAAAATTAAGTTTATAAGTACTTTTTCATCTTTCCTTTATTATTCCTGTTTTTAAATGTACCTCATTAGCAAAAATGCTTGGAAAATATTGTAGCAGAGGATAACTTCATTGAAATTATTATAAAAGGTTTTGACATAGCAGCATGAATAACATAGCAGTTTGAGGAGTTTCTCCTGCTTAATAACTGTGAGTCTACTTCACCTTTAAGAACAAAAGAATAATTGAAAATATTCCTTCATCTGAATTCCTCCTACTCAAGAGAGGATAAGGAAAGAGCTTCCTCTGGCCTCCTAACGTGCTTTCTTCTCTGTACTTAAGCTCAGAGCAGAGGGAAAGAACAATGGAGTAAGCAGGACACATTCTGGGATGTGAAGAATGCAGTTCTTTAAACATGTTGGTAAGACAGTTCAATTTACAGCCGGGTAAAGAAGAATGAAACATCTCTTTGATTCTATTGTCACTTTTCCACGTACCACATTTTTCGAAAGAAAAATTAAATGCAGAAAGCACAAGAAGAAATTTCACCATAACCTCCCCTCTCTTAGAAATCCTTAAGAAACAGATTCCTAGCTGGCGGCGCTTTTATTAGCTCTATTTCCTAGATAGATCTTGAAATTCCTGCCATTTTAATTGAAAGTAGAAATATCAGATTATTTTGTCCAGCCAGGTAAATCATCTTCGGGTCGAAGGCCTTTTAAATGGAAGGAAATAACTAATTTTGTCTTTTTGACTAACTTTCTGGGATTTGAAGTTCCCTTAAACCTTTAATTATAGCCATGGGTAAGGGAAAGGAGACATTCTGCAAACAATCACATTCTTCTCTCAATAAACCAAAAAGTCTAAGGCTATCATCACAATAAATGCTGGATGCAAATGCCATTGCATCATTTAGCTCCTTTCTCTCTGACCTTACAGCCATTCCAGAGGAAAAAGGACGTCTGGTTTCTTATAAGTATTACAGAGGTAAAGAAAGCAGAGAGGTCCGGCAAAATGGCCTTCATTTTGCTTATCCCGGAAATGACAAGCAGTCAGCGATAAAATGTCGGCTTCACCATCTGTAAAATGAGGGAAAGAGGTGGGCTCCATGATCTCTAAATCCCTTCCTGTTTTGACACTGCAAATTTGTGGGGGATTAAAGCCAAGTCGCTTCGTTCCCCCTCCTTGTTGCCAACTCTAGTTTTGAAGCAGTCATTAAGGTAGGGGATGAACTGACTCAAATGGAAAGTTTACACCACCCCATTGTCGCAGCAAGCAATTCAGAATCTCTAGCAGACTGCATTCAAGTCCCAACTCTCTGATACTATAATGAAGCAGGCTGAGAAGCCAAGGACGGATAAAGAGCAACAGGGTAAGATACTGTCCAGACCATGGCCCACTGTAGATGAGTGACTGCTCCAAGGAAGCCAAGGGGAGCCAGACGTTCAGCTCACACAGGACCTAAGGTTCTATTGGTCTTCCTCTGCTTTCATTGTAAATTCATTCCTAACGTAATATTCAGAAAGTAACGTAATTATCCTTGCCCATATACAGAACTAGAACACCCAACAAAACTAAGTGCCCAAAGGGAAAACTTCAGGAATACCTTATCATGTACCAAACACAACACTTCAGTGAGTAGTAGCTTGGACATACAAACTTGAAGGCAATGCTCCACTGGGGAACAATTTTACTTTCTTATTTTTGAGCCTTTGAGTCATGCCATTTTTTCTGTCAACAATACCCTGACTCTCCCCCATCTCTGGAAATACCACATCTCTTAAAAACAAAGAAACAAGCAAGCAAAACACCTTCCCAACTCCCCAGGGTAACCTGATCACCTAACACTCAATTGCTTCATTCCCTGCCCTCCCATAGCTCTTTGCTGGAGCCTCCGACACAGTACACATTTTACTATCTTTGCGTTCTCTTTCATTGTCATGATCGTTCTTTTCTCAAATGAATAAACACATTAAGGAGGGAGCTCCGTCTCAGTAAGCACCAGGTACCCTCACAGCACCAGTGCTTTGTATACTGGATGTAGTCCTTGGATGTTTGCAGGGTGTTTACAACTTACCTGCAATCTTCGGCATGAGGTTATCCTTTCATTTATAGTTTGATTTCTGACTTTTGGTGCAAGGGAGATTACATTCAATAAACTGAAGAATGTTAAAATAGGTATGAAATTCTAAGTCAACCCCTATTCTCGCATGTGATTAACATAATAGAAACTTTCCAAAGTGACAACTTTGAGAGGTTTTTCTTTCTACTTGGAGAGCTCTTTAGGTTGCAAAATAGCAGTTCTTCATGTAATATGGAGCTATACCCAAAGGACAGTTGGTAGTAGCTATACCCACAAGGATGCAGATCACTAATCTATGCAAATATGATTCTGGAAGCACATCCGCAATCACTATTAACCAGAACCATATGACTGTGCGTCCTGGAGAGTCTAGGACAATTTCATACTCTAATGCAAAGACTAAAGGTCTCGAAGAGTGGCAGTCGGTATATCACTCTGCTGTACATTTCTTTTAATTTACTTAGGCTAAACACATATAGAAATACACAATTCAATCAGGGATCAGGTTTAACCATAAGCATTAATGTTAAAATAAAAGGATTATTACTGACTACACAGGATGTTATATAAATATGGCCTGGGATTGATAACAAGCTCTTACTATAAAATATTCATTTGGAAAGGGGGATGAGGCCATACAGTGAAAGGAAGACAAAGATCCTGCTAATATAGAAATGATAAAACAGGTATCCTAATTTATTCAGGCCATTATTTAATCAAACCCACACACAGGGCACTTTAACATGATAGACGTTGAGAGCCTCATTTTATGCTATCCATCCTGGAGGTAAAATAAAAGGATGCCATTCAACTACTTTCAGAAATAAACATCTTTGGATAGAATCTAAGGCAGAGACACCTTATAGCAAATATCGAGCTATTGCAGATAATGTTACCGTGAATCATTAGCACACTTATTAAAATGCATCAGATTAAAACAAAATTGATTTGCTCGCTGCCTATCTTCCTTCTAGATGGGGAACTCCAATTAAAATCAATAGGTTTGAAGCTTGTAAGCACAGCACTAAATTATTAACACCATGAGTTCTTTTAGAAAATTAACACTGATTGAAAAAGTGGAATTTTACATAGACTTACCTTTTCATTCTTAATGAGAAAGTGGCTGCAGTATAATTTCCCTCCAACATTTCTCTTTAATCAAATCTATACTTTGAGCGGATTTAATCAAATTGTACTTGCAAGGAGTTACCCAGTGGAATCTTAGGACTAAGGAAAATTACTTCTTAGGTCCTTCTGGCTTTAACATTCTATGATCCCAAGAAAACGATACTAATGGCATGATGGTGTCAACAGCAAAGAATTTTAATCTTGGCAAATAAAAGCCTAGAGGAGATTCTCAAATACTCAAAAGAATAGTCTTTAATATTTTCAACAATCCACTCTGTAGTTCCCCAAAGTGAAAAATATCATCAGAGTATCTATTTATGTGTGTGTGTACGGCTAAAAGAATAATGTTGGTTGTTATTTTTACATCTTATCTACTTCTTTAAAAGATTTGAAGCAGTGCATTCATAAACAAGAATACATTCAGGAATCAAGTAAAATGGGGTGTCTGTGTGGGTCATAGTTGTACCTGAAAACCTAAGGAAAGAAGAACTACTACAAATGAACATAAAAGTTAGCTCTGTGCTCAGCACCATGGTGCACCCAACATATATGAGAAATTAGCTTACAGGAACAAATTTGTTACACTAACAAAACGGGCTGAATTTCAACATCCTCACTGATGATGTTCTTACTGTTATTCCTTTTCCCTTGCATAGGGAGTACCACTTCATGTGCAAAAAAAAAAGCCCTGATTGGGGTGCCTGGGTGGCTCAGTCGTGAAGCGTCTGCCTTCAGCTCAGGTCATGATCCCAGGGTCCTGGGATCGAGCCCCGCATCGGGCTCCCTGCTCGACAGGAAGCCTGCTTCTCCCTCTCCCACTCCCCCTGCTTGTGTTCCTGCTCTCGCTCTCTCTCTGTCAAATAAATAAATAAAATCTTTTAATAAAAAAAAAAAAAGCCCTGATTATCCCCGTATTTTAATTTCCCCAAAGAATTCCAGCTTGGAGACCTCTTCTGCTTTTGGTTGTGAATTAATCTCCTCTTGAAGTTTACCAACTTTTCCCAAACTGAAATTTCTCAACCCATCCGCGTCCTACCCTACCCTCCACTGTCAATAGCAAGTGTGAATATACTGTACCTAAAGGTACAGATTCACCAGTTTGAACCCCCATTGATGTGTGCTGACATTGCTGAAATCTGTTCATGTTACCAAAGCACAACGTTGGACAAATTCAGTATTCAAATAAAGGAGGGGAAATGCTACTGACATTATGAGATAGCTACTAATATGTGATGAATCTTTTAATTTTTAACAAATACCATTATAAACATAAGGCTGTTTATGTGTTCTCGATACAGCTGGGGCTAGGATATTTTATTAGTTAAAATTTATAGTCTTTGTTGATTTATCAATCAACAAAACTGTGATTCTCCAACAAGGATCATCAATATCCAGTAACAAATTTTAATACATGTACAGAAAATCTTAATTTTTTTCCTCCAAAAAAATATGCTATATGGTCTCTTTGGGAATGTTAAAGGGTCATTTTATTTTAGAACTGGGAGGAACCCTTATAAAATATTTGGGCTTTTGATTTTATAATGAGTGATTTCTAGCTGGGGGTGGGGTGGGGAGGAGCAATAACAAACATAACCTCAGGATGGAGACAAATAACAAAGTTCCTTAATTAGTTCTTGAACTACCATAGCCAAAATAAGGTTGATGAGCAATTCAAAGTAATTAAAATGCTTTGAACAGTGTGCTACCCAAAAAGATCTGTGATCTACAACTTGAGCTGACTTGTACCCTATCATTTTACAGCCCTAACCAGAGAGAAAGTACCACTCACCAAACAAATCCTCACTGCCCACCCCGAAAGGACCCATAGAACATTCTGAAAAACACAACTTTGAAATCCCTTTGTCCTTTCTTGCCTTGGTGAATTTCTTTCCCTTTCTTTCTCTTCTTCTCATCCAGTCTTAAAGCCAGCTCAGCTACCCAGTGATGCCTTTCCTGACCATCCCAGCAGGCTGGCTTGACTCATCTTTCCTAGGAATTTCTGGACAGGCCAGGAGGGAGCCACTGAAAGCTTTCAGCAGACGAGTGGAAAAATCAAGTCTGTGTTTCAGGTAGCTCCCTCATGTCTGCACCTAGCCCCAAGCCTACTTAGTGACAAAGGCTAGAATGCCATGATAAAAGAAGAGATGATGTCTGACACTTTCAGGCGGGGGATGGGGGGGTGGGGGGGGGTGGGAACCCTCATAGATCTTCATGATTAACTGAATATGGAGATAAAAGAAATCAGCGGCAAATTACAAATAATGCCTGCTAGTCTTTTTCTCCCTTGATAATTTTGTGATTTACCAATATATGTTTTATGGCTGATAGCACCTCCCCCACTCAATCAAGTAGTTAAGCGGCATTTGGTAGAGCCTGATTATTTCATATGCTATGATCTAATAATTTTAATGCATTTTTGATTAAGTACTATTCTCCTTACTGCTGACAAACCTGAGACGTTAATTGTAGGGTGAAGGCACTCATTCAGTACAAGGAGGAAACAAATGTGATTATGTCTGACACTTAGCACTCTATTCACCTTCCTTCTCTAATAGATATCACCCTTTAATTTAAAATAGTGATAAAAGCAATCAGTGCCTTCTACTGTGTTCCTATATAAAATTCTCCCACTTTTATTTTCTTGCTTTAGAAACTAAGAAAAATATTAAAATCTATCTGTATACACATAATTTATCATATTATCATTACCAATACGACTTTCCATATAATTCAACCACTAAACTTTCTGTCTAGGAAACAAAAAAAAATGTCTACCTACTTAGCATCACAGTAATGGGACCAATATATAAGTCAGTTACTCTCATGAAGAGCAACTGTCCTATTATCTTACTGTATCCCTAACCTCAGAGCAAATACTATAAAACGTTTCCTTTATTTAGATCAGCAATTCTCAGTGTGGTCCCATACCCTAATACAGCGGTCCGCAAACTATTCTGTAAAGGGCCACATAGTAAAGGCCTTAAGCTCTGTGGGCCAGGTACATTTTGTGGCCCCTGTCACATATTCCTCTTCTTGTTCAGTGACTCTTTAAAAACACAGAAAATATTTTTTTAGCTTGCAGGCTACACACAAACAGGCTGCAGGCAGGGCTTAGCCCTTAGCTATAGTTTGCTGACAGTTGCTGTAAGGAATCCATTATATGTAACAAATAAACTCTGCTCTTATATATCTAGAATGGCCTTAGCTTGAGAAAACATTAACTCAAATCCTTTTCTGTTTTGTGGTTCAGATGACAACAGTGGTTGAGAAAGGCTGCAATAGATTAACAAGGGTCCAAAAACACTACTGGAAGAAGGTGATCATTATTATTTTAAAAAAAAACAGGCATTCAAAAATATTTACTACGGAGAAGTTAAAATCTAAAATTTCCAGAAACTTTTGTCCAAAGCATAGGCTGAACATTATAGCCTCACTATAATTACACATAGTAGAGAAGTAATTATACATTAATCACCTCAGTAGAATATTAATTACATCTAATTCAAAATTTGTTTGGAACAGGTACTTGATCCCTTCCATATATACATAGTCATAAGTGCTTTATCTTTTGTAAACAATAACCTAGTCCAGACTCCTGAGCAGAATCCCCCGCATTCACAGTTTCAGAGCTTACGGGTTACCCTCTACAATCTCCTCATTTTACATTTGAGGAGAGGCATGCAGTCATGATTTTATAGTATAGAGGAATAGAATACACTACATTCTTCATTCTAGTAGCTAGGAGGAAATGACTTAGTGTCCTACCAGAAAAAAAATTAATTAAATTCTCAAGCTCTGGAACCACTTGTCCATATTAAATAAAACTATTCCTTCACAATATACAGATCATCTTTCCGGTTAGAGGAGTTTTTAAAAAAATCGTCTAAAACTGTGCTTCAGCTTTCAATCAGGATCATACTTACACTATCACTGCATGACACACTGTGCTCAAAAAATAGACACACGGGAAATGAAAATGCTTCTAGTTATACAGATGGACTCTCCCAAAGAACCCTGGCATGTGGGTGAACAAGGGAACCTAGGGTGGGGGCTGTAATCCCTGAGCAGAAAACAATCTTCGTTGGGTTTTCAGGTATGAAGACATTTATACCTCTTAAACTCCTGAAAAGTTAAAAGCCAACAGTATTTAGTAGTATTTAGTACCCGTAAGTGTTCTTAGAAAAAAGCAATTGGACTACCTACCACTTAGGACTCTTCTCTCAGCCAAGACAGAATCAAGTGGTGTTAAAAAGTCATTAAGCAAACTTATTTTAAAGTAAATCTGAGATGCTACTCAGCCTTGCAATGCTCCAAAGAACTGTTTTAATCATTCCCTGAAGGAGACTTTTAAGGCCAGTACCTACTGGAAAAGTAGGTACTTTTACAATAATATTAAACCCAGTCATTTGAAAGAAAGATTCCTTCTCCTTAGCCTCGCAAATAACAGTCCAAATTAGCCAAATATAATCCAGTGATGCCCTAGCGCTTTTCCTTGTTAATGAAAGGTATTCATTTCACCTACAGAAGGAAAAAAATAAAAAGTCATGCAAAATGACTCCAAGTGTCTAGAAACAATTTATTGACCCAGTACACACGCCACCAAAACTGCACATCTTAAACAGAAAAGCAGCTGAAATCCCCATCCCAATGATGTCAGCTCTTCCCCCAGATCTTTCACAAGCTTTCTCCCAACCCAAAAGACTCTTTACATACGGTCCCTTGCCATAGCAAATCAATTATGTAAATGCAACTTTTATCACAGAATTCATAAGCGACAAGAAAGAAATGAATGACTATTACCTCCCCAATTTCCTTTTCTGTTAGCTTTTTCTCCTCTCTGCAGAAAGTAGAGACATTTCCCATTCTCAAAAATAGAGAGAGAATTCTCAATCTTTAAAGCAAGAGGCTACTTTTTTTCCCTTCCTTGGAAATACTGTCTTTCTCTTCTTCCAGAGGTCCAACACCTTTTCCCTCACCTACATTTTCTGTTTGCTCATGAGGCAGCAGGAATCCTCTGGTATTATGAAATTCTACCTTCCCTAAGCAGGGTTTACACTGCAGCCTCCAAAAGGATGCCCGAACCTCAGCAGACAGAAGATCCATAGCAACAGCAGTAATAGTTTTTTTTTTTTCACTTGCTATTACCAGAAATCACGGTCCAAAAAGACGACCATGGAGGTGTCACCTCTGCTAAAACCTCCAAATTGATTCATTATTTAACTAGTCAAATCCCACGTTTTCATTTTATGTGCCCTTTGGAAAGCCTGTGACAGAGGAAAAAAGATCTTTCAGTGACAGTCACATTTTTCATGAAGAGATAAATAGCTAAAAAAAAAAAAAGCAGCTCTCTGGGTACAAGATTTTGTTTGTCACTGAAACAGGATCCGATGCCCCGTCTCCTCCATTCCCTATCCCCTCAGAATCAGAGTGCAAAGTACCTATAGCAATTTTAGCTTCAAAATAAGAGCTTGCACATAATGATCGCAAGTTTCTGTTAACCAGAAGTCATTTGTATACTACCCACATGCCTCTGATTTTACTCACAGGTAAACCAATTTATATTTATCCAAAGCAATTCCTTTGATGCAATGATGCTCTGTAAAACTGTTCTATGGGAGAAATTAAGCAGAGAATTAAGAATCCTGATATATATAATCTTTTGTAATGTTCAATTCAATTCTAATTCACTAAAAAAGCTTAACACTGGTATTGGATTTCATTAAAAGTCATTTCCCATGATCTGTATCCTATATGGAATAGACTGCTGTGAGCCCAATTTCTTCAGGAATAATAATAGTTTAAGTAGTAAAGGCAGAAAGAAGAACTAGCCATGATAAAAATATAACATGTGTTACATCCTGATAAGCCTGTTTTGTATTTAGACACAGGCACATACATACATATGTATTTACCTTAGAGTAAATATTTGTAAAGATGGTAAAGAATTCTATATATTTTCTATCTAATAAAAATACTTAGCAAAATCCATGGATATCATGTTTACCGAGCATAGTTTTTACATATATTTTACTGAATTATTTTTTAAAAAGGATTTTATTTATTTATATGAAAGAGAGAGCATGAGCAGGGGGAGGGGCAGAGGGAGAGGGAGAGGGAGAAGCAGATCCCCTGCTGAGCAGGGAGTCCAACACAGAGCTCGATCCCAGGACCCCGAGATCATGACCTGAGCTGAAGTCAGATGCTTAACGGACTGAGCCACCCAGGTGCCCCACTTTTCTACTTTCTAAAAACAATTATGTCTAAAACTGATACCGCTGATTAAAAATTCCATGGCAAACGTTGAGCCTTATCTTCTTGAATAGAGTAAAAGTGTTTTCAAACACAAAATATACTTTGTGCACAATATACACTGTGAACGCATATATATATATATATATATATATATATATATATATATATACCCCCCCTATCAATTTTCTTCAACAAAAAGCTAATCTACTGCCCAGAATAATGAAAAAATGGGTCACAAGAGTAACTGAGTATCCTGGAAAAGAGACAGTTACCACATAAGAGGTAAGAAGTATAAGGTAAAAATATCAGACTTTACACCCGAAGAAATTGAATTCCCTCAAGGGGGAGCAAGTTACCTAGGGATCCAAGGAATTTATCCTCATGACAATCATTGCTTTAAATGTGTTCAGAGGTACACTTCTGTACATGCTTTTGAACATGCTCACTGGGGGCAAATCTTTGATTCTGAAGGATAATTTTGTTTCTGTTGGTCTTGTGTTCATTTTAGAAATTGAAAAGTGATTTAAGATCCAAGGCCGGAGCATGAGGTGAGCAATCAAGTTTGCTCACATTGTTTGGTGTTGGCAAACTCATTAAGTAGGGCCCTATTTGCTTCTCTTATTTTCATTCCTAATCCCTTGTTTGAACTAAGCTCTGAGCTTTTCTACATGGTACCTGTTGGCAAATGGGAATATATTAATCTGACAGGTGGAGAGAACATTTTAGAGAGCAATAGCTGGACCCAGAAAGGCTATTTAGGAATTTATATTTCCTTAAGGATTCAGAAGTAACTTCCTCTCTCCTCCAGGAATTTACATATGTAAACACAAGTTGGCTTTGGACTGTCATGACCAGGAATGGGCATTTTTGGACATAATAGCAGCCCAGAGTTATTAAGTCCAGCAGGTTTTTTGGGGGGAGGGGGTAATAGCAGGATGAAAAAAAAAAAGGGATATTGAACAATCAAAACTGATATAATTCATCAAAATTCTTAAGATTATCAATCTTTGGGGGGAAATATTGCCATTTGCTGGCATTTAGGATACTGGCATTTTATTTCACTTCAGCCAAGTTTTATTTTCACAACTATAGGCATAAATAGGCTTCATGTTCTTGATAAATGTATTTGCATTTGAAGATAAGAGCATTTACTGAGAGGTCAAACCTATCTGGATCAAGGAAAACAGAAGTGACGGGCGACGGTGAGATTTTGGAAGTTGTAGAACTTCCAACACAAAGTTGCATTCAGCTCCTCCCATAGTGTTTCTCTCCTTTCCATACCAAATTACTCACCAAGGTCTGTTAGTCTTCCTTGAGTGGTGCTCAGAGTGGTCGCCAGATCAACAGAGCAGCTAGGAATGCATTAGAAATGCAAATACACAGGCCCCAGTGCAGACCTAAAGAATCAGAAATTCTGGCGATGGGGCCTGGCAGTCTAGCAAACCCTCCAGGTGGTTCTGATGCATGCTCAAGTTGGATCATCACTGCCCGAAATCAAACCCTTGCTAACGAAAGCCTGGGCTATTTCAACATCTGCTTATTATACCCAGCCTTCCCCTTCTCTAATCCATGCTGTTGGGCTGGAAGCTTAATGCAACTTTCCCAAAACAAAGCGAACAAACGAAATAACCACTGTTTTCATCAGTTCACTTTCTTGCTGAAAAAGTCCTTGTTGTAGACGGATTTAAATAAATAAATAAATAAATAAATAAATAAATAAATGTCTCGGTCTGGCATTCAAGGCTTTTCACTATTTGGGCCTCAGAGTTCAAGCCAGTGAGCACCTACCTCAAATCTCTGTGATCGAGGGAACCTGGTGCATATCCCTTTGTACCTTTTCCCTTGCATGTCTCCCACTCTCCTTGAACGGTATCCTATAAATGACCCTTCCCTTCCTATGTCAGTGTCTCTCTCCTTTGTGATTCATCGTCACTGCTCTGCATTGTGCTAGATTTCTAAATGTGTAGGCGTCTAGTCCTTCCAGGTACAGCAAAAACTTCTTGAGGCCAGGGACTCTTTTTTATACTTTTTGTACCTCAAAGATAGGCTTCAAGTACCATGTCCTACACAAAGTAGGTCTTCCAAACTTGGTTGCTGATAATTTTCGAATTTAAATCACACCCAGTTGTTTCATGACAACTAAGGGCGGAAAAACAGTAAACCTGGATCGCCCCCAGTGTCCAACTTGGGAAAGTCGTTACCATTTACGGACTAGCACAGAGGAAAGCTCAGAGTTAAGTTCGAACAAAGGATTTGAACTAAAACTACAGAAGCAAACAGGACCCTAATTAATGAGCTTGCTAACTGTTCTTCTCATGGGGTCAGTAGCACTTTAAAAGCATACATTTGAAAAATGCTTCTTTCCCTGAGGCTGCCAGACACACTGACTGTAGTCTCCTTAACCACAAAAGGTCAAAGTTCTATTTTCTGTCACCATACTTAGTAGCATGTGTGCATGCTTTGCTGATTGGTTTCTTTTGTGTTTCTGCTCAGAGTGAAGGCAGGCAGCAGGAAATTGAGACCAGGGAGTCTAGAAACTTTCCCAGGTCTAGTGGGCAGCAATACCGAGCAGGCAGAGGCTTTGGGAAGAAATAATGACTTTATGGTTTCTATTGGCTCGGCTCCCCCAAATTTTCTTGCATTTATAAAAACAACTTATGCTCCACCTGATGATCTATGTCGTCCATCCCTTCCCCGTCACCCACTGCTGTGTTATTTATACCATACTGCATCAAGCAGTGAAGTCCTAGCTTAATATAACATACTGTAAAGTGATACGTTGCAAAGCCAAAGGTTTAATGGAAACCTGGGGGGAGGGGGATAAAAAGGCACTAACAGAGCAATTCAAAAATGCATTTTCAAAGAAAAATCTGGATGCGTCTAGATGTCCTTGAAGTATTTCTTCCACCTGCCAAAAATTCACTCCTAGGATTGTGTTACCAGGCACTACTGAAACCTGGTAGAGTAATTCACTAGTATGCTTAGAAATTCCCTAACATATCTAGTGTGGTATGGATTTCAAATCCAGTAAAACTTCGTTAAGCAGATACTGGTAAGCTGTTTCTATAATTCAAAGCAACTGTTACTCTTCAGCTAGACACTCTATTGATTCTGTAATGAACAAACTGAAAATCCAATGGTGGTTGATTTGAACACTACTTTTCTCTGTCCTCTGCACTTTAAATTGATAGGGTTTTACAGATTTCTTTTCCCTACTTATTTTTTAAACAGGTGAAAGGAGGAGAGGGCAGAAAAACACCACAAAGAACACATAATCTGTTACCAGGATCGCAAAGGTTTGAAAAGTTTATCGGTAAACATTTTTTGTGAGTAAAAGACCAAAACATAATGTCTTCCATTTCCTTAGCAGCACATTTTCGAAGTGACTTGACCAAAGAGGAGGAAAGTAGCCACTTAAAAAAAGAATATTTTCGGGCGCCTGGGTGGCTCAGATGGTTGAGCATCTGCCTTCGGCTCAGGTCATGATCTCTAGGTCCAGGGATCGAGTCCCGCATTGGGCTCCCACCTCAGCGGGGAGTCTGCTTCTCCTTCTCCCCCTGCTTGTGCTCTGTCTCCCTGTCTCTCCCAAATGAATAAATACAATCTTAAAAAAAAGAATATTTTCAACTCTTTCACCTAAAGCTGTCTACAGTTTTGCTTACGCTAGTTCTCAGGAAGTATGAACCACAATTCTGTTCTAATTCTGCTAGAAGAGCCGGAGCTATGCCATACCAATGACTAATCTGGTATTTTAGGACACGGATCATTCTAATCCATGATGGTATGATAAATGAAGGAAAAGAAAGGCCAGCAGGGTGCAGTCAGGGAAATGCTGGAACAAGTCCAGAACAGGCTGAGGGGGTGTGTAGCTCCATCCCCAGTTAGGTAAATGCTGGTGACAGGTGGTGGGGAGAGACAGGCAGGAATAGAGGAGAAGGATGAGATCAGGCTGCACTAGGTTTCCTGGCTTCTCTGAACGGGCATGTCAACTAAACCGCCTGAATTACATGGGATTTGGGGGAGTGACATCAAAGAGGATGGTGGGTAGAGTTGGCTAGCAATGTGTTTTGTTTTAAAATCCAAATGTAAAGGCATTTTCCAGTTGCATAGCTCCTCCTAGTTCATAGGACGGCTGAGAGGAATTAGTCAATATATATATATATATATATATATATATTTTAAATCTTTTAAAAAAGATTTTATTTATTTATTTGAGAGAGAGACAGAGAGAGCACAAGCGGGGGGGGGAGGGGGAGAAGCAGAGGGAAAGGGAGCAGCAGACACCCCTTTGAGCAGGGAGCCCGACACAGGGCTCTATCCCAGGACCCCAAGATCATGACCTGAGCCGAAGGCAGACGCTTAAATGACTGAGCCACCCAGGTGCCCTGAATTAGTCAATATTTTTTAAAAAAATATTTGATTTCACAAGCATTAATTCAAAGATGTGATCCCTCCTGACCATATAACATTGTAGTCTAAAACGGCAGATGACAAAATGAGAAACGTACGTAAGATGGAGTCCAAATTTAATTGTGCCTATTTTATTGATTTTTGTTCTCTGAAAAGCGAGTTACCTCATGGCATTCTTCCAGAGACATTTCTTTACATGTCCCTGTGGTGAAAATTGTTTGGGTCTCAATGACAAGAAATGAAAAGGAATTTGCTGCTGTTAACTCTGTTCTCCTAATTCCATTTTCTAGCAACAAATAAAATGAGTAAAACCACCACTCATTCAGAAGACACAGTTCAGTCAAAAACAATCACCAAGCCATCTAAAGTTCCACTACTGGATTTCCTTTTTTTATTTTTCAGACATTATTCCCTGTAAAATGTGAACATCCGTGGGAGAGGTCACTCACTGAGCCATTAATCAAAAACATCTTAATATGAATGAAATTTATCAGATTCTTTCTAATGTGACAGTTGGGACAGAGAAGTAAAACAGTTTCTTTTATTTATTTGTATTGGCTTTGGGGGGGGTGGGGTGGGGATGGGAACAGAGGGAAGGGACAAGAGGTTATTTCTCACAAAGACACAAATTTGTCTGCAATCAGCCCTAGTTACAAGGAAAGCAATGAGTCTCTTTTTTCTCTCAAAGGCCCCTGGAAGGTAAAGAGAATGAGAGCTTCCTTGTGTGGACAGCTGATTAGTTACAAGTATAGATTGTTAGACGTGTTACATATAATGTATTAAAATCTTTTTAGTAAGTATAAAAAGTCTACATTGTGCACACGTAAATCAGCCTCCATGATCTGTAAGAATTCAAGCATTACACAATATATTTAGAGAAACAGAATGGAAAAAAAAAAGTTAGAAAAGTCTAGTCTATATGGAACTCATTAGCCAACACTTTTACATATAATTCATGCCTAGTGGTATAAAGAAAAGTAATGTACATGGTCCCCGCCTTCAAGAAATTTACCTCATTTGGAAGACAAGTATGTTAGAGAAAATCTAAGGCAATGTATGAATCAAGGACTGTCAGTCTACTACTGACAAGAGATATAATAGGTGCTTGGAAATACGAGAGATTTCTGTAGCCTGGACCACTCAGGGAAAGTTCACGGAGACAGTAAGTTTGCAGACCTTGAAAATCAGGTAGGATCTGGTCAGCCAGCGAGTGCTAAATTGTAACTGGCATGGTAGAACAGAAGGGATTTCTTGCTGGGAAATAGTGATAATGTAAAGTTTGCATCTGTAGACCAGAGCCAGATAACAGAAAAGTCTGGAAAGCTGAGCAGAGGACTTTGGGTATGGTACTGGTAGTGTGGAGAAGAGGAGAGGGAGACAGGATTTCAATAGAAAAATGTGGGTTATCAAGTAGCAGAGAGATGAGATAATGAGAGTGTTTTCATGTGATTAGCCTAGCATTGTTTTGCAGGATGAACTGCCCATATATATCATAACACCTTTTATAAAGGGGCTCGAAATATACTCCACAGATGATGGTTAATTCATCCTAATAACATCTCACTGAAGCAAAGGAAATGCAGCTTTTATTATTCCCCATTTTGGAGATGATTTGCTCAATGTCACTGAATAAATGAAAGGCAGAATAAAAAACCACAGTATCATGATGTTCATCGGTTCCTAAGTACCAGCTAAATTATGTTCTCTTACTGTCTACGACTCAAACAAGGGAGATACATGATGGACCTTTGTCCTCAAGTGCCATTTCCAGACCCTCATTAGTGTTCAAGGCACACATCCTACCATGCCCCATTCCTGTTTACTTTCCCTATAGCCCCTAGCCCTCTAACCCCATACCTTTCAACTACCTCCAACTCTCCCAGCTAACAGTTGTTTCTGATTATTCTGTTCCAGTTGGTCTTCTGCCATTATCATTAGCATATTCAACATCCCTGTATCAACCACTCACCAATGAGGACAATGGTTCGGCTTTATCAATGCAAGACAATGCTTTCAAACCTCTTTCCACCTCAAATTGCAAAGCTTCAGAAGGTGTGAGGGAGGTAAGAACTCCACATACTAGATTGTGGCACCAAACTGAATTCCCTCTCCAATTGTTTTCATGATCAGTTAGTTAAAGGATTGCCCCCAGTTAACCCCTTCTTGGTGCTGACACATTTTCTCATCTTCCCATGCATCTTTGAAGTCGCCCTTCCTTTTCTTACAAGCTAGTCCTCCACTTAGGCTTCCTGTCTCGTGAGGGCCCACACCTCCACACACTCTCTCTGGTATTAGCAACTTCTCCCTTCTCGGTGGCTCCTCTTCAGTTTCAAGTAAAGAGACTGGCATATAGTAAATGCTCAGTATATGCCTGATGAATGACTAAAGCTCCAGATCTATGTCTTCAAATATTTTTTGGACATTAAAAAAAAAAGATTTATTTATTTATTTTGAGGGGAGGAGGGGCAGAGGGAGAGGGAGAGAGAACATCTCAAGCAGACTCTCCGCTGGGCGTGGAGCCAGATGCGGGGTTCATTCCCAGGACCCTGAGATCATGACCTGAGCTGAAATCAAGAGTCGGCTGCTTAACCAACTAAGCCACCCAGGCACCCCTGGACATTTTTAAAAACAGCCTTATTGAGGCATATTGTTACACACAAAAAAAAATTGTACATATTTAATGCATACAATTTGATGAGTTTGGACATACATATATGCCTGTGAAACCATCACCACAATCAACGTAATAGACTACTGTTCCACATTTTCACTTCATCAGCTCATTGTTACCTCAAATTTCACAATTCTGGAACAGAAATCATTAACTTCCCACCAGATCTGGCTCTTCCCCATGATTTTCCAATTTCTTTCATATGAACCATAACTCCCAGTTTCCCATATTCAACACCACAAAACCTTTGATTCCTCCTTCTGTAATTAGCTAATTATTAAGTCTAATAATCATATTTTTTTTTCTTCACAGTACTGGGCATATGGAAAGCAATCAGTCAATGAAAGGTCGACTGCCTCTGTACAGATATGATTATCCCATTGAAATAGCCTCAGTAGATTCAACTGCCTCAAGGCTTCTCAATCCTCCAGGTCGTCAGTTCATCCAATCTTGAGATTTCCCTTGCTATATATAACTGTTCATTGAGCCTCCTTTACTCAGAAATGTTTCATGGCTAGTCCAAAGGCCAAAGTCCTTCGTCAGCATTCAAGAACCACCATGATCTAGGGGCGCCTGGGTGGCTCAGTTGGTTAGGCGACTGCCTTCGGCTCAGGTCATGATCCTGGAGTCCCGGGATAGAGCCCCACATCAGGCTCTCTGCTCAGCGGGGAGTCTGCTTCTCCCTCTGACCCTCTTCCCTCTCGTGCTCTCTGTCTCTCATTCTCTCACTCAAATAAATAAATAAAATCTTAGGGGAAAAAAAAAAAAAAAAGAACCACCATGATCTAGACCCAATCATGTTTTCCAATCTTACCTCTTATTACTTTAGAGGAATTCATCATAATCCAAATGATTTTATCTCACAGAAATTGTGTGTGCATGCACACTTGTGGGGGGTGTGCCTGTCCTCGTCTACATGCCTTTGCTCAGGGTACATCCCTGCCTGGAAATGCCCTCCCCCATATGGACCCCAATAATCCTTAGCAGTTAGTTTACCTTCTGTAAGCCTTCAACTCCTCCAGTCAGAAAGTTCTATTCTAGAATAAGCCCTACATATTTTTGCATTATTTTATATTTCATGTACTAGATTTAACTCCCCAACATTTTAAGACCTTCAAGTGCTAGAGATCATGTAGTATAATTCTGTATCCTTCCCAGAATCCAATAACGAGGTTCACCAATGCAAGGCACTGTCTTCCACCTCTTAGATAAAAGTCTTTATAATAAAGTATTCATTAATTCTTAAACTTCATTTCCATTTCACATCTCAAATAACAACCACTTAAAAACTATACCACCTAGGGGTACCTGGGTGGTTCAGTCGATTAAGCATCTGACTCTTGATCTCAGCTCAGGTCTTGATCTTAGGGTCGTGAGTTCAAGCCCTGCATTGGACTGACTCCACGCTGGGTGTGGAGATGACTTAAAACAAACAAACAAACAAAAAACCCCAAAAAACAAAAAAACAAAACCAACTGTACCACCTTTATCATACTTAAGGATACATGAATACTACTTTTTAAATTCTTTAATAGAAACTTAAACTTTCACAAGAGACCTAACATAAAGCATAACGTAATACCACTTAGTACTCGAATTCAACATTTAACTTTATTCTCCCACTTACATTTTATGAAAGAATTAACAACCAATTTAGAATACTTGTCTTAATAAATACTAATGCAGGTTCTAAGGGAAAATATCTTAAACTTAAGTATAACTTATAACTGAAAACTTCAAAGAAAAAATATGTTTTAAATCATTAAAGAGTAAATATTTGAGTGGAAAGAAACAGGTTTATTGGTTTATTATTTTTTTAAAGTTGTGCTTTATATATTTTTCAAGAGTTTAGCTCCTGGTATGGAAAATTCCTTTAGGTATATACACTAACAAAGTAAGCACAAATTAAGTACAAAACAAATTCATACCCTCAACATTTGGTGTAATAGGGCAAAAATGTTCATTCCCACAATATTAAGAAACATCAACAATATGAGTTTGAATAACTAATTCATAAGGAAGAGTTTGAACTGGATCAAATCCTGGGTTTTCTTTCATCACTCCAAGTTTCTTTTCTATTTTAAACTAGTGGCAACAGAAATTTCTTTGTTCGAAAGTCAGGAATGCTGGAAGTCTTAAGTGATAGAACAGGTAGCTCGGCTTCTACTTCACGTCTCTCCTCAGGGGGAAAAAACACTGTGGATAAAGTAATTTTGTTTTTATTTCTGGAAAAATCATTTTTTCCATCAATCTTCATAATTCTCTAAAATAAACTGTTAAAAAGTTATAGGCTGGTCGACCACTTCACCCTGATTTGTGGAAAACTACACATTAATTTCAAGAACACATGGCTAATTCAAGTTTTCTTACTACTCTAAGGGTTTAAAAGTTGCTCCTAACTCTTGAATAAAAGTCTAGGAGAATTTTACAAGCTCGTGATATATTTCTGCCTCTCATCTGCAATATTTTTGAACAAAAGAATAGTAAAAGTAGTCTAGGCTCAAGAGTCACACTGCATGCCATCAAATTTATTTTTAGGGTACTGTACAATTTTAACAGTGGAAAACTTTTGTGTTGCATCAAATGCTTAAGAACCACATCTACAAATAAAGTGGAAATAAGCAGCTAAGAATTTACCTTTCATTAAGATGGAGAGAGTGACAAATATCCCTCTCTTCTTTGCTAATATGGAGTTTATTGCCCTCCCCAAATTATGTGGGACAAAGTAACCACAACTTTGGGAAGACATACAGTGAAAGGCAGAACTTGTAAATTAAAAGATGTGCTTCACATTCTAAACCACCTTAATTAAGATTTTAAAATTCAAGAGATAGGGAACTCCGATAATTAAACAAAGCAGGGAGCAGTAAGAAATACTGAACAGCAAGCAGGTCCTAAACCATATAAATCAAATAAAGACAAATCAAATAAGGACCAGAAACCATATAAATCAAATAAAGACAAACCAAATAAGGACCAGAAACCATTTTCTCCTCAGCACAGAGTTCCCCAGAATCACAAACTTGATGAACGCGAGGCACACACTCTCTCACACTCTCTCTCTCTCTCTGCTGACGCACGCGCACACAATGGAGACAGAAGCATGGAGACCCTCAGAGACAAACTTTCCATCTGTACCGTTCTACTTTCCACATAATGGAAAGGAGAGCACGGTGAGTCGTTTTTCGCACTTCTTTGCACATCAGACGGAGCAAAATTGGAGTTAGTATTGCAAACTACTAATCTCTTGCTACAATCAAAGGCAGACTGAATGAATGGGGTGTGGGGCAGGGTTGATGGGGGAATGAGCCAGGGAGGGGGGGGGTGGTCTGAGAAAAAAGTTTGAGGCATTCTGTAAAGCCTGAATGGATTAACCTTTTAAAAAGCCCTAACATTTCTCATTTCCCTTTTTCTTCCTCTCTTTTTTTTTATTAAATACACACCGACTTCCTGGGACTCAACACAGATGTGCCCTATAGGCAGCTAAAAGGCCTGGTGCTTAGTACACACGGGAGTCCTAGGATTGATATATGTTCAACACAAATAGTCCTTTTGTGGGAAAGTATTTTTGATATATGTTCAACACAAATAGTCCTTTTGTGGGAAAGTATTTTTAAAGTTACTTTTTTGTGACCATACATAAAATATGACCCATTGCTAACAAAAAGGATGAATTCCATGCATCAATTAGTAAATTGAGGCCCCAATCCACAGCGCTTTTTTACTAGAAACACAAGCTATTTACTACTCTAAACGTTTTTTCTTAACTTGAAAAAGTCTGCTTTCACATTTTTAGAAGATAATGAGGGACTGAGGCTTTAGTGTTTCTAGTCTCTGATTTGTTCATAAATGGGTTGTTTAGACTCACTAGCAAAGGAAAAAAAAGTGAATGCTTGAAAGTTAGTAGACCTGGATAACATTTAGTAGATAGCTTGAAATGCACCAATTTAAAAGCCTAACCGCCTAAAAAGTGTAGGCACACATCGCTTATTTCTTCTTGAATAAAATGAAAATATAACGGGGGGAGGGGCCTGGGTAAATCTGGAGTAAGAAGATGGGTCCCAAGCAGTAGTCCCTTGTCCAGGACAAAAAGCTTCCTTTAACCACATGCAACAGTCGTCTTGTGGGAAAGGCAGGCGGAGGGGGCTGGGGAGTCATCACCTCGGCCACTCTGACACAGGACCCTGCATTTCTCACGCCACACTATGGGCTGGGCCAGGTGGGGGGGAGCGAGACAGAACTTCGCCCTTAAGAAGCAACACCAAAAGGGGAAAAGAAGCCACCTCGCTCTTCGATCTACGCACACAGGAAGAGCCCAATTCAATGCCGCCGCCACCGACACCCCCTTGTCTTGCTCCGCCCCAACTTGTGTGTGTGCGGGGGGGCGGGGAGGGCACGACTTGCGTTTTACCCCACAAATTCCGAGACACCTCCATCTCTCCCAAGTTAAGACCTCCCACCTCCAGTCCCCAGCGGGACCACGCTCCGCAGGCGCAGGTGTCTGGATCTGGCCTATTTTTACGCTCCCTCGCCCCCCTCCCCCGCACCTCGCCGCGCGCCCGGTCCCTCCCCGCCCTCCCCACCCTCCCCGCGCAGTGCACCAGCAAGCCTAAACGCCGGGTAACGCTTCGAGCCCGACTCCCGGGTCACCTGGCCCCTGCGCCCGGCCCTGCCTTCAGGGCAGTCCCGGGGCCGCCTCTGGTCGCCGGGGACCGCGCACCGGGCTCCGGGGCAGTCACGTGGTCGGCGGAGGCGGCCTGGGCTTCCTCACCTGCATCCCGGGAACTTGGACCGCCACCGGTGAGTGGGCCATGAAGGCGACGGCTGCTCCGCACTGCTCCTGCGGCGGTGGCGCCTTGGGCTCGGACTGGCTCCTCCTCCGGGGGTAGCTCGGCGGCCCTCCCAGGCTTTTCGACCGGGGCCTGGAAGGACACACAGAAGTGAGGTGACGGGGCTGGTGGTGCGTCGCCCCGGGCTGGGGGGAGGGGGTGGGCGGTCGGCGGCGCAGCTGCCTGGGACTCAGTCTACCTTTCTGGCGCCCGCCCGCCGCTGTTGCCGCCGCCTCCGCCGCCGCTCCTCCTCCCGAACGCGGGGCGCAGCGTGTGGCGGTGGCCGGGACCTGGGCTCGAGTGATGCCGCTCGTCTGCGCCTCGCCGCTTTAGGAAGAGGAGGTGGAGGCGCCCCAGCAACCCGCCCGCCCGCTCGCCGGGCCCGGGAGGCGGTTGGGGGCGGTTCCGCCGTTGGCCCTGCCCCCGCCCTGCCGCCGGGCGGTGTCAGGAGCGCCGAGGCTCCTCGCCGTGCAGGGCTGTGGCTGGGCTCGCCCGAGCCGGCGAAGGGGCGGGCTCCCCCCCCACCCCCGCACGCGGTGAGGAGAAGCCGGGGACCGGGGGACCCGGCACAGGGCCCGGCCTGGGGAGGGAATGGAGGAGTTTGGGTGACCCCGGGGGTAGGAGGGCGTCCCAGACGCGGCCACGTTGCAGGCAGGCGTTCGAGGCTGGGGCACACGCAGCTTCAGAGACGACTTGAGTTGAAACTTGGGGAGTGTTGGAAGTCCCTCTTGGTTCCCCGATCTAGTCGAGGGTGGGGGCACGGAGAGCCGCCGAGTCGGTACCCGACTCATTCCCGCGGTCGGGTCCCCACTGGGTGGGGCGGCGCCTCTGGGTGGATCCGTAGCCGCTCGCCTGCTTTCCGGATTCCCCGCCCCCAGACTTACTTCAGGTGACTTGAACCTGAGGCTACCCCTGCTTTTTGGGCTGTCAGTTGGTGGAGGGCGGCCAGACTGGGGCTTCTCTGCCCAAGTTTGCACGTGGAAGAGACAGAGAGAGAGAGAGAGAAATTGGAAAACAGTACATCAGAAAAATTAATGAGGATGATAGAGGCATGGAAAATGAGACTGGATCATTAGCAGTACGCCTTATTTAACTCAGCATATAGGCAGCCGTGGTTTCAGCATTCCCTGCCTCCGCTCCCTCTAAAGTTCCGCTCCAGCAGGGAGACAAGTTCTTTTGAGAATACCCTAATGATAACAGCAGTAACAATGATAATAGTAACAATTACAGAAATCCCATCATGAAGGCACCTTTAGGGACCAACAGGGTTAATTACATTTAAAAATGTCATATCCAAGTGCCAATTTAAGATGAGGATGAAGTTCCTTACATTGCAGGTTGTTACAGGTCTATACCCAACACAGTGTTGGGGCTCTAGTAGACACTAAAAGTTTCTTTTGTTTCCTTTGCTGGTTTTGAATCTTTCTCAAAAGATAGCATTTTATTGTTATCAATATAATTATTATTAATGGTGTCATTTTCTTTGTGCCCGGACTGCTAAGTCCTAGATATATGTTAGCTGATTGAATCTTTACAAGGGCCCTCTGAGGTCATATTGCCTCCCTGCATACCCCCCCCCCCGCCGTTTTACAGGGGATGAAAAAGCCTTGGTGGGGTTAAATAATTTGGCCCAAATGTCACACAATTAAGAAGTGGTAGAGCTGGGAATCCAAACCCAAGTCCCTCTAACTTTTAAGATCTACTCTCTTAGCAACTGTCAAGGATACAATATAGTATTGTGAACTATAGCCACCATGCTGTACATTACATCCCCAGAGCTTACTCATCTTTTAACTGGAAGTTTGTACCCTTAGACCACCTTCACCTGTGTCCCCTCTCACCTGCCCCTGCCAACTACCAGTCTACTCTCTGTTTCTATAAGTTTGGTAGTTTTTAGATCATACGGTATTTAGTCTCTCTCTCTCTCTGACTTCTTTCCCTCAGCACAGTGCCCTCAAAGTCCATCCATATTGTCACAAATGGCAGTATTTCCTTATTTTTCACGGTTGAATAATATTCCATTGCACGTATAGCCATCACATTTCATTATCCATTCAGATGATAAAGGATATAATTGCATTCTCCTTACTCCTAGTTCCCCACCTCCAGGTCCTCACAACCTCTAACCTGATGGTAGGCCCCAATCCAGTCTTTATTTCCCACCAGCCCAGCTCATACTTAACAATGCCAGCCTGGCTAGAAACCTGCAGGGCCACCTAAACTTTGATGTCCTTAGAAGTTCCCTAGAATTCTTGGGGCACCTGGGTGGCTCAGTTGGTGAAGCATCTGCCTTTCGCTCAGGTCATGATCTCAGGGTCCTGGGATTGAGCCCCTGCATCCCACTCCCTACTCAGTGGGGAGTCTGCTTCTCCCTCTCCCTCTGCACCCCCCCCCCAGCTTGTCTCTCTCTCTCTCTCTCTGTCGCAAATAAATAAATAAAATATTAAAGAAAAAAAGAGAGAGAAGTTCCTTAGGATTCTTTTTAAAGTGCAGAGTTTGATTTAGCAAATCTGGAATGGGCCCAAGATTCTGCATTGCTAACAGTTTCCCAGGTGGTGCCAATACTTGGGTTCTCAGATGACACTTTGAGTAGCAAGGGTCTAAATCTCAAGTCCCAGCCCCATTGAACCTTCCTCATTGCTCCAAACCCTCCTTCAATACTCCTCCTCTTGCATGTTGGTGGAAGTAGTGCTCACCATTGTAGTTCTTTCTTATTTCATGGATTTCATTTGTTCCGTCTGCCCAACAAGATGATTAACTCCCTGAGGCCAGAGATCCAGCTTCTCTTAGATAAAAATTATTTAGGTAGAATGCCAGCTTTCTGCAGGCAAGATTTTTGTCTGGTTTGTTCACTGCTGTATCCTCAGAGCCTAGAAGAGTGTGTGGCACATAGTAAGCCCTCGGTAGGTATTTGTTGAATGAATGAATGAATGAATGAATGAATGAATTTCCTTTGAATTGCTCACTGAGTTTAGTGTAGTGCTAGGCAAGTAATGGGTACACTCTATGTTTTATTGATGCCTGGCTAAACTCCTGGGCACTGCTCTTGTTGAATCTTTAAGTTGTTCACTTTACTATATGTTACACTGTTAATTTTTTTGTGTCCTAAATTCTTTCCAGTTACTTTAATTTCCCAACTACCCAAGAGTGAGTTGTGTAATTTTAATAAATAAGTAAATTACGCCTATCTGAGAAATGACTTTCTCTGACATCCTTCTGAGCCAGAGTTATGTAAGAATGTGGAAGAGTGAATGCTAGATTTTGAGACCTGAACTATTGAGACATTTCCTTAAAAACACCGCTTTTGAGATCTTAGTAAATTTTCCGACCCTTGTTTAGGTCTGCTGCTATTAAATAAACTATCTGTTGTAATTATATTTGATAGAGATCACTTGAGTTGTAACATGGAGTTACTTGTGGTTTGATTATGATTTTTCATATATATATATTTCTTAATTTAAATCAATTCATGTGTGCTTTTGTTACTCCCCACCAAAAAGGACACTTGAATATTTTACTTCAAAATGTCAGCCTAGAGTCCAATAATATGTTACCATATATTCCCACAACTTGATGGACAAAGTTCCTTGAGGGGAGACACCACATCTTATGCTCTTTGGTAGCCCCATAGAGTGCAAGATTGTGCCTCAGATTGGATTTGGTACCTGCTTGATCGATGTGACCTGAGTGGCTATGAATATTTAATAACTGTATAAATGAAGTAAGATCGTATACAGATTAAGCAAAGTCAGTGAATTTCAAGTTAGACATTGTCTTTGAGCCCAACAAAACTTGATAATTTAAATTTACAATCTGTAATTCCAATTTCCTGACATGTGTCATACCCTCAGTATTAAATATTTAACTTTACCCATGTTTATAAATATTTACTGAGGGGACTGGTTCATAGCTAAAGTGTAGGTAGATAGAAATGGCCAAACTTTGATGTAGGCAATAGTGAGGTAATAATGTATTAGGGTCCTGGTTCTCAATGAGGGGCAATTTCACCTCCTGAAGATATTTTGGTTGTCACAAATGGGGAAGAAAGGATGTTATCAGGGGTGGGTAGAGGCCAGGGATGCTGCTAATCATTCTCCAGGGCACAAGACAGGCCTCACCACAAAGGACTGCCCAGCCCAAAATGCTAATGGTGCCAAGGTTTGAGAAATCATGCTCCGTACTCTTTGCATTAAGGATTACTAACCAAGAAACAGACTTGAGAAACACTGTTCCCTGAGGATTTCAGTTCAATGTGGTGGCCAGGGCAAAAAAACAAAAAACAAAAGCAAAAGAACCAACCCCAAAAGCCATCACCAACAAAAAACACTCGCAAAGATATTGGGCCACATCAAGGGAGGTACTGGAAACAAAGCAGTATTTTTATTTTACCTTTATATGAAACCATAGATCATCTTCCTCCAAAGAGTGAATACTACCTAATGAAAAATAATATTGAACAGAGAATAACTTTGAGAAAAATTTAATGATTGGCTTAAAAATATTTAATCATGGAGCAGGTTGTAATGTACTAGGCATTACCTAGGAGCCTTTAAATATGTGACCTTGTTGAGGTAAATTTGACCTCTTACTCCACTTGACAAAATTTAGAGGTAGGGTTTCACATTTTGGACTTTTAACAATTTGAGCCTTATTTAATAACTACATTGGGGGCGCCTGGGTGGCTCAGTTGGTTAAGCGACTGCCTTCGGCTCAGGTCATGATCCCAGGGTCCTGGGATCGAGTCCCGCATCGGGCTCCCTGCTCAGCAGGGAGTCTGCTTCTCCCTCTGACCCTCCCCCCTCTCATGCTCTCTCTCTATCTCATTCTCTCTCAAATAAATAAATAAAATCTTAAAAAAAAAAAAACTACATTGAAATGTGTAATGTGAATAAATGTATGAAGTGCAAGGACAAATTGATCCAGTTATCTGAATGTCTTTCAATTATCTGAATATTGGGAACGAAAGGGAATGATTTTGGTGATTTCAGAAGCTCACCGTCCAGGGATAGGAAGATTGTGATTCAAGCTGCTAGACTCTTGACTGATATTTGGAAGGATGACGTTCAGGGGTCCCTTTTTTAAAAAACATGTAAAAACATATGTGATACCTCAAATCTCCTCTTTGCTCTCTGTGGGTATCAAACTGGAAATCAGGACATAATAGTTCTTGCAGATGTTGCATCCTCACTATTGTTCCAGCAAAGTATCTCGAGAAAAACCTATAGAATCAGTTCTCGGTCAAGGAGCATTAAGCCTTTGGGGGCTTGCACAGGACTCTACCATAGTATCACTTATAACAAAAACTAGTGTCTAAGACTCAGCCTGGCTGAATTTTCTTGCTAGCTTTACTTCCTGATGCTACTGAGGGGAATAGAGCCACAGAGGAGGTGGGTGGAAGCAGATGCTGCTTAAGTGGTTTCCTGCTTGTAATATTTCTTTACATGTGTGCTTACTCACTTCAAAATATTTGCATTTAGGTACCAAAAGCATCGAGCTCATTACCTCTTGCCCTCACCGATGAGTTAGAGAACTGAGAGAGGTAAATGCAGCTCAGACAATGTCATTCCCATGTCGAGGTAGGAGTCAAAAGATGGAACGTTAAGAGGTTTCCTCTTGGTTCCAGTTGTGCTGCCTGTCTAAATTGTTCCAGAATTCCCCTGGGGATCTTTACGGTTGGACGTTAAGGCGAAGGTTCTCAGAACCCTGCATGCCCTTACTCCCAACCTCCTTGGTGGTGACGGAGACACTGCTTTCGGCACCAGTCATCCCATAACGATAGTTTTGTGTTGCCATTGGGAACATGAAGACTGGGGAGTTTCTTAGGAGAGATTCTTTGGGAGACTGGGCTCTTTGTAATGAAGTCAGGTAACTTCTTTGTGCTCTCCAGAGTGCAGGTTTTAGCCACAGGATAACCCTTCCTGTGTTACCATGAAATGATGCTGAACAACCAGTCGGGGTGATACTTTCCCCCTCTGAATTAACTTTTTAGGATGGATTGAATTGACCCCTTGTTCTTTAATTTGTAGGCTCCTCAAGAAAACAGTTCTAGTCAAAGGTGGCAGTTAAAAACCGGAAAAAAACTGGCAGTTGAGACCAAATAGGAAGTGACTATGCCATCAGCTCGCACTGAGGAAAAGGAAGTCGTTGCCAGGACCTCTAAGAAAGGCAGTTGTGTAAAATTACCACGCTTCAACTTGCTTGCTGGGGTTCTGTCACCCTGTGGTAAAAGCTCCCATAGTCTTGTTGCTGCTGTTCTCAAGAGGACATGAACAGAGCAGGGTAGTAACAGGCAGCCCTTGCAGGATGATTATCAGGGACTACCAGAAGTTTCTGCGGGCAGAAACTCAACACTGTGGACAAGCAAAGCTTCCACGCTACTCATTTTTTTTTTCCTGTGCCAAATGGAAAGTTTAAGATTAGTAAAAAGTCAGTATGTTATCCCATGAGGCCCACCACAAGGGTCCAACTGTAGACTGTAGCAGGGGGTTTTTGCTGAGAAATAGAAGACAGGATGTCTTTTTATACTTGCACTTGGGCTCCAGAGACAGCCGAGGCCACACCACCCTTCCCTTTTTTCTTTTCTTTCTCCTCTGTTCTTTTCTTTCTCACATATTTCTTGAGTACAGTGCTAGGGACTGTGCTAAGTGCTAGGAATACAAAGAAATGCAAGGAGTGTGCTTTCTTGCAGGAGAACGCCATAAAAAACAAGGAACACTCAGAGTGTTACATGATTATCATAGCACTACGTTTAAAAATGCTACAGCAACAGGCACCAGAGAGAAATACATTTGAGCTGTGTAGATCCTGGAAGGCTTCACAGAAGAGGTGACATTTGAACTAAGCCTTGAAAAGTGGGTAGGAGGTAGCCAGGAAAAGTCATGGGAGAGGGAGTAGAGAGAGCATTCCAGATAGAAAGAACAGCACAAACAAATGCCTAAGCCAGGCATGCGTATCCCCCATCACCTGATGATCCAGTTGAAATCTACATACTGTGCTCCATTTTGTAGAGATTCTGATTTTATAGATCTGAGGCGGAGAAAGGGCATGTGTATTTTATTAAAACAACAACAACAAACCCCCCCCCAAAAAACAGGGCGCCTGGGTGGCTCAGTCGGTTGAGCATACAACTCTTGGTTTCGGCTCAGGTCATGATCTCATGGGTTGTGGGATGGAGCCCCGCGACCAGTCTGCTTGAAAGATTCTCTTCCTCTGCCCCCCCATAAATAAACAAATCTTAAAAAAAAAGAACAACTCCTTGGGTGATTATGATGTGTCCCTCTTGGTTATGATTCACTAGCTTAGAGAAATGACAAGCTTTCTTGGAGGACTAGCTGGTAGTTTGGTTTAACAGGCAAAAATACAGAGTACATGAAGCATCCTAGTAATGAGGTTGGAAGGGGAAGTGAGGGGCAGACGGTGAGCCTAGTGTGCCTTGTTAAAGACTTTGGACTTGATCCTGTAAGCTCCTAGGAGTACTGAGTGGTTTTAAGGAAGAGAGGAATTTGCTCCAGATTGGTATGTTCAAAAAACAAAAACAAAACGCCTCTCTGGGTAGTACATAAAGGATAGATTTGATATGGGAGAGGCTGGAGGCAGAGGGGCCTATTTAGAGGCCATTAGGAGGCCAGTGTAATAGTACAGGAGAAGGACTGAGTTAAATTTATGGCTATGAGAATGAAGAAGGGGATAGATTCCAGAAGCAATTTAGGGGTGGAATCAACAGCATTCAATTGATTGGAAGTGGCCAGGACCAGAAGGAGAGGTTTAAATTGCCAGAGACCTCTAGCTTAGGGAAATGGGTAAATGTTGATGCCTGGAGCTGAGCCAGGGAATATGGGAGGAGGACCAGGTTTGGGGAAAAGATAAGGAGTTCAGTTTGGATGTGCTGAGTTTGAAGTGTCTGTCCGATACGCAAGCGCGGATGTCCAGAAGCTAGTTAAAAATAACAAGAGGTCAGATTGCAAATATAGATTGAGAATTGCAGAGAAGAATCCTTTGTAACCTGATGGCAAGTCATCAATAAAGGACATAAAAAGTAGAAAGCAAGTTGGAACCGTTCACTTCCTATTTAGAGAGTCACTTCTTGAATAATTGTCCCATGTTTTGGTCCAGTGAGAGGCTGCCTGTGCCTACTGACTTCATATCTATCTGCAGAAAGCATACCATTTTCTTCAAAGTAGTGATTATTAATCTCATCTCTATAATATTATATCACTAAATATTTCTGCTGTGTCCCTGCATACATAGATTGCCCTTTCAGTGCGCGATAATGACAGCCAAGAAAAGAGTGGAGTAAAGGACAGGAGTGACGTGAAGAGATCTGAATGCTACGTTCCCAGGTTTTCTGGGATGGTTTTCTTGCATGCAACTGTAAAATAGATTATTGTGCACCAGAGCAGTTTGTATTATATTTCCCCTCCTACACTCAAAAGAAAATGAGGTGGGAGATGACATGCATGCCTGGTTTCATGAAGCCAACTTAGTGTCTTCTACAGTGGAAAGAAAAACAGGAAGAATTTATTGCAATCTAAAGCACAGATTACTGGCAAAGCCATGTTATTTGCCTGCTGTGAAAGTGCACAGCAACTTTAGTTAATATTTCTCCCAATTTTTCAGAACCATTCATACTATTCTGGTTCTCCCATTCTTTCTGTGCTATTGACCTTTTATGAAACTTCACACATCCCTGTAGTTTACCATATGTGAAGGTAAGCATTCAAGTGGCTAAATGCCAACTTGAAATTAACATAGATAAATCATGCTTTTCATATAAATTGGGAAAATAGCGGTAGACATTTACAATCTGAAATCATGAAAGCAGATACAAATAGATTATATTCTAAATGTTTTGTACAATGCATTTTATTATGTGTTTGGGTTTTTCTCAGGTGTTGCAAGAAACTGAAACATACCAGCTCTTAAATTTTAATGTTACTTTTGCATCTGACAATATACAGATTCCTGCTATGCAAATATAGAGAAATGAGTGCTTACTATGTTGTGAAGGATGAATTTAGTTCATGAAATATATACTTAAAAAAAAAGATATTTTCTTATTTTTTTCCAGACCCTCAAAGCATAAAAAGGTTATTGCTGTATGGAAAGGTCATTTATATGAACAATAACAGATGAAACGGTGTCTGGGTTGTAAAATGTTGAGTTATTGAATATGTTTCCTAGTAAAAAGGTAAGGTATTCCGTGTGAGTATGCGTAACAACACACTTCAGTATTGCTCTTCCACTCCAGTTCTGCACCTAGTAAATGAGATATAAAGTAATTCTTTCGTTGTCCTTTTTAAAGCAGGAGCCCAAGCCCAACTTGTATTAATGTAACTAGAAAATTAGGTAATTATAAGAGCTATCTATCATTCATGTAATGCTTGCTCTGTGTCGGGCATGCTTGCAATTTACATATATTTCCATGTCATTTTCACCACAACTCCATGGGCTTGGTACTACTATCATATCATTCCCATTTTATAGGTGACAAAACTGAGGCACAGAGAGACAAAGTATCTCATCCAAGGTAGGATTGCCAGATAAAATATAGGATGCCCAGTTAAACTTGAATTTTATTTTTTTTAAAGATTTCATTTATTTATTTGACAGAGAGAGCACAAGCAGGGGTAGCAGCAGAGGGAGAGTGAGAAGCAGGCTCCCTGCTGAGCAGGGAGCCCAATGTGGGGCTTGATCCCAAGTCCCCAGGATCATGACCTGAGCCAAAGCAAGACGCTCAACCCACTGAGCCACCTAGGCTCCCCCTAAACTTGGATTTTAGATAAGTGATGAATAACCCTGCATGAGACATACTTATACTGAAAAACATTATCTAAAATTCAAATTTAACTGGCTGTCCTGTATTTTTACTTGCTCAATCTGACAACTCTTCAAGCCAAGGTCATTTAGTTCTTAAGGAGTAGAGCTGGAATTTGAACCAAGGGAGTGTGACATCAGAATTTATGCTTTTAACCACTATGCTTCTACTGATCATAAGAAATGGAGGGTAGAGAGCTTCATTTTCTCTATGTGGGCTATTGAAAAAAATCATGACTAATGAATACCTCATGGGCAAGATCACAGGTCTACAAGTTTGAATTTCTTTTAATTTACTCTGATTGTTAATATCATTTGGGTGCAGCATTTTTAGTGAGAATTTTTGTTCTAAAAGTAAAAAGATTTGTAACGTTTTGAACTAATTTTTCCTTCCATGCTGTCCAATAGTAGAGGTTAAAGAAAAATTGTGCTTCACTATAACGAATGGAATTAACTGATAAGTACTGTTGTTCAAAACACATTTTTCTTCCTTCACAAAGCAGCTTTGTGTTGTTTATAAAGAGTAAGGGCTTTCTTTCAGGAAGAGCTTTCTAAAAGAAAAATATAAGATCTGTTTACTCACACCATTTTCTTCTTACTTTGAAATTTTTACTCTAAAACAGGCTAAGGGGCATCTACTTTTTGAAAGGTAGTACAATTTAATGGGGACAAAATAAACACAGGCTTTGGAGCCAGACAGACTTATTAGCTTTGTGAACTTGATGTCTGGGCCTCCTTTTCTTCATCTGCAAAATGGGAGTTATTAATGCCTCCTTCGAATGCTGACAGGAAGGATTAAATGAAATGATGAACATAAACTGCTCTACTGTGCTGTCTGGTACAGAACTGACCGTTCATGAATAGTGGCACTTCCCGTCCCCTGTCCATTTGCCTC
>NC_138385.1:16425590-16487344 GCF_054177405.1 Leptonychotes weddellii
GCTCAGAAGTTACATAGCAATCCGGGGTCGAGTCAGCTGGAATCCAGAGTGCCTAAAATGTTTTCCTTCATTCCGTAATTTCTTTTTTTTTTTGAATCCCTAACATGTTTAGGTTACAACAAAAAATTACAGTGTGATTTTTTTTTTTAAAGATTTTATTTATTTATTTAGAAAGACAGAGAACACAAGCAGGGGGAGGGGCAGAGGGAGATGGAGAGAATCTCAAGCAGACTCCAGTGCCCCTCCAGGGTCTCCATTCTACAACCCTGAGATCACGACCTGAGCCAAAGTCAAGAGTCCGTCGCCCAACCGACTGAGCCACCCAGGCGCCCCTACAGTGTGGTTTCTGCCCGTAGAGATTAATTGCAAGGATTTTTAGCGTGTTTTTTTTCTCTTTAATAATGAGAATATTCTTAGAGTTTCAGGTTAGGGTTTATATACTTTAGTCTCATGGGGAAACTCACCATGGACACCTCTGAGGGACACAGAGGGGCATAAAAAGAGATGGCAAGGGCAGGGAAATTATGTCATCAAAGCCTTTTCCTGTGTATACGTGCGTGCCTGTGCATATGCATTGGAGCAAGGAGTGGTGATATATAACGAAGGGAAAATACAAAAATAAGTGCAGTTAGGGTCAAGTACAAAGTCGCCATCAGATTAGGAAACAGGTAACATTGCTATTGAAAAAAATCTATTCTGAGAGGTGGTATATAGTGTGCTTAAGAACATGGACTGTGGAGGTGCTCCTGGGTGGTGTAGTCAGTTAAGCGATGGACTCTTGGTTTTGGCTCCGGTTGTGAGATTGAGCCCCACGTGTGATAGTGCCCCGCGTATGATCAAGCCCCAAACATATTAGCATGAGCCAAAATAAGAATTGTACTCAAATTGTTAAGAGACCAAGAAATGGAAAATGCATTTGGCAGAAACTTTTTTAGGCCTCAGTTTCCTCATTGTAAAAGGAAGAGAATTGGGCCATCTGTAAGGTTCTTTCCAGCACTGACATTTAATGATTATATAAAAAAAATTCTTAAAAAGCAAAATCTGAAACTCTCTGAACAGTTGTTTTATAGCTAAATAATAAATCTAAAGTCATAGTCAAACATGACCTTTCAGAAGGAAGGCAGCAGGGTTTCTGTGAGGGAAAATCACGTCTGACTAATCTATTAGCGCTCCTCAAGAGAGTAAATAACATATGGATGAGGAAGAACCAGGGGATATAATTTACATAGACTTAAGGGCGCCTGGGTGGCTCAGTCATTAAGCATCTGCCTTCGGCTCAGGTCATGATCCCAGGGTCCTGGGAACGAGTCCTACATTGGGCTCCCTGCTCAGCAGGGAGCCTGCTTCTCCCTCTCCCTGCTTGTGCTCTCTCTCTGATAAATAAATAAAATCTTAAAAAAAAAGAAATGGAGGGTAAGAAAAAGTGGGTGCTTCTGTGGACGGAGAAGTGTCAGCATTAAGGTATACACAGTGGTATTTCTGTGTTTGTAGCTGGCACTAAGCTCTTCTCAGTTGTGAAATGCCAAGTGGACATAGCATAAATGGCAAGAAAGTCTCTCAAAATTGGGGGAGTGGGAAAAAATGAACAGTAGATTATCTCAGCAAGGTAAAGCATTCTACAGAAAAAAAACCAAAACACCCTAACTGTATCATACAAATGATAAGACTGTTGTCATTCATGGCTCAGGGAAGAGATCTAGGAGTCGCAGATATTTCTGGAACAATTTCAGCTCACTGCACCATTTTGGCCAGAAAGGTCAACAAAATTCTGTGTGTCCATAGAAAACAGACTAGAAACAGAATGATACATTATCCTGTTTTTGAGAAAAAAATTAAGAACCTGGGGCAGGAACACAATGTTTAATTCAGGGGGCCATAAATCAAGAAAGGCAAAATGGAACCCAAGAGTTGGGCAGGCAGAACAACGGAATGAGAAGACTCAAAGTATTAGGAGTTTTTAACCCAAAAAGATAAAGATTTGAGGCAATGGCCAAAGTCCGTACTAATACTGGCACTACTAATAATAACTGCTTATTTAGTACTTCCTGTGTGACTTGACATGTCCTGAATCATTCAATACCTATTACCCCTATGAGGTGGGTCCCCCTATTATCCACAGTATAAAAGCATCATGAAGGGTATGTACAGAGTAAATAATGATCAAAGCTGTTTACTGGATAGAACTCAGCACAGACCTTAAAACTCAGAAGAATCAAGTTCAAGACAAACAAAAGGCAGTGAGACTCCATGCAGTGGGTAGTAAAACCTAGGGAACTCGCCACCTCAAGCAACAAGTTGAGGTGAAAACAGATTCAGGAAGGATTTAGGCTATATTTGTAGAAGATAAAACCATGATAGCTTACTAAGAGAATCTTGTGAAATGTCTTTAGCCTTTGAGGTTGTCATTAAGGAGGCCAACCACACCCTCTCCGCTCCTGCTGCCAACAAGTCTCTGAGTCCTCCTATAAAAATTCGGGGCTCGATGGACCAGAAATTTGGTCAAGTGTGGCTTTTCCTTTTTAATTATGACCTAAGTAGGGGAATGGCATGTGAATTCCTTGTGGGTATTTCATGATGGTTGTACTTTAGCCTATACTTGAGCCTGTTTTCATTGATAGCCTAACATGCACTGAATCTTATTGAAAGCAAAGCTTTGCCATGTAGAAATGGAATCTTTTTTTTAAAAAAAATTACTTGCAGAAGAATAATTTGCCCGAAAGAGAGTAGGTGGAGAGTTTTCCTTTAACACCCATTCTCCAGCCAGCATTCATTTGGGGTATTTCATGCCCATTATTTCTTTAAGAAATTCCATTTCAGAGAAAATACATTTCACACAAGGAAAAACAGAAAAATATCTTAAAAGAGTATCCCTGTATAAAAACCCTCCCATGGGGCGCCTGGTTGGCTCAGTCAGAGGAGCATGCAACTCTTGATCTCGGAGTTGTGAGTTTGAGCCCCGTGTTGGGTATAGAGATTACTTAACAAAACAAAAACAAAAACAAAAAACAAAAAAGAAAAAAACAAGACAGCCCTCCCGTGAAAACTTACACAGTATCTTCTCTGTCACACCAGTGCTCAAAAAACCCAGGGACGGAGCCATCCAGGCCTGCTCGGGGCTTCTTCTGTCTTCATGGTGTAACATGGTTAGTTTCCACAAAAGGCACCCATGTCCTCGGTTGGCTTGGTGACCTCTACCTTATTGAAATACTGTATGTGCTACAGGCACACCATGAAAAAGAAATGGGGAAGAGAAGAAAGAAAGCTTAAGAGTGAACGTCTAGTTCACAGAGAACTCACCTTATCTGTGGGAAAGAAGTATGAAAAGAAAAAAGAAAACAACTGGAAAGCGGAGAAACAGAGAAAGGGCAAAGTACAAATGAAAAGATAGGATTGTTCTGAAGTCAATGGAAATCATTTCAAAAGCGAGAGAGGACGACATGTGGATTTCAATTCTAATATGGATAATTGGGCCATAGCAAAATGACGAAGGTGTATAATCCTTTGAGCTCTCC
Source organism: Leptonychotes weddellii (assembly GCF_054177405.1). Classification (NCBI taxonomy): domain Eukaryota; kingdom Metazoa; phylum Chordata; class Mammalia; order Carnivora; family Phocidae; genus Leptonychotes; species Leptonychotes weddellii. The sequence continues at coordinate 16,429,103 of NC_138385.1, forward strand.
TACTTCTCACAGCAGAGTCTCTGCGCTCTGGCCACTCCCCTGACCCTGACCCTGTGTCCCCTGGCGGCCCAGAAGCCCATTTCGGCAGTTAGTGGCTGAGCCAGTACTCCCCCAGGCTGTGCCCTGGTTCTGGGCTTTTCTCACCTCTCTGGATCCAGATGTATCTGTGTTTTGCCCATTTCGTTACCCTGCTGGAGAACATCTTCATCTTAATAGAGACTACTACTTATTAAATACGGCTCTCTACTTGGCAAGTGCAAGTAGAGAGAGAGATTCGGGGAGCAGAGCCCTCCCCACACCCTCAAATAACAGGTGAAAAGCCAACAGCCTTTTGTCTCCCAGGTAACCACACTGACCATAGGTTTCCTCATCTGTAGAAAGGAGACAATTAGGCCTTTTGTTTCTGTTACAGTTGACAACACTTTCACATACATTTACCTGTTGGATCCTCCCGGCCACCCTCTGAGGTTAAGGATTATTTCTCCATTCGACAGACAAGGGAACTGAAGCTCAGTGAGGTTAAGTAACTCGTCCTGGGACGATATGTGAAAGGTCCAGTGCATGAGGAGGAGACTCACGGTTACAGAAGCTGTGCAGACTGTGGTGCCTGGCACAGAAGCTACTCAACCATGTGGAGGCAGTGTGATATCAAGGTTGTGCGCATGGGCTTTGGAGTCAGACATCTAGGTATGAATCCTGGCCTGTCCCTTATGATGTGGCATCCCTTTGGCAACTCCCTTCTCTGACTCTACATTTCTTCTTTTGGAAGATGCAGCTAAGAATGTTACGAGGATTAAATGTAACGCTGAGTGTAATGCACTTAGGACAGGGTAGAGCACGTGAGCAACAGGCAAAAGATGTGGAAGCTCCTGAAATGATGGTTAGTAGTAGTAATACTTGGCACACATGCTAGCCCAGAACATGGAGTCCACTGGCCCGAATGTAGAGTTAGCCACTAGAGACCAGGCCATAGGCAAACAGAACCAAACATGGCTGACACAAGGAGAGAAAGAGGAGGCTGTGTGCTCTGCAGGGGGGACTGGTCAAGGCTACCCAGGACTAGGTTGCGGTTTCCTTAGAACAGTGGTTCTCAAACTTGAGCCGGGATTAGAATCACCTGAAGGCTTTCTTAACCGACGGATGGCTGGGCCTCACTCCCAGAGTTGCTGATTCAGAAGGTCTGGGATGGGGCCTGAGAATTTGCATTTCTAATGAGTTCCTTCGTGTTGCTGATGCTGACCTCCGGAGCCCACTTTGAGAATCACTGTCTTAAAATAGAGAATCCTGTCCAGTTCTAGGCATCAGAGTTTCCTTGCTTTTGTCTCCTTTTCTCAATAAAAATCCACTTGAAAAATGCCTCCCCTGTTCTGGCAGAAGAAAGGGAATTGCCCATCACCGGTCCAGGAGGGCCAGCATAGTGAGAGGACTACTGGAAAGCAAGGATGACGGTGTCGATGGTGGCCCTGGCTAGAAGACTGGGGGCAGCCTTAGAGTAGAACAAAGGTCAAAACTCAGATGGGAAAGAGTCAGAGACAGCTGTGATTACGGAACCTTTCACAGCTTGGATTTTCCCTCACAAGCTGTTTCTTACTTAAGCTTTTTATCCCTTTTATAACTACTACTATATTTGGGCTGGGGGGTGGGGAGAAGGGGGGGTGGTGGGAGAAGGATTCACTCTAGTTTCTTCTTGCACTTTTCCTACTTCCTTGTTTTACTCTTTGTCAACCACAAGGCCAGTACGAACTTCTTGCAGGGCCTAAAGCAGCGTGCACAGATGATGGCAGCCTGAGCAAAAAGTTTAACAAAATTAGACATCTCTCTTAAGGCAAAATACGTGCTCTGTGCTCTGTATCATGTTACAGCAAATTCGAAAAACCAAGGGCTGGATTCCAAGTCACCGCCTGGCAGTTGTCAGTAACTAAGCCTCTGCTACCTGTTAAACACAGTTAATGAAGCAGTCTGTGTTTATAGATTAGAGGATTTGTCTTTGAAAATAGTAACCCAATAGAATAAGAAAGATGGATAGCCTTGTATTTAGATTTTGGGATTAGAAATCATCTGTCCCATGAATTCCAAGGGGGCGAAAGAGCTTGTGGCCTCACTTACCGAGAATGTCTATTTCTAGTGCAAATCTCCAGAAACTGAAACACAAATAGGAAACTCTGCTATAATTATAAGAATGTAAGTTTCTTTAGCTCTTGAGGCAGAGATACTTTAGATTAGGGATTCCATATAAGGTGTCCGGGCCTGTTCAGTGCCTTTAAGCTATCAGGTATTTGCCTGTACCAACCTGCCCACATTACATGAAAACAGGCCTCCCTCATTCTTTCAGAATTCATGGCTTCTGTCCTGAACCATTCACCCCAGCTTATCTCACATTCATTCCTAACCCTTCCTCAGTCTGTTCTCATTTCTGACCTCGTGACTCATTTTTCCTCTTACCACCTTGCCTCACCCTGGGACCTGGCACTTGCTATTACTTCTTCGACTTGAGCCTTTTGCAGTCCTCTTTGGCCAATAATCAGATTCTCCACTTGGCTAGACTGTGGGTGGCATCCATGAATGAGTGCCTTGAACTGGGGACCAATCCACTTCCTGGGACTTTTACACGGGCCCCCGTAGAAGGTACCCCTGCCTGATACACTGAGTCCTGAGAGCAGAACACAGACTTGAGAGATTTGTGGCTCCCTGATAATGCTCTCAGAAGGAACAGAAAACAAATGGAAAGGAAGGAATTTGATTGCCCAACCACTATCTACCGATGAGCCAACTGAATTTCTATATTGCCTAAAGTAAATGAGGAAGAAAAGTGATGGTTTATAGCATCTACTCTTTAGTAGTTCTTGCTTCTCAGATGTGAAGAATTATTATTTTTTCCTCTCCTTCATATCCGCCTGCCCCCAGCATCCCACCCATCGATCGATTGCCAAGACTCATTAAGTCTACTCTCCATAATGTCTCCTGAATTCATCATCTCTTGCCTGAACTGTCTGCAGTAGTGTCCTAATAATTGGCCTCCCTATGGCCAGTGTCTCTTTCTCCCCATCCCACTTTTCCATGCTTCTCATCCCCTGCCTACCCATTCTTCACACCTCTGCCAAAGTCATCTTTGTAAAACACAGATTTGATCATGTTACTCCTCCTCTTAATACTTTTCATTCCCATGTATGTGTCGGATTGTTATTATATATATGATTCTGGTTTTCTAGAAAACAGAAGCTTCTAATTATGAAATAGTATTGATCTATATCTGTACTGTGTTTTAGAGTGTTTTCACAGCTAAAACATCAATCCTGTGACTCAGCTCTTATTTTATCTCTATATTTGAGGAGAGAGTATAACTTTTATGTATAGTGAATGGTACATAGCATGCGGCAGGTATTTACAAATTATGTATTGGATCTGTTTGGCTAAGTGAGTAGGTTAGGTCCTCTTGAAAAAAAGTCGAACTTTCAGTTCCAGAGAGTGAATTTGTTAAATCTTATTCGGATGCTGGCAAATCTCAGTTGTTTAGAGCATGTAATTACTGAGGTCAAAGTTGGTGGTTCAATTCCCATTTGTTTAAGTTAGCCTCATTCGGTTTCATGGACATAGTTTGTAACCCTAACCTCAGCCAGCTATTTCACAATTGCAGGTCCCAGTGGAACATGGGTAACAGAATATGGATAAATCTACACCATGACTGCATCCCTGTTACTTGAAAACTCAAATATAATGCTAACTCCTTAGTGTTATATAGGGCTTTGTATATTCAGTTACACAAAGAAGTTTTAGTAATAATCATCTAGACAAAGAGACAATATGATTCTCCAAAATGGTACTTTGAGGACCCCAAAGAAAGCTTAGCAAATATCTCATTCCAATAGTAATTTCCTAAATATACAATTCCTGTCCAATAATGCTAATGCCACCTCAAATGATGACTTGGACAATAATTTTTAACATGGCTTCAGATAAATCCTGTAGTAATCCCACATACGATTTTCTACATTTTCTCTCTCTCTTTTTTTTTTTAAAGATTTTGTTTATTTGACAGAGAGAGAGAGACAGCGAGAGAGGGAACACAAGCAGGGGGAGTGGGAGAGGGAGAAGCAGGCTTCCCGCTGAGCAGGGAGCCCGATGCGGGGCTTGATCCCAGGACCCTGGGATCATGACCTGAGCCGAAGGCAGACGCTTAATGACTGAGCCACCCAGGCGCTCCTACATTTTCTCTTGAATGACTAACAAACTAGTGTACTGCTTATACTAGCTTTCTCATTCAGAGATGTGATGAGCAGCACGCTCAGCCCATGTCCAGATGGCATGACAAATATGGTAGCACCGAGAAGACCCTGACTTGAAATTTTCGGGTCCCCTCTTATTGATTCTGGGTTAAGGTAAGATTCCTTTGTGCAAATGCAGATATCTCTGAAAGGAGTAATAAATCATTGTCAGTCATTAGCATCCAGGTATAAATTAATTTTATCAGATCCTTTCCATCAAACACCTAACTGAAAGAGGTGCCTTAAGAAAGATACCCGTCTGGTATATATCAGTGGGAATATAGTGGAGGCTGAGGTTCATATTCCCAAAGAACAGACTTAGGTCCGATCCTGAGGCACTATGAAGACACAGGATAGGACATGTGGGGATGAAGTAGGGAGGTTCCTAGAAGAGAGAAGCAGAACAGTACCAGAAGACAAGCTTCTCTTGCAGATCTATTTGGCTTTCAGCCAGTAGTAATAAGAATACGTGAAATGGTATCATATAAACAGCATTCTATAACGGTTAAGAAACCAAGTTCTGGCATCAGACAGACTTGGGTTCAAATTATAGATCTGCCACTTTCTAGCTATGTGGACTTGGGCAAATTTCTAATTGTTCTGAGCCTGGATTTGCTGATCTTTAAAGGTAATAATAGTACGTACCATGCAGGGTTGTCTTGAGAATTAAATGGGATAGTTCATGTAAAGCACTTAGTGGAATGTCTGGGATGCCATAAGTGATCAAGAAATGTTAGCTATTACTATATAAATAAAAATTTAAGGTTGTATTTTATTCTCAAATATATATAATATATTCTTTATGGACTACTATTTCAGTGTATTTAGATTTATGCCACCTCAACATAAAAACTCTAGCAAATTTCTTTGATGCTGGAAAGAAATAAACCTGAAATAACATAAGAAATAAGCCCAACAAATACACGAGGATGGGAGGGTCCCTGTATTCCAACAGAGACCCAAAAGCCATACTTTGGAAAGATGAGGTCTAATCAAATGTGTGTAGTTGACAACTGAATTGGTACCATGAGAACTCAGAGCAGTGTAGAAGGGCAACAGATGAAACAGAGCTAGAGGCAGAAGCACACATTACCTATTCACATAGAAACTGTGTGTGTGATCTCTGGTCAACTGTACAAACAAGATGTGGTTTCCTTCACAAAAACCATTTAGAGGAAGGCAGTGGAAGTGCAACCCCTTTTCAAGATAGGAGTTTAGGGGCAAGACGTCACTGGTGACCAACTCAAAGGTCATGTTTATTATTATTCATGTAGACTTTTAATTGACAGTTCAGAGAAAATAACATTTGTGTTCGTGTCCTCCTTGGGCCTGAGGACATTCTTCTTGTTCAGAATCCACTGATTAGCTGGTATAAACAAATCTCAAATCACCAAGTTACAACTGTTGCTTTTTTAGGACATAAACAACGAGTTCTTACCTATGTGACTGAAAGCAGGCCAAAGCAGTAGGTTTGAGGGAATGTTAAAAGTATGGCTGTTAACTGTCACCTGCACAATAACCCCTGACAGCCATTTCCTGCTTGGCAGCATAGGGGAGAGGGCTGGAGGGTGTGGGTGACTGACTTGTCATCTTGACTCGTCATTATGCCTTGAATAAGCCCTTCTGCCTACCTGTACTGCACAAGCAACATTTTCTTTAATTATGAGAGACATAGTGTCAGTAACTGGTTCTAAGGAAAAAGGTCAGGGTTTGGTTCTGCTACATTCAAAAAGTGAGTTTTCAAGTCAACGGGATAACAATTAACATTTGTATGTAGCCCCTTCCAGCATGTAAAGCACATTTTCCTGCATGATTTCATTTAACTCCTACAACAGATCTGTGCGGTAAGTCATAGCTATTTTTGCTTCTCCTGTGAGGAAACCGAGTTTCCAGGGAGAGAAGCCTTGCCCCAGACCTCACAGCTAAGTGACAAACATTCTAGCATTGACTCCAAATTCTGGGCTCTTGACTTCACAGCTGATCTCAATGAACACTATCACTGTCTACCGGGGTTCCCTGTCTGACCTCTCCTTCTACTAGTCATGAGATGCTATTCATTTTACCCCCGTAATACTTCTCAAATCTATCCACTATTGAGCTTCCTGTCCCCACTTCCATGGCCCTAGCCTAAGGCATCATTGTTACTCACCTGGATGATTGTAGTAGTCTCCTAACTGGTCTGCTCATAATTGTCTGATCTGTCCTACCTGTGGCTGCTAAAGTGGGCTATTTAACAGTGCAGATCGGAACACAACACTCACTTGATTGTAAACCCGTTGATGGCTCCTCAACACCTAATTCCTTAGCATGGCCCTGCCTCATCTCTTCCTTCTTCTCCTTCTTATACACTGTATGCTCTGGCTAGAACTAGCTCTCTTCTCCTCCTTGAACCTCTCAGGACCTCTCTTGTTCTGTGCTTTTCACAGAGGGGAACATTTCTACAGGTTGTGCTCTATTATCACAGGGAGTCGAAGCCATAAGCAGGAAAACCACTGGCATCACATTCTGTTTAAGTGTAAGGGGAGACTTGGCAGTGCTGACCTGGGAAAGGCAGCCCAATGGGCAGCACCAAATGTCCACCTTGATTTATTCAAACTTTGACAGGTTAAATGAAAAGCAAGGGTGCTTTCTTCTCCTCAATGAAAATAATGGATATGGATTCCCTTTAAGAATTCCAGATAAAGTATTCCACCCATGGGACACCCCAGCCAGGTAGAGTTCTTCCTCCTAACACTTGGAGGAATTTAGTTTCAGTTTCTGAAAATTGCAATTTCCAAAAAATTGGAAATTTTTTTTTTCTCCTGTTGTCTACCTTATTATATAGGAGCAGCCTTGAACAAATGTCTTCAATGATATATTCTAACCCTGATGTAGTGCTCCCATTCATCTTCATTTAAACTCTTGTTATGGCATTTAACAAGTTTGGCTGTAATTATTGATTTACATGTTCATCTGATCCACTGTACTCTGCAATAAGGGCCAAAGACTTGTCTGATGAAATATATACCCAGCCTTTCTGCCTACGACAACATTTGGAACATAGTAGGGAGTAAAAGCTGTTTATTACGTGAAACTCATAAGCAGTGATTCATTATCTGCCATATGCCCAACTCTGTGACATGTAGGGAGGTACTAGATCCAAGCCTCACTGAAAAGAGAATTATGCAATTCATTTTGCTAAGGAGCAACATACGACATTTTATAATTGAGATATTGTGTGGTGCCGACTGAAAGTCTATAGCAGTTCAGGAGAAGATTTGAAACTAGGGAGGCACCTTTTCCCTTTAGAAACGATGATTGCGGGCGCCTGGGTGGCTCAGTCGTTAAGCGTCTGCCTTCGGCTCGGGTCGTGATCCCAGGGTCCTGGGATCGAGTCCCACATCGGGCTCCCTGCTCCATGGGAAGCCTGCTTCTCCCTCTCCCGCTCCCCCTGCTTGTGTTCCTGCTCTCGCTATCTCTCTCTCTGTCAAATAAATAAATAAAATCTTTAAAAAAAAAAAAAGAAACGATGATTGCTTATGAAGGGCCAACAGCAATTGAATATTTGCCATCTGGCAACTGTCACAGTACTCATTGTAAATCAGATTTGATAAACCCAAGTCCTTTTAAAGGTGAAGGTGTTTTCTGTTATTTAGGGAGCAATATCATCCCCCAGGAGACTGACTCAAGGAAAGTACTTAGAAACTGAAACTAAATTCCTCCAAGTGTTAGGAGGAAGAACTCTACCTGGCTGGGGTGTCCCATGGTTGGAATACTTTATCGGGAATTTTTTTTTTTTTTTAAAGATTTTATTTATTTGACAGAGAGAGACGCAGCGAGAGAGGGAACACAAGCAGGGGGAGCGGGAGAGGGAGAAGCAGGCTTCCCATGGAGCAGGGAGCCCGATGTGGGACTCGATCCCAGGACCCTGGGATCACGACCCGAGCCGAAGGCAGACGCTTAACGACTGAGCCACCCAGGCGCCCACTTTATCGGGAATTCTTAAAGGGAATTCGTATCCATTATTTTCATTGAGGAGAAGAAAGCACGCTTGCTTTTCATTTAACCTGTCAAAGTCTGAATAAATCAAGGTGGACATTTGGTGCTGCCCATTGGGCTGCCTTTCCCAGGTCAGCACTGTCAACACTGCCCAGTGTCTCCCCTTACACTTAAACAGAATGTGATGCCAGTGGTTTTCCTGCTTATGGCTTCGACTCCCTGTGATAATGGAGCACAACCTGTAGAAATGTTCCCCTCCACTCTCAGCTAGCTGACTGGGAAGCTACGTGTCTTCCCTCAAAAGTAAATCCGAATTGTCTTGAAAACACGGATGTGCTGTGGGAGATGCTAGGTGGGAGATGTCATTCAAGAAAACCGAATCAACAAATCTTTATTGAGTACTGGCTATGCTTAAAGCCCCGTGCTTATTGTGGTATGTGACATGTGGAAGCATAAGCCATGGTCCTTGCTCTTAAATTGTTTAATTAGGTGGCAGAGGGGTCCCTTTACCTGGATCAGGGATGGGGGGAGAAAGTGACGTTGACCCTCAGTTGGCGTGTGATGAAGAATTAACTGAGGCATTTTCAGAAAACTAAAAGAGCAGATAAGCTATGATAGGAAAATGTAGGCTGGGGGACAGGGATTGGTTGAAGAGTGAAGAAAGGAAAAAAGGAAGATCCAAAGCAAAGGATTCTAGATGCATGGTAGTGGGTAATGTCAGGCAGAACCTCCTAAGACAGAGAAGTACATAGGAAAGTTCATGGAGAGAGCAAGGCCTATGTCATAGGCTGGGGAAGGGAGGTAAAAAGAAGCATAATTCATAGAACAGAGTAGTCAGAATGTACCAGCTGTGTTGGTAATGAGGATGCAGACTGTATACATAGAAATGGGTTTTACCAGAAGCAAATGGGTTCCATCTAGGGTTCAAACAAAAAGTACCTTACCCCTCCAGAAACCAGAATGAGAACCAAAGATAATAGATCCAGTCTGGACCGGAGAGTAGAAGTAAAGTGAACCAATCAGAATCCCATCACTCTGAGAAAAGACCTGTGGATTAGAAAGGAATGCCAGCAGATGGATCCTGAGTAGAATCCACCCATGGCTTACATCCAAGCAAAATGAGTCACCTGACCTGTACCTGGAGAAACTTTACTGGTATATAGTACATAGCTTGGAATTTCTTTACAATAGAGAGATACATAGTTATAAACTTAAATTACTTGTTGTGTTGGTCCTCAGTGGATAATATGGAAGGAGAGGAATGCTGGTGGAAAATCTGGATGGTCTGGTGAAAATGGGGAACCTATAACTCTGAATAAAGAAATCTCTAGCCTCATCACACATGGTGTCTTAATAACCTGAAATATGGGGCACCTGGGTGGCTCAGTCGTTAGGCGTCTGCCTTCGGCTCAGGTCCTGATCCCAGGGTGCTGGGATCGAGCCCCACATCGGGCTCCCTGCTTCGCGGGAAGCCTGCTTCTCCCTCTCCCACTCCCCCTGCTTGTGTTTCCTCTCTTGCTGTGTCTCTCTGTGTCAAATAAATAAATAAAAGCTTAAAAAAATAATAACCTGAAATATGTCCAAATGGGGTAACCATCCCTCAGGGTCTGAAATTCCCACTGTGAGATTCTATATTTCATGGCCTTGTGGCAACATAAGCTGTAATTGAACTAAGATGTTGTTACCTGGGAGGAATAACACCTTATCTGATTTGTTACTTTTGTCTCCATTTATTTAACAAATATTGAGGGTCTGGAGCAAAGCTACTGGATGCAGACATGTATAGAACTGAATCCCTCCCTTCAAGAAGCTCACAGTTTAGCTGAACCCAGGGCCTTACATGACAATGGTATAGAAACATTGGTCCTATGGGGAGGTATAGGTGGAATGAGGTTACACAGTAGAGAGAGAGAGAGAATTTGCAGGAGGCTAGAAAAAGTTCAGAGCCTAGAGATCTGTGGGGGATGACAACCTAAACTGAGGAGCCGGGAAGAGGCTGCTAGCAAGAGAAGGGCTAGCATGGGAGGATGGCCAGTTCTATGGATTGGAAGATAGATAACAAAACCTGTAAGGAAGAGAGACGAAGAAGCCAAAACTAGAGGAAACTGAGTTTTCTGAGTCTAAGTTTATGATGGAAAAAATGTCTGTTGTTTCAGTGCCTCTAGGGTGTGAGTGTGTGTGTGTGTGTGTGTGTGTGTGTGTGACAGAGGCAGAGACAGTGAAACAGAGGCAAAGAGTGACAGAGGGAGAGAAAGAGTGAGAAAGAGCAGGAGAGCAAGAGTGAGTAAGCGAGAGAGCAAGAGAGAGAGAGAACTTGAGAGTCTGTCAACCCTTTTAACCATTGGCAACAGGGTGGAGACTGTAACCACTAAAACAAAAGCAACTAGATCAGTGAGTCTAAATTGAACTTTAAAAAAGAGGAAGTGAGGAAAGTTTGTTTGTGAGCTCTGGTGGCAGGAAATCCTGTGACTAACCTTATTTCACACATCTCAGATTATTCAAAAGGATCTTAACTTTCTTAAGAACAATAACTTAAAATGGAAGGGGGTGTCTCAGAGGCACTGATGTCTGAGAAGAGCTGACACCCTTGCTAAATAAACTAATCCAATCTGGGTTGCCCTTTACTGTGTGAAGGGCCCCTTTAGGGAGCGTGACCCCCTGGTATTTCCAATCAATAGAGTAAATAGCATTAACAAATGGATTCAACTCTATTGGGAAAAAAATGCCAACACGTTGGAAACAAAATCAACGGGTGAGCCTCTTCTTACTGGTAGAAATGTTTTCATAGAGCCGAAAGCAAGCATTATATATGTGCTCTGATAATTTTAAATAGCACGGGTGGAAGTATGGCGATGATGAGGACTTGCAGGGGGCTGAAGAGCTGGTGAGGAGGGGGAGGGATGGTGGTCAGTGTCGGGCAGTTACAAAGCAGCACGCGTCCAGGCAAGTAGGGACCTGTGCTCCCACACGCCACAGTAATGGCAAGAAGCCCCTGTGCTGGCCGAGGCTGGCCCATTAGCAGGGACAGTTAGGGTTCCAACCACCTGGAGCTTTCGTTTCCAGCTGAGCATGCAAGTTTGGCCAGAAAGAGGTGTGTGTTGGGGGGGGTGTCTCAGACTTCTCTTTCATAACCGCGCGTGAAAATGTATCTCGGGCAAACGCAGGAGCGCTTCGCTTTTCTGTTATTCTAGAAATATATCTAAAGCATGCTCAGTTGTCTGAAGGCAATAAAGGAAGAAAGTGGGGGAATTGTTTACAATGTATGCTGAGGGCTGGCACAGTTCAGGCCAAGTGACTGGATTTCCTAAATGGCCAGGGAGACCCTCTTAACAACACATCACTGCTCTCCTTGATGAAGTCAACAGGACTCTGAGCCTCATCTCCCTTTCAGATAAAACCCCCTATCTAAAGGTGCACAAACCATGTCAATACTTATCTTACCAGCTCCTGTCCGGCCATGCATCTCTGTGGGGGTGTGCTGTGGGGCTGCATGTCTCTACAGGCCGCGGAGCCAAGCTGTAGAAAAGGCCAGAATCCTATTTACAGGCCTGACTTGTCATTTCACTCCTGGACTGATGAGGGCAGGTTTCTTTCTGCACTGTCTGAAATCATTTGGGGGAACCTGCTGTGTTCAAAGAACTCAAACAAAAGGCAGGACGAGTAAATAAGTCAGATATTTGCAGGCGCAGGCTGGAAACCGGGCCTCCAGCTGACACACACACACGCTGGTGGTGACTTTTCAGGGTTCTTATCAGGCTCATGCTGGCCAACCACCAGATCTGAGGGGCCAGGTCAAGGTTGGAGACCCCAGTAGGCTGAAGTAAGTACTCCCAGCTGGTCTGGAGAGTTGGGACTGGAGACCAGGGCTGGAATTACATCTGTACCTGGTTCAGGCAAGGTTCGGGAATCTGAGACAAGAGCCAGGCAAAAGCCAAGACATGGGGGAGGGGGTATCTCAGGCCAAGGGAATTCTGCAAATAAAGGCAAAGAGGCAGAAAGGCACAGAGTACTTCTGAGGAGGAGGGGGGATGTATTGTTAGTGCCTAGGAACATGGGAGGACATAGAAACCTGAGGCCCTGGGAATCAAGCCTTAAGACCCGGGAGAAAACTGAAAATTGTTCAGTGCTGGGGAGGTGGGATCAAGGAAAGAGCTTCTCATCCTTGACTTCAGAAAGGGGAAAGCAGTTACCTCAAATCCCCGTGATCGAGTTGATTGTACTTGCAATCTTATTTGAGGGCCTTGGGGCTGGAAACCAGTCCAAAGAAGACTTGGGACTCAATTAAATGCATTTATCAAAAGCCTACTATGCACAAAGCACTCTCCTCGGTTCTGAATCAGGAATGTGATGATTGGGAACATAAAAGCCCTATCAGGAGTGTAAACCATACCAGATTTGGTTCTGTCGAAAAGCCAAGTGTGTGGAATCCCCAGGCCTGATTGGACATATGATGTGCTGTAGACTCATTATGAATATGGCAACTATAATTTACGAATCCCAGGTTAGATACATGATCCAACTAAGGATTTTTTTCTCATTACTGAATTTATTTACATAGTTATTATAAGCTATTCTAAGATTCGAACATTAAATCGCATCCAGTTCTACGTTTTATAACTGATCTTTATCGAAAATAAACACACATGAAGAGAAATACAGTAATAAAAATGTACATGAGCGAGAAGCAAAGAAGTAAATTAGAATATGCATACGCTTTGGAGTAGAAAAACATGATTTCAAATCTTATCTATACCCTTTACTAGCTGTGTGACTCAACCTTTCTGTGCCTTAGTTTTCTCATGCGTAAAATGAGGATAAAAAAATAATACCTTTGGGGCACGTGGGTGGCTCTGTCGGTTAAGCGTCTGCCTTCGGGTCAGGTCATGATCCCAGGGTCCTGGGATCGAGCCCCGCATTGGGCTCCCTGCTCAGCGGAGAGCCTGCTTCTCCCTTTCCCTCTGCCTGCCGCTCTGCCTACTTGTGCTCTCTATCTCTCTGTCAAATAAATAAATAAAAAATATCTTTAAAAAAAATAATACCTTTAAGAGTTTATTGTGAGGATTAAGTGAAATACTACACATAACACATTTAGCAAACTGCACGTAAATGCTCAAAAAATGAGTTTGTATTTTTGTTGTGGATTTTGTCATTCGTTTGTTGTTGAAGCTGATAGCATATTCCATTTATACTTTGTTTTTAAATGGATTCAGCTTGTTCCAGAAATCTTTTTTTTTTAATTTTTTTTTTTAAAGATTTTATTTGTTTATTCATAAGAGACAGAGAGAGAGAGGCAGAGGGAGAAGCAGGCTCCCCGCTGAGCGGGGAGCCCGATGCGGGACTCGATCCCAGGACCCTGGGATCATGACCTGAGCCGAAGGCAGACGCTTAACCATCTGAGCCACTCAGGTGCCCTGTTCCAGAAATCTTTATCCATAATTTTTTCAAGCAACTTTTTCAAACAAATCTTGGCAAGCATTGGTGTATTCATTTGGCTTATTCAGAGAAAGTTTACATTTTCTAGTGATCAGGAGTGGCTTTTCCTAATTTGCCAGTTTGTGAAAATGACCCTTGATCCCAACATTCCTACCTCATAGTAAAAGGATAATTCTCCACATCCCTTACATCCAGAAGATTGATATTCTCAAGAGGAAATTATTTAAGTATATTATACTATATCTGATCTATAGTTACTCTCTCTCTATCCCATTTGACTAGCAAGTCCTCATTAGGCTAAGATTTAGGAACCAAAGGTTCATTAGACAGATCATTGTAAGACACAAAAGCAAAAATACTTTGGTAAAGACTGTCTCATTCAGGGCTCTTTATGGACTAACTCAAGGGTAATCATAGAATCTTAGCTTGGGTTCTCCAGGAATCAGACTCTGAGACAAGGATTTGAATGGATGTGGTTTTTTTGGGAATTGCGGGTAACACCTGTAAGGGAATGGGATCGTTATAAGGGAATTGAAGGCACTCTATAAAGACTGTGCTATCAAGCCAGCTACCACAGTGATGGACTGACACCTAATCAGGGGCCAGGCAGCTGAAGTATTTATACACCAACTTATGAGCCACATCTCACCGCTCTGGGGGGCGGCAGGGAGGTTAATTCACTGGCATTTTTTGGATTGCTGCCCATGGAGACAGCATGGAGATCTGCAGTTCTGGGAAAGAGGTCTCAAGCAGTCATACAGATACTGGCAGTTGGAACTTGGCCTGAGGATGTGGAAAGGTCCATGGGACATTGGGGGAGCTCTGACAATACCTGTTATATCGGGAGAAGCTCAAACGGCCTTTTATCCTACGGGATGTCAGACTGCTGGGCTAAGGTTTGGGCTGAGCTCTGACTCTGGTTCTGGCTCTCTTACTGTCGCCTTAATCTTTTAATATACTTGCCACTGACTGACATGTACTTTTTTGCTACCAGAGTGGTAATATCTAACAATGAAGGACGATCTTGGGGGCGAAAACTGGAGAGAGAAATTCAGAGGATCAGAGCAAGGGCATTTTCCTCTATACCTAGAAACACTGGCCCATCTTTCTGCACCCCTGACCTCCTCTTATCGCCTTACCTCATGCAAGGAATCAAGCCAAAAGACCGAGAGTGAGAAGAGGGAGTCAAAGAGAACAGAGCTGTTAACCTGCCTAACATCGTGGAAGCAAGAGATTGCCTGGAGAGGAAATCCCAAGAAAGAGGCAGACCCTCAAAATCCTAGCACAATGGATCAGCGTCCTGGAATGTGATGACTCCCTTGCTATGCTACTCTTCTTCCTGTGGATGGGTGGGTGTTAGGAAAACGGAGAAGTCGGCCAACATTTATTAAGCTTTGTCTTCAGAAGATCTGGGTCGGTAGTTTGCACACCACAGTCCCAGGTATAGTAGACATTTGCCATGCTTTGGTTGTCTACCACTGAATTCCTTAATAGTTCTCTAGTCTCCCGCTGAGGAATTGTCCATTGTGTATGGTCCTAGTGGGCGGCAGTGCTTACCTTTCATTACGGTAGCCCAAGGGCCAGTATCTTGCTCTCCACAGCTCTTTGCAGCCATGGGGCAGGCACGTAACCATCAGAAAAAATCCTGGAATTAATTTGCATAACTCTGAAAGACTTGGGGCATAGGATTGCAACTGAAATGAGATCAGAGGATGAAAGGAAGACATTTCTTTATTTCCATGGGTTTTATAAGTGGAATATTTCAGAGTTAAACAGAAGGAGCTTTCTGTGTAAGGGTCACCTGAACAGGTTTATCACACTGGGAGCAGGACTGATGATGATGGTGATGATGATGATGATGGTGATGATGATGGCGAGGACAACAAAGAAAATGGCTAATGCTTACCAAATGCCTACTCTGGGCCGGACATTTCACATGGGTGATATCATTTATCCTTACAATAATCCTGTGATTTCAGTGCTATCATGCTCTCCGTTTTTCAGGAAAGGA
Source organism: Leptonychotes weddellii (assembly GCF_054177405.1). Classification (NCBI taxonomy): domain Eukaryota; kingdom Metazoa; phylum Chordata; class Mammalia; order Carnivora; family Phocidae; genus Leptonychotes; species Leptonychotes weddellii. The sequence goes on from NC_138385.1 coordinate 16,444,787, forward strand.
AGCTGAGGCTTGGAGAAGTTAAGTAACTTGCTAAAGCTCATACAGCTAGCAAGTGGTTTCAAATCCAGTTCCATCAGATTGCAGAGCCCGAACTCTTTACTGTCATGCTGGGCCGCAGCTTCTCATGGCCAGGAAGCCAAATAGTTGCAACAAGCTCAGCTGAAACTTATGAACAGAAGGGAGTCCAAATCCAAGGTAGTGAGGAGGGCACCATTAAACTAGCTGATCAGAGTGTGCAACCTGGGAAGGGAGGCTGCTGTGACCAGATCATGTGGTCATGATTCAAATGGAGTGGAAGGTACTGAGTGATGCGGTGCTGCAGGGAGGGCAGAGAACCGGTTCGGTGACTACAGGATGATGGAGACAGCAGGGGAGGATGATGCCATTCGAGTCCGAGATGCTGTGTGGGGAGTGGCATGTTCTGGTCTGTGGCTTCTGTGAGTTTAAAGGGGCTAGCTGCTCTATCTCCTGCTATCATCTTCTTCAATACTGTGTTGATTTCCTGATTTTTACAAAACCCATCAGAGTCTTGACTTCGCAGTTTTGTTCTCCTCCTGGTCATCCAAGTACAATTTACATTAAGTTTAAATCTGCGTTTTTAAATATTCTCCCAAGCAGTTCTGGGTCCCATTGGGACAAAATTCAGGTAATGATTTGGAGGCGTGGGCGTATTTGTGCCCACGCAGGTCCCTGCTTATTTCTCTTTGGTTACATATATCTCTATTGATAGGGAAATTGTATTCAAGAATGTTCAGTTCAAGTATGTGTGATACTGCATGCTTGAGGGGTTTTAATAATGATGATTCGCATATTTCAAACATTAAAAAGTGACTTTAAGGTTCTTTTTTCTTTTGTCTGAGTGTTTCGAAGGGTGTAGAGAAGCCGCTTCTGAGTACGGAAAGCGAACTCTGGCTTTATGCCAAGTTGTGCCTGCGTGCGTACGTGCGTGCGTGCTTGTGTACGTGTATGCATGTGCTCTTGCGTGCATACACATGTGCCTGCCTGCTTCTACCCACCCCTGTGCTTTGCTATGATTGAAACACCACAGAGCAGCCCCCACCAGGAAGCTGGCAGGTACCCTGAGGGCTACTGGTAGTGTGATAGTCTCAGAGCTGTGAAAAAGAAACTTGAGAAATCATGTTGAAGAAATTATTTTTCATCTACTGGGGCCTTAAGGATATAATAATATAGATGGATATAAAATTCATGCAGGTATCTCTAGCCAGCATAAATTACAAAGGATGAGACATAGTACCCCTCCTCCACACATAACTCCTTACAAACAGTTCTCAAGACCCCTTGTTTACATTAGTTGTTGGGGAAATGTGCTTTCACATGGAGGGCAAAAAAGGGTTAGAGGAGAAAGAGTGTGTGTTCAGGTGTCTCAACAGCTGTGTGAAGAACATACTTGCTTGTGGAAGTCAGCTGTTCGCCAAGGTCCAAGACCCCTGCATGTATCTAACTGTGCCTCCCCTCCTCTGCTGTTGTCAGACTCCAGAACCCGGAGAGTGAGCTGGGCAGCCTTACAGGCTGGCTACGCCCCAAGTCAGAGGTTCATTATTGTTGAAAGGAACCATAGGGTTTATCCAAATTACTGAGACAAGGTCACAATGGGGACCAAATCCCGTTTTCTATTTTGGGAACTTTGTGATAAGGATAAGCTACCAGGAGTCTTATTTGTGTAAGGACAGGGCCCTCCTGGGATAAATGTGAAGGCTCTCAGCATAGCAGGATTGAAAACGTGAACAAAGAAGAGGAGACAGACTGTTCCAACACTGGGGGTTGACAGGAACTCACCTGAAAGTAGGAGAGAAAGTGTAGTCCCTGGGCTCTTTTCTGTGACACTAGTCTGGGAGCATTGAGAATTGCATTTAATGGGGCACTGGAGGGTGACCCTCATATGCCCTCTGGCCTGATCTTTTGGACCTTATTCTATAGCAAAGGAAAGAACAAAACCAAAATAGTCAGGATACCTCTCCTAAGACAAAGTGGTATGCCTATGAGAATAGATCACGTTAGGCTGGCCAAGCGAATGTTACTGAAAGGAAGAGATGCTCCCCACTGGGACCCCAGTAGCAGTGGTGGTGGCAGCAACCTTGGTAATGAAGTGGTGACAATTGTATGAACGGCGCAGGAAGCAGTTAGCAGTGTGCCCCAAATACTGATTGTGATAATTACCACTTACTGAAGCTTATCATGTGTCAGGCCTCGTTCATACGTTATGTTGATCCTATGGAGTAGGTACTGGCTTGCCTCCAATTTACATACGAGAAAACAGAATCAGAGAGGTGATGGCATGCTTCTAGTCACTCCTGCTACCATACAGCCCAGTGACTAAAAGGAAGGATCACTCTGGTGGGCCCCACTGAAAGGCTGCAGTGACCGGGCAAAAAAAGGGCCCTGTGATGTGATGCTTCCTTTCTCTGGGATCCAGTTTGTCCGTGTGGCAATTGAGGACAGGGCAGAACAATGGTCCTCAACAGGCTAGCACTGCCCGTCAGAAGAGGTTTTGGAAATTTCCTGGGGCATATTTGTCTTCTCATATATTTCTGCCCAAGCCTTTGCGTGTAGAAATAAATATTGTTTTTGAATCATGGATCACTACATCAAAAGTTAATGATGTATTGTATGGTGACTAACATAACATAATAAAATTAAAAAAAGAAAGAAATATTGTTTTATAATAAATAACTTTCCCATTTTCCCCTCATTTACATCACAGGACATTATTTTTTTTATTTTTTAATTACATGTGTAGGCAGGTTGAATCATCAGTGGTTTTCATTTTGGGATAATGGGAGGAGTTAACTTTTTATTGAGAAGAAACATTAGGTTAAGAACCACGGTTCTGTAAGGTTTATAATAATCGCTCCAGTTGTGATAGTCTATGGTTCAAAATTAGTCCTGGGGCTAGTGAAGAGATGCAATGCCCAGTATGCAAAGTGTTGGGATGCCCTGACGGCCAAGGCCTGCCTCCCTGCCTCCCTGCCTCCCTGCCTCCCTGATATAGATGGATCTGGACGGCCTACACCCAGGGCACCCTGCAGCCTAAGGTTCTGTTGCCACCATGTCAGGTCACAGAGGTTCCTCCACAAAAGACCACATAGCTTTGGACTTTGGCCTCTTTATTTTCTTTCCAGTACTATCCTCTGTCTGCATCATGAGGCTACAGGGAGGATGCTCTTCTTTGCTACTCTGGGCCAGAGGGATGAGGTAATGGAGGAAATCCACTAAGACAAGTTGTATGTCTCCTGACTTCCCTCACTTTAGCTCAGGTCATGCTAATGAGGTTCGAACCATAGATTTTTTTTCTGTTCTACTTACTCACTCCTCTCCTCCCCTTCATACTGGTGAGCTGTTCCTTACTCCTGATTTAGAGGACTCTCCATCCTTTCTCCATAGGCCAGCCCCAGCCATAACCCTTGAGTTTCAGTCTGAGACCGCTCGTTAGGCTGGCAGCTAAACTCAGCTCCACGGCTGTGTCCTTCCAGAGCTTCTGCTAGCATCTCTTAACAAGTCTCTCCTTTGAGCCTTCCTCTTAGCCTGCCAGAGTTGCTTCCAGAAGCTACTTCCTCTTCTAAGGTCTTTCTAAACTACCCCTAACTCACTGCTTCCCCAGTCATCCCAGCCTGAATCAAGTCCTTGATGGTGTTACGTGACCTCAGTTTCTCTGCACGGCATGTTTTCTCTATGGCATGCTGTCCAGTGAGTTCACTCTTACCTCTGTCATTTTTTTTATTATGTTCCGTTAGCCAGCATATAGTACATCATAAGTTGATGTAGTGTTCAACGATTCATTAGTTGCGTATAACACCCAGTACTCATCACAATATGTGCCCTCCTTAATACCCATCAGTGTGAGACAGGAATCCATCAAAATCCTAGAGGAGAACATAGGCAGTAACCTCTTTGACATTGGCTACCTCCATCATTTTATCTCCATCATCCTCCCAAGAAGGGGAGCTTCTCAGTTGTCTTAGTGGTGATAAACATGCCCTACAGGAAGTTCCATGAGGATAGGGACACATCGGTAATATTCATTGTCATCTAACCTGATCCTATGAGCACAGATCCTGGCACCAAATGGGCACTCAGTAAATGTATTCTAAGTCCCTGACTGACTATGAAGCCCACTGTTCCACTTCCTGTTCAATATAATGGGGATCATGATATCTCCTTGGTCCCTAAATAACTATTAAATCTCAGGATTTTCTATAAGGAGGCATGGATACTGATCCGCACTGAGACCTAGCCTGGTCCTCACCAGGATCCTAAAAATCTCATGGCCCAAATTCACGAAATCTTTGCCCTAGATCCATTTCTAGAAAGTTCTACAAATCCCAAGGAATAGTCCAGTAAGGCCTATGCCAAGCATGTGCAAAAAGCAGCTTGACTTGGAGTGGGGTAAGAAATGAGAAGGGGCATTGCTCCCTTTTTATTCCCTGCCTTAGTGAAGGCAGGCTCACACCTTCATTGCCCTGGTCTTTGAGAGCTGTCCATGGCTTGGGATGCAGTTTAAATAGGACTCTCTAGTTAAAATTTGATTCAAGCCACACAGTGTCTTTTTCTCCTCAGAAAATGGGAAAATAATACTGGCCTGTGAGTCATACATGGAAAGTGTTCATCATGATGCTGAGAAAAACTAATTCCAAAGGGCGTCCAGATATTACTGTTGTTTCCACTGTGCCCTGGGGGCCAAGGAGGATGATGTGCGTGCGCCCTCTGAAGGGGACAGCAAAATTTCCTACTATTTAGGGCCCTGCAGGGATTGGGAATGTCCTCACTCTGCTTCCTTAGAGTATATACCCACAGGAAAGTTAGTGAAACCTGTGACCTTGGGCAAGGTGATTCATGCTCTTGGCCTCAATTTCTGCATTTTTAAAATAAGGGAATTGGACCCATTGAGGACTCAGGCTCCTTCAAAGAGAACGATACTGAAAACATACAGGCTTTGAAACAGATAAACGCCAGTTTCATTCACGTCTGCTACCTGGTGGCTCTGTGACTCTGAGCACAATCAGTTTGCTGCTCCCCGCCTCAGTTTCCTTATCTGTAAATTGGAGATAAAACCTACTTCATTAAATGAGAGAGCATACAAGAAAACACCTAGCACAGCGTTAGAACTTAGCAATTACTGGTTTCTTTCTCATCTCCTTTCTTTCTTCCCTGCTCTGTGTGGCCATAAATTACTGTCAGCAGGGTGTTAAGAACAAGGTTGGTGATGTCACTGCCCCGTGCAGTGTGTGGAGACACAGAGTAAGACTGCTTCCATTCGCTGCTGAAAGGGCAGAGAATAGTGCCTGCTCCAGATCACAAGGAGATTTCCTTCTGAGAGCGTCTGGCCATGGATCCAGCAGCATTAGCAAGATTCCTGCCTCGTTCATTTCCCCTACAGTACAGTATGCCCCCACTTTGCGCTGACCCAATCCATAAGATTAGGATTTGCCCTCTCAACCACTGGTGTTTTATCAATTTGGAAGATTAGGACTCACTTTCTTGACTCAAGGTGAGAGGTCAGAGTCTCCCTTTAAATCCACTTAAGAATTTCTATTTCTGGGCCTGTTCAACTGGGAAGTATGGAGTGAGTGTCAGCAAATAGGCTCACATAGTCTCATTATCCATGGAATGTGCCTTCTTGTTGCGTAGAGTAGATTATGAATGCCATCAGAAACCAGGGCTTGTTTCTGTGGATTTCAGTAATTCCCCGCGGTGGGTGCTTTGCTTTGGTGCTCTTGCTAGGGAGCATATATTGCCTGCTCAATTACTGACTTACTGGGGCAGTATAATTTAATGGTTAAGAAGGCAGCTCTGGAACCAGACTTTCTGAGTGTGAGTTCCTGTTCTTCCATCTTACTAGCTGTCTGACCTTAGCCAAGTTAATTAATTTGGCCTGAAACAGAGATAATAATAGTAATTGCCTTGTGTGGTTGTTGTGGGAATTAAATGAGATAATGCATGTGAATCCCTGAAAACAGTGCTTGGCATAAAGCGAGCATTCAATAAATGTTAGATCTTACCAGGATTAGTATTAGCATTAGGCTCACTATTATTATTAGGACCCTTTGCGAAGGTATACCTAATTCTCTATTAGATTCCATCCTGTTTTATAAAGGGGAGTTGCGGGGAAATGCTTTATATTTTATATTTGCAATAAAAATTTTAGCAATGAAGTAAAAAAAAAAAAAAGACACCAAAATCTTTGTTCTAGCCAAAATGAGGCTTGTAGTCGATCTTGGGCTGGTTGGACTACTGTCCCTACCTCTGTCCAAAATCCATTCAATATATGTTTAATGAGCACTCACTGTGTTTCAGGCACATCTTTAATTTTCTATTTTGTCATGTAGCTATATAGTTTCCCAATATATGGTTCTATTTCCCATCCCCTTAAATAATCGGTTTTACTTTGAACAACGTGAACACTTGTCTTGGGGTTTGAGGGAACTAATAAATACCCCCGTGCTCCTATCTGAGGTTAGAACCAATGGAGAGATAGAACCAGGGGTCAGGCAAATGGAAATCAGAATAATCAGTGTTACTACTCATACAGATGATGGGAGAACATAGCTGAGGTTTGAGGACCTTACCAATGCTTAATTGGAACTGTCCCCTGCGACATTTCAGGTCTGCCCCACAGGGGCAACGCCCGCCCCACTAAGCCTGTGGGAAAGTGGAGCAAGCAGATCAGAAAGCACCAGCCTGTGCAGGCAGGCGGGTCCCGAAAGAGAAGAAAGGAGGAGGCCAAGGCAAAGATGCATAGGTTATTGATGCAAGCTCACCAGTTAAGTCAGTCTCTTCTCCAATGGGGAGCAATGAGTAAGAGATGAGGAAAGAAGCCAGGAGTATTTAAGAAATCTTTCCACATGCATGGTGGGAGATTAAGCGTCCCCTCCCCCAACTCTCCCTAGCTTTTTGTTCTCTTAACCATTAAGCATCTGGCCAGCTGGGGATACAGCTCTCCCCTTTGGGAAAGGGGATCAGTGGTCTGTTGAGATTCTCTCCTTCATGGAGCCACTTTCCTGATACACTTCTCACTGGAGGTATCCTACTAGGATTAATGGTGGACAATATTGATTGTTTTGCTTCCAGAAACAGTTAAGAATCATACGTTAATCATAGGTAGCCTGAAACCTGGATGAACATGGCTGGAGAAAAATGCAGAACCCTGGGGAATGATCTTACTTTATATTCATGGCAATGAACCTCGAGTGGGTTCTTACTGTTGCTGCCAGTTATAATACATTTCCCTAGTCCGTTCATTCTCCAACTCTCCTAGACAGCTGGGTTTTTTTTTTAAGATTGTATTTTTTTAAGATTGTATTTGTTCCCAAAGATTGTATTTATTCATTTGAGAGAGAGAGAGAGAGTGAAAGCGAGAGAGATCACAGAGAGGAAGAGGGAGAAGCAGACTCCCCCCTGAGCTGGGAGCCCAGTATGGGGCTCGATCCCAGAACCCTGGGATCATGACCTGAGCCAAAGGCAGACACTGAACTGACTGAGCCACCCAGGCACCCTAGACAGCTGTTTCATACTGTCTCCTCTCTTCTCAAACTCCAACATCTCCTTTCCCATCCTCACTCTCAGCTGATGGTCTTGCTTGCAATCTCACTGAGAAAATAGAAGCACTCATCAGAGATTTGTCATAGGCTCATGTCATTATATGTACCCACCTACTGATATCTGTGCTCATTACACTGTGCCTTGTTTCTGGACTCACTGCCCCTGCTCCTACCAGAGGCGCTCTCCCTGTACACCAGAGCTGGTGACCTCTCCCTACTTAAGGACATTACTCCAACAATTCTTCATGCTCCTACATCATCAGTTTTTCTGTCTTTACTGGAGCTTTCCCATACTGAAACATTCCCCTATCCTAAAAACATAACAAAATAAAACCCTCTCTCTACTTCATGTACTGCCCTGTCTCTCTCTCCTGCTTAGAGCAAAACTCCTTGGAAGAGTTAACCATATTCCCTATCTCCAATTCCTCTCCTGTTTTCTCACGAGCCTGTTCTTTTTTTTTTTTTTTAAAGGTTTTATTTATTTATTTGAGAGAGCCGAGAGCGAGAAAGCACAAGAAGGGGGAGGGGCAAAGGGAGAGGGAGAAGCAGACTCCCCGCTGAGCAGGGAGCCTGATGCGGGTCTCCATCCCAGGACCCTGGGATCATGACCTGAGCCGAAGGCAGATGCTTAACCCACTGAGCCACCCAGGTGCCTGCAGGAGCCTATTCCAATTAGTCTTTTGCCCTTATTCCTGCATCAGAATTGCACTTATCAAAGCCATCAGTGACTTCCTCATTGCCAAATCCAATCACTGATTATCACTTCTCATCTTATTTGTCCTATCAGCAGCATTTGACAAAATGTATTACTTTGTCTTCCTTGAATGCTCTCTTCACTTGGCTTGCAGGACACCGCATTCTATTTCTCTGGCTCTTCTTTCTCAAACATCTTTGCTATGCTCACCTTATTTTCCTGATGCCTAAACATTGGAGATTCACAGGGCTCAATCTTGGGACCTCTTCTCTTTTGTAAGTGCTACACTCATGCTGTTAACTCTTACATGTATTTCTCCAGCCTAGACCTCTCTATGGAACTCCACACTCATATATCCAACCATTTACCAGGTATCTCCACTTGAATGTCTGACTGACAACTCAGACTTAGCATGTCCAGAGCTCTTGACCTGCTCCCCCAAAACTGCTTTTCCTAGTCTTCTCTATCTACCTTAATAATAGCAGTTCCATTCTTTCAGTTGCTCAGGCCTTTTATACCTTGAAGTCAGTTTTGATTCCTGTCTTTATCTTACAATATTAAAAAAAAAAAGTTCATCAGCAACCCAATTGTCTCTACCTTCAAAAGATATCCATAATCCAATCACTTCTTACTGTCTCTACTGTCACTACTCTAGTGGAAGGCACCATTATTTCTTTCCTGCATTATTGCGGCTTATTAGCTGGTCTCTGGCTTTCTCTCTTGCCTCTCATCTTGCCTCCAAAGTTTATTTTCCACATCATAGCCAAAGTGATTTTCTTTTCTTTTTTTTTTTTTCAAGATTTACTTATTTATTTGAGAGAGAGAGAGACTGACTCTGCAGGGGGGAGAGGCACAGGGAGAGGGAGAGAATCCAAGCAGACTCCATGCTGAGTGTGGAGCCCGAAGCGGGGCTCAATCTCACAACCCTAAGATCACCACCCAAGCCCAAACCAAGAGTCGGACGCTTAACTGACTGTGCCACCCAGGCACCCCCCCCCAACTTTTTTTTTAAGTAAGCTCTATGCCCAATGTGGGGCTTGAACTCATGACCCTAAGATCATGAGTCACATGCTCTACTGACTGAGCCAGCCAGGCACCCCTACAGTGATTCTCTTAAAACTTAAGTGATGTCATGCCACTCCTCTGCTTAAACCCTCCATTCCCCTCAGAGTAAAAGACCAAGCCATCTGTCCACTGAAGGGCCTGCATGAACTGGTTCCCTGTTAACCTCTCTGCCCTCATCTCTTACTGCTCCTCCCCTTGTCCACGCCTCTCCAACAACACAGGACATGTTGCTGTTCTTTAGACTCCCTGGGCCTTACCTCAGCACCTTTGCACTTACTGTTCCTCTGCCTGGGCAACTCTTATCCCAGCTATCTTCATGGCTTGCATTCTCATCTCCTTCAGATCTTTGCTCAAGTGTCACCTACTCAGCGAGGCCTTCCCTGACCACCCTATCCACGATGCAACCACTTCCCTCCTGGGCGTTCCTTATTTCTGCTTAGCACATAGTACAGTCTGACTCACCATATATTTTACTCATTTGTCTTGTTTATTAACATTCTCCATCTCCTCCTCCCATAATGTAAGTTACTTGAGGCATCAGGGCAGGGATTTTTGTCTGTTTCTTCACTGCTCTATCCTTAATATATGACATATAGTAGATACTTAATCAATATGTGTTTTTTGAATGAACTCAAGGCTTAAAACCCCAAGACTTCAAAACCTTAAAAATCTATTTTTTCCCCTCAAAATTTATGTTTAGCCAGTTTAAGCAATATAGTTCACTAGAGTTTCTGCAATGAAATTTAACATCAAAATGAAAAGTCCAGGGGCACCTGGGTGGCAAAGTCGGTTAAGCGTCTGCCTTCAGCTCAGGTCATGATCTGAGGGTCCTGGGATTGAGCCCCATGTTGGGCTCCCTGCTCAGTGGGGAGTCTGCAATCTCCTTCTTCCTGTGCCTCTCCCCCCACTCATGCTCTCTCTCTCTCTCCAATAAATAAATAAAATCTTTTAAAAAAAATGAAAAGTCGACATCATAGGATGGTCTGAACTGGAATGCAAATCTTCCATTTTGAAGATTCTAGGAAAATTCAAGTTTAAAAAGTAAACCTGCTTGCTAAAGTACAAGAACATAAAACTCCAGAAGGATTAGAACTAGACATCAAATTCTCTTGCTTTTGTGAGTTAAAGTCCAAAGAAATTAGAGTTCCATGACCTATGAACTTGAACTCAGTTGGGAATTCAACTTTTGGCCAAGATGGAGTAAAGGGGTTCAAATTTACCCTCCTGCTTGAAACAACTAAGAGACCATACAAAATATACGAAACAATACTTTTCATGACACCAAGTTTCCGGCAACAAAGGGCAGGGATCCCTGAGATATGGGAAACAAGGTTAGCCATATGATAGCCCCAACTCCCTGCCTGGGGAGAGATTCCAGGTGGTGCCAGGAAGGGGAACACAGCCAGAGCCTGGCAAACTCCCTGAGTTGAGGGAATGGAGCTTAGAGTCCTGGGAGACCAAGGTGGCAGGACAGAGTACTGGAGAAGAGATAGCTAGAGAGAGAGAGAGCATACACAAACATAAACACAAGCCATGGAGATCTTCAGAGGATTAGAAATAACGGTGCTTGCCTCTCCTAGCACCATGCCTGCTCACAACCAATCAGACTGGAAAACTGCATAATTCATAAGGCATTGAGTAGAGTGCTCAGAAGGGTATTGCCTCAACAGTGCAGAAGAATTAGCTCTAGACTAAACACTGCTCTGGACCTGCCCAGCAAATCAAAAAGCAAAACCCAAAAGGATGAAACTGTTTCCAAGTAACTGTGTCCCAGAACAAAGTTCAAGAATATTTATAGGAATACAAAAATATACAGCTCCCAACAAGGTAAAACTCGTAATGTCTGGCATCCAATCAAATATTACCAGGTGTGCAAAGAAGCAGGAAAATACAACCCATAATGAGGGGGAAAAAATCCATCTATCAAAATCAACCCAGAACTGACACTATGAGAAACGTTAAAGAGTTTCCTTCAGGCAGAAGGGAAAATGATACCAGATGGAAATATGGGTCTACACAAAGGCAAGAAGAGCACCAAAAAGGTAACTCAATGGATAAATGGACAATATTTTTTTTTCTTAGTATTTAAACTCTTTAAAGGATATTTAGTGGTTTAAATGAAATAATAGCAGTGGGATATAGGACAGTGTAGAAGTAAAATGTATGACAATAGTAACACAGAAGTCAGGAGGGGATAAATGAAAATGCAAATGGAAGTATTTCCCATGATGGTGTTAATGACAGTACTATTTTTACCTAAGATTTGGAAGGTTCCAGGCTTTGAATTGCTATGTTTTTCAAGCATCACCCTCCCTAGTCTTTTCCTGAAAGGTTCAGTTAAGTTTCTAATGGTTGAATTGTCTCCTCACAGTTTTCCTTCTTTTCTCCTCTGCGTGCTGGATCTGAGTGCTTTCCTCCCTTTTACTTTCTCTTTGCTCTCTGGCTTACACATTTTTAAAAAGCATATTCTTCTAGGTTCTGTCTTGTGGGGTCTTCCTTAGTGAGTTATATGGAACATAAATTGTTATTCTTCCAAAGGCATCCACCGTGCAGAGAAATCTTGTCCACTTTTACCTCCTTAAATTGCATGGTCTCACTCAGGAGATGGTTTCCCATCAAAACCAGACTGTATTATTGCCCTGGCTGCATCCCTTTTCATATGGTTCATCTTTGTTATGCCTCCCCTTAGAGCCATAATCCCATAAATTTGGCTATCATATTTCTTTAGGGTACAGACAATTACTTCTTATTGCCTCTAAAACCTCTGTCATCCTGAAACTTACCAAGTAATTCTTTGGATATTTGATGCTGATTCTCAGTGTGTTTTCCTCTCAATTTAGTCCAAATTTTCTGAAATCACTTCCTACAACTGCCCTTCTCTTCAGCGGTGTCTTCCAGTTCTCTTAGGATTGTCATGCAAGATGCAAGTTGCTACAACACGAGCAACTCACATTGTAGCTATGATAGAGTTTATTGAGACTATATCTTATACTCAAAGGAGTAGCAGAAGTCAAAGGACCCCCTAAGCCCCCATAACTATGGAATAGCTATTCCACTGAGGGATGTGTTTGAGCACACAAGAGCTGAGAGACACTTGTAGAGGAAAGTCCACGATCATGGGTGTGTTATTTTAACATGTGTATAGGCTTGGATGAAAGGGAGTCTTTTTTTTTTTTTTTCACATGACAATGAGGCTTCCTGGCCCAGGAAATATTCTAGAGGAATGTCTGAGGCTCAGCGAGGGTGTTTGCCTACCAACCCTGTGGGTATGGTTCTCCAGGTTTCTCTTTAAGCTAACTCAGTGCTTCAGAACCAGTTCACCTTGCTGGGTAAAGATGATGGAAGGGAACCCCCATGACTCTGATGAACAAAGATTTGTCTCTCATCAACATTAGACTCAGTTGTTAGACCTGGGTGCATATCCTTTTCCTTTTATAAATGCCTCATTTCATTTTCATATATATATCTATATCTATATATATCTATATCTTAAGACCTCAACCTTTTTAAAAGAAATTATTTTTTAAAGTGTGGGCTTTTCTTTTTTTTTTTTTTTTTTTTTTAGTAATCTCTACACCCAACATGGGGCTCAAACTCACAACCCCAAGATCAAGAGTCATATGCTCTTCCAACTGAGTCAGCCAGGCTCCCCTCAGCCTTTTTTAAAAGACATTTTTCTTGTCCCTGAGATTAAATCAGTCCATCATCTTTTATTTGCCTTCCATTTTTCTTTCTTAATTTTAAGACTGAGGCATATATTTCAGACCTTGCTGGGTCTACATTAATTTCCTTAGCAAAACTGATTTCTTGATTCCAGATGCAGGCGTTCCTTTTTCCTTTTTGTTTTTGGAATCTAATTAATTTTATTTTTGAATTGTCATACAGCAAAAACTGACTTTTTTGCTGTACAGTTCTGTGAGTTTTTTTTTTTTAAAGATTTTATTTATTTATTTGACAGAGAGAGACACAGCGAGAGATGGAACACAAGCAGGGGGAGTGGGAGAGGGAGAAGCAGGCCTCCCGCCGAGCAGGGAGCCCGATGCGGGGCTCGATCCCAGGACCCTGGGATCATGACCTGAGCCGAAGGCAGACGCCCAACGACTGAGCCACCCAGGTGCCCCCAGTTCTGTGAGTTTTAACACAGGTAATTCTCATAGCTATCAATACATTCAAAGTATAGAACAATTTCACCATCCCCCCCAAAACTCCCTCGTGTTTATCTCCTTATAGTTACATCGTCCCCTCACCCCTACCAGCTACAAACTACTAATCTGTTCTCTATCCCTATAATTTTGCCTTTTCCAGAGTCCAGAATGTCATATAAATGGAATCATGATGTGTATAACCTTTGAGATTGCCTTCCACTCAACATAACACCCTTGCGATTTGTCTAAGCCGTGTGTGTCAGTTGCTTGTTCCTTTTTTGGCTAAGTAGTATCCTGTGGCATAGTTGTACCCACCACAGTTTGTTTCCCCATTCACCCACTTAAGGACATTTGAATTGTTTCCAATTTTTGGCTATTATGAATAGCTGCTATAAACATTCAGGTACAGGGTTGTGAACATAGGGACCGCTAAGACATACATAGGTGCATGTTTAACTTTATAAGAAACTGCCAGACTTTTTCTAGAGTGGCTAGACCATATGTATTAAAGCAGTCTCACCAACAGTGAGTTTCACCGGCTCAGCATCCTTGCCAGTATTTGGTATTAGTAATTTTCATTTGAGCATTCTAATAGGCACATAGTAGTATCTCTTTGTTGTTTTTGTTGAAAAAGATGTTATTTATTTACTTAAGAGAGAGAGAGAGAGAGTGAGCACACACACAGGGAGAGGGAGAAGCAGACTCCCCACTAAGCAGGAAGCCTGACGCGGGCTCGATCCCAGGACCCTGAGACCACGACCTGAGTTGAAGGCAGACGCTTAACTGACTGAGCCACCCAGGCCCTCCATTTCTTTGTTGTTTTAATTTCCACATATTGTATGGTTAATCATGTTGGACATGTTTTCATGTGATTATTTGCCATCCTTGTAACCACAATCTGGTTTTTGGTTTGTTTGGTTTGTTTCCTTATACATTGTGGATATTAACCACTTATCAGGTATAGGCTTTGCAAATTTTTCTCCTATTCTGTGTGTTGCCCTTTCATTTTTCTGATTGTTTCTTTTGCTGTTCAGAAGCTTTTCAGTTTGATGTGTTCCCCTTTGTTTATTTTTGCTTGTATTTACTGTGCTTTTGGTATCATATTCAAAAACTCACTGCCAAGAACAATGTCAAGAAGCTTTACTCCTATGTTTTCTTCTAGGAGTTTTACAGTTTTCCATTTAAGCCTTTTTTTTTTTTTTAAAGATTTTATTTATTTATTTGACAGAGAGACACAGCAAGAGAGGGAACACAAGCAGGGGGAGTGGGAGCGGGAGAAGCAGGCTTCCCGCCGAGCAGGGAGCCCCCCCATGCGGGGCTCAATCCCAGGGCTCTGGGATCATGACCTGAGCTGAAGGCAGACGCTTAATGACTGAGCCACCCAGGCGCCCCTTACATTTAAGCCTTTTGTGTGTGGTGTAAGATCAGAAACCAATTTCATTGTTTTACATGTGGATATTCAGTTTTCCCAACACCATTTATTGAAGAGATTATCCTTTCCCTATTGTGTATTCATGGTGTCCTTATCAAAGATCAGTTGACTGCATATGTATAGGTTTATTTTTGGGCTCTCTATTCCATGCCTTGGTCTATGTGTCTATTTTTATGCCAGTACCACACTATATTGATTACTGTAGCTTTATAGTATAGTTTGAAATCAGGAAGTATAATGCTTCCATCTTTTTTTTCTTTCTCGAAGTTGCTTTGGCTATCCAGCGTCTTTTATAGTTCCATATGAATTTTAGGATTGTTTTTTTCTGTTTCTGTGAAAAATTCCATTGGAATTTTGATAGAGATTGCATTGAATCTGTAGATTGCTTTGAGTAGAATGGACATTTAACATTCTTAATTCTTCTAATCCATGAATGAGGGATATATTTTCATTTATTTGTGTTTTCTTCAATTTCTTTCATCCACGTCTTATGGTTTTCAAGGAACACATCTTTCATTTCCTTGGTTAAGTTTATTCCTAAGTATCTTATTTTGATGCTACTGTAAATGGGATTGTTTTCTTAATGTCTGTTTCATGTAGTTCATTGTTAGTATACAGAAACGCAACTGAGTTTTGTGCATTTATTTTCTATTCAACTTTGCTGAATTTGTTTATTGTTCTCAGAATTTTTTGGTAGGGTCTTTAGGGATATCTGTATATACACTCATGTCATCTGCAAACACACACAATTTTACTTCTTCCTTTCTGATTTGGATGCTTTTTCTTTCTTTTTCTTGCCTAATTGCTTTAACTGGGACTTCCAGTATTGTGTGGAATAAAAGTAGTGAGAGGGAGGACTCTTGTCTTGTTCTTGATCTTAGAGGAAAAACTTTCAGCTGTTCACCATCGAGTATGATGTCAGCCATGGGTTTGTCATATATGACTTTTATTATGTTGACGTACATTCCTTCTATACCTAATTTGCTGAGTTTTTATCACGAAAGGATGTTGAATTTTGCCAAATGTTTTTCTGAAGCATCTTTTGAGAGGACCATGTGGTTTTGTCTTTAATTCTGTCCACATGGTGTATCATGTTGATTGATTTGCATATATTGAACTATTCTTGCATCTCAGGAATAAATCCCACTTGATCACGGTGTGTGATCATTTTAATGTTCTGTTGAAGTAGGTTTGCTAGTATTTTGTTGAGGAGTTTTGCAGATGTGTGGACAAACTCCTTTCAGGGAAGAGCTGGAGACTTGGTTTTATCACTGGTGCAAGCTAAGGGGAGAAGATTCAGGGAGTTCCCATATACCCATTCAGTCTCCCAGATGACTACTAATTATGTGCGCCTTAAGCTCCCAGGTGTAGGCTAATGAGAAGCTTGATCCTCAGGCAATAGCTGTGAAAGTATGCTGTCAAACCTCTTCCAGGGAGAAGTTGGAGTTACCCTTCTGCCCTTTCCCTTTGTGCTAAACCCAAGAAGATAGCCATAGGAAGTGCTCACACTTCTGTATAAAACCATCTCTTAGTTTAATGTGGTCCCACAAGTGCCAAGCCATATCAGTGCTCAGAGCTGGGTGATTTGGGGGCCCATCCCTCAGGTGACAGCCATAAAAATTAGGGTGCTCCATGTGTGGACAAGCTCCTTCCCACAGAGAAGCTGGAGGCTTGGTTTCATTGCTGGAGTCAGCCAGAGGAAGAAAGCAGGAGAAGTGCCTACTGGCTTCTTCAGGCTTCTGGGAGGATCCCAGTCAGCACTCAGATGCAGGCTGATTAGAAGTTGGACCCTCGGGTTGCAGCTGAGAATGTATGTAGTCAAACTCCTTCTAGGGAGAAACTGGGAGATTGGCATTTTCACCTGTTCCCTCTGCAATGAGCCCAGGGGCAATAGCTGAGGATCTTGCTCATGCGCACATTTAAAAACTGCACCTTTGGGGGGTGCCTGAGTGGCTTAGTCGGTTGTGTCTGACTTTTGATTTTGGCTCAGGTCATGATCTCAGGGTCCTGGGATCGAGCCCTGCGTCAGGCTCTGCGCTCAGAGGGGAGTCTGCTTGGGGATTCTCTCTCTCCCTCTTCTCTGCCCCCCTCCCGCTTACATTCCTCTCTCTCTCAAAATAAAATAAAATAAAATAAATCTTTAAAAAATATTGTGTCTATGTTTAATGTGGTCCTGGGTAACTCACAAATTTCAAGTGCCATTGGCTGTCAGAGCTAGGTAATTTGGAAGCCTATCTGTTGCATGGCAACTGTAAACACTGGGGCACTAGATGTGTGGACAAGCTCTTTACAGGGGGAAGCTGAAGGCTTGGTTTCATTGTTGGAGCAAGCCAGAAGTAGAAGGCAGGGAAAGTGCCTACAGGCTCTTTTGGGTTCCTGGGAGGATCTCAGTCAGTACCTAGATACAGGCTGATTAGAAGCTGGGAATGCATACAAGTCAAACCCCTTCCAGGGAGAAATGGATTGGCATTTCTCCCTCTATAATGGGCCTGCGGGATAGTTGTCGGGAGTGCTTGTGTGCCCATTTAAAAATTGTCTTTTTTTTTTTTTTAAAGATTTTTATTTATTTATTTATTTGAGAGAGAGAGAGAAAAAGAGCATGAGAGGGGATAGGGTCAGAGGGAGAAGCAGGCTCCCCGCCGAGCCGGGAGCCCGATGCGGGACTCGATCCCAGGACCCCGGGATCATGACCCAAGCCGAAGGCAGTCGCTTAACCAACTGAGCCACCCAGGCACCCAGAAAGATTGTGTCTTTTTATAATGTCTAATTTGTGAATACCAAGCCTCATTGACTCTCTGAGCTAGGTGATTTGGGAGCCAGTCCCTCAGGTGGCAACCTTAATAGATGGAGTGCTACATATGTGGTCCAAAACCTTTGTTTTTTGGAGAGAAACTTGCAGTTGGGGGTTCACTCTCTTTTGTAAGGTACTGTGCCTGGGGTGGATTTTATGGCAATGGTGTGTCTCAGCTTTTTCTACCTGTTTCAATGTGGGTATTTTCTCAGTTGCCTGATGTGTAGGAGTCACTCAACTAGTTTCTGGATTTCTCTCAGAGGGAACTCATCCATGTGTAGTTGAATATTTGGTGCATCATTGGGAGGAGGGAAAGTCAGGAGCCTCCTGTCTTGCCGTCTTGCTGATGTCCAAAAATCGACTTAGGTTACTGGTTTATTATAATAGGATATAACTGAGAAACAGCCAGATGGAAGAGGTGCATAGGGCAGGGTATGTGGGAAGGGGTATGGAGCTTTCATGCCCTCTCCAGTGTGTCACTCTCCCAGGATCACCAAATATTGACTTTGTTGAAGAATATGAAAAAGATCTGACCTCATGCAGAGATGTAGTTGGAATGAGGAGTATTTTAATAGGCTCTTCAGAAAACTGTGGATAGTCTCCTTAGATACTACACCAAAATTCAACAAGTGGTATTTTTAGAGTTTAGTGACAGTGTGGAATCTGAAACCATATCACTGAACTTTGCATACTCTGCTACATTGAAATCTATCGGTCTATCTTGCCCTTTTAATGGATTTTTTTTTTTTTACCCATGCATGGTTTTGTTAACATCCTGCACTAGTTTAATCACTTGAAAAAATATTGATTCCTGGGGTTATACAGATCTTCCAGATAATGACACATTTTAGTATACAATATCAAAGAATCTACATTAGTTAATAGCACCACCAATTTCATTACAAGTCTTTAAGTACTGGGCAGCTCTCATGCTCACTGTGGTGGGTATCTAGTTTTACCAAATTCCAATTTTTACTTGAAACCATGAATTTGACCATTGACAATAAATGCTGTCAGATGTTTCCTTTGAAAGGATAGGCTCTATTTGTTAATTTCTGAGAAAGTATCTGCAAAATACTCAAGTCTGAATAAACCATAGTTTTTCAGTACAATGGAATATTACTCAGCCATCAGAAAGGATGAATACCCACCATTTGCATCAACATGGATGGAACTGGAGAGGATTATGCTAAGTGAAATAAGTCAAGCAGAGAAAGACAATTATCATATGGTTTCACTCATATGTGGAACATAAGAAATAGCACGGAGGACCATAGGGGAAGGGAGGGAAAACTGAAGGGGAAGAAATCAATGAGGGAGACAAACCACGAGAGACTCTGGACTCTGGGAAACAAACTGAGGGTTTCAGAAGGGAGGGGGTGGGGGGATGGGTTAGCCCAGTGATGGGTATTAAGGAGGGCACATGTTGTGATGAGTACTGGGTGTTATACACAACTAATGAATCATTGAACACTACATCAAAAACTTATGGTGTACTGTATGTTGGCTAACTGAACATAATTTTAAAAAATCGTTTTTCTCTCATTCTTTTTTTAGGTGGGCTCCATGCCCAGCATGGGGCTTGAGCTCACGACCCCCAGATCAAGAGTCACATGCTCTACCTACTGAGTCAGCCAGGCACCCCTCAGCCTCTTTTTAAAAGGCATTTTTCTTGTCCCTGGGCTTAAATCAGTCCATCTTCTTTTATTTGCCTTCCAAATATGAAAAGCAAGGCTAGTTTGACTGGCAACGCAAACAAATGCGCAATGCCTTTCCTTGATTCCACCATCATACCTTAACATGCATCAGAAGTACTTTATATGTATTTCCCATTTTGTCGCAGAGAATATTAAGAAAGGTGTGCGTTCAAGGGTAGATATTTAGTAAAACTAACTGCTTCATTAAGGACATTCTTAAGTGAAACTGACTTTTCCCCCTTCGAGTGCATGGTAGTAGAGAATACAGTAACGAGCTGGTATAGTTTGGTGCTGCTGCCTTGATGTGTGCTAAGACAACAGCAGTTTTACCCAGTGTTGCTTCTGCACCATCAGTGTCCATGTCAACACAGTGAAAAAGGAAACTGACTTTTTACTATTCTTATAAAAGGAGTCTTGACCTTGTGGACTCCTGTCAGAGATTCCTAGACCACACTTGGAGTACCATTACTCCAGCATTGCTATTAAAAGAATAATACAAGAATGTGTAACTAACAAACCAGTAATGGGGTAAATGGAAATAATTTTTAAAATACTTAAGGCAGGAAAAGGGAGAGAAATGAATGTGCATAGGTAGAACACATAGTATAATGGTAGATTCAAACCCTTCAGATTAGTTTTTTTCCTTGGTCTTCCATACAAGTAGAACCCAACAGGTACTCCAAATCATTCTGCCAATGTTTCCAGACCAACTCACATCCTAGGGTGAGTGCGTTTTGGCCCTAATCTGAGACTTGTGCCTCAAATGAGGAGAATGGTAAGAACTAAGGTCACTATTTAAAGTCATATGAGCAACAGGGTTAGAAAGGAATATGATAGAAAATAAACCACCGCTACTTTAGTAAATGAGGACACCAACTCAAACCAATTCACTTAAGAATCTAAATTCAACCCTGTAGATGAAGAACTAAGATGCACACACAGTATATCCAAGAAAGTAAAATCATTTGAGTACATAGAATCTCAAGCTTCAAGAGAGTTTTGTGATTGGCATATTCATTTGTCTTCTATTTAAAAGCAAATCCAAGGACAGACAGGATGAGGTAAGGAAGCATCCTCCAAATTCCCCTTCCCAAAAGATAAACTGTCTAGTTCATTGGACTGGACACTGCTAGGAATTCATCAATAGTATCTTCACTGGCCTTCTCCATTGCACAGGTGTGTCTGTCTCATTGATTGGTTGTCCATCAAATCTGAATCTAATCTGTCTCATTGACAGGTTTTGTCCCTCACAATATGAAGTTTGTTGAGAGGTGTTTGTCGTTTATTTTGAGCTGAATCACAGATCCATCATAGAATTATAACACAAAAGAATTGGAAGTGACCTTTTAGTCATCTTTTCTAACCTCCTACCTGGTAGAGAAATCTCCTCTGCAGTATCCACGCCTAGAGGTCATTCAGTAGGTCCTTAGATACTTCTGATAACAGGAATTTCACTAACTCATGAAACAGGCCATTTCAATTATATTCAGCTCTATTTCTTAGCAAATTCTTCCTTATATTGAACCAGGACTCCTTGGAATTTTCATTCAATCTAGGTACCTATTCTGATGTTCCCCGAATAAGAATAAGCTTACTGTTTTTTCCAGATGGCCTAATGCTTTGGAATTAATATAGTAATTCTTTGTTTTTGATCCTATATTCAGATTTTCTTTGGAAAACTAAGCACTGATGCTTGTGGCAGGTGCCTTTGAAGAGTCCACAGTGAGCAAGAGAGAAATACCTGAATCTATTAAACATCAATATAGTGGACACAGTTGGATGGCTACATAGTACCCATTCTCCCTCTTCCTATTTTATACAGACCCTGGATTTTATTCAGATGTCCATCATCCAGTCCTCAAACACACTAACCCAAGCGACTCAGGGCTTGGTGATCTTGTCCTCAGCTTTAGGAGTGGGACTTGATTGTTTTAGTCAATCAAGATAATCCAAAGCTCCTAGCAGGTGATTGGTTTAGAAATAAAAATTAAGCAATAGAAACTAAATTGAAGGTAAAAGGAATGGGGCCTTTGTTGGTAGAGCAGTAGAACCAATTATAAATTTGGACTTTGGCAATAACCCTAGATAGTTTTCTTTGGCCCAATGTTAAGGAAGGAAACTAGCATTTGTTGAATGCCTATTTATGTGCCAGGCAATTTCCTATATGCCAAGTAATTTAATCCTCACTGTGAAGCAGGTACAAGTTTCCAGTTTGGAAAGTTTCCAGTTTGGAGGTTATATGAGTTGCCCAGGATCACACAGCTAGTTAATGGTAGAGTCAGGATCCAGTCTTGATCTGGTTGCCTCCAAGTCCAGTGCTCTTTCCATTACATTCTTGGCAGACAATTCTTTCCAGATAATTCTAGTCCCTATGCCAGAGAAGGCTGTTAAAAAAGTCTCAGGCAAAGACTCTTCTTCTACAGTGTTAGTATTTTGTAGTGGCCATAAGCATTGGCTCAAATTCTGGTGCCAATGGTTCAACTTTTTTAAAGTATAAAATTCTTCTTCACACTGAAGCAAGCCTACACCATTCACTCCCTTTCTGAACTTGCATGAGTTACCCTCTCTGAGCTTTAACATTTCTCCTTCATAAAACAAAGATAATTGCCTCCCAGTGTTGTTGTGAAGATTAATGAGGTAACACTTGTAAAACTCCTGGAATATAGTGAGTGCAGTGGTGAATCAAGAGTGAGGTGGTAGGAGTGGTCTGCCACGGAGCAGAGGAGTATTTTATCACTGATTTTGTTTAGAATTTTTAGGTCATGGGTGATAATAAAAGGCATACCAAGTTTTAGTCAGTATTATTTATTTTAAGTCCTCTACAGACAATTCACTCCTTTACTGCCTGCACTGGGAGCATACCACTCTCAGAGCCCTGCTCTTGGTAGCCTTTCAGTGAATATATGCCATTTATTATCTTACAATGAGGATCGGAACTTCAAACAAACTTGGCCTTTGGAGTTTAGATTAAAACATATTCATTTTCATTGGGTATAGCCTTTGGCTTAGATTATTGGTGGGATTTTTAAGTTAAATTTATGTTAAGTGGTATAGTAGAAAGAAAGCACTGTGTATCAAATGAGTATTATCTTCCCTCTTAACCATTGGATCTTGAAGATGAGATTTGTTGAACATTCTTCCATGTTTAGGGAATGTCCTTTTACCCTATTTACAATGGCAGTCCCATTGCATGGAGTACAAGAATAGTCAAGTGGCTTTATGTTGGGAAAGGTGGGCAGGGAGGGCTTTACATAAATAATCTCATTGAATCTTCTTCACGACCCTGTGAAGTAATTGTTGAGGTAAAGGTATTCTCTCATTTTTGCTGAGGAACAAACTCAGATTTGTGGATGAAGTGTAGGAGAGGGGAATTTTATTTTTCTGGTAATAGGAGAGGGGAATTTTATTTCTCTGATCTCTCACTTTCTTTTTTTTTCCCCTCACTTTCAAAGTAGGTAAGGGCGACTAGTTTGCTTGAAACTTAGAAATGGCTTTAAATTATATACTGAGGGCGCCTGGGTGGCTCAGTTGGTTAAGCGACTGCCTTCGGCTCAGGTCATGATCCTGGAGTCCCGGGATCGAGTCCCGCATCAGGCTCCCTGCTCAGCGGGGGGTCTGCTTCCCCCTCTGCCCTCTTCCCTCTCGTGCTCTCTGTCTCTCATTCTCTCTCTCAAATAAATAAATAAAATCTTAAAAAAAAAATAAAAAAAATAAATTATATACTGATTAGAGTCTGTATGTGGTTTAGATTGGCTGGGCTGACAAAGCCTGTGAGTCAAGAGTAGACACTCATGAAATGGTTTGAATAATTTCCTATTCCTAGTTGTTAGCTATATTACCAGCTGCCTCTACTATGCAGTAGTGAGGTCCTTCAGAGCCAGGGCCTATACTGTTCATCCCTGTAATCTAATTGATTAGGAAGGTTTTGTATGGTGTCCTTAGAAACATTAATCTTTAAGTAGAGGGGGTACTACATAGGAGAACAGAAACCCTTAGGTCCTACTTCAGGTCTATACCCCTTTTGTCTCTCAAATTCTGGAGCTTCTCTAGGCATCAGTGAGAGCCCCATATAGCCTGAACTATATCTATATCTATATCTATATATCTATATATCTATATCTATACTTACCTTATCTTTATACTTTTGCCAGGAGAGGAGTTCATGAAGAATTAGATAGAAGGAAGCAACTCTCCTAGACCAAGAGGAGGAGAGACTGATAGAACTTTGGGCACACTTTCATGAAAGGCTGGATCTACAGGCAGAAGGTCACATAGTCAAATGCTTAGGCTTTCACCTTAAGTCATCTGGCCTTTCCCCACAGCACACCATGGGCTTCATATAAAGACAGGCTTCTGATGATGACACCTTTTTCACTGTATCCTGAACTACATGCCCCAACCTGCCTGTCTCTGTCTGCCAACTTATTTCTGATTTTTCCAGTTTCTGACCTGGTAATCCATCTTCCCCAACAGAATTTCATCAACACCTAATTTCAGCATCACTTCCTCAACTCTGAACTTTATATTACAAGTTTGGCCATGATTTGAAATTCTCCCTCTGGTTACTCCATCATTGGCTTTTGATCACAAGAGAAGAAGCTACTGGTAGTGAAGGCCAAATGTGAAGGCAAGACCTCATGGGATCATGAAATGAAGATTATTTGAGATCTCTAGAAACCTAAAGATGACTTGGGATATGTTTTTCTAAAGTTTGGTTTCAAAATCACATATATAAGATCATATAATCTACAAAAGAGATAGTTTTACTTCTTCCTTTCCAATCTGTATGCCTTTTTATTTATTTTTCTTGCCTAGTTGCCCTGGCTAGAATCTCCACTATAATGTTGAATGGAAGTGGCAAGACCAGACATTTTTTTGTCTTGTTCCTGATCCCCTAGGGTAAGCTTTTGCTCTTTCAATCTTTAAGTATGATGATAGGTATGACTTTTTTTTAGATGCCCTTTTTAGGTTGAAAAACTGCCCTAGTTTGTTGTTTTTTTTAAATCATGAAACTATGCTGAATTTTGTGAAGGCATTTTGCTGGGACCATTGAGGTGATCATGGAGTTTTTATCCATTGTTCAGTTAATAATTAATGATCTAGTAGATAGATTGATTTTTGCATATTGAAATGACCTTGCATTCTTGGGTTAAATCCCATATGGTCATAGTGTATAATTCATTTATATGCTGCTGTATTCTGCTAATATTTCATTAAGGATTTTTGCATCTATATTCATAAAACATAGTGATCTGTAGTTTTCTTGTGATGTCTTTGGTTTTGGTATCAGATTAATACTGGCTTCATAGAATTTGTTTGGAAGTGCTCCTTGCTATTCTATAGTTTTGGAAGAGTTTGTGAAATATTGGTGTTAATTCTTTTTTTAAATGTTTGATATAATTCCCTAATTAAGCCTGGAATTATCTTTATGAAAAGTTTTTGATTACCAATTCAATCTTTTTTACTTGTTATATAT
The DNA here is from genome assembly GCF_054177405.1 of Leptonychotes weddellii. Taxonomy (NCBI): domain Eukaryota; kingdom Metazoa; phylum Chordata; class Mammalia; order Carnivora; family Phocidae; genus Leptonychotes; species Leptonychotes weddellii. The sequence goes on from NC_138385.1 coordinate 16,469,643, forward strand.
CTATTCAGCTTTTCTATTTCTTCTTGAGTCAGTTTTAGTAGTTTGTGTCTTTCTAGGAACTTGTCTATTCATCTAAATTATTTAATTGTTTGCCATGCAGTTGTTTGTAATATTCCCTATAATCATTTGTATTTCTCTAGGTTATTTAGTAATGTCCCCTCTTTTATTTCTGGTGTTAGTAATTTGAGTCCTTTCTCTCTTTTTCTTGGTCAATTAAACTAAAGTTTTATCAGTTTTGTTGATATTTTCTTTTTTTTTTTTTTTAAAGATTTTATTTATTTATTTGACAGAGAGAGACACAGAGAGAGAGGGAACACAAGCAGGGGGAGTGGGAGAGGGAGAAGCAGGCTTCCCGCCAAGCAGGGAGCCCGATGCGGGGCTCGATCCCAGGATCCTGGGATCATGACCTGAGCCGAAGGCAGACGCTCAACCGACTGAGCCACCCAGGCGCCCCCAGTTTTGTTGATATTTTCAAAAAACCAATTTTGGTTTGTTGATTTTCTCTTTTTCTTCTGTTCAGTTATGTCTGTCCTAATGTTTATTATGTTATTCTTTTTTGAATTCTTTGGATTTGGTTTGTTCTTTTTCTAGTTTCTTAAGATGGAAGTTTGGTTATTGATTTGAGACCTTTCTTCTTTTATAATGTAGGCATTCAAAGTTATACATTTCCCTCTTACCACTGCATTATCTTTATTCCATAGACTTTGGTATGTTGTGTCTTCAGTTTCATTCATCTGAAAGTATTTTTTCAAATTCTCATGACTTCTTCTTTTACCCATTGATTATTTAGTAATGTGTTTTTTAATTTCAACATACTAATGAACTTCCCAAAATTGATTTCTAACTTAATTCCATACTTTGGAATTAAAGTGGGTGAGAGAACATACTTTATATGATTTCAAACCCAGAGTGACACTCCCCTTCTGTAAGGTAGACTTTGGAGGAAGGTAGTAAGTAGCTCCTGGTCTTCTCCAGCTTGCCCCTCCCTGCATGAAACCTCTGCATTTTGAGCAAGCTGGGGTACAGGTAATTAGGGCCGGTATTATTGGCCTCCTACACCTAGAATAGGGCTTATACCCTACGAGTGAAGGTGGGGTGGGTGAAGAGAGACCCAGTCCTCTCTGCCATGTCTGGATGAAATAGAGCTTCTGCAACATGATGTTGTGAGGAATGAGAAACAACAGAAACCTGATTGTTCTGGGTGAAACTGTATCCCCAAGACTAGAAACTGGGGGAGAAGGAGCTCCTGTCTTCTAGGTTGCACATGCCGGGGGTAGACCTTACATAACGTGAACTGGTGGAAGAGGGAGTAATAGATTGAATTGTGGCTCAAATGCCATAGACTCTCACTGTTCCTACTGAGATTTAGTAGATTTTCTGGAATCAGTGTTTTTCCATTTTTGGTATGGCCTCAGGAAAATCTCCAGAAACTTTGAATTATTTGTTAAAAATAATTTTCATTACTTAAACTGTTGTTTGACTGGGGAGAGGGTAAGCTGGAATCCTTACTATATTATTCCAGAAGTCCTGCCTCTCAAATAGTATTTTTATACCTAGAAACTTCTCTAGAAAATGATCTTGCACCTGTCACCTTTCCTTATTTAGGCAAAATTGAATGTATCCGAAGACTCAGGCCCCCTAGAAGTGATCTAGAAGTTTAGAGATCAGGTGACATGGATAATAACTTCAGAACGTGGTTGTGTTGAGTCAGTGATAGTCCTGGAATATTCCATTGTATTTTTTCTCTTGACAAAGATCACCAAGGCACTTCTGTTGTCAGGCTAGATAACTTATAGTGTCACTTGCTACCTATATGATCGTGAAGGACCTGGAAGGTGAATATATCTGTTTGGCAGGAAGGAGCACCCTGCATACCTGGTCTACCTTCGAATTGCGTCCACTGCACACATTTTAGTAATCATTACATTTACTGCCAAATCTTGCCTTACATGACTCTGTATTTGGATCATAGTATGTATTGGAACATAGAAAAATCTGTGTTGCTTTGGAAATGTTTTTACTTTTTTTTTTTTATTCTTATGTTAATCCCCATACATTACATCATTAGTTTTAGATGAAGTGTTCCATGATTCATTGTTTGTGCATAACACCCAGTGCTCCATGCAATTTGGAAATGTTTTTAGATATGATGAAGAGAAAAGTCCCCTGCATTATGAATGGGGCTGTTATTGATTTGATGCCCAATGTCTGTTTTCTTGAAAAATTTATTTAGTGCCTTCAGCGATCAAAGCATTCTGCTAGTTTATTGACCCCCGCTCATCAAGCACTTCTCTTCCCTTCTAAAGAAAAATGACGTACTTCGCTTCTGATAAAGGACCACTTAACTGTGGTCTCTGCATAATATTTGAGAATTCTACTTGTTTCTATTAATCTATATAGATAAACTTCATGGAACAAGGATCTTTGAAAATTTAACTATTTAAGGCCTTTGTGATGTTGCCTTTATGTTGTGATGATAAGCCCATGTTAACAAAGATAAAATAATGATTGCTTCAGTGAAATTCCTTGGCTATCTTATCCCTAGACAAGATGTCTTATGATGATAGACAAAGTGTTCCAGGGGATCTACAGTGAAAAACTCCCATGTACAATATAGTGATTCAACAATTCCATACATCACCCAGTGTTCATCACAAGTGTACTCCTTAATCCCTATCACCTATTTTACCCATCTCCCCACCCCCTCTATTGTACACCTGAAGCTAATATAACATTGTATCTTAACTATACTGGAATTAAAATTAAAAAAAAGAAACTCCTATATAAGTCAGAAATGTCATTACTTCCTGGGATCTGTTCAGTAGTACTTAAGGAAAACATTTCCTCCCCATTCCCCAGGCCGTGGAAGACAGAGTTCTATCATTTCTTCTATCTTTAACAGATAGTTTAGGGAAGGAAATTCTGCCCCTCTGTCCATTCTTTTACTTGCTTCTGTCTAATGAAGGAAGGATATACTAATATGATTGGTGATTGCCTGACAGCCATTGAAGCCACACTTATTAACAAATGGGGAAAGTAACAGTGATTCCAAAACAGGATTAGTATTACTGTTTCTTTCTTTCTCCCTTTAACTGCCTTACCCATGGCTTGGTAAATGTGTAAGCAGTTATCTGCTCCCATGTGTAAGCACACATACATGTAAGCATACGTGGGGCAGGGCCTACAGCATGCCCTCTGTATGGAAACTTGATCTTCTCTCTCTCTCACTCTTGCTCTCACTCACTCACTATGTTCTCTCTCCCTCTCTCTCTCTGTCTCTCTGTCTCTCTCTCTCTCTCACACACACACACACACACACACTTGGTCACACTCTTGCTGGTAACTATGGTAACTATATGGGTAAGGCAGACCTGTGGTCTTTAGAAATGGCTTTATAAGCCAGGATCTTCGGAATAGACACGGCTCTCTGCACAGACAGGTCTCAAAGTCTACTTTCAGAATGGTAATAGGAAGATGCTCTTTTGATCTCAAGATCCAGCTACATTCTCCAACCTAGCTTTAGCAAGAAAGCTGTATGTTTGGGGGGTTATTGAGCACTTGCCCTGATCACTAATAAAGCTGATAACTCTGATACCCATTTAACTATCAGTCACCATTAAGAATTTTTTTTTGCATTAGGCAGAATCCGGAATGGAGAAGGGGTAAGACTTAGTTCTTTCCTTCAATTTACAATGGTTACTAACAATTGATTCCATAATTCTCTGTTTTGAAAGCCCTGGTAACAACTTGCTAAAAAGAGGAAAAGACTCTATGGGTCTTTGAAATGGCAAGTCTTCAAGTTCCTTGACATCTTTACCTCTGCCCAGATCAACCATGATCTACTGTAGCTTTGTACTCACAAAATAAATTGAATCTAACATCATGATAGGGGCTGTTTTTATCCCACCAAGATTCTGACTCCAGCAACCTCCACCCCAGAGCCTGGTTCAACCAAATCCTATATATCTGGTAAACAAACCTGGTATAAGATATGAGTCATCTGGAAAGTACTGAATAATGATAAGGATGATTGTACACAGCTGTACTCCTGGCAGAGAAGATCTATACCCATGAGCCTATGGCATAATACTACCACTGTGGTCTTTCAAAATAGTGACTAAGGTCACCAAGACTTTTAGCAACTTCATGTTTTAAATGATCCTTTCAAGTGACATCTTCACCAGGATCAGGAACAGGATGGGGTAACCCAAGTGATCCCTGTACCCCTTCCCTACCATTCTTAGAGGTCATTCTTGTTTTTATCTCCAACATTGCCTTATTCCCACAGTCTTGGCATTTTTCCAGCAGTGATGATATTCTTCTCATAACACATTTAATATCTTGCATCTGTCTTCCATAGCATCTGCATTACGAGATGCTGTAACAAATCACCACAAAATTGGAGGCTTAGCAAAACAGAAATTTACTCTGTCATAGTTCTGGTTTAGCTAGAAGTCTGAAATCAAAGTGTCAGCAAAGCCACATTCCCTCCCAAGACTCTAGGGGAGAATCCTTCCTGGTCTCTTCCAACTTCTGGTGGCTATGGGCATTCCTTAGCTTATCACAGCATAGCTCCAGTTTCTGCCTCCCTCTTCACATGGTCTTCTCCCCTGTGTCTCCCTTTGTGTCTTCTTTTCTGTCTATTATAAGGACACTTATTAGATTTAGGGCTCACCCTAATGCAGGATGATCTCATCTCAAAATTCTTACTTTAATTACATCTACAGAGACCCTTATTTCAAGTAAGGTCACATTCTGAGGTTCCAGGTGGACATATCTCTTTGGGGAGGATGCAATTAAACCCCCTACAGCAACCAAACACTATTTTGTATTTCCAGAAACTTATTCTATGCATGAAGGCCCTGGTTTGTACTCGGAGTTTTGAGGGTGTTCTTTCCTATTTATAGTCACACTCAACTCTGAGATCTGCCGCTTCATACTAGTTTTCTAGCTTTGATCTTTGGCTTCTGTATCAAGATCCTTTTGGCTACAAACATAGATGGCTTAAACAAGAAAGGGGGGGACTTACTGGTTCATGTTAATGAAAGTCAAGGGATAATAATGGCTTCAGCTGTAGCCTGATACAGAGGCTCAAGTGATAATATTAGGGCCACTTTCTGTGAATATCTTAGCACTGCTTTTGTCTCTGACAGCTTTTCCAGGTTGGTTCCTTTTTTGGTAACAAGATGGCTGAAGCGGACCCAAGTTTCACATTCTCATACAACCAAAGTTGGTGGAAAAGAAAAGTAGCTCTACCTCTCAGAAATCTCAGTAAAGGACTCATGGCTTCTCATTGGTTCAGATTAGGTCACATGCCAATCCATGAGATAATCACTATGGCCAGGGATATGCTGATTTGCTTGGGCCAAACAAGTTCTACTCCTAGAACTGAGAGTGGAGGTCAATTCCATCTAAGCCAAATAGACTGAGAGTTGGGCAAAGTGGATCATGAAGCAAAAGATGAAATTATATTTCTGTAAGACTGGGGAATGAATATTGTGGGGATATCAGTGTCCACTACAGCTTCCCTCTTAATAGTGACTTGGGTTCTGTCTTTGGCTAACCTATCATTTGCAGCCCTGGATAAATATATCATTTCAGTCCATGACTTCATGGTATCTTAAAGAAGCTGAGTACTGAGATTTACCTAGGCTTTCTGCCAGAAGCACTGCCTATGGGCTACACAGTCAGTATGTCCTGCTCAGTGCCCCAAATATCACGCAAGTATGAAGGGGATACCTGGTAGAACTTTTCTGCTATCCTATGTTCAATAGACATCCAAACTTTCCTAAAAGTAAGGATTGAGTAGATTTTCAGAACTAGTGCTCTCTCTAGCAGTATGTCATTTGGTTTTCTTTGTGTATGTGATTCTGGGATGAGTGTTAATACAAAGAACTTTCTATCTGGGTTAGCATGGAACCCTAAAAGCCCCAAAGGACGAACCAAGTTGAAATTCTATGACAGAGCTAATCCTCAAAAATCGAGTACCATAATCAGTTGCGAGACAAGATGGTTCCTCTAGGCTTTTAATATTGCCTTATATTGTGTGAGCAATTCCTGCCTGCATCTGTTTCAGCCACAAACAGCCTCTATAATAAACATGCACCCAGGCCCAGGGATTCTCTTGCACAAAAGGATGGCTCACTGTGTTGTGTTGGAAGTATGTGTCTGTATTCAGTAAGGGCAAATTCAATTAGAGTAAGCTAGGAGGGGGAAGATTTGAAGAACATCTAAAAATACTGAAATGTCTCAATTGCTGCTGGCATCCAAAAGAGTAACATCTCCTTGCTTATTTGGCTAAGTGGGTGAGGGGTGACATAAATTAGTACAATAAAATAATAATTACTGTTTATTAGTTAATGACTTTATGATAGGCATTATACTAAGTACTTTATATACAATGCCCCATTTAATTTTTTAGCAAACCTATGAGGTAGTTATGATTACTCTTTACTAGCCTGGACTGAAAGAGACAGAGATGGGACAAAATTAAGGAGGAATGACTTCAAGGCAGAGCATGTATGCCGAGGCTAGAAAGGATAAGCCTACCACCCCCAAAGGGCTCAGAGGACAGAGCATTGAGCCATAGAGGATTACTCTCAGGCCTTGAAACCTGATGGAATTTGCCCTACTGTGTTGTGTACTTGCTTGAGATGAGTAACCCCTTTATTCCTTTTACTCTCTCCCTTTCAGAATGAGAATATCTATCCTATGCCTGTCCCACTGTTGTATTTTAAAAGCAGGCAACTTCTGGGGCTCCTGGGTGGCTCAAATTGGTTAAGCATCTGACTTCAGCTCAGGTCATGATCTCAGGATTCTGGGATCTAGTTTTCCATTCTTGATCATTAGAGCAACAAAATAATTCTCAGGCATTGGAAAGGGGGAGAAAAACAACAGCAACAGTTGCCAGATCTAGAGGGTTTTTTCCACAGGCAGGCAGTCAGTTCACCAGAACTTGAGTGACAGATGGCAAAGGACCAGATGCAATAGTCAATATGTCAATGATGCCAAATAATACAGAAACAGATAATACAGAAAACCAGATTCCCACTATATCTCCCACCCTAATGCCTTTGTACACCCTTCCAAACTCGACCTTTTGTAAAAGGAGAGGACACTCCAAATTAGTTCAGTTTGTAGACTAAGTTTCCACTTATGTATGTATGAATGTATGTACATGGGATATTCTGAAGGAAGGCTGCAATGTGCCTTAGAGCATGTATAGGAGGAGTACTGATGAGATCCTACACCCCACTTATATTATTTATAGTTCTGTGTGCAGTTGACCTAAAAGGTGGTGAGAAACAAGGATATTGTACCGTGAAAACTCCAGTTCATTGTCTCTGATTATTCAGATGGAGTGTAAATGTGTGGGATATGAGTGAGCTCAGGAAAGGGTGGAGAAAAGCAGTTGGGGACTAATATGTAAGGAAATGAGAGGCTGAAGGTGGAAGATGACAAGTTTTGTAACCTCCTTGACTTGGAATGGGCCTGGGACTGGTACTTGAGTTCCTACAGGGTCAGATGAAGTAGATATGGCAGAAGAGTCAGCTGTGTCTCTTACTTGATGGTTTACTTCATAGGCAGTGCTTAGAATGATTCTTGGTCCAGTTCAAGGTCATCCTGTAGATCTTGTAGCTCCTCCTGAAACAGACCAGTATCTGATGTCAAAGTGGTGCTGGCTGGTACAGAAATATAGGGATGAAATTCATAATGGCTTTGAAAGAAGGGCTTCTTGTGGACAAGTGCAGGGAAATCTCTATGTTCTTCAAGTGCTGTATTTAGTTCACATGCTTCCTCAAAGCCCTCATGGATATGTAGATCTGAATTTGGAGGGCCTTAAAAGTGTACCCTTCAAGTCAGGAAAATTTTATGTGGTTCAACCTGATGCAAGCCCTGGTCCAGAAAGAAATAGCCTAAATATCAAAGGAATTACAAGACATAATGAATATGTACTACTGGGAGCCAGGGTATTACATGTGGGTTGAAGGATTAAGATCAGGATGCAACAGAATATAAATCTAGAAAAGAAGAATTCATTGTCCAGGAGGAATTCACCTATGCATTAGAACAGTTTATTTATTAAAATATTTTGTTACAGTTTATTTACTTAAGTAATCTCTACACCCAACATGGGGCTTGAACCCATGATCTGAGATCAAGAGTGGCACGCTCCTCCTACTGAGCCAGCCAGGTGCCCCTGCATCGGGACATTTTAAAACTTTTGTTTTGGGCGCCTGGGTGGCTCAATTGGTTAAGCGACTGCCTTCGGCTCAGGTCATGATCCCAGGGTCCTGGGATCGAGGCCCACATCGGGCTCCCGGCTCAGCAGGGAGCCTGCTTCTCCCTCTGACCCTCTCCTCTCTCATGCTGTTTCTCTCTCGCTTGCTCTCTAATAAATAGATAAATAAATAAATAAATAAATAAATAAATAAATAAAATCTTTAAAAAAAAAAACTTGTTTTGACATAGTTTCAGACTTAAGAAAAGTTAAAAAAAAAATGGTATGAAGAGTCTTCAGATCCCCAAATGTTAATATTTTCCACATTTACTCTATTATTCTCCCTTCCTCCATTCTCTTCCTATGTTCCTTTTCCTCTTTCTCCCCTCCCCACTGTTCTCTCCCCCCACCCATACATATATATTCATTTTTCTCAACTATTTGAGGGTAAGTTAGAGATGTTTTGCCCTTTAATCCTAAATACTTTATTTGCTAAAATCAAGAACATTCTAATACAACTTCAATACAGTTATCAAAATGAAGAAATTAACATTAATTCTATATTTTTATCTAATATTCAAAGTCCACCAATTGTCCTAATGATATCTTTTATAGGGAAGGAAAATCATGATCAAATGTGGCATGCAGTTGCCACATTCCCTTAGTGTACTTTATTTGTGAATTCAAATGTAATGTTCTGGCAAGGCTATCTAGAGCTGTTCCTAATATTTATATGAATGCCTCCTTTGAAGCCTGGTCATGTTGATGGTCATGTTGATGACCAAGGTAGAGATACCTAAACTTTCTTGGAATGCTCAGAGGATTGGAATGGGTTTATAATGTAAGACTTGAAAACTCACCAACTGACTTTGTACCCTAGGAGGACCAGAGGCCACTCCTTCAATAAGGGATTCACTAGTGATGGAGACACTAGTATCTTTGAGCTCAGCTATGGTGTTATTTGTAGGCTAGGTTTGATAGTATGAGATTCTACCATGGAAATGGGCTCTATAAAATCAATGTGGATGATGAGATTCTGGCATTACAGAAACTAGATGGTAACTCTGGGCCACCAACCATTATCAAAATAAAAGTTAGCAAAAATGGAATGGTAATCAGAATGCCTTGATGCAGAGAGGCCTATGACAATCAAGATAGATCCTGCTGTTCCTAAATGGGGAGTCAATGAGGACATTGCTTAATTTGGTTATAATAAAAAAATGGAAAACTTCTAATTGAAAGGTTGCTGTCAGATGCCACAATGGAAAATTGCACTCCCTCACACAATTTCCAGATTTAAGTCAATTCATAGACGTATTGATTCAAATGATGCTGGGTCACCTCACATATAAACAGTGACTATTCCTTTGATGTTTCCCCAAAGAGGCCTTTAGCCATTTTCCAGGATAGTTGTACACTGAACAAAAGGGGATATTCGGATTCTAAAACTATTACAGGTTTGAGCTGACATTGATCACAGAGGACGTAAAACATTCTTATGTTCCTCTGATTAGTATGGAGGCTCTCAGAATCCACAGAAGAAAAGGAGTTTCAGCAAAGGCCCATCTCACAGTGGGTCAGTGGGTCCACATACCTGCACTGTGGCTCTTCTCTGATCTTTGAGAATATGTATATATAATCGGGCGACACATTCTTAGATGCTGGAAGCCCCCTTCAGTTGTTTCTCTGATCCATGGATTAAGGATCATTATAGCAGAAAGGACCAATTTAGAACCCATCGAGCTTTCCCTGCCAGAAATTTTAAGCAGAAACTTATCATATTCCTAGAGGTACTGCAGAAATTAGTGTCACCATAGAAGATTTTGGTCTTTGTAAAACCACATGGTTCATGGCTGATGACAGTGATTACTATAAACTTAACCAAATGGAAGCCCTGATTGCAGTTGCTGTGCTGGACGTAGTATCTTTATGAAAGCCGATCAACCTAGTTTCTAGTGCTTAGTGTACAGCTATTGATTTGGAAGAATGCTTTCATCTTGATGCATATCAGCAGAGAGGATTGACAGCAATTTACATGGTAAAGACAGTTTCAAACACTCTCTTGCCTCAGCACTATGTTAACTCATGTTCATCAACAGAATATAGTCTATAGGAACCTTGAATTATCTCAGAATTCCTAAGATGTTATTTCTGTCCACATCATATTAATTGGACCTGCTAAGCTGGAGTGGAAATATTCCTAGACAACTGAGTAAGACACGGTTCCAAAAGGTGGGAGATAAACCCCATAAAGATTCGTGGTCTTGTCATATTGGTAAAATTATAGGATGGTCTGGAAGCTGCTGGGATATTTTCCTCAAGGACAAATTGTTGCACCATGGGCCCATGCCACCAAGAGAGGAAAACCTCACTTAATTTGGCCCTAATAGAAACATAATAGTACAGACCTCCAGGGCTCTGGAGGAAGACCATGACATCCATAGCTCAGAAATGTTCTATTTAAAAATAATTTCTAAAGGCAAGGGAAACAAAAGCAAAATGAACTATTGGTACTTCATCAGGATAAAAAGCTTTTGCACAGCAAAGGAAACAATCAACAAAACTAAAAGGCAACCTACAGAATGGGAAAAGATATTCGCAAATGACAGATAAAGGGCAAGTACCCAAAATCTATAAAGAACTTATCAAACTCAGTACCCAAAAAACAAATAATCCAGTCAAGAAATGGGCAGAAAACAGGAACAGGCATTTCTCCAAAGAAGACATACAAATGGCAAACAGACACAAGAAAAAATGCTCCACATCACTCAGCATCAGGGAAATACAGATCAAAACCACAATGAGATACCACCTTACACCAGTCAGAATGGCTAAAATTAGTAAGTCAGGAAACAACAAATATTGGCAAGGATGTGGAGTAAGCGTCCTACACTGCCGGTGGGAATGCAAGCTGGTACAGCCACTCTGGAAAACAGTATGGAGGTTCCTCAAAAAGCTAAAAATAGAGCTACCCTACCACCCAGCAATTGCACTACTAGGTATTTACCCAAAAGATACAAACATAGCGATCTGAAGGAGCACCTGCACACCAATGTTTATAGCAGCAGTGTCCACAATAGCCAAACTATGGAAAGAGCCCAGATATCCATAGACAGATGAATGGATAAAGAAGTAGTGTGTGTGTGTGTGTGTGTGTGTGTATGTATGTATGTATACATATATATAATGGAATATTACTTAGCAAAAAAATGAAATCTTACCATTTGCAACGACATGGATGGAACTAGAGGGTATTATGCTAAGCGAAATAAGTCAATCAGAGAAAGACAATTATCATACGATTCCACTCATATGTGGAATTTAAGAAATGAAACAGGATCATAGGGGAAGGGAGGGAAAAATAAAATAAGATGAAATCAGAGAGGGAGACAAACCATAAGAGACTCTTAACTATAGGAAACAAACTGAGGGTTGCTGGAGGGGAGGTTGGTGGGGGGATGGGGTAACTGGGTGAAGGGCTTTAAGGAGAGCACGTGATGTAATGAGCACTGGGTGTTATATGCAACTGAACAATCACTGAACTCTACCTCTGGAACTAATAATACACTATATGTTAATTGAATTTAAGTAAAATTAAATTAAAAAAAATTTCTGATATACTATTGGACCCTAATTGAAACTGGGCACAAGATATCAAGAGACTTTGCAAACTGGATGTGCATCATGACAGGGGCATCTAGTTATCTAGATTCTACATGTTATCAGATCCCACATGTCATAAATTTATGTCATCATTGCAGCTAGCCATTTAATCCCCTATACAATAAAATAATACATCTGGATTGGACTCAAGTGGATTAGGGTAGCCCAAATCCTCATGTCATCTAAATTGGTTGCATTATTGCCTCTTAATCAGCTTACCCTGAGCAATGATAAACATAAAATTTACAATAAAGAGTTCAGAGCTACCAGTCAGAAGTAGATTTTTAACTTTGTGACCCATGTAAGACTATCATATCTAAAGGGTTTGTATAATAAACATCTTATCCTTTTGAATTTTTTCATACTTTTATTATAAAACTGTTGACTCCAAAGACAGGTCATTTGTATATTTATTATAGTAATTATCCACACACTGTGGTACATGGTTTTGTTCTAACAAAATCAGTATTTGTAGAAAAACAGGTGTTTTTTTTTTTTACAGTTGGAAGCGAAGTGTCTTTTTTTTTTTTTAAAGATTTTTTATTTATTTATTTGAGAGAGAGAATGAGAGAGAGAGCATGAGAGGGGGGAGGGTCAGAGGGAGAAGCAGACTCCCCGCTGAGCAGGGAGCCCGATGCGGGACTCGATCCCGGGACTCCAGGATCATGACCCGAGCCGAAGGCAGTCGCTCAACCAACTGAGCCACCCAGGCGCCTGCAAAGTGTCTTTTTATAATATGAGGGGTACATATTATTCTATTGAAAGTTACAACTGAGAGTCAAGTTTGATAATTGAGATACCTATTGACCTGATAATAACTAAAATAGCCTCTGCTTCTAAACTAAAAACTATGAACAAGATATAGATTCTAGAATTCAAGTCCATTATATAATTTCAAATAATATCCTCTTACATTTATTTTCTTGATAATAGTTTGATATGATGTTTTAAGTAAAGCTAATATTATCTGAAAAATGATAAAGGAATAAAAATTCTATGTGCATTATTCCCTTGAGAGCATCAGAAGAAGAAATTATTTGATGAAAACAACAGGGTGTTTTTATGAAATTATATTCTTGATGTCAAATTGCAGTCTCTTGACATTGATGCCAACTTCTTTGATGAAGGAAGTCCCAGAAAAAGAGGGAAGAAGCCTTATTTCTTCCACAAATTCCAGTCAGCCCATTTATAATACAAAAGTGAAATGTCAAAATATATGTTTTTTTCTAAATTGGATACAAAATAACATCTTTAAAAAATGTACAATAATATACTATTATAACCTTTTCAATGCTCCAGATGACTAGTAATTTGATGACTTATGAAGACTGTGAACTAGTCAAACTCTGTAAAAAATTATAGTTGACACTGACCAATGAATATTGTAAGGAATGTGATATTGCTTGAAGATCATTGTGTAAGAAACTAACTCTCAATTTGTATTCTAATATCTAGTATGATTGACTTACACATTTTCAAATATTTTTGGCTCTCTGGATATATATTATTTTTTCAATATTGGTCATCAGTGAAGAATATAGCACCTCAAAATTAACATTTATTTAAAATTACTTAATGCTCAGTCATTAGAACATGTGACTCTTGATCTCAGGGTCATGAGTTCAAACCCCATGTTGGGCGTAGAGATAACAAAAAAGATTACTTAAGAAATACAATATTATAAGAAAGATTATAAAATCTATTGGCTTCTTCCATTGAAAGCAAGATATTGGGGGGGGCCACCTGGTAGCACAGTTTGTTAAGTGTCTGACTCTTGGTTTTGGCTCAGGTCTTGATCTCAGGGTTGTGAGGTCAAGCCCCGAGTCAGGCCCCATGCTCAGTGCAGAGTCTGCTTGGGACTCTCTCCCTCTCCCTCTGCCTCTCCCCCCGCTCTCTCTCTCTAAAATAAATAAATAAATCTTAAAAAAGAGAGAATAAGATATTGGAACAAATAAGCTTTCAAATTCTCATGATATTTAATTTCATGAAAGCATAAAGAATTTGGTTTTCTAATAGCTATAATTAAAACTTCAAAAATTTCTGATTTTCTAATTTTTATTTAATATATGAAATAATTTTATTTATATAATTTGTACTGAACTCAGTCATGATTTTATTTTGATAAATAAATAACATGCTAACTAAAAACTATACCTAGGGAATGAGTATCTTTTTTCTAATTCACATAAAAGCTCTAGTTCTTGGGCTAGTGGTGGCCCTGAGTGGGCTACCTTTGGTGACACAGATAAGGAGACTAGATAAAGAGAAGAGCATAGGTAGATATAAATTACTATTAATATTCGGTTTCTTGTTTGGGGTGGTAGGTTTATTGGTGTTCAATTATAAATAGATATGTAAACAAGTAAATGAAAATATATGTGTGAACTAGTGATGATAAAGTATCATGAACTGAAAATCATAATTCAGTTTTATGTATTAGAGGTCTATCAAAAATATGTAGATCAAGATTAAAAGAAAATATATTCCATGTGCAGCAAGAGAAATGATACAGTGCACAGAGACTTGTTGTATCAATCCTAAAAGTTTAGACTTTACCTTTCCCCTCCTTTTGCCCCAATAAAGAAGGATCTAAATGTAGAGCAGTTTACAAGAAGGTCACCAAGCAGTCTGGGTGGGATATTTATGGAATGTGGGTAGCTCATGGGCCAGGTGCTGGGAGGCAGGGGAAGTGTGTCAAAGGAGCATCACGGTGGAGAGATGAACCATGAAAGGAGCCAAAGAGAGTAGGAAGGATTGGTGGATTGGTACCAGGACAATGAAACAAAGGAACTAATTAATCTCTTTCAGAGATGGCAATAGGTGGCAAGTATCTCTTATTTCCCTTGCATATATCATTAACCAATCATTGCATTTTATCCCACTGCACTTGAAATGTGGCTTCTTAATTCTTTTCAGTGTAACACTCTGAGTGGCTGTTAGCGATTGATCAGAGTTAACAAATGAGGTGTAACCTATTTGCCATCTGCAGTCTGTACAAACTATATCAGATTATTACTCGGAAGAGATGATAAACCAATAAGCAGAATGCTAGCTAAATGTAGGATGTTGGAAAGTCAAGAAGGTTACACGGGACATCATCCTGGAGTAGTATAGCAGAATAGGGGCCAGGGACCAAGGAAGGATTGGTTTCAACTTGGCTAAAAATAAGGACTTGAAGAGAAGACACCTAAAGTGTCTTTCAGTGTGATTACATTGAGAACTTGTTGCTGTTTTTTTTAAGATTTTGTTAAGTAATCTCTACCCAGTGATGTGGGGCTTAAACCCACCACCCTGAGATCAAGAGTTGCCCATTTTACTGTCTGAGCCAGCCAGGCACCCCCACATTGGGAACTTGTAAATGCGCCCAGTAATCTCCACTTGAGTAGTATCTTATTTTGTGAAGATTACATAAAATTCATGGCCACAGTGAGGGGTAAGTATAACCTAATATGAACATGTTTTTCTTCCTCCGTCAAGAGAAGATGACCATCAGTTACTACTCTTCAGAGTTACATTGTTCATCCACAATTAGCCTTATAACTATACCACACTACAAGTGCAGTTACAGGAATTCTCCAGAACCATCTACAGGCTAAGTTATAGAAGAAGGTAACTTTGGTCAAGTGGTGTTAGAGAGTACATCCTTGGTGAAAGTGAGTAAGTGGGCAGAGACTATATATTTACAGTCTCTATATGTAGTCTTTCTGTCTCTCTGTGTATGTCTCCCTCTCTCTGTATTTCTACATAATATATAAAAAAAACATATATACATATAAAATATATACCATATATTTGATATATAAAATATATAAATATACATTATAGACATGAAATATACCAATGTGCATTATGTATATTCTCATAATATAGGGAAGTTCAGACTCTATAACAGTGCTATTTAGTAGAACTTTGAGATGAGGAAAATGTTCCATATCTGTGCTGTTCAGTATGATACCCAGTAGCCATGGGTGGCTATTGAGAACTTGAATTGTTGTTAATGCGACTGAGGATCTGGAGTTTTAATTTTATTTAATGTTAATTTAAATATAAATCGCCAACTGTGGCTAGTGGCTGCCATATTAGACAACACAGCATTATAGAGTCATATCTGGTATCTTGAGTCCTCCTCACGTTGATTCCCTTTATCACCTTTTCCTAAGAAGACCTTGATGGGCTCTCTGAGATCACTAGGATCCTGGTAACTGAGTTAGAAAACCACTGTGTAACTATTCTGATGATTTATTTTGCTTGTTTTATCCCATGTGTTCAAAATGGTAACCACTCTCCTAACCACCCCTCCCCTCAAGAGCATTTCACAAATTCACGTTCAGTTTATCCATCCTGACCTTTCACCTGACAAACCTCCCTAAGAATGGTAGAACCTTTGTGGTGGCCGAGGCATTCCAGCAGCTCCAGGTTTTGCTTCAATTTTCAAACCTAGCCCCCAGCAACCTGTCTTGTCTACAAAGTAGAGACACATGTCCCCAACTGGGGAGCATTGGAAATCTTTCTGTAAGACGATCTCTGGAGACTTCGGCCCCTGTGTGTACATCTTGAAGAAGCAGCCGTTTCCAGCTGTAATCAACTGCCCTGCATATGAATGGGAATTACTGGTTTTAAAGATTCGAGGAGCCATTTCTAGGAGGCTCAGCACCAGTGACCATGAAATCACAAGATGGCAGCCTGGGAAACTTCCAGGTGAGGTGGAAGTCCAGCTCTAGTGCCAGATGTGGTAGGCTCCCATGTTTGGGAGCCCCACAGCTGCTTTTATTCTGTTGAGCAATGTTTTCCCTTCCTTTTGGTAGACCACCAGCTGTCTTCTGTGCCTCAACTCAAGTTACAAGAGCAAGAGCAAAATTCACTTCGGCCGTGGGAAAATGATCCCCCTTAGCAACTCCATAGCAAATTCCTGAGGAGATGACCTTGGTTACAAACGGTCTCAGTTAAAGTGGCCTTACTGGGCTAACTTAGAACAAAACTGTAACAGCTTCCATTGCATCTGAAAGTGGTGTAATTTGAGGAGGGGCCTCTCATAGTGTGAGTTCTGGGACTCTGGTTTCCGGGCTGTGATTAGAGGCAGAGCCGCCTCGCCAGGGTTATGCGGAGGGCACTAGGTGGCAGGTGTGACCTCAGTGACAGCTGCCCCTTCAGTACGCAGTGTCCATAAGACTGTATGCACGCTCGTTAGAAATTAACTGAATGCTCTTCTTTGTTCGCCACAGAAATCTTACATTTCCCCCATGTTGTCCTGGACATCTTCTTCCCAAGTTAATCATTGGAAGTCGTTAAAGCAGTCCTTTGGAGAGGTTCTTAGGTCTTCAGTTGTTGTCAGTGCACAATCTCACACATAGAGATATTGGAAAGAGGCACTGTGTATGTAGTGAAGCATGAGGGGACTTGACTGCTAAGATTTTGCTTATGAGAGAGTCACTTTAGTGATGGAACTTGAGGTGCTTTTGAGAACAGAATGAACCATAAGGGGGGTTGGTGCGGGCGGCGGGGGGGGTGGTGGTGGTGGAGAGTGGTTTTGTCTAGATTTAAAGGAAATAACCAGGCCCCTATGTATGAAATGTAGCTTGTGCTCAGTCCAGTGGGACCTATGTTAAAACCGGGCCACTACGGAGAAGATGAGTTTGTCCACTGTGCGCTGAACCACGTGATTTGGGGAACAGGTGCTGCCATGGGCCGAGTTCAGGCTAACATATAGAATATAAAGTATTCTTACGTTACACGAGAATGTTACATATCTATCCTCTTGTGACACGTAAAAAGATATGAGGTGCATCTGTGATCTGACAAGTGCTCTCCATGTGGTGTG
>NC_138385.1:16487444-16498154 GCF_054177405.1 Leptonychotes weddellii
GAGTCCCGCATCGGGCTCCCTGCTCGGCAGGGAGTCTGCTTCTCCCTCTGACCCTCCTCCCTCTCATGCTCTCTGTCTCTCATTCTCTCTGTCTCAAATAAATAAATAAAATCTTTAAAAAAAAAAAAAGAGAGGGACAGTTACGAGGCTGGGGACATTCAAAAGGCAACAGTTACCTCCTTAGTTTAATGTGGAAGCTTTTATGCATTGGTGGGGAAAAATGAAATACAGTAACTTTTATGGCAATATTTGGGGAGTCATCTGTCTCCAAGGAGAACTGAGGGCTTGTCTTGTGTGACTTCAGTGGAAAAAAAGACCGGAGGGGTGCCTGCGGGAGCTCAGTCGGTTAAGCCATCTGCCTTCAGCTCAGGTCATGATCCCAGGGTCCTGGGATCGAGCCCTGTGTCCGGTCCCTGTTCAGCGGGGAGTCTGCTTCTCCCTCTACCCCTCCCCCACTCATGCTTGCTCTCTCTCTCTCTCCCTCTCTGAAATAAATAAATAAAATCAAAAAAAGAAAGAAAGAAAGAAGAGAAAGAAACGACAGGCTGTGTCACTATGAAGCCTGTCCCAGAGGGGGCGGCAGAGTCTGGCAAAAGCTTTGCATGGGCATGGGGAAGCAGCCTCTATCTATCTATCTATCTATCTATCTATCTATCTATCTATCTATCATCTATCTATCCATCTATCTATTATTATTATCATCTATCTAATTTTCCAGCTTTACTGAGGTTTAATTGACATATAACATTGTGTAAGTTTAAGGTGTACAGTGACTTAACTTGAAGCACTTATATATTGCAATCTGATTACCACTGTAGTGTAAACTAACATCTCCATCACATCATATAATTACCATTTCTTCTTTGTGGTAAGCACATTTAAGATCTACTGTTTTAGCAACTTTCAAGTACATAATACAGTGTTGTAAACTATAATCACAGTGCTGTGCATTCCATCTCCAGAACTTATCCATCTAACTGGAAGTTTGTACACTTTGACCATCTCCCCATTTCCCCCACCTCCCCCATCCTCTGGTAACCATGGTTTCTACTCTCTGTTTCTGTGAGTTTTGCTTTTTCAGATTCCACATATAAGTGAGATCACACAGTATTTGTCTTTCTCTGTATGAGTATTTCACTTAGCACAATGCCCTCAAGATCCATCCATGTTGTTGCAAATGACAGGATTTCCTTCTTTCTCATGGTTCAATAATATTCCATTGTATATCTGTCTGTGTATCTATTTATCTAATCTATCATTCATTTATTTATTTAATCTTAGCTTAATCAACATATGTTGATTTGATAGACTTAAATATTACAGTATGATTGCATCTTTATTCATCCATTGATGGACGACACTTAGGTTGTTTCCATATCTGGGCTATTGTGAATAATGCTGCAATAAACATGGGAGTACAGCTATCTCTTCCACATCCTGTCTTCATGTCCTTTGGCTATATACCCAGAAGTGAGATTGCATGATCATATGGTAGTTCTATTTTTTAATTTTTTTGAGGCACCTCCATACTGTTTTCCACAGTGGCTGCACCAGTTTGCCTTCCACCAACAGTGCGGAAGGGTTCCCCTTTCTCCGCATCCTCGCCAACATTTGTTATCTCTTGTCTTTTTGGTGATGCCGCTACCATCTACTGAGCACCAGCTAGGTACTAGCATTTCATTTAATCTCCTGTCATTTGCATTTCATTTAATTTGCTTGCCCTTCATATCTGCAGCTCAGCACATTTCCAGCAAATCAACCCATTACCTCTCTAATTCTCCACACCTGGGCTGCTAAAAGCTACCCGAGAAAAATTTCAAAAACCTGTGGATTGGTGTTCAACCTGCGCTGAGCTCTCTTTACATTTTCTGGCAATTGTTCTCTGTATCCCTAAGCCACATCTCAAGGTGTGGTCCTCTGACCAGCAGCATCAGCATCACCTGAAACTTGCTAGAAATGCTCATTCTTGGGGTGCCTGGATGGCTCAGTCCATTAAGCATCTGACTTGGTTTTGGCTCAGGTCATGATCTCAGGGTTGAGCCCCATGTCAGTCTCCACGCTCAGTGAAGAGTCTGCTTGAGATTCACTCTCTCCCTCTCCCTCTGCCCCTCCCCCCAAAAATAAATAAATCCAAAAAAAAAAAAAAAGAAATGTTCATTCTTAGGCCCTACCTCAGACCTGCTGAATCAAAAATTCTGGGGGTGGAGCCTCATAGTCTGTGTTTTAACAAGCCCTCCAGGTGGGGCCTCTGGGTGGCTCAGTCGGTTAAGCATCTGCCTTCAGCTTGGGTCCTGGGATAGAGCCCCGGGGATCCAGCCCTGCGTCGGGCCCCCTGCTCATCGGGGAGTCTGCTTCTCCCTCTGCCCCTCCCCACCGCCGCTCATGCTCTCTCTCTCAAATAAATAAATAAAATCTTTAAAAAACCAAAAAACAAACAAAAAACCCCAAGCCCTCCAGGTGCTTGTGATGCCCGCTCAAGTTCAAGAACCACTGTTCTTGAACTCAAGGAATTGATTCTTGAACTCAAGAATCAACTGCTCTCCCCACTTTTCTCAAAACCTATTCAAACTTTTGTCAGTCTCCTCAAAACCCTTATCCTCAAAATCTCTTTATTTTCACAAAAAACAAAGACCTTCAAGCAGAGGTCCCCACACTTTCTATGCTCATAACCACAACTTTGCTGTTTCAGCAAATATCCTTTTCTCCTCTGCACTTTCCTCGGTGAAAGCAAACACCTTTTGGCTACCCACCCCCCTGCCCCCTGAAAATAGATAGGTAGAGATTCTGAATTCAAATTACTTTCATCTCCTAAGTAATCTTCTTTCATCAATTAGCCATATTCTGCTAAGCTTTAAATCTATCTATTGACTTTTGTTCCTCAGATCATAAATATTCTCCCATCTCTTCTATCTTAAAAATTTCCCCTATTGGGCCCCTGGGTGGCTCAGTCAGTTGGGCGTCCAACTCTTGGTTTCTGCTCAGGTCATGTTTCTCTGGGTCATGGGATCAAGCCCTGTGTCAGGCTCTGCGTTACGTAAGCGTGGCATCTACTTCAGATGCTTTCCCCATACCGCTCCCTCCCCTTGCTCACATGTGTGCATGCTCTCTCTCTCAAATAAATGAAATCTTTCGAAAAATTTCCCCTATATTTCCCTGTAACAAAATCCTATAACTTCTTCCCTTTTATAGCCAGGAGAAGTATATTAGCTCTTTCTACTCTCTTACCTGTCTTTGATCCAAACTTCACAGAAATCTGACATTTCACTTCTATATCTCTTTGAAACTTTCGCTCCCAATCACCAATGATAAGAATGCCAAGGAGGGAGTTGCAAACTTTAAATAAGTTTTCAGAAAAGCTTCACTGAAAAGGTGAAAACTTCCCTCCTATGTCTCAAGCCATCTTTACTCATTCTGCTTTCTGAAACAGTTCCTCTGCCTAACGCGTAAATGTTGATGTTTGCCAAAATTCTGTGGTTGAATCCTCTTCTCTTCTCATTCCTTCCAAATTTTTATCAGTACTTTTGGCCTTTCTCCAGAACTCCAGGCAAACATGTTGACTCAATCAAAAAAACATTTGATTACCTATTCCCTGCCTCAGAATGACATCACTAAACTTAGCCCTAACACCTAGAAGTCATTCTTGATGCTTCTCCCTCTTTATACCCAACACTCTTGGGAGTGGACATTTTGCACAATAGATTTGGGAAAGACACAAACAAAATTCACAAAGGGGAATCGGGATAAAGATTGAGAAGGTTTGGTCAAGAAAAAGCATTCACTCAAGACTGGATTAGGTTGAGGGAACAGGAATGGGACAAAGTAGGAAGGAAAAGACCTAGTTTCAGTTATGCTATGAATGTGGCATGTCAGAAGTTGCGGGGACCTAGCTGGCTAAGACAACAATGAACAAGAAGAGGGATGTTACGTAATGTATATGAGATCTCATGGGAAGAAGGATGAAAGGAATCACAATCTTGCCTATGAACTTTCAGGGAGAACAGAAATGCTAAGCTCATAAATGTGTATGAAGATTGGGAATGAAAATGACCAGAAGGGTTGCTGAAGCACACCATGGAAGAGAAGGCAGAGAAACAGGAGAAGGGAAAGAATAATTTCAGTTTATTCTTTCTATGAAAAATTGATGTGATGGAAATTTAATATTTGTAAAAATGAGGTTTGAGAAAACATTTATTAATATTTATTATATGTAAAATACTTTAAGAAGTTGTAAGCTCAAACAAGAATAATTTATGCAATAGTACTTTTAAAATTATGTCATTTTCATTACAAAAGATAATTCTTATCATGAGACAGAATCACCTTCGCATGGGATTTGCGAGTCTATTACATATTAGTTCAAAAAGGGTGGCTGCATGTAAAATGAGATCTGAGGAAGAATTCCTAGATTATGGTTGCATAAACCCTATCTTGCATATTAATTCCATTCATCTTGCATGACAAGTTCGAAGAAGGTGTAGGTCACAAAAAAATAGCAGTTCATACCCTGAAGAAGAACTTCTTACAATGGGCTGCTATGGTGGTTCTCCCCAGTAGTACTTTTTCTCTGTGAACTATTTTGGGCACACTTGTAGCTCTAGGGCTTAAAGTGGTTTCCCAAAGTGCATATATCTTGCCATTTATCAAGATAAATACAAATGAGTTCTTTGTTCCATTCTAGCCACAACTTTGGAGGGTTTGTACTAATGTGTTAGACTCTACTGTACATTTGTACAATTGCTGTAATAGGGCTTCCTTCTCTTTTCATCTTAGAACTTAAGAAGGCAAGAGAAGCTGGTAAAGTTGTTTACTGGATCCTGAAGAAAGGCATTTAAACTAGGTTACATTATGTCAATATTTCTGGTCAATTCAGCCATACATACAATTAAATAGTCCTGTTACTTTAATAAAATGACATAACTGGATGATTGACTAAAACTTTGGCAGAAAGAAGCAGCAGTTTTATCTTTGCATATATGCTGTATTTCCCCACAAAATAATTTTGCCTGTTTTTAAACAAATTGGCTGGCCAAGCCATACTTTTTTTTTTTTTGAAATTTAAATTCAGACAACCAGTTATGATGTCAAGTGAATGCCTTGCATTACTTTTGCTTTTTAACCAGTTTTTCCAGCTGTCATTTTAGACGCTTCCTACTATGTTACTTAAACTATCTATATGCTGCTCAGACAGCCACCAATTCAGTGAAAGCCAAACTGCTAACAGTGGCCTGAATCTGAATCTGATGGATTTGCTGAAATCTCACTCTTTACTCAGTTGTTCTGTCACCTGTCTTCAGTTGACAAAAACTTAATATGTATAGATCCTCCATCTCCCTGTAGGTCTGTGCAAACTCTGATTAATCGAAATGACTTCACAGAGACAATGGTTACCAGAAATTATGAGGTGGGCTGAGGTAAGTTGGGGTGCATGTTCCCAGAAGCCTCTAAAAAAAGTAGGACAGACCCAATCAGTTTTGCACGATTTAGATAGGTCCTCAAACAGATGAACCATTGATGACCCTCTCAGCTTTAGCATTGTCTTGTTTAGGCATAGCATCCAATCCCTGTAAGTTGCAGATAAATAAAATGTGGTATATGCACACAAAGGAATATTATTTAGCCATAAAGAGGAATGAAGTGCCGATGTGTGCTCCAATATGGATGCACCTTGAAAACATCTTAAGTGAAAGAAGCCAGTCACAGATGGACTGATAATATAGGATTCTGCTGACAGGAAATGCCCATAATTGGCAAATCTGTAGAGATAGAAAGTAGATTAGTAGCTGTTTAGGACTGGAGGGGGGGATTGGTGATTTGGGAGTGATAGTTGAATTGTGCAGGGTTTCTTTTTGAGGTGATGAAAATATTGTAAAATTGACTGTGGTATGAGTTGCACAAGCCTGGGAAAATACTAACAGTCATGGAATGGTCCAATTTAAAATGGTGAATTGTATGGGACGTGAATCATTTCCCAATAAACCTGTGATTTTTTTAAATCCCCCAGAGTCATAGAGTTGTAACAATGCTTTGTCCAACTGTATTCTAGGCCTTTACAGGCTACACAGTCAAGTGGGAAAAGAAAATGGGAGATTGGGAGTCATTAGTTGCTGGTTGCTCATACCTGCTCAGTTAGTCACTTATTAATAAGCTGCACAATCTGGAAAAAGTCAATTTCCTCATATATGAAATGGGAATATCACCTAACCCCTTGCAGGATTGCTTCAAAAATGAAATGAGATGCTTTCCGTAAAGAGCCTAGCACAGTGCTTGGCACATTTGTAACCATCCAAGAAATTTCAGTTCCCCTTCTACTCCCACTCCTGTGTGGAATTTCTCATCTGCTTGGATTTCCTACTTGTGAACATGTGCCAAAATGTCCTTTCATCCCATCCTTCCTTGTGAGGTTACCGCATAACCATCAAACAATAACCTGGAGTGTGAGGTTTGAATAACACCTAGAGAAAACTTGACCGTGTAGGTCATTAAAATGTGTCTGCGGAGGAGTGGGAAAGACGCGAAAAGAAATGAAAATCAGAGCCGCAGGACAGCAACAGAGGAGTGCACCTCATTGGTAACAGAAGCATTTTGCAGTTGGCGACACCCCCACAAATGACTAATCTCCAAGAAGAAATTTGATTCCTTCAACTGCAGGAAAAGAAGTTTAACACAAGCAGCTGTGGCCATAAATCTTCCTATCAGTTGTGGTTATAAGGCTGGAAAATCTCGAGTTAACTGTGCTAGTGAATCATGCACAGTTATTTCTACTGGTTTAAATATATTTTTTCCTTTATGAACAGAGATAACTTGTAATAAAGCTACCATTAAACACTGGTGTCAGAAAACCACCAAAAAGAATTCATTTTCTAGCATCTATGATAATAATATAGATGCCAGTTCATGACACACAGTTTTCCTTTCTCTGTACAAATATTAAAATAATATTTCTGCTTGCATTGTTCAATATAGTGTCTCCTTGATCCCAGCCACAGAGAAATAAACCAAGGAGAGGCCTTTTTGGCTATTTGTACAATAGTTAAAAGTTAAGTAATTGTTAAAATAGTCATATTTGCCAAAAATGTAGTCTATACTGAGAGATCCCCAAATACTAAAGGAGGTTAAAAAGAATCCACAATTCAAGGACAACTATGGAAAGTCTTGTGGTGATTTAAAAATTGGTAGCCTCGTTCTCAAAGTAATGTTTCCCCTCTAGGAACATGAAGGAGAATGCCTTTGCTTTGCTGTTGAGTTGCTTAATACAAACATGGGTTGGGGGTGGAGGAGAGGAGAATACAAAGGTGGCGGACGACTAGACAGTTGCCTGACTCAACCAGAACTCATTTACCTAACTAAAATGAATGTTCACTTCCATCCGAATGTGTTCATTGAGAATTTGTAAGAATGGTTACTTTGGCTATGATTCTGCGTAAGCAAGATCTGCTCTTTTTCCAAGGGAAACTTTTTTTTCTCTCTGGGCAGGTTTTGATTAATGAGTGTTCATGTAGTGCCATGAGGAGGTTTTCTCTTTTCTTTTGCACTTTTTTCCCAGCTTTATTGAGATATAATTGATAGGTAACACTGTGTGCGTTTGAGGGGTGCGATGTTGTGATTTGATACATGTATATGTTGCAAAATGATTAATACCGAAGGGTTAGTTTACACCTCCTTGACCTCACGTAATCACCATTTCTTTTTTATGGTGAAAACATTTAAGATCTACTCTTTCAGCAACTTCCAAGTATATAATACAGTGCGGTTAACTCTAGTCACTATGCTGATCCCCAGAACTTATTCATCTTCTAACTGAAACTTTGCTCCCCTCGACCAACACCTCCCCATTTCTCCCAGCCCCCAAACCCCTTATAACCACAGTTCTACTCTCTGAGTTCAGCTTTTTTAGATTCCACATATAAGTAAGATCATAGAGTATTTGTCTTTTGCTGTCTGACATATTTCACTTACCATAATGCCCTCAAGATCCATCCATTTTGTTGCCAATGACAGGATTTCCTTCTTTCCCATGGATGAATGATATTTCTGTATATCATATCTTTTGTATCCATTCATCTGTAGATAGACACTTAAGTTGTTTCCATATCTTGGCTATTGTGAATAATACTGCAGTAAACACAGGAGTGCAGATATCTCTTTGAGATTTTGATTTCATTTCCTTTGGATATGTACTGAGAAGTAGGATTGCTAGATCACATGGTAGGTCTGTTCTTCATTTTTGAGGAATTTCCATATTTTCCAGAGTGGCTGCACCAATTTACATTCCCACCAACAGTGCACAAGGTTTCTTTTATTCACAACCTTGCCAACACTTGTTATCTCTTGTCTTTTTTTCCCTTTTATTTATTTATTTTTAAATCCCAGTATAATTAACATACAGTTTTATATTAGTTTCAGGTGCACACTATAGTAATCCAGTAAGTCTATACATTACTCAGTGTTCATCACAGTAAGTCTACTCTTAATCCCCCCGTCCCTCTCCCCATCTTCCCTCTGGTAACCACCACTTTATTCTCTATATTAAAGAGTCTGTTTTCTTGCTTTTCTCTTTTTGTTGTTCTTTTGTCTTGTTTCTTAAATTCTACATGTGAGTAAAATCATATGGTACTTGTCTTTCTCTGACTAACTTACTTAGTATTATACCCTCTGGATCCAACCATGTTATCGCAAATGGCAAGATTTCATTCTTTTTATTGTTGAGTAATATTCGATTGTGTGTGTGTGTGTGTGTGTGTGTATCCCACCTCTTCTTTATCCATTCATCAATTGATGGACACTTGGGTTGCTCCCATAAACACAAATATAGTCAACTGCTCTTTGAGAAGTGAGCCAAGATAATTCAATGGAGAAAGGGTAGTCTTTTTAACAAATGGTGCTCAAACAACTGGATATCCACATGTGAAAAACAATCTAGATATAGTCCCACACCTTTTACAAAATTTAACTCAAAATGAACCAGAGACCTAAATTTAAACATGTGAAGCATAACATTTCTAAAAGATAACATAGAGAAAATCTGTGTTATGTTTGGTTTGATGAATGACGTTTTAGATACAACAGCAAAAGCATGATCCATGAGAGAAAAAATTGATAAATTGCAGTTCATTAAAAGTAAAACTTGTGCTCTGTGAAATACACTGTTCAGAGAATGAAATAATAATCCACAGACTGGGAGAAAATCTTTGCAAAACACATATGTGATAAAGACATATCTAAAATATATAAAGAACACTTAATATGCAATAAGAAGGAAATACACAACTAAAAAGTGGGCAAAACACCTGAAAGGACACCTCACCAAAGAGCACAGAGGACAAGTAAATATATGAAAGATGCTCAAATTACCTATCTCTGGGAGATTGTACATTAAAATAACAATGATGTACCACTACATATGTATTAGAACAACCACGTTCCAAACACTGACAACACCAAGTCCTGGGAGGACTGGGAGCAACAGGAGTGGTCCTTCATTGCTGGTGGGTGGTAAAACTATTCTCTATGATACTCTCATGGTTGATACATGGCATTATACATTTGTCAGAAACTATAGAACTGTATAATACAAAGAATAAACCTAATGTGACCTATGATCTTTAGATAATAATATATCAATATTTGTTCATCATTTTTAACAAATGTTCCACAGTAATACAAGATGTTAATCGGAGAAACCGTAGGCCAGGAAAAAGGAGACTATGGGAACTCTGTATTTTCTGCTCAATTTTTCTGTCAGTGTAAACCTGCTCTAAAACAGTAGTCTATTAAAACAACAACAATGAACACATGACAGACTAGATTTGGCCCGCAGGTCAAAGTTTGTCAGCACCAGATTCAGAATCACCTTTATAGAAATATCCTCATCCATGTCTATGTGAACCCAGGAACTCAGCTTCCACTCTGTACCCTCCTTCCTCCTCTGTTAAGTTCTCCCATTTCTGAGCTTCCACACATAGGTTAGGATCCCCTGAACCTCTCTTTTGTCCTGGCTTCCTTTCAGGATTCTTTCTTTACCAAAAAAATAAATAAATAAATAAAAGATTTTATTTATTTGAGAGAGAAAGCAGGAGTGGGGGGAGGGACAGACGTCAGGATTATTTTTTTTTTAAGATTTTATTTATTTATTTGAGAGAGAGAGAAACAGAGCGCGGGGAGGGACCAAGGGAGAGGGAGAAGCAGACTCCCCACTTAGCAGGGAGCCCAACACGGGGCTCGATCCGAGGACCCTGAGATCATGACCTGAGCTGAAGGCAGACGCTTAACCATCTGAGCCACCCAGGCGCCCCTTTAAAAGATTTTATTTATTTATTTGAGAGAGAAAGAGAGAGCAGGTGGAGGGTCTGAGGGAGAGGGAGACGCAGACTCCCCGCTGAGCAGGGAGCCCGACTCCAGCTCAATCCAAGGACCCTAAGATCACGACCTGAGCTGAAGTCAGACCCTTAACTGACTGAGCCACCCAGTGCCCCGGATTATTTCTTCCAATCTTTCTCTTTTATGATCTGAAACAGGGACTGGCTAACTTGTTCTGAAATCAGTCATTTAAGAGATAGTTTAGATTTTCCGTGCCATAGGTCTCTGTGGCAACTACTCAGCTCTGCCATTGTAGCACCAAAAAGCAGCCTTAGACATGATGTAAACAAATAGGCAGAGCTAGGCTCTAATAAAACTTTATCTAGGAAAACAGGTGTAGTGGGCTGCTTTTGA
>NC_138385.1:16498654-16508386 GCF_054177405.1 Leptonychotes weddellii
TATATATTATCAACAGAACTTAGTGTTGAAGTTAACCTTGATCACCTGGCTGAGGTAATGCTTTTCAGGTTCCTTCACGATACAGCTACTTTTTTTTTTTCCTTTCTCTTATTCTGTACTATTCAAAAGGAAGTCACCATGATCAGCCCGCATTTATGGAGCAGAGAGTTATGCTCTCCCTTCTTGAAAGCTGAGTAGCTACATCAATTATTTGGGATTCTTTGCATGGGAGATTTGTCTTTTTTCCTTCACTTATTTATTCAATCATGTATTTATATCAGTGTGGACTCTTGGATATATTTATTTTATACGTTGAGTTATAATCAAATACTACTTTATTTTGTTGCTGAAATTGTTCCCACTTTGGTCATTGGGAGCTCGCTCTGTTGGCCCCTATGTCCCTTTGATAACTCCCGTCAGTGCAATTTTGGGAGAGAACTTTCTTACTTTCTGGCACTGGAAGATGCTCCAGGTTCATCTAGTATATTTTCTGCCCCAGTCCTGGAATCGGCCCTTTCTCCAAGGAGTCCTGGTTCCTTTTATTGGAGAATGGTATTAAAATCCAAGGTTGGAGTCATAGGTGTGTTCATGGCTACTGGACTGCTCACTTAAGTTTTTGAACAAGTAATGTGCAACGCAGGTATCTCTGAACCTGACCTCAATCCATCCCTGACCCTCCATTTATTCTGTAATCTCATTCCAACATAGACCCCCAAACCCATCCCTTATGTAAAAGCAGTGCTTTCTACCACCAAATAATATAGCAAACAAACATTCTGAGAGTTATAAGAGAATACCCTTTGATTATATGTGAAAATCACTATATTTCACAGCCAACTAGACATCTATCCCCATCACTCCTTCTGTGACCCTACCCTATCTGTACCATGTACTGTTTTCCTGATGAAGTAATATGTACAGTATCCATCCTTAGCACATTCCTATCTTAACACTTTTTTCAGTGTCTCATCCACTACTGACTTGACCTCTGTCCCTGACCCCAAATCCAATACCTTATCCTATGTAAAACCAGTATTTTCAATTATCAATTATATGGAAAACAGACATCCCCCAACCTTCACAAAACTCCAGATCCATCCCATTCCTGACTCTTATCCTAACACTCATATAATAGTCATGATAATAAAGATGCTGTTTTATGAGCAGCTAATCTGAAAAATGAACACACATGATGCTCAACCCATCACTGACACTCACTTGATCCCTTACTGCTACTAAGCCTCCTTTCATTTATAAATTACTCCTTTTCAGTGTCCAAGTAGTGTTCAAACAGCCATCCCTGATTTCATCCCATCACTGACCCTGATACCATCTTTAACTCTCACCAACTCTTGGACATACACCTGCTCCATTGTCCCCTGTAATACCTGTGATAGTGTGATAAGCAAATTATATGAGAAAGACATATCCTTAATTTTGAATCCATCTCTAACAATCATCCTATTTTACATCACTCTTTTTACTACTAGTAATGTTATAAACAGAAATCTCTGATCCTTATTCACACCATCGACAGCTGCTATATAATTCTTCCATTTAAGTAAAACCACTACTTTAGGGGTGCCTGGGTGGCTCAGTCGTTAAGCATCTGCCTTCGGCTCAGGTCATGATCCCAGGGTCCTGGGATCGAGCCCTGCACCGGGCTCCCTGCTAAGTGGGGAGCCTGCTTCTCCCTCTCCCATTCCCCCTGCTTATGTTCCTTCTCTCGCTGTGTCTCTCTCTGTCAAATAAATAAATAAAATCTTTAAAAAAAAAAAACAGTACTTTATCTTATCAAGTACTTCTGTGATGTTCACCATATACGTGACCGTCATCCATCCCTAAACCTTACATCACACCTGCCACTCAGTCTTCCTAATCTTCATGTCACCCCTGAGAACCATGCTATTCTATGTGTTATATAAATTCCCCATTTTCCCAAATTACCAAGTAACACAGAAGACAGAACTGATTCTTGTGTACCTGATGCTGACCTCATCCTAGGCCCCTACATCATCTGTTAATATAAAATTTAAAAATTAAGTGATGTTTGAAACAAACATGTCTGACCCTTACTGCATCTCTAAAACAAAATGATCTTATACTCTCTGCAAAAATCACTTTTAAAACATTTGCAAGGAAGGGCGCCTGGGTGGCTCAGTTGGTTAAGCGACTGCCTTCGGCTCAGGTCATGATCCTGGAGTCCCGGATCGAGTCCCGCGTCGGGCTTCCTGCTCAGCAGGGAGTCTGCTTCTCCCTCTGATCCTCCCCCATCTCATGCTCTCTCTCTCTGTCTCATTCTCTCTCTCAAATAAATAAACAAAATCTTTAAAAAAAAAAAAAAACATTTGCAAGGAAAATGCAAAATAGTCTTCTTCAACCCTTATTCTATCCCTGACCCATTCCCCTTTTTTTGATACTCTTCATAGCTATTCCTTATCACATCGCTCCACTGACAAAAACCCTCAATCTCACCCCATCTCTACTCATAAACTCTTTTTTTAAAAGATTATTTGTCAGAGAGAGAGAGGCAGGCAGAGGGAGAAGCAGGCTCCCCGCTGAGCAGGGAGCCTGATGCAGGACTCTATCTCAGGACCCTGGGATCATGACCTGAGCTGAAGGCAGATGCTTAACCCACTGAGCCACCCAGGCATCCCACCTACTCATAAACTCTTAATGAAATCCTCTACACAATAGCATATCCTATTTAAAAATTACTATTCTTAATTACCAAGCAATTTGGGAAGTCACTCTTGATACACAGCTAATCCCAGATCTTCACTCTACCCCTGACCCTCTTACCTTAGAATATTATTTAAATAAAAATAAATGTGAGAAAGAGAAATCTCTCATTCTGTGAAAAATCCTGGTATCATTACCAAGCAATATGCATCATAGTTCTGAGACCAAAAGGAGGATTGTAACACTGGGCTTGTTAAATGAATGGATATGAATAGACAACTTCACTTATAAAATGGTCGATTTCAGCCACTGGGGTCAGAGGTGGCACTCTCTGTAGAGTTCTCTGTTGGCATTGGTGATTGTTGGTGGATATAATTTAGCTCCATAAATGGAATTGGGGAAAAAAGAAAACATTCTGGGAGAATGAGGTTGGAGGTGTTAATGAATGTGGGTCTGTGCGTGTGTGCATGTGTGCATGCAGGGGTGTGTGTGGGGGGGAGTTCACCTCTTTCTTTTTTATTGCTTTGTGGGGTTTTTTTTTTTTAATTGAAGTACAGTTGACACACAGTGTTACACTGGTTTCAAGTATATGCCTCTTTCTTCCCTCCTCCTTTCTCCTTCTGCCCTCTCCACTCTTATCTTCCCTGTAACTGCCATTTATGGTCCTTCACTCTCATCTTCCAAAACCTGGATGCGGACAGAGGTGTAATAGCCACTCCCCACTCCTCCCTTCCCTGGTACCCCAGATAACCAGCACCCAGACAACTCTTATTTTATTTTAAAAGATTTTATTTATTTGAGAGAGAGAGCAGGGGGAGGAGCAGAGCAAGAGGGGCAAGCAGACTCCGTGCTGAGTGTGGAGCTTGACGTGGGGCTCGATCTCAGCACCCTGAGATCATGACCTAAGCTGAAATCAAGAGTCAGAGGCCCAACTGACTGAGCCACTCAGACGCCCCCAGACAACTCTTATTTTAAAGATACAACTATTGACCATGCTGGGAAACAGCCAAGGCATAGCAGGGCTATTACTTGCAGAAAGAAGAGGTTTAAAAGAACCTAACAGAGTTCTCAACATCAACACCCTAGTTCTGTAGTTCCCAGCTGCATGTTGACTCCATGGTAGTCCCCAAACCAAGATCCCAGTGATCTTTTGCTTTCTGCTTTGTTTTCTCATCCTCTTAGCTTGTCTTTTGAGAGATGAATACATGAAGATAGAGAGTAGTTAGAACTCCAGGAGGTGTCCCCTTGATTCTGTGTGACAGTGATCCGAGAGGCTCTCCAGAAGGTGTGACCACCTGCCCCCAATTCACTATGCCTCTGCCTTTCATTTAGGAATGAATTATGTTGGTTTCATATAAGATTATATCATAAATAAAGTTATAACTTATGTCTAGAGGTCATTCTAATATACTCCTGGGGCCTGGCCTAACATAAATACTAGTCTGGACCATCATATGATTACCTCATGAAGAAAAGGTGCACATTTGACCACAGGGAGGTTTCTAGAAAATGCCCTTTCTCTAAGTAGGAAACAATGTGGGTGAAGATATATTCAGTCCTAGATGCAGGGGACAGCAAACTCTTTCTGTAAAGGGCCAGACAGTAAATAATTTAAGCTTTGCAGGCCATGTGTAATCTCTGTCACAGATTATTTTTTTAAATAACCCTTTAAAAATTTGAAAACTATTCTTAGCTTTCAGACCTTATAGATACAGGTCACTGGTCAGATTAATTTGGGGGGCCATAGTTTTCCAACCCCTGTATAGAGAGTCAGTCTTATCTCATAAACCCATCAAGGCCTTCCACCATTTTGTGGGCTTGCCACATTACCAGTAGATAGCTATGGATTTCTCATCAATAAGTACAGAGGCTGGAAGGCAATAGAAGATCCTCTGGAAAGTGTTGATGGGGGAAAAATCAACTCAGAATTCTGTTATCTGGTGAAAATATCTTTCACAAATAAAGGTGAAATAAATGTTTTCAGACAAAATGAAACTAAGATTGTCACCACCAAACATGCACTAAAATAAATGCTCTAGGATATTCTTCAGGCTGAGGAAGAATGACACCAGAAGGTTACACAGATCTTCAGGAGCCAATAAAGAACATTAGAAATTTTCAGGGCACCTGGGTGGCTCAGATGGTTAAGCATCTGCCTTCAGTTCGGGTCATGGTCCCGGGGTCCCGAGATCAAGTCCTGCCTCGCCCTCCCTGCTCAGTGGGGAGTCTGCTTCTCCCTCTCCCTCTGACCCTCCCCGCTGCTCTCTCAAATCAATAAATTAAAAATATTAACAACAAAAAAAAAGAAGAACGTTAGAAATTCTGGGTGGCTCATTTTGTTAAGCATTTGCCTTCAGCTCAGGTCATGATCTCAGGGTCCTGGAACTGAGCAAGCCCTGCTTGGGGCTTCCTGCTCATCAGGGAGTCTGCTTCTCCCTCTCCTTCTGCCCCTTCCCCCACTCATGGTCTCTCTTTCTCTGTGTCTTTCTCTCTCTCAAATATATAAATAAAATCTTTAAAAAAAAGAAAGTTTGAATATTTGGGTAAATACAAAAAACTATTTCTACTTAGTTCCTTTAAAATACTTATGAATGATAAAGCAAACATTCTAAGATCATTTTTGTGGGGTTTATATTGCATATAGATGAATTACATGTGACAACTACAGCATAAAGGACACTGGGGAATGGTACATGGACCATTATTGCTGTAGGGATTCTCTATTCTGCATGAAGTGGTAAAATTTGGACTCTAGGTACATTGTGAAAAGTTAAGGATACATGTTATAATTTCATTATTTTTTTCTTTTGTTTATCCATTTTCTAATTTATTCATTTTTGCTCTTATACTTATTATTTCTTTTCTTTTGCTTTTGTTGGGGTTAATTTGCTTTTGATTTTTGAGCTCCTTAAGGTGGAAGCTTCAATCACTGGTTTTAAAACATTCGATTTTTCTAATATAACCATTTTAGAGCTATACATTTATACCTGTGTATTGCTTTACCTACATCCTACAAATTTGGATATATTTTCATCATTTGCATTTCAAAATATTTAAAATTTCCATTATACTTCTTTTTATAACCCATGAGTTACTTGAAAATGGGTTGTCTAATATCAAAATATTTGGAGATTTTTCATATATCTTTGGGTTTTTTTATTTCTCATTTATTTTTGTTGTAGTCAGAAAACATATTCTGAATAATTTCAGTCCTTTCAAAATTTGACACTTGTTTTTATTCCCAATAAAATGGTCTTTACCGGTGATTGTTGCATGTGCATTTAAAGAGAACATGTATTTTTCCATTGTTGTGTAGAGTGTTTCTATAAGTCAATTATATTGATTTGGTTGATACTATTATTCAAGCCTCCTCTATCCTTACTGATTTTCTGTCTACTTGCTTTTATAATTACTGGGAGAGGAGTATGAAATTGCCAACTATAATTGTGGATTTGTATATTCCTTCCTTTAGTTCTGTCAGTATTTGCTTAATAATTTTGTAAACTCTGTTTTAGTCAAATATGTTTAACAGTGTCCTATTTCCTTGATGAATTAAGCTTTCATTAATATGAAATATCCCTCTTCCCCTCTGATAATATGTTTTGTCCTGAAATCTACTTTCATGACATTTATATCGCTACTTTAGCTTTCTTACGATTAGTGTTCATATGATATAACTTTTCCCTTTGTTTAATTTTAGTCTATCTGTGTCCTGCAGATTTAACATATGTTAAACATCAATCATATTGATGGGTTTTCCTTACTTATCTATATTGGCAGTTTCTGCCTTTTAAAAATGATTGGAGTTTAGTCCATTTATATTTAATATTCATATGGTTGGGTTTACATCTACCATTTTGCAATCTTGTCTATTAGTCTCATATGGTCTTTCTTCCATCTTTTGAATTATTTAGGTGCTGTTTAACATAGCGTCTTACTCCCTCTCTTGACTTACTAGATATACCACTATTTGTGGTAAATGCTAGAGATAAAATTACAAAACTTTTATTCTACTGTCAAATATTTTACTAGTTTAGGTACAAAATGATGCAACAAAGTTATAAGAGGATACTTCCCTACTCAAATATTCTGGTTTTATTTACAAACATTTTACTGCTACATGTTTTATTTATTTTTTAAAAAGATTTTATTTATTTATTTGAGAGAGAGAGAGAGGGAAAGCATGAGCAGGGGGGAGGGGCAGACAGAGAAGGAGAAACAGACTCCCCACTGAGTGGGGAGCCCCACGTGACATGGGGATTAATTCCAGGACCCCAAGATCATAACCTGAGCTGAAGGCAGATGCTTAACTGACAGAGCCACCCAGGTGCCCCCTGCCATGTTTTAAATACTATAATGTATTGCTGTTATTTTTATTTTATGTAGTCAATTTCCTTTAAAGAAATTAAGAATATATAAAGCCTGTTTTATAATTTACCCATATGTTTACTTTTTCCAAAACCCCTCATCTCTTCTTGTAGTCCAGAGTTTCCATATGTTATCATTAAACTTCAGCCGGAAGCACTTCCTTTAACATTTATTCTAGAGCAGGTGTGCTGGTGATGAATTCTATCAGCTTCTGTTTGATTGAAAATGTTTTTATTTTGCCTTAACTTTTGAAGGCTGTTTTTTTCTGGATAGAAAATTATAGATTGACAGATTTTTCTAATAGCAATTTATAGATGGTATTCCTTTGACTACTTTGAATCAAATTTAATGAGAAATCATCTGTGACTCTTACAGCTGTCCTCCTCGGTAATCAGTCTTTTTATTCAGCCTACTGTTAAGATTTTCTCTTTATCAAAAAAAAAAAAAAAAGATTTTCTCTTTATCAGTGGTATTCAGAAATGTGACTATGTTTTTCCTTATTTTAGTCTTCTTTGTGTTACTTGGGTTATTTGACCTGCCTCAATCAGAACATTTACCATTTTTACTGAATCTGATAAATTACTTTTATTTCTGCAGATCTTTTTCTGCCCTCCATTCTTGCCATTTCTCCCTTTTCCTTCATGAACTCAAGTACATGAATGTTGGTTTGATATTATCTCAAAGGTCACGAAGACTCTTTCCATCTTTTTAGCCTCATTTATCTTTGTGCTTAAGACTGGATGATTACTGTTATGTTTCATATGCACTGTTATTCTTTCTGCAGTGTTGAAATGCTATTCAGCATCCAGGGAATTTTTCATCTCATGTAATCTTTTTAGAATTTCCACTTAGTACTGATTTTCAGTTTCTTTTTTTTAAAGATTTTATTTATTTATTTATTTGAGAGAGAGAGCGCAGAGTAGGGGGGAGAGGCAGAGGGAGAGGGAGATGCAAGCTCCCCGCTGAGCAGAGAGCCAGACTTGGTGCTCAATCCCAGGACCCTGGGATCATGACCTGAGCCGAAGGCAGATGCTTAACTGAGTGAGCCACCCAGGCGCCCCTGATCTTTAGTTTCTATTTGTTTATTTACTTTTCTGTTTTGCTCCCTTATTGCTGTCAGACTTTCCTTTAAATCCATGAATGTATTTATAAGAGCTCTTTTCTAATCCCTGTTTGTTCATTGGATTTATTTGGCTATATCTGGGCCAGGTTCTATTGACTAATTTTTCTCTTGGTTACGGGTCACATTTTCATGCTTCTTTGTACATCTAAAGTTTCGGATTGCACACACACCCACATTCCTGTAAACATATAAGGAAATCTTCTTCAGACTTCATACAGACTAAATTCTAATCTCTATATCTCATACCATTGATTTGGAGGAGTAAATCAAATTATTGGACCTTTGAGATCAAACCTCTCAGTTTGCCATGAAAAAGAAACAGAAAATAAAAGACTGTTTTTTCTACTTTATGATTGCCTACAACCATAAACACATTTGGATTCTAAAGAGTGAATCTTCACAAAACAAAGGATCTGGCAGGCTTCTACGCAAACTACAGCTAGGATCTACCTCTCAAGAATGCAAGGTAGATTATGTGTTAATTGTATCTCAGCAAAGCTGGGAGGAAAAAAAGAATACAAAGTAGAACCTACAGGTTTTAACTAGGCCTGTGTCAAGGATTGAAATTTTGAACACAAATAAGTTACTTTTGAAATTTACAGAAAACAAGAAAAAGATGGCCCAATATAAATTTAATGAAACTGCAAGTTTTAAAGGATCATTTATTGCAAGATGCTATTTTGCTATAAAAATAGACACAGTTCTATGTACATGCTGGAATGATTACATGTCCTACCTTTAATGGTCATGTGTCCAAAAGCTTTGGGCAAATTATTACTTAACATAAAATCCAGTTTTCTTAGGCATATTTAATAACATTTGAAGTGGCCTTGCCATAAAAGACTTGAGAAAAGCATGAAAAAGGAAAAATCTCAAACCACAAGAAAATCCCATATATAGATCATGTTGGTTGAAATTTATAGCAAAAAAACTCCAGTGTACAAGCACCGTAACACACACACACACACACACACACACACACACAGCTGCATGCAAGCACACACACAAATACAAAGCATATAGAAGAAAGGGCACAATGGAATAGATTGCAGTATCAGTTGAGTTTATGTAATTAAGAGTATCCTCTTTTACCTGTTTTATAATTGCTCAATTTATCATGTCTTTGCCAGATGCATATATTATCATTAGAATTTGATCAACAACAAAGGAAATTTATGAGTATCCATTATCCAATGCTGAGTGAAGAAACATTGTCACAAAACTCTACCTACAGTATAACCACAATATAATTGAAGAAAATAAATAATGGTATGTTCATCTGTGGGTGGATGTTTGTGTGTTTCAAGCACCTTGGGAACAAATAAGGAGAGTTTATTGATGAACAGTAGGCTACATTTATTTGATTAAATAATACCAGCTTTCATGAATGGTTGTACATCTTGTTTACAGCATTTGAACACATGTACCCATTAAGCTGTCCATAGTGGTTCCCTTGGGATAGCTCGATTTGGGATGAAGTGTTTCCATATGTCTTTCAGAGATTTGTGTATTCTGCAAGATTCTTCACAATGTTTATATTATAATTCAATAACAAATCT
>NC_138385.1:16508486-16527375 GCF_054177405.1 Leptonychotes weddellii
TTTTTTTTTAAAGATTTTATTTATTTATTTGACAGAGAGAGAGATAGCGAGAGCAGGAACACAAGCAGGGGGAGTGGGAGAGCGAGAAGCAGGCTTCCTGCCGAGCAGGGAGCCCGATGTGGGACTCGATCCCAGGACCCTGGGATCATGACCTGAGCCGAAGGCAGACGCTTAACGACTGAGCCACCCAGGCGCCCCTTGCACTTCTTTCTAAGTGGTGGCTATACCTGGGCTTATTGTTAAGAAGCATGTCTAATTTTAAGGGGCGCCTGGGTGGCTCAGTCTGTTAGGTGGGCGACTCTTAATTTTGGCTCAGGTCATGATCTCAGGGCCCTGGGATCGAGTCCTGTGTTGGGGTGGGGGGGGGCCTGTGCTCAGCGGGGAGTCTGCTTGTCTCCCTCTCCCTCTGCCCCTCCCCCCC
This sequence comes from Leptonychotes weddellii, assembly GCF_054177405.1. Classification (NCBI taxonomy): domain Eukaryota; kingdom Metazoa; phylum Chordata; class Mammalia; order Carnivora; family Phocidae; genus Leptonychotes; species Leptonychotes weddellii. The sequence goes on from NC_138385.1 coordinate 16,508,908, forward strand.
GCTCGCTCATGCTCTCTCTAAAATAAATAAATAAATCTTATTTAAAAAAGAAGCTTGTCTAATTTTGAGAAATTCTAAACATAAGAGGCTACTCTTTTAAAAATACCAGTATTTCAAAGAATATTTAATGATGTTTGGAAAGTATTCCAGTTACAATAAGTGTAGAAAATAAATTTGAATACCAGCAGTATGAAGGAATTTTAATTTTACTTTTTAAAAGTTATTAGTATATTGTATAAGTTAGCGGTGAGAATGACATTTTAAAAGTCTTTATTCTTGTTGGGACTGCACTACCTTTATTTTTAGCCTTATGATTTCTCAAAATTTGAACAGTTTGCCTGCAGCAGGTATTCCTTTTGTAAATCTCTTGGATAATAAGGCTCTTCCAACAAGAGAATAAAGAAATTCCAAGGTCTCTAAATATATATGTATATGAGCATATGAAAATTATATCAAATAATGATGAGGAATTTGTTCAAAACTACCTTCAGCATGCATTCAATTATGTTTAAAGAGAAACAAACACACATATTAGTACATTTGTATATATCCATCCATATTTGTACACATGTGTAAAAATTATGTATTTTTAATCATGGTGATTATTACAATAAGAATGCAATTAACTTCACCCAAATTTCACCCTCTGTGTCCATATATGCATGGGTGTGAGTTTGGGTGTATGTATGTATATATATAAGTGTGTGTGGTGTATATACAGGCCTATCTGATTTTATTGTGCTACCCTCTATTGAGCTTCTCAGATACCGCAGTGTTTGCAAATTGAAGGTTCGTGGTGACTCTGCATTGAGCAAGTCTGTAGGCACCACTTTGCCAACAGCATTCGCTCACTTCGTGTCTCTCTGTCACATTTTGGTAATTCTTGCAATATTTCGAACTTTTTCATTATTATTATCCTTGTTATGGCCATCTGTGATCAGTGATTCCAATTCATTCAGATGATGGTTAGCATTTTTTAGCAATAAAGTATTTTTAAATTAAGGTACGTACTTTTTTTTAGACATAATACTATTGCACATATAAGAGACTACAGTATCATGTAAACATAACTTTTATATGCAGTGGGAATCCAAAAAAATTATTTGACTCACTTCATTGTTGATATTTGCTTTATTGTCATGGTCTGGAACTGAATCCACAATATCTCTGACATATGCCTGTGTATATATACATATACAAACTGACATTTAGTTTCATACACAGCAATAAGTTTACATTAAAATTGAATTATTCAAATGTCATGTTTTGGATCATATTTTCATTTCTGTTTCCTAGACAGTTTGTCATTATCGTGAAAAACTTTGCAAGATCTAAGTTTTAGTAAATAAATAAATATAAAGGGAAATATTGATGAAAGATTATTGATAACTATAAAAAATGCAAATGCTTTCACCTTGGAGCTTTAATAGAATACAAGGGTTTGTATTTGATAGAATATACCTGGATCACAGTGTTAGAATGATGTACACACAAACTTTATTTATTTATTCAGTAATGTAGTCTGTTATATTTTTAATAATAAAATGTTAAGATTAAATTTTATTTTCTTTTGTTTTGGGGTGGAGGGGAAGGAGAGGCAGAGGGAGAGGAAGAGAGAGAATCTTAAGCAGGCTCCATGCCCAGCCCAGAGCCCAACTCAGGGCTTGATCTCATGACCCTGTGATCATGACCTGAGCCAAAATCAAGAATTGGACGCCCAACCAACTGAGCCACCTAGGCGCCCCAAGGTGAAATTTTAAATAAAAATATAGGTTAAATTTTTGAGAAGGAGAACAATCCTATATTTACAGAGGCACACTTGTGTAGTTGTGATTCAATATTTGTTTAAGAATATATATGTATATGGGGCACCTGCGTGGCTCAGTCGGTTAAGCACCTGGTCTGCTTCGGCTCAGGTCATGATCCCAGGGTCCTGGGGTCAAGCCCTGCATCAGGCTCTCTGCTCAGCAGGGAGCCTGCTTCTCCCTCTCCCTCTGCCTGCCACTCTGCCTACTTGTGGCTTCTTTCTCTTTGTTAAATAAGTAAATAAAATGTTTTAAAATATATATATGTATATGGATTATACATATATGTTAGCATAATAAGGATTAGAAAATGGAGATCTTCAAATCATGATACCTGAGGGGTGGCATCATAGGCATTAAGTTTCAAGTTGTTAAATAAGTGTCTTATGAACTGAACATTTCGTCATTGAAATCCTAATATTTTCACTGAATGTGGCAATCCACAAACTCTTTGCCAATGTTTTATTTACTAAAACTCGGGTCTTGAAAAATTGTAATGAAAATATGATACAAACCAGGACATACAAATACATCTCATTTTAATGTAAACTTACTGTTGTGTATGAATACCTGTTTCTGAAATGAATGCATGAGTATATGGAAATTGAGTTTTTCTGTATGCACTGAAACAAAATCTAAATGTTTATGATAGCACTTTACTCTTGATCCGCATGCGGTTATTTTCTGAATCCTTTGCAAGCACCATGTCTTAGCTACTTATGAGAAAATGCTATATAACTGATCCCGAAGAGATAGTCACTAACATGCACATACACAATAACATCATAGGGAAGCCACTGAAGACCATGTAATAACATGGAACTTGCCTGTGTTCCAATGTTGAATGATGAAACCATGAAGCTAAATCATGTCCCCTCTGACTGGAATGTATACATATTTGAGTAGGTGTATCATTCCAGGTGTAGCATGCAGTCTTGAGAGCCATCTAGATACTTTTCTTAGGGTTCCAGACAAAGAGATTGCTTCTCCCTAAATACACCAAGGCCTAGTGCCCTTGCCAGAGAATGGAGGAGGACTCCTAGGGAACTTGGGAAGGGAGCCAGGTCAAGAACCACTTGTATTGGTGCCTAGATTTGCTCTTCTCCAAGCCCTTAGGTGCAACCATTTTTTCCCCCTTAGGCCTGGATCCCTGAGGTTTGCTCCCTGATATCCCAAGACAATTTGGTCCCAAGAGAAAACACTGGAGCTATAGTGCTGAGTGAAGAAAAAGTAGAAGGGCAAAGACTAGGTAAGTGGAAATTGAGTTCTTGAACGTAAAAGATGCCTGATGAGACTGTAGGTTTAGGCCCCAGTGTGATTGCAGATGGAAATCAAAAGCAAAACCACAATAGTGTGAGCGGGTTTCTTCAAACTGGGCAAGAAGCAAGGAAGCCATATTTCCTGCCGCCTTTGTCTTTGGTCATATTTTTTTCACACCGGTTGGGCGGGAGAAGAGGGCATGTGGGCAGTCTTAGATAGAATTTCCGGAACAACACTGCCATCGTGAGGAAATCTCTGGAAAAAGCCCCAAGGCTGCTTCTCTGAAATGACTTTTACTTTGGAAAGGTCCATTCAGTGGGGAGGCTGAGGGGCCGGCTGGAGCTTGAGCTCAGGACCTCCACCAAAGGCCTACCTGGAGCCCTGGATAAAGGTGGGGTCCAGGTGTAGGAGGTGGCTGGTGGGGAGGCAAGGCTGCTAGCATCCGCCAGGAAGTCGGGGCACAGGAAGTCGTGGGGTGGGGTCTTGGTATTCGCCTTGTGTGGGCGGGACCAGAGGAAACCAGTAACAAAGTACTGGGCCTGTGGGTCTCCCAGCCCCCCTGAGCACGTGGCGTTCCCGTGCCCTGGGACCTGGGCCGTTTTTGGTAGCAGAGCCTGAGCTCAGAGGACAGGACGGTTCCTGGTGGCTTATAGCACGACCCAGTGTGCTTGCTGGAGGTCTCAGGTGCACCCAAATTGGAGCTGGGAGAGTCTGGAGACAAACGAAGCTACCTGGCCAAGCCAAGTACTGTTAGCACTTCTGCTACAAGATCAGACTTTGCACAAACTGATGGGAACCAAAACCAAGTGAAGAGGATTGAAGATGAACCCACATTTCAAAAGTCCTTGTCTGCTGGAGGTGGCATTACCTGTGACCTCGCTTCACATCTTCATACTTGGCTGTTGTAGCAGGTACATTGTAAAAAAGAAGCATGATTGTTTCTAGAAATGCAAAAATAGGTGGCAAAATTTTAAAACATGTCGAAATTCCAAAGAATATTTGATGATGTTTTAAAAAGCATTCAAGATACACGGCAGGAAAACTTGTTTTAATGCTTAAAGTAGAAGGGAATTTGAACATTATTTTTTAAAAGTACATATATGTGCAAAGTGAAGAGATAAGAGTGCATGGCAAGGATATTTTTTAAGTGGTTATTTCTTCTGATCGAGGTACCATTTGTTTTCTGCTTTATAATTTCTCAAAATTTGAATGCTTTGCCAGGAGCAAGTATAACTTTTGTAATTTCTTGGAGTAGATAGGTCTTCTAGGGCAAAACAAAAACATTTTCAAGCACTCAAAAATATATACTGATAGGCAAGTATGCAAGAGGTTTAAGGTAGTGCTCAAGACTGTGCAAAACTGTACCCAGTATGCGTCCAGTTATGTTTAAAGAGAAGCATACCTGTGTGTGTAACATTTATTTATATATGCATATATATGAATGTGTTTATATATATGTAAAATAAGCGAACATTTTTAAAAGCAATATATTCACAACCATAGTCCGTTTTATAGTAAGCATGCTTTTCAACGTGAAATTCTCAGTCAACGTACTTATATACATATTTACATTTATATAAAAGAAGACATTATTGACAAATTATAGCTGAATGTAAAGGGTGTGAATATACCACCTTAAAGTTTTCTTAGGATGCACATCTGGGTGACTGAATTTCAGAGACAACCAATTTCAACCTTCATTTTTGAATTATATTTTTCTTTACAGTTTTTAAGGAAAATTTTAAGGTTAAAAATTTGGTGTAAATTTTGAGAAGTATAAAAAAAGAAACCTTAATGTTCTGGGAAATGAGTATTTAGTATCTGTTCCCGTGTTAGTTGTGGATTAGATAAGGCAAGTCTCAAAATAAGATTCCTGAATGGTCGCATTATAGACATTTGATGTCCTGTGTATGAATAAAACCAGATTAAGTGAGAACCTAATTAATATTCTTAAATAATGAGTCAATCAAGTAGTTCTTTGCAAGTATGTATTGTCTAAAATCCAGGTCTTCCAAATGTTTGATAATTTCAAACTACCCAGGAAGCAAGTGAAAGTTTTGAATCTAAAACATGATGCCTACATAAATCCAATTTAAATGTAAATTTATTGTAGTTTATTGCATAAACACAGAACTGTGTATGTGTGTTGAAATAATAGAAGTAAATGTGTGAAAGGTTATCAGTGGTTATTTTCTGAATCCTTTGCAAGCACCATGTTTTAGTTATGTTTGAGAAAACACTACAAAACTGATCCCTAACAATTAGTGGCATGTACATATATAATAATAATAATTTAAAAATCATAGGAAGCCATTGAAAGTCATAATCACATGCATTGGAATATGGTTGTGTTCCATTGTTAAATGATGAAAACATGAGACAAAATTATGTCTCTTCTGACTGGAATTTCTATATGTTCCAGTGTATCTGTCACTCCAAGTGGAACACTGTATGAAAATCAGACTTGAGAGTGCTCTGGACCCTACTCTTAGGGTTCCAGCCAGATGGCTCCCTCCCACTCCACAGGCAAGGCCTGGTGCCTTCAGAGAAAATGGAGGATTCCAGGGAATCTGGCAGTGAGATAAGTCAAGAACCACGTGGCCTGGTTCCTAGATTTGTTCTTCTCCATGCCCTTATTCCCATCATTTTCTTCACTCTCTTAGCCCTGGATCCCTAAGAATTAACCAACTGAAGCAAGTCACATGGGAAAATGTTGGAGATCAAAGCTCAGTGAAGAGCAGACCTACAAAGCTTTGGTAGAATGGAAATGGAATTCTTGAAAACTTGGTTGATGAGTGTAGGTGGTTTAGGCCTCTGATTTTTGAGGGAAACTAGGAGCTAAAGCTCATCTGGCCAGTAGATTTCCCCCAAACTGGGCAAATGGCTAGACAACTTTGTTTCCTGATTCCTTTCTTTGTCTCTTGGTGGCTTTTTTTTCATATTGAATGGGCGGGAGTGGAGGGCCCAGGGAGCTGGGTTAATTGGCTTTTCCAGAGCAATACTGCCACCAAGAGGAAGTGGTTTGACAAAACCCAGTGGTGTTAGAACTGTGAGGCCTGGCAGTTGAGAAAGGTTTGGCCTTTTAAGAGGTTGAGTGGACTCTGGCCTTGAGCTGGGCCTCCTTCTCTTCAAATCTGAAGCAGCTGGGTCTAGTTGTCCTTGAGGCTGTTCTTTGCCAAGGGGGATTTGGAGATATTTGCGAAAACATGCCTCAATGGTCAGGTACCCTATGAAGGTGTAAGGTGCCCTCTGACCTCATTACTCTGCTTCAGCTAAGCAGATAGCTGGGAAATCCTGCATTAGATGACTAAGCTGCCTGTTTGGAGTTAATAGTTTGGCTTGCCCATAGGCTAGGGGAAGCTAGATGGGTGAAGACAGCGCTCCGTATCTGAAGTTAGAATTGTGGGTGACAGGTGAGGTAGCCCTAGCCCTGGAATTCCTCAAACTCAAGAATTTTGTGTTTACATATTTCGGTTTACATGAAGAGAGAATATTTGGCCAGGGGATGGAAGCCTAAAGCAATAGCACCTTTCTGAGTCCAGGAATTCAAGCATGGTACCATGACCAGTAACAGGAGATTGTAACTATTGCCAAGCCTAACTACCGCTCAGCTCTTGACACTCATTTCAGATCAAAAGCTATTTCAACATGAAAAATTAAAAAAAAAACAAAACACCCAGTAGGAAAAGTGGCAAAGAAAATAGCAGGCACGTCCCAGACAATAAAGGGCGTGTAACACGGGGCACCTGGGTGGCTCAGTCGTTAAGCGTCTGCCTTTGGCTCGGGTCATGATCCCAGGGTCCTGGGATCGATCCCCACTTCGGGCTCCCTGCTCTGCGGGGAGTCTGCTTCTCCCTCTCCCACTGCCCCTGCTTGTGTTCCTTCTCTCGCTGTGTCTCTCTCTGTCAAATAAATAAAATCTTTTTTTTAAAAAAAGGGCATGCAACACAGAAGTCTCTTAGCAGAGATTTTCAAACTCACCAGTACCACATTAAATTGTAGTTCGACATAGTCTCCCATAATGCCCTTCATTCTTCATCATAACCCTAAGCAAGCCACTGAAAATGAAGCCATTATCACCCAGTTTGTGTAATGATTTGTAGAATTGGACAGGCTCCTACCAGGTGAGAAGCATTGTCAATTGGCTCAACTCTTTGGAGGTCAGTTGGTTGACATCAGTTAATCTTTCACATGGGAATATCCTTTGTCCAGAGACTTTGACTCTCAAAAGTGATCACATAGCCACATTCCCACAGGAAAGCAGAGAGCTGGGGCCAAGGAGGATTGTTGAGGTTTCCTTTGCAAGAGTGGATAGCAGGGAGGGGCAAAGGGTCCGTTTTCTGGGTTCAGCTACAACGGGCAGTCTTTGTAAGCCCTTGGAAAGATTGAAACCCGTTCTCTGAGTCTTTATCAGGAGAGATGTCCATAACCTTGATTCCAGGAAGAAAAAGCAAAGTGTTGGAACTTTGGGATCAAACCATCCTAGGTGTCTAATACAAATGAAATGGAAAAATAAAGCCTGTCTTTCTCAGCTTATTACCTACATGATTAATTCAAGTTGAAAATATAAACACATAAGGATTAAAAAAAGTGAATAGGCATAAGCGAAGTATCTGGAAAGTGGAAAGTACAGACAGCTAACAGTGACTAAATTTCTAGAGTGATGTTTCCAATGGCTTGCCTTCAAGTTTTAATTTTATACTTGTCTAAAATCTCCAAATGTTGAAAGTGGGAAAAGCTGGTATTTGAAATTTTTTTTAAAAAAATCAAGAAACCAACATTATACTAATATACAGTTAAGAAAAGAGGCTATCAAAAGATCTATATTTCTTTTAAAAATGTGCACAGGTCTATGTCCATGCAAGATTTAAAGGCCTCAGACTTAATTGTTATGCAAACAGAATGGTATTTCCAAATTCTGCTTAACAGAAAATACAAATTTCTGAAGCATATTTTTTTTAAGATTTATTTATTTGAGAGAAAGAGAGAGGTTGAGTGTATGCACACAAGGTTGGGGGAAGAGGAGAGGGGGAGGGAGAAGCAGACTCCCCGCTGAGCAGGAGGGCCAACGTGGGGCTGGATCCCAGAACCCTGGGACCATGACCTGAGCCAAAGGCAGCTGCTTAACCGACTGAGCAACCCAGGTGCCCCTCTAAAGCATATTTGATGTCATATGAAGAGGCTTATGTGATAGAAGATCTGAGAAAACATTAATAGAAGGAAGCAACTTAAACTGCAAGGATATTCCATATGTATCAGGGAGTCCAAATACCAGCAAATCCTGACAGTCTGCACACATGTGCCCACACAGTGCCAGTTATGTAATAAATATAACATAAAAGAGCAGAATGCAATAGATCCAATATCAGTGACATTTATTGAGTTCTTGTGAGTTAGATATCATTTGTTTTCTATTTGCTCAATTTACTGATTCTTTTCCAGATGTAAGTTATTCTTATAATTTGATCAACAATGAAGGAATACTATGTGATTTAACCATAAAACATCATCGGGTTGTTCATAAATAGTAAACGCCGTTGGCAAGTACCCACTGTCCAGTGTTGGGTCAAAAATTCATGCCACCAAACTCCACGTACAGTGTGAAGAGGCTGGATTTGAAGACATAGAAACATTTAGAGTTTGTGTGTGCGTATGTGCGTGTGCGTGTATTGCATTGTGCTGGGGAATATGGGGATATAATGATGAGCTGTAGACTAAATCTGTTTAGCTCTCATGAATAATTGTATATCACTTATAACATTTAAACCAACATACTCATCAAGCTGCTTATTGATAGTGGTTCCCTTGTGAAAGAGGGATCTGGAATAAAGTGTTTCCATTTGTTCTTGACAGACTGTATATTCTAAGATATTTTTCAAGAAGCCAATAATATATCTGTAATTTGAGAACCAATCCAGAACAAATATATACAGAAGAAGTTACTGATGTAAACCTGATTTGTTGGCCATTTGACCTAATGTATTTATATCTCTAATTGCTCAGAGAAAAAAAGAGGATTCAGGACACCCTGTTTTGAAAACCCTTGTCTGCTTGAGTGATATTACTTGTGATTTTACTGCACTTTATACATGGCTAATGTATCTGGGAATTTTGGAAGCAGGAATGCTTAATTCTAAGAAATGCAAAAAGATGAGAGCAACATTAGAAATTGGAAGTATTCCGGGGCACCTGGGTGGCTCAGTCGTTAAGCGTCTGCCTTCTGCTTAGGTCATGATCCCGGGGTCCTGGGATCGAGCCCCACACTGGGCTCCCTGCTCCGCGGGAAGCCTGCTTCTCCCTCTCCCACTCCCCCTGCTTGTGTTCCCTCTCTCGCTGTCTCTCTCTCTCTGTCAAATAAATAAATAAAATCTTTAAAAAAAAAAAGAAAGAAATTGGAAGTATCCCAAGGAATATTTAATGATATTTGCAAAGAACTCTATAATTGGTGAAGAAAGTATGTTTGAACACTTGAGATACAAAGGAACTGAGATTTTAGGTTAAAAAATATATGAGCACAGGAAGGATGTGAGAATGTATGGCAAAAACAGTTTAGAAGTTGTTTCTTCTAGTTTTTTTTTTTTTTAAAGATTTTATTTATGTGACAGAGAGAGACACAGCGAGAGAGGGAACACAAGCAGGGGGAGTGGGAGAGGGAGAAGCAGGCTTCCCGCTGAGCAGGGAGCCTGATAAGGGGCTCGATCCCAGGACCCTGGGACCATGACCCGAGCCTAAGGCAGACGCTTAATGACTGAGCCACCCTTCTTCTAGTTTTGATTGGTGGCATTGATTTTGGCTTTATAATTTCTCAAAATGTTAACAGGTTGCCAACAGCAGGTGTCACTCTTTTAATTTCTTGGGAGACCTCTTTCTAGAATAAAATGTAAAGAAATTTCAAATTGGGGAAATATATATTGATATGGACCGTGAAATTTATATTAGGTTATGCAGAAGATTTTGTGCAAAACTACACCCAATCTGAGTCAAATTATAATCAAGGAGAAACGTGTGTGTGTCTCTTAAGTAAATGGGACAATAAAAAGCATTTTTTGTAATTTATTTACTAAACTAAGACTTGCAAATTTTATATCATATTCTCAAAATGCCAGGAATCAGGAGGAAAAATTTCTTATGCAAACTATGATGTACTAACATCCAATTTTAATATAAATTTATTGTTTATGAATGTAAATGTAGAACTCTGTATTGCAAGGAGTGGAAAGACATCATCCAAAAGGTTATCAGTGGTCATAGTAAGTTTTATGGCAGTACTTTAATCTTGATCAACACATGATTATTTTTGAATCCTTGGCAAGCATATCTTAGTCACTGATGAAAATGGTTTTCAGACTGATCTCTAGGAGGTAAATGGTAACACACATACACCCTCAATAAAGTCAGAGGAGAGAAACTGAAGGCCATTTAGTGACATGGGCAAGTGCTTGTGATCCAAATGGTAAATGGGAGCCTGAGACTTCTGAGTAACCTCTGATTGGAATATATATATCCTGCCATGTGGGGCAGTGGATGGCAGATAGTGATGAAGGCGATGTGGGCCACCCCTCTTAAGGCCCCAGCAGATGGCTGCCCACTATTCAACACATGCCTACATCTTTACCCAGAAAATGTAGAATTCCTTAAGAGCAGTAGAGATGAGCCAGGCAAGGAAACATGGATTGATACCTAGAGATGCCCTCCTGGTTGAATTTCCAGCATTTTCTTTTTCTGTTTAGGCCTGGATCCTTGAAAATTGCCCCAGAACTAGACAACTTGACAAAGGGAAAAATGCTGTAGATGTAATGCTGAGTGAACGAGAACAAAACTATGAAGACAAGGCCTAGTGGAAACTGAATTCTTGAAAAGAGAAGAGGCCTGATAAAGAGTGGTTAGTTTTAGGCCCCAGTTTTTTTTGTTTTTGTTTTTTTTTTAAAGATTATTTATTTATTTATTTGAGAGAGATAGCATGAGAGGGGGGAGGGTCAGAGGGAGAAGCAGACTCCCCACTGAGCAGGGAGCCCGACGTGGGACTCGATCCCAGGGCTCCAGGATCATGACCTGAGCCGAAGGCAGTCGCTTAACCAACTGAGCCACCCAGGCGCCCTAGGCCCCAGTTTTATTTCAGATGAAAACCAAAGCAAAAGTGCCTCATTGCGAGCAGGTTTTCTTATACTGGGCAAGATACTAGGTAACCGTATTTTCGGGCGCCTTTGCCGCTTAGTAGCGTTTTTTCAGACAGGATGGGCGGGTGAAGAGGACCTGAGGGGAAGGAGGCCGCCTATTTGCTGGCAAAGCTGGCGCACTACCGCCATCCTGAGGAAATCATTTTAAAACAACCTCCGCCATTATGGCTGTTTCCGTGAGGACTTTCGGTTTAGAGAGGTACGTTCAGTGGAGAGGCTAAGCAGGCCCTGGCCCCGAATTGGGCCTCTCTAGTTTCTCTGAGTTATTCCAGGCGCTCTGGCCAAAGGCCTGATAACCATATGACAAAGGTGAGGTCCAGGAATAGGAGCTGGTCCGTGGGGAGGCAAGTCTGAACCAACCGCTTCCCGGCCAGGAAGCCCCGGCACCGGAAGTCGTGGGGGCAGGGCTTTGGTTTCTTCCGAGTGCAAGTGAGCTTAGAAGAAGGGCCTGCGGTCTCAGTGCAGGCCTTGTTGACGTTTGTCTCCTGTCCCTGCCCTTCAGAGGGTGATGCAAGCCTGTTCGCAGTGTCCTGGAGCCTTAGAACCTGAGCTCCCTGTGCTAGCAGCAGTGTAGTGTGTAGAACAGTCTAGTTTGAGGCAGATGTGCTTGCTGGGGGATCTCAGATACAAGATTCCAGAACCTATTGCTTGAGCAAGGAGGGCAAATGGAGAAGCGTTGGACGCCACCCTGCCAAGCCAAGAAGACCCCAAACTGCTGCTAGGGGATCAGAGGCATACACATAGGGGGCAAAAACATACAAGGAAGGCTAGAAGGAATTCTCTGAGCCCAGAGGCAGCAAAGGCAGTTGCTTGCATCTGGTTTCTCAAATCTCAGGCAAAGGCCTGCCAACCTCTCCCAAAGAAGGAGGAGGAGGAAATGAAAGAAGATGAAGAGGACGAGTAAGAAGGAGAGAAGGCAATTGTGACATATAATGAGAAGATTATCATATAATGAGAAGATCAGAGTGCCTCCCTACCTAAAGAAAATACAGGTGGTTATTCTCTCAAAAGGCTAAAATAAGGATTCTCTGGACTGAGGATCAGCACACACAGTGGCAGGCTGGGTCACCTGACTGGAAACAGGACAAGTAAGTGAAGATGTGCATGCTAGATGCTAATAAACACAGTTCTCTTCTCCATTTGGTTTCTAGAACAGGAGCAACAAAGCTTTTCCCCTCCAGAGGGAAGGATGGTCAAAGCCTTCTCTGAGGAATTAAACTTCCAAGCCAGATCACTCTACGGTGAAGTCCAGAAGCACTATATAATCACTCAGAGTTTCCAAACAGCATTTAAATCAGTCTAGGATTGAGTAGAAAACTGAGGACTCTCAGGAATCTAAAAGGAGCCATAACAAAAAAGATGCGGACCAAAACATAGAAGAACTATCTTGGAGAAGACCAACTTAAAGGACGAAGAGAACTTTAAAAATTCATTATTATCAGTATGGTCAAACAGGCCAGAGGTAATACTGCAACTGTGATAGAAGAAAAGGATACAATTAAAAAGATAAAGTTACCATGAAAAGGAACACTACAGGTAAAAATGACATAACAGAAATGCAAAACTCAACAAGGAGGTTGGAAAAAGACTTTACTTGTAATACCAAAAATGAGAAAGAAAAAAAACCTAAGAAAATTAGAGTGTATCTGTAAATGTCATTGATTATCTCAGTAATAGGAGTTCCCAGAAATTTCACAGGAATGTGGAATATGATATCCCACATTGAAAGGGGCCATCAGGTTGCCAGCACCGTGGGTGAAAAGAGGAGGACATATTGGGAGATTTCAGAACCCTGATAACAGAGGGAAGATCATGTAACTAACATATAAACATGAAGTAATCAGAATGACTTTGAAATTCTGAACATCAACCCTGGAATCTAGAATGTAGTGTTGCCTTCAAAATTCTGAAAACACATTATTTCCAACTTAGAATTTTATACACAGAGAAACTTTCCACTGAAATGTAAGGGTAATGATATTCTCAAATATGCAAGGTCTTAAAGATTTACTTCCCATGTAGGTTTTTTTTTTTTTTTTTTTAATGCTGCTATAGCTTGTGCTTAAACAAAGAAAAAAAGATTTAGAAACAGAGGAAAATACAGGTTTTATGAAACCAGAGATCCAATAGAGGAGATATGAGAAGGGAATCCTCAGAATGTTGAGGAAAGGAGTATCAGAATGATGGTTAAGCACCAGACATAGGCAAAACCAGAACACATTGGAGGTGGTCAGAAAATTATGAGGTAAATTTTGCCAAGAAGATAAAATTGATACAAATAATTAAGATGAGTGAAACACTTGAGATATTTTAGATAGCTTGTATACTTTCCTAGAATATGTAACAAATTTATTATAGTCATTATGCATGAGTGAAATAGGATTTTGAATAACCTCTGTTTTCATCATCATATATATGAAGTATATGGATATTTATTTTTTTTAATTTTTAAAGTAGGCTTCACACCCATCATGGGCTCAAACTCACAGGCATGAGATCAAGAGTTTCACACCCTACCAAATGAGCCAGCCAGGTACCCCATGGATATTTCTTAAATAACAAGGATAAGTTAATGAAACAAATGGAGTTATTTGTTTAATGTCTGGAAGACAAAACCCTGAGAATAGGAAAAGATTTTGGCAAGATGTTAATTATACAATATGTGAACAAAAAATAATATAAAAATACATATTAAATAGAAACCAATCTTTTTTTTTATTTTAAAGATTTTATTTATTTATTTGAGAGAGAGAATGAGATAGGGAGAGCATGAGAGGGGGGAGGGTCAGAGGGAGAAGCAGACTCCCTGCTGAGCAGGGAGCCTGTTGCGGGACTCGATCCCGGGACTCCAGGATCATGACCTGAGCCGAAGACAGTCGCTTAACCAACTGAGCCACCCAGGCGCCCAAATAGAAACCAATCTTATGAATAAAAGCTTCAGGTTATATTTGCAAGGAAAAGAGCCATGAAATTTTTAAAATTCTAGTTATTATGTATGAAGAGTAGAATTATGATGATTGATTTCTTATTCAGAATCTCTTTAGTTTTGAATATTTTAAAGTGGCCTGTATCTCCTTTGTATATATGGGGAAATCATTCTCATAGTAAAAAATTAAGAAATTGGAAATTATATAAGGATATGGATTAATGTAAAATAATGAATATGTTAAAGATCTAGGACAAAATTAGATTCAGTATGATCCAACACATATTTTTAAAAGTTCACACATAGACACACAAACATATCCACCAAATGAATACATTTTTGTTGACAGAATAAATTATTAAATTAAAAAATATGCCAATGTGTGTAAAAACACATTACTAAACAAATATGTATGAAAAATACTAAAAATGTATATAAAATGTAGTAATTCCACTTGAATAGCAGACATTGAAAACAACATGAAAATTCAAAATATAGACATGAATGCAGTTGAAATCTTAAAGTCTAATATGTTCCCAAGATTCACTAGAAAAAGAATAATCTTCTATGTATTCTAAGATGGAGAAGCAGGAGTTAGCTTCTGCCTGGGGTGCTTGGGTGGCCCAGTCAGTTAAGCATCTGATTCTTGATTTCGGCTCAGGTCATGATCTCACAGTCGTGAGATTGAGTCTTGTGTCAGGCTCTGTGCTCAGCGCAGAGTCTGCTTGAGATTCTTTTCTCCCTCTCCCTCTGCCCCTCTCTCTGCTGAACTCACGTACTCTCCCTCTCTGTCTCAATAAATAAATAAAATCTTAAAAAAAAAAATTAACTCCTGCTGTAGAAGTGATGGAAACATGGGAAAAATCATCAATACACACATTTTTTTTCATTAAAAAATGTAATGGTACATTTGGTACCCCATGTAGGGTGTGTCACAAATCAATTAAGAGTTACATAGGCCTTCAGAAAAGAATCTTTGGATCTGAGGCAAACAATAGCCTTCCAATAAACATAGAAGGACTAGTGTGTCCTAAGATTCCTTGGGAAGCAAAGAAACCAAATAAAGGCCTGAAGAACAAGTGACTAGAGAAGGTCTCCTCTAGGCCATGGAACTCCAGCATTTTCTTCCATTTAGTCCTGATTCCCTGAGACTTGTCCCTAGAAGACAACTGGATAATTGGGAAAATGCTAGAGAACTAACATTGAGTGAAGAAGACTTGAACTGTGAAGCCAAGATCTGGTGAAAAGGTAATGCCTGACAAAAGAAGATATCTGAAGATAATGAGTGGTTTAGACTTCAGTTTGATCGTAGATGTAAATTGAAAGCTAATCTGAAAGCTAATCTGAAAGCTAATCGCAGTAGTGTGAGCAGGTATCCTCAAACTGGGCAATATATAAGGCAGGTCTGCTTCCTGGTACCTTTGTCTTTTGTTAGCGTTTTTTTCAGACTGGAAGGGAGGGAGAAGAGGGCCTGGGGGGATTGGGGGCGGGGCTGGTAGACGTTTCTGGAGCACTACTGCCACCATGCGGAAATTGTTTGGTGAATTCCCAAGTCACGGGTATTTCCTCCCAGGAAGACCCAGAAGTTGAAGGCTGTTGGACCTGGCGGGGACACTGAGCATCCCCTGGCTCCAAGCATTGCATCCTTGCCTTCATTTCTGAGGCCTTCCAGGATATGTGGACAAAGGTGTGATATAATTATAAGACCCGGCTAGTGAGGCACCACGACTGTACAGACAGCTACCAGGAAGTTGTGGGGAGGAGCTTTGGTGTCCACCCAGTGTGGGCGGGATTAGAGAGAGTGACTCACAACTAAATGCCTGGCTTATGATCATTTGCCTCCTCTCCCTGCCCCTTGTACATGAGGCAGGCAGTCTGGGAAATAGAACTCCAGCACAATCCATTTGGCAGCAGTATTAGAGCTCAGGGGGAAATAATCTCACAGATCATCAGCTGTTATAAAATTAAAATGCAAAGGAAAATAATCTAGCCAGAAAGGGGAAAAGAATGGAGCATGAGCTGCCCAGGGGGGAAAAATGCCTGAAACCGAAGTCTACTGGCATAGATTCTCAAATCACCAATACCCAAGTAAATTTAGAATTTAAGAAGTTCTCAAATGCCTCCTCCCCCTCCAGCCACCAATATATCCTGAGCAAATTGCTGAAAATGAAGCCATCAGTATTGCCCGGTTTATGTGATCATTTGTAGAAACAGACAAGCTCCTTTGTGTGGGAAGCAGTATCGGTTGGTTTAACTTGTTGGAGGATTATTACTGTGCCCCAGTTAACTTTTCACATGAGCATACCCTTTGTCCAGAGGCTGCCTTTCAAAAAGTGATCACACAGACACATTCCCATAGGAGACATGCAAGCGTTCAAATGAAATAGATTTGGAAAACAGAGTGGAAGAAAGAAGATCAAAATACCAAAGCTTGTTTCTATGGATTGCTCAGCCTTTCTCTCAGGGTTGTATATTGAGATCATCTCAGCTACAGAAGAGTGAGTGGCACTAAAAGAAGCAAGCGTTCAGGGGTCTGGATGTGCTCAACTCCCCAGAGGAGGATATCTTGTCAAGTCTATAAGGAATCTTCATCAGTAAAAGGCTAAGAAGCAGACAGAATAATACTTGTGGACCTGAAGGGCCTCATCCTCCTTAGGGGAAAACCACCTGTGAAAGGAACCATTTCCTCCCTCTGTGAGCAATGAGATTAGGTCCCTGTAAGTGGGTAGGCCCTCACACTGAGCCCTAGGAAAAAGCTGAAAAGCTATTACCTCCTGGGTTCAGAAAATACCTCCAGGCCTTCTTCTCCAATCTTGGTTTGGGTCTGGTTGTGTACTGACACTAACCTGAATTGGAGGGTAATCAATTCACTCCTACTGATGTCTTGGAGTTTATTGGCTTGGCATGGCCGAGGGGCATGCACTCCTTCTCAAGCTGTCCTTGCTTCAGGCAATGGGAACACTAGACTTGTGTGTGTCCCGAGAACTCCAGGTTGCAGACTGGCTGCTGTTAGATGTCACATGGAATGAGATTCCTATCCCCCCATCCCAACTCTGACTGTGTTGATACAGAGAGGGCCCAGGCCCCAGAGTACAGGGACACCTTGTGCCAGCCCAACTGCCTCATTTTCTAGGGGGCAGGGCCAGGAGACAAAGGCCCACAGACAAACCCTCTGAGTGGTTTCCTTTAGTCCTGCCCACAGGGGGAGGAAACTAAGGTTCTGCTACAGTCCTTGCCCCTCACTCAGCAGCTTTTCTACCAGGGTTCTTCCTTTTTCCAGAGCTTCTGGAAAGCCTCAGAGTTCAAGTAAAGGATGCCCAGGTTGGTCACGATCAATTCAGCCTTTGAATTAGCCAGACTTTTCTTAACTGCTAGATCTCAACAGGAATTCACACTGAGCTTTTGTAGAACTACATCCTCGTGATGGCAGTATGGCTCCAGAAGAGCCAACCAGCCCTGCCCCCAGGTCCTCTTCTCCCGCCCATCCAGTCTGAAAAAAATGCCACCTAGAGACAAAGGCATCAGCAAACATGGCTGCCTTGAATCAAATCCAATTTGGGGAAACTGCTCACAGTGTTGCACTTTTGCTTTCGGTTTAAACCAAAATGCACCCAGCTCCAGCTGTCCTGTCAGGGTGTTCCTGTAACATAGTACCCTGGGACTCCGAGCCTGTGCCCTCACCAGCTCCAGCTATCCCACCAGGGCGGCCCTGGTGCAGAGTGCCCCAGGACCCCCACCCACACCTGCCACAGCTTCAGCCAGACAACTTACTTACCAGGCACATGCAGTATACATGGACATTACTACGTAAGGCCATTCCTTCAAGACTGGAGAGGTAGTTGGTTTGTTTATAGAAACAGAAGGTGAAACAAAATGAGACAAGAATATGCTCCAAACAAAAGGACAAGAAAAAACTTCAGAAAAAGAACTAAATGAAACAGAGATAAGCGATCTACCTGACAAAGAGTTCAAAGTAATGGTCACAAAGATGCTCACCAGAAAGGACAAGAATGGATGAACTCAGTGAGAACTTCAACAAAGAGATACAAAAAGAACCAATGAGAGTTGAAGAATAAAATAACTGAAATAAAAGATACACTAGAGGAAATCAACACCAGCTTAGAGGATGCAAAACAGCAGTCTGGAAGAGTGAGTGATGGAAAACACCCAAGCTTTACCAGTAAAGAAGAATTAAAAAGTAAAAGACATGAGGATAGGCTAAGTTAAGGGGCCTTTGGGACAACATCAAGTATACTAACATTAGCATTATATGGGGTCCCAGAAGGAGAAGAGAGAGAAA
>NC_138385.1:16527475-16545347 GCF_054177405.1 Leptonychotes weddellii
GAAAGGAAAAAATCTACAACCAAGGATATCCTACCCTGCAAGGAGATCATTCAGGATTGAAGGAGAGATAGAGTATTCCAGACAAACAAAAGTTAAAGATGTTCATCAACCACTAAACTGGCTTTATAGGAAATGTTAAAGGAACTTTAAGCATAAAAATAAAGGCCATAATGAGAAGAAAATTTTGGAAGGAAAAAATTTCCCTGGTACAAGCAAATATGTAGTAAAAGTAGTAAGTACATCAATCATTTATAAATTGATATGAAAGATTTAAAAAGTAGTAAAATCAATTATATCTTTTTTTAAAGATTTATTTTAGAGAGTGAGTGTGAGTGGGGGAGAGGTAGAGGGACAGGAGAGAGAGAATCTCAAGCAGACTCCCTGATGAGCAGGGAGCCTGAATCAGGGCTTGATCCCATGACTATGAGATCATGACCTGAGCAGAAATCAAGAGTCAGATGCTTAGCCAACTGAGCCACCAGGTGCCCCAAATCAATTGTATCTTAAAATTAGTTAAGGCAGTCACAGAATAAAAAGATGTAAAATACAGTTATCATATACATAAAACATGAAGGAGGGAATAAAAAGGTAGTGCTTTTAGAATGTGTTCAAATTTAAATGAACGTCAATGTAATATAGACCACTATATACATAGTATGTTATGTATGAACTTCATGATAACCACAAACCAAAAACCTGTAAACACAAAAAATAAAGAGAAAGTAATCCAAACGTAACACTAAAAGTCATCAATCATGAGGGAAGAGAGCCAGAGCAGAAAGGAATAGAGAAGAACTACAAAAACAATGAAGAAAACAATTAAAATGTCAATAAGTACATACCTATCAATTACTTTAAATGTAAATGGCTTACATACTCCAATCAAAAGACATAGAGTGACGGCATAGATTAAAAAAAACAAGACCCATCTAATATACTGCCTACAAGACACTCCAGACCTAAAGACCTACAGATTGAAAGTGAAAAGATGGAAGATATTCCATGAAAATGGAAGCGGAAAAAAAGCTGGGGTAGCAATACTTACTTATATTATGCAAAAGGACTTTAAAACGAAGACTGTAACAAGAGACAAGGGCATTACATATTGATACAGGGATCAGTTCTCCCAGAGGAGATCATTATAAATACCTATGCACCCAACATAGGAGCACCTAAATATATAAAGCAAATCTTAACAGACATAAAGGGAGAAATTGGCAGTGATACAATAATAGAACGGGACTTTAGCACCCCAGTTACATCAATGGAGAGATCATCTAGATGGAAAATCAATAGGGAAAGAGTGGCTTTGGATGACACATTAAACCACATGGACCTAACAGATAAATACAGAACATTCCATCCCCAAACAGCAGAACACACACTTTTCAAGTGCACACAGACCATTTTCCAGGATAGATCACATGTTAGGCCACAAAACAACTCTCATTAAGTTTAAGAAGATTGAAATAATATCAAGCATCTTTTCCAACCGCAATGACATGAACCTAGAAATCAATTATAAGAAAAAAAAAAAAACCTGGAAAAAAAAACCTGTGGAGGCTAAACAGCATGGTGCTAAACAACCAAAGGGGTCAATGAAGAAATCAAAGAGGAACTCACAAAATGCCCAGAGACAAATGAAAATGGAAACACAATGGTTAAAAATCTTGGGGATGCAGCAAAGCATTTAGTTCTAAGAGGGAAGTTTATATAATATAGTCCTACCTTCAAAAACAAGAAAAATCTGAAATAAACAATCTAAACTTACACCTAAAGGAACTAGAGAAAGAACACATAAAACCCAAAATTAGTAGGAAGGAAAAAAATAATAAAGATCAGAGTGGAAATAAATGAAATGGAGACTAAAAAACTTTAGAAGTTGTTCTTTGAAAGGATAAATGAAATTGAAAAACCTTTAGCCAGACTCCTCAAGTAAATGAGAGGACTTGAATAAATAAAATCAGAAATGAAAGAGTAGAAATTAAAATGAACTGCACAGAAATACAAAGGATTACAGAGACTACTATGAAAAATTATATGCCAACAAACTGGACAACCTGAAAAAAATGGATGGATTCCTAGAAACATATACTCTTCCAAGACTGAGTCAGAAAGATACAGAAAATCTGAACAGACCAATTACTAGTAACAAAATTGAATCAGTAATTTTTTTAAAAGATTTTATATATTCATTTGAGAGAGAGAGAGAGTGCACAAGCAGTGGGAGAGGCAGAGGGAGAGGGAGAAGCAGAACCCCTGCTAAGCTGGGAGCCCAACATGGGCTTGATCCCAGGACATGGAGATCACGACCCAAGCCGAAGGCAGATGCTCAACCATCTGAGCCACCCAGGCTCCCCTTGAATCAGTAATTTAAAAACTCCCAACAAACAGAGCCAGATGGCTTCACAAGTGAATAGCTACCAAAACTTTAAAGAAAAGTTAACAAAACTATTCCAAAAAATAGAAATGAATTGTTCCAAATTCATTCTGTGAGACCAACATTACCCTGATAAGAAAACCAGATAAAGAGACACTACAAAAAAAGAACATCATAGGCCAATATCCCTGATGAACATAGATGTAAAAATGTTTAACAAAATATTTGCCAGCTGAATTCAACAATACATTAAAAGGATCATTCACCATGATCAAGTGGGATGCAGTGATGGTTCAATACCTGCAAATCAAAAAATATGCACCACATTCACAAAATAAAGGATAAAAGTTATATGATCATCTCAAGTGAAGAAAAAGCATTTAACAAAATCCAACATCTCTTCACAATAAAAACTCAACAAAGTGGATTTAGAAGGAATATATTTCAACATAATAAATGAGGTATACAGTAAGTTCACAGCTAACATCATACTCCGTGGTGAAAAGGTGAAAGAATTTCTTCTAAGATGAGGAACAAGATGAGGATGTTTATTCAACAATACTAGAAGTTCTAGCTGCAGCAATTAGACAGGAAAAAAAAAATAAAAGGCAACCAGATTGGTAAGGAAGAAGTAAAATTGTCAAGATTTGCAGATGACATGATACTATACATAGAAAACCTTAAAAGACTCTACCAAAAAACTATTTGAGCTGATAAATGAATTCAGTAAAGTTGCAGAATACAAAATTAATATATGGAAATCTGTTGTGTTTCTACACAAATAACAAGATAGCAGAGAAATTAAGAAAACAGTTGCATTTACAATTGCATAAAAAATAATAAAAGACCTAAAAATTAATGTAATCTAAGAATTAAAAGACCTGTATTCTGAAAAATATAAGACAATGATGAAATTGAAGATGACAAAAATAAATGGAAACATATACCATGTTCATGGATTGAAGAATCAATATTGTTAAAATGTCCATACTACTCACAGTAATCTACAGATTCAATGCAGTTCTATCAAAATACCAAATAGTATTTATCACAGAACTAGAACAAATAATCCTAAAATTTGTATGGAGCCACAAAAGACCCTGAAAAGCCAAAGTTATTTTTGATGAAGAACAAAGCCGGAAGTATCACAACCCCAGATTTCAAATTATACTACAAACCTATAGTAATGGAAATAGTATGCTACTGGCAGAAAAATAGACACATAGATCAATGGAACAGAATAGAGAACCCAGAAATAAGCCCATGCTCATATGGTCAATCTACAACAAAGCAGGCAAGAATATATAATGGATAAAAGACTGTCACTTCAATAAATGGTGTTGGGAAAACTGGACGGCTACATGCAAAAGAATGAAACTGCACCACTTTCTTATGCCATACACAAAAATAAACTCAAAAAGGATTAAAGACGTAATGTAAGGCCTGAAACAATAAAATAATTAAAAGAAAACATAAGCAGTAATCTCTTGGACATCCGCTTTAGCATTATTTTTCTAGATCTGTCTCAAGCAAGGGAAACCAAAGAAAAACAATTGGGACTACATCAAACTAAAAAGTTTTGGTGTGGTGAATGAAACCATCAACAAAATGAAAAGGCAGGCTAACAAGGGACGCCTGGGTGGCTCAGTTAAGCGTCTTCCTTCGGCTCAGGTCATGATCCCATGGTCCTGAGATTGAGTCCCACATTGGGCTCCTTGCTCAGCAGGGAGCCTGCTTCTCCCTCTGTCTCCTGCTTGTGCTCTCTCTCTCTCTGACAGATAAATAATTAAAATCTTTTTAAGAAGAATGAAAAGGCAACCTAATAAATGGGAAGAAGATATTTGTAAGTGATCTATCTGATGAGGGGTTGATCCCAAATACATGAAGAACTCAGAAAACTCAACACCAAAATCTAAATAATCCAATTAAAAACAGGCAGAGGACCTGAATAGGACATTCAGGTGGCCAACAGAGGCTTTAAAAAAAATGCACAAATTCACTAATCATCAGGGAAATGCAAATCAAAACCACAATGAGATATGACTTCACACCAAGCAGAATGTCTAGTAACAAAAAGAGAAGAAAGAACAAGTTTTGGCAAGGATGTGGAAAAAGGGGAACCCTTATGTACTGTTGGTGGGAATGGGAATTGGTGTTACCACTATGGAAAACAGTATGAGGTTTCCTCAAAAAATTAAAAATAGAAATACCATAAAGCCCAGTAATTCCACTTCTGTGTATTTACCTGAAGAAACCAGAGCACTAATTCAAGGAGATATATGTAGTTCTATGTTTATTGCCGCATTACTTACAATAGCCAATATATAGAATCAAACTACATGTCCATTTTTTTTTTAAAGGATTTTATTTATTTATTTGACAGAGAGAGCAAAAGAGCACAAGCAGGGGGAGCAGCAGAAGGAGAGGAAGAAGCAGGCCCCCTTCTGAGCAGGGAGCCCGATGCGGGACTCGATCCCAGGACCGTGGGATCATGACCTGAGCCAAAGGCAGATGCTTAACCATCTGAGCCACCCAGGCAACCTAAACTACATGTCCATTGATAGATGAATGGGTGAAGAATAGCATAGTATTTCTCAGCTATAATAAAGAACAAAATCTTGTCATTTGTGACGACATGGATGGACCTAAAGGGTATTACGCTAAGTGCAGTAAGTCAGACAGCAAAAGACAAATACCATGTTTTCACTTTTAAATAGAATCTAGAAAACAAAACAAATGAACAAACAGGAAAATTGAAATAGACTCATAAATACATAGAACAAACTGGTGGTTGCCAGTTGGTAGGAGGTTGGGGGATTGATTGCGTGAAACAGGTGAAGGGGATTAAGAGGTACAAACTTCCAGTTATTTAAAAAAAGTTACAGGAATGAAAAGTACTAGCATAGGGAACATAGTCAATAATGTTGTAATAACTTTGTTTGCTAATATATGCTAACTACGCTGATCACAGTGAGCATTTTGTTACATATATGATTTGTTGAATTATTGTCATACACCTGAAGCTAATATAATATTGTATGTCAAATATACTTCAATAAAAAATAGGAATGGTGCATTTTTAGTAAGGAATTGGATAATTAAGTAGAGAATATAAATTGTGTAAGATTACATCGTTTATTTTTCAAGTTGGACAACTGCTGTAAACTGTGACTTTAAATGTGACATAAGAAGAATGTTCACCCTATTTATAATTCCACAGTCTTGAGGGAAACACCACATCTTTATAATTTCCTTATCATGTTTTGTATTTACCTAAATATCTTGATACATTTAAATTTACATATATACATACATGTTTATAATTGTTTATTTTCTTGCATATATTTTTCATTTTATAGCTTTTTTGTATCTTATGAGCATTTTTGTAGTATACGTTTGTTATCACAAAGTATGATTTAAAAATATGAACAAAAACTTTCTATTTATGAAATATAACCTTTTTTCTGTATGGAATATTTAGATAATATGGAATTCTGATAAGTGAACACAAAGTGACCTAAAATATTACCATAATCCATGTGTGTTTTTTCTTTAAATATAACTTGGATAATAATGTATGTTGTAATTCTTTTTTCTTGCTCACTTAATTTCCTTTTCTTTGCACACTCTTCATTTTTCTACATGTATCCCGGAGGAGTAATGGAAATATTTGGTAAATAGCCAGAATGAATACCATAATAGTGTAGGGAGAAAAAAAAAATTTTTCCATCTTGCCGTCTAGGTTTGTGGCTGAGACAACCCTGTCATAGAAAAGAGAGGAAAAAAAAGTTTAATAACATATATACCACCTGCATACATGGGAGAGACCCAGGAAAATTGAGTAACTCCCTGAAATGGCCAAAGCCATCACCTTAAATACCACCTTCAGCTAAAGAGAAAAGTTGTTGGGGGTAGGGAGTCAGTTATGTTTACCAGGAAAAGCACAGTAAACAAGAGTATGGTTGTTATGCAGATTTAAGCCTCATCTTGTCCACTGATAAGAGTTTAGACATTGAGTCAGACCCCTCTTACTGGTATAGCAATGAAGACACCCTTACAAATGGTGATTTTCCTTATAAATGTAAATGTGTTTTACGAAAAGGTAACTTCAACTTGGTTTTTAGGGTTTCTCTCCTGTCTATTTTTTTTTTTTTTAAGATTTTTTATTTCTTTATTTGAGAGAGAGCAAGCATGAGTGGAGGGGAGGAGCAGAGGGAGAGAGAGAGAGAGAAGCAGACTCCTCGCTGAGCAGGGAGCCTCACTCAGGGCTCCATCCCAGGACCCTAGGATCATGACCTGAACTGAAGGCAGACACTTAACTGACTGAGCCACCCAGGCGCCCCTCCTGTCTGTTTCTACAAAAAAAAATAAATAATAATAATAATCATTATGCCAAAGAGGCATATTTTGGGGTGTCAAAGTATGCTCATCTTCAATAGCATACGGAAAAATACAGAAATAATATCAACACACATGCATCCATATATGCAATTAAGCAATGTAAGTATTTTTCTGACTCTTGAAAAATTGGGATGTGAATGTGGCTCCATTCTTCTCCATTTCCAATTCCAATTTATCTGTTCTTTCGGAGCCAAGTGAGTTGTTGGATCTACAGGTGGCTGAGTATGTGTCTTTTCTGGGAATTTCTCCCTTGGGCTGCTTAAGTAAAAGAAAATCAGCTGAGGGGGACTTTGCAAAGTTTCAAGGCTTCTAGTGAAAAACAACAGATTGTGGAAAGGGCTTGACCTAAGAAACAGGTGGACTAATGATTGAAGGTCAAATAAGTCTGACTTATTTCTCCCTATTGTTCCTATATGCCAAAAATCCAAGATAGAAACTGAGTTTGTTACCTGAGCTTTCCCGGCACTTGAGGCTCAGAGAACACAAGAAAACTAGGAAAAGTTGGGAGGCTTCCTCAGAGTGCCTCAGAAGTGGGCTTACAGCTTGCCTCCCTAGGGCTTAATAGTGTGAGCTCTGAAGTCAGGCTAATGTGATTTTTAAAATTTGTCTCTAACTTTTATTAGCTCTGTGACCTTTGATAAGTTACTTAAACTTTCCCTTCTACCTTTGTTTATTTATTAACTGGTCTAGAGGGACATTGTAAAGAATCAATGTAAGAATCTTTATCAAGATCCTTCAAATATTCACTGGTACATTTTAAGTGCTCAGCAGTTGTTAGCAATTGTTGTCGTTGCCTAGAAATGCACTAATCCTGCCCTTGAATTTTCAGAATTTTCTTATTCCTTGTATGCCTGCCTCCTTGAGACTTGCCCTCAACTACTTGATAATTGGGAAAATGCATGAAATGTAAAGCTGATATGAAGAAGAGCAGAACTAGGTCAACTTGAAATTGAGTTCTTGCAAAAGGAGATGAGGGTGGGTAGCTTAAAACCTCAGTTTTGATTTCAGATGGCAACCAAAGAACAACAGTGCATCTTAAAACTGGGCAAAATTTAAGGCAGCTATGTTTCCTGGTGACTTTGTCTCTTACTGGCATTTTTTTCAGACTGGAAGGGGGTGGGAGATGAGAGCTCAAAGCCAAGGCTATTTTTTTTTCTTTTCATATCTGGAGCCATCATTAGGAAATAGTTTGAAAACACCATAAACCGTTACAACTTCCTTTTTGGCCAGAAGTTGAAGGTCAGGCCTATGCAGAGTTACAACAGGCTTGGACCTAAGCTAGGCCTCCCTTATGTTCCTTTTTTTTTTTTTTCTTTTTAAGATTTTATTCTATTTATTTGACGGAGAGAGAGTAGAAGCAGGGGGAGCAGCAAGCAGAAGGAGAGGGAGAAGCAGGCTCCCTACTGAGGAGGGAGCCTGATGCAGGACTGGATCCCAGGACCCTGACCCTGGGATCATGACCAAGGTAGACCTTAACCGACTGAGCCACCCAGGCACCCTTACTCCCTTGTGTTCTCTATGTATTACAAGAGAGTTCAACATTGCTGAGATCTTGGTGTACAACTTGGAGAGAGAAATGCTAGAACTGAATCAATAGCTGCCAGGAGGTCCTGCACAGGAAGTCCTGGGTAAAGCCTTGTTTTCCACCCAGTGTGGACAAGATTAGAGAAATCCACATGATATGAATTGGAAAAGGTGGGGAGAGAGAAAGGGGAAGAATGAATAGTTGAAGAAATAATGGCCAATGTACACATCCAAGAAGCTCAACAAACTCTGTAAGAGAAAAACAAAGATGATCCATATTATAATCAAACTGGCAAAATCCACAGATGAAGCAAGAAATTTGAAAGCATCAAGATAGCCTCATTCATATGCAAGGTATCCTCAATAAGATTACAGTTGGTTTCTCTTCAGAAATCATGGAAGCCAAGACATTTAGAGAACATATTTAAAATTCTAAGAGGAAAAAACCCCAATCCTGTCAACCAAGGATTCCATACCCAGCATGACAAGCTTTCAACAACCCCAGCGAAACTAAGACATTCCTAAAAAAGAAAAACAGACGGAGTTTGTTACTAGAAGACTTCCCCTACCAGAAACACAGAAGAGAGTCCTCCAAGGTGGAATGAATACTCTATAGACAGTAACTCAAAGCTGTATGAAAAGATAAAGAGCAGATAAAAAGCAAAGAGCAATAAAGGTAGCTACAAAGATACATATAAAAGCCAGAAGTATTGTATTTTGTTTTGTAACTCCATTTGTTTTGTATATGATTTAAAAGGCAAGTACACAAACAGTAATTAACTGGGCCCACAATGTTTGAAGATGTAATTTGTGAAAATAACCTAAAAGATGTTGAAGCTGTCTAAATGACCAGGTTTATAGGTAGTATAAAAACTACTTGTTATTTAAGCAAAATGATGGTTATACTGTTAAGATAGTAATTGTATTCCCCAGGGTAAACATTAAAGAAAACATTTTAAATACAGAGAAGGAAATGAGAAAGGAATAGAAAAAATCAATCACAAAAGAATGTACTAACTGAGGAATTGAGAAAAAATATAAGACATATAGAGAAAAAAATAGCAAAATGGCAGTAGGCTTTCCTTACCAGTAATTACTTTAAATGTAAATAGATTAAAATCTGCAATTCAAAGGCAGATATTGGGAGAATGGATTTAGGAAAATATGATCTAACTATATGCTGTCTAAAAGAGACTCCTTTTTACATTCTGTTTGCACATAGGTTAAGAATAAAATGATAAAAAACATTCTATGCAAATAGTAATCAAAAGAGAGATAATACCTGACATAATACACTTTATTATTTTTTTTTATAAGATTTTATTTCTTCATTTGTTTGAGAGAGAGACAGAGCTTGTCTGACCAGGAGGAAGAGCAGAGGGAGAGGGACAAGCAGGCTCCACACTCAGAGATCATGACCTGAGCAGAAATTGAGTCAGAGGCTCAACGAACTGAGCCACTTAGGGGCCCCTGACATAATAGACTTTAAACCTACAATTCTTTGAAGAGAGAAGGAAGGACATTATATATTGATACAGTTTCAATATATCATGAAGATGTAAGAGTTATAAACACCTGCCCTTTACCAGCATTCCAAAATTTATGAAGCAAAAACTGAACCAAACTAAAAGGAAAAATGAGTTCTACAAAACTAGATGGAGACTTCAAAACCCATTGGAAATATGGGATAGAAGACCTAGGCTGAAGATAGTTATGGAAATAGAGAATGTGAACATTTCTCAAGTATGCATGGATCTTTTCTCCAGAATAGATGGAATGTTAGACCAGAATACAAGTCTCACCCAATTTTTTAAAATCCCCCCAAATTTGAAAAAATTAAAATCATACAAAGTATCTTCTCTGACTTCAATGGAATGTATAAATCAATAAAATAAATACTGGAAAAGTCACTGTAATATACATAATTATATGATATGTTAATATATCAGTATATATGATATATAATGATACACTATAGTATATAATATGTTAATATATTTGACAAATCATTGTATTATCTGTTAAAATACATGTATTATGCCATATGCTTATTGTATAAATTTGTTCAAGTTGAAATTGAAATCTGGAAAAGAGAAGATGCCCAATGAGGGTAGATGTCTCAGAACTCTGATACCTAATGGAAACCAAAAGCAAAATGCTAAGAGAATGAGCAAACTGAGCAAGATTCAAGGCGGCCATATTTTCTGGTGTCTATAGCTCCATGGTGTTTTTTCAAACTCAAAGGGCGGGAGAAGAATGCTCGGAAGCAGGGCTACTTGGCTTTTCTGGGGCAATACTGCCATCGTGCGGAAATAGTTTGATCAACCCCAAGCCGCGCGTGGTTCCTTCCCGCAAGGCCACGCAGTTGGGGGATTGCAGGCCAGTGGAAGGCTGAGCAGGCTCTGGACCCAAGCCTGGCCTCCGTACCTCATTCTCTGCGGCCTGGCAGGAGAAGTGGCCAAAGTCAGGGTCTTAGTGTGGCATCTGCTAGGTTAGAGGCCAGCATCCAGCCAGCAGCTGCCAGGAAGTCCAAGCACAGGAAGTAGGGAGGCGGGGCCCGCGTTGCCTAACAGTGTGGGCCAAGGCTTCAGCCAAGTGCAGGCCTCGGGAGCTGTTGTCTTGAGAATATGCACTTTGGGGGTTTAGGCAGGCTGGCTGTCCCTGTGTTGGTGGGTCTGGGCCCACTGCGAGGGCAGTGACAGAGCACAGGCCACCGCCAGGCACCCTGTGTAGCCAAAGTCATTGATGGAGTTGAGGCCTACCAGACGTCTAGAGTAAGACTTGTCTGGAGCAAGAAGGGCCTGTATCGAAGGAATGGGGGTACACTGACGTGCCAGTGTGGGCCAGGGCCTCTTCTAGGAGACTGCAGTTGCTCGAGTGGATGAAAACCACAAATGGGATGGAAGGCCTTGAGGGATTATCTGAGCCCACCAGCTAGCGGCTCGGGTGGCTCTGCCGGCTCACGGTGAGGTCCAGGGTTGATTCCTTTCTCCTGACAGGACTCTGATGTCATCGAGCTCTTGCAAGGAGAGCAGTGAGGTGTTGTTTTTTGGGCGGTATTCCCCCGAGAAGGATGGCAGCATTTAGGCCTGAGGAAACCATTCTTTACCTCATACTAGTTAGTGTTCTTCTCTGTGCCAGCTTCATACATACTTCCTGATGGAAAATTCCTCAATGACCTGACAAGATATCCAGCCTTTTGGGTTGGAGACCTCCAGATGCCTCATGACTCATCATTGTCCAGTCGAGAAGGGTGGCTACAATTTCAGGGGTGCCTCTCCCCTTGTGGTGTTCTTCTCACTCTGTTATGTCAGTATCTGAATTCTTTTTTTTTTTTTTAAAGATTTTATTTATTTATTTGAGAGAGAGAGAATGAGAGACAGAGAGCATGAGAGGGAGGAGGGTCAGAGGGAGAAGCAGACTCCCCGCTGAGCAGGGAGCCCGACGTGGGACTCGATCCCGGGACTCCAGGATCATGACCTGAGCCGAAGGCAGTCTCCCAACCAACTGAGCCACCCAGGTGCCCTGTCAGTATCTGAATTCTTAAAGAAAGGAAATAATGTTGGCCTGGTGCTCTGCTGTGACATTCCAGTGGTTCAAGATCTATTTCCGGTATGGCCTGTGCTGGCTCTGATGACCCAGGCAAGCATTCCACTTTGAAAGGTCTGCTTCTGTCAATATGGAGAAAGAGAAGCAGCTTTTGTGGTAGCCTCACTTGTAGGGTGGTCACGGTTGAGTTCACTGATGGTGAGTGCACAGCTCACCATCATCATTGGTGCCAATTAGCTGCTCTGAGGTCCTCAGAGATCCTTTGGGAAACTTACCTCATTTCCTGTGAATGAGAGAAATGACCTCTAACCTTCCCCTCCTACTTCAGCCATACAGTCTGGACCAGAGGAGCTGGACTGCCTCCTACGGAGGAGTAGTTTGACGTGATTGTTTTCTTGGAAGAGTACAGCCATATGTATGGGGAGAGTGTCCCATATCGGAAGCTAGAAATGTAGTTGCTCTTAGTCCTGGAATTCTTTAGGCTCAAGACTGTTGTGTTCATTCTTTGCAGACTTTTTTAGTCTAGGCCATGTACCTAGTAGTTCCTGTAAGCATAAGGCAGTCCCACTTACTGAAGTCCAGAGTGGTAGAGCCAAGTTTTATTGATATTTCCTTTGTAAGCATGGATAATATGTGTGTGTGTGTGTGGGGGGGAATTGATCCATCATTCTGGTTGCTTATGGATCAGTTCAGTTGAGGTACACCAGATATTCCCTTTAGCCTTTACAAAGCCGGAATTCCATGGTCTTTGTCCTGATAGGCAGAGACATTCCCAGGTGTGATTTAGGGAGAAAAGCAAACTGTTGGACTTTGAGGATCTAACCATAAAAGTTTGCTGATAGTAGGTAAGAAAAATGGCAAAGTAAAGTGTATTTTACTCTACATCTAACATATGTGGTAACATTGAATGAAACACATAAACCTGTGTTTTAGAGAGCCAGAAGCACTTTATGTAGCAATTCAAACAAAACATCTCATGTACTTAGATCCTAATATCTAACTCTGCAAATCAATCTTTTGAGGGTGTGTTTCAAGTGTTTGCATATCTATATATGTAATTTGCATCATATATATAATGCAGGCTTGAAATACTGAAAAACAAGGTTTTTAACTGGTAACATGTGAATTCATTCCCCTCAGAGTAAACACCTGGTCTGATCCAAACCACAGTGTAATGTATAAATCCAATTTTAGTACAGATTTTTTTATATGTGTGAAACTAAATCTGGAAACATATGTATTGATGTAAGATATAAATAATCCAACATGTTATCAGTTGTCTTAACAGGTTTTAAGATTTTTTTTTTTTTTAAAGTTCTTGATCATCACATTGGTTATTTTCTGGATCTTTGGATGCACTATTCCTTAGTTTACTAAGGAGAAAATATTATAATCCTACATCTAAGAAATGAAGTGTAACATGTAGAAACATACACAAAAACACCATAAAGTCACAGGAACTAATTGAATGTTTAATGGTATGGGAAAGACTGTCCTAATGTTAAATGAGGAAGTCATGAGATAAAACTCTGAGTGACCTCTATTTGGGATTTATACATATGTAAGTGTATGTGTCATGCTGTGTATGGCATGCAGTAAAGACAATTGTCTGGTCCCTCCTTTTATGGCTTATGCCAATGGTTGTCTACAATTCAACACAAAAAGTGACAAAATGAAGAAGTACTCGCAGGTTGTCTGGGAGGTGATCCAGGTCAAAGACCACTGGAAGTTTTGAATTGTTGGCTTGAGATCTCCAGCCTTCAGGCAAACTTCTTTCCTTTTTATGTCTGACTGTACCCAATTTATCCCTTTTTTTAAAAAAAGATTTTATTATTTGAGAGAGAACAAGAGAGCACACAGGTGTGTGAGCAGGGGAGGGGGAGGGGCAGCAGGAGAGGGAGAAGCAGACTCCCCACTGAGCAGAGAGCTCTAGGTGGGGCTTGATACCAGGACCTTGAGACATATCCTGTGCCAAAGCTTAACTGACTGAGCCACCCAGGCAACACCCCCCCCCCCTCCCATTTATCCCTTGAAGAAGAAAATTTGATGCCATGGAAAACATTGGACTTGTAAAACTGAGAGAAGTGAAGCAGACCAGCCTAGACAAGGTTGGGTGGAAATGTCATTTCTGACAGAAGAAGGTGCCTGATGATGGTAGGTGGTTTTCAGTCTCAGTTTCATTTCAGATAGAAAATAAAAGCAAAAGTGTGGCAGTGTGAGCAAGTTTCCTCAAACCAGACAACTAGCTAGCTGCCATGTTTCTTGGTTCTTTTGTCTTTTTGTGGCGTTTTTTCAGACTAGAAGGGCGGGGGAAGAGTTCTTTGAGGACAGGGCCTGTTGGCATATCTGGAGCACTACTGCCATCGTGAGGAAATAGTTTCAAAACATCCCAAGTTGTTACAGTGTCTTTCCCTTGAGGCCACCAGTTAAGGAATGTCTGACCTATGAGGAAGTAGAACAGGCTTGAGTTCCAAGCTGGACCTCTTGCCTACTCTCCTAAGGCCTAACAAGACACCCGGACATTGGCAGTATCTGGATGTAGAACCTAGAGACCTGGAGAATGCAGGCGCTGCAATGAGCTAGCGGCTTCCAGGAGGTCCAGGCATAGGAAGTCACGGGGCAGGACTTAGTTTTCAAGGGCAAGACTAGAAGAATCCACCCAAAGACAAATGTAGGCCCTTGTGGGCATTTGTCTCCTATTCTTGCCCCTTGCAGCAAGAGTTGGCAGGCTTTGACATGGTGTCCCTAAGCTATGGTGCTTAGGTCCCTTGTGGCTGAAGTGTCAGAGTAAGATGGACAAGCTTGTTCCAAGGGAAGTTTAGGAACATCTGATATGCTTATGGATCACAGACCACACAAAATACTAGAGCCCAGTGTAACTTTGGCTAGCAGAACAGATGCACACACCTAAATGGGATGGCTAGATGGAGAGGAAGACCAGGAAAAACTTTTAAGTCTAGGAGGAAGCAGCTACAATAGATGTGTAGCTGATTTCTCAGGCCTAGATAAAAAACTTGATGGGAGTCTTCATCTAATCTCAGGTATCACAAGACAAGCCTATGAGACATCTTTGTCTCCAACCAGCTATAAACCAGAGAAGAGAGAACATTGATTGGTATAATGGGATTAATGGTTGCGGACTTCAAGGTGTTGGGGAGGAAAATTTTTACTATGCCCTTCAAGATTCTTCCAGCTGGTATAAGAACTAAATTGACATGAGAAAGATTAATAGGGAAACATAAGTTTAATTATGTGCTCACAGAGGCCCAATAATGAAATTGAGAACTAAAGAAATGACCAGTCAGGCAGTTTTTATACTTTTTATACAAAGACAATAAATCTGTGAGGAATTGACAGGACAAAGAAAACATATGATCAGGAGTTTCAAGTATAAGGAATTCTAAAGAGAATTTGGACTGGAGTAGTTAAGTAACAAAGTTTGTTTATACAGCCTTCTTGGCTCTAAATTTTTATCTTTGGTGATAGGGATGTCTCTTAACCTGGTATCCTACAGGGAGGATACCTTTCACATAGTTGATTTTTTCTTGATTTCTGGAGACAAAGGGGAGTCAGAATGTTCTTTTGACACTGGCTGTTTCTTAAGTAACTTCTCATTCAAAATCATTAGTATGCTAAAGTGGAACATTGTTGGCAGGGATCCAGAGGGGAGCTGCTGGAGCCCCTATGATGGACTTTGATTTCCTCTGGAAAAGCCAATAAATACTTTTGTGCCCTCCCGTCTTGTGATAACTTGAAAAATCACAATTCCACCTGGGGTAGGTCTTTTTTTTTTTCTTCAACTAGCCTAAATTAGACTCAATGGCTTAGCCTCTACTCCTAATCAGGCAGTGGGGCTCCAGAATTTTGTGTGATCTGAGATCCATAGCAATCGTACCAAATGCTGCTAAACTTCCCTTGAAACAAGCTTGTTCATCTTACTCTGACACTTCAGCCACAAGGGACCTAAGCACCATAGCTTAGGGACACCATGTTTAAGCCTGCTAACTGGATGTATCTGAACGTAGAACCTAGAGAATAGGAGACAAATGCCCACAAGAGCCAACATTTTTCTTTGAGTGGATTCTTCTAGTCTTGCCCTTGAATACTAAGTCCTGCCCCGTGACTCTATGCCTGAACCTCCTGGAAGCCGCTAGCTCACTGCAACCCCCTCATTCTCCAGGTCTCTAGGTTCTACGTCCAGATAACTGCCAATGTCCAGGTGTCTTGTTAGGCCTTAGGAGAATAGGCAAGAAGTCCAGCTTGGAACTCAAGCCTGTTCTACTTCCTCATAAGTAGGACCTTTGTTAACTGGTTGGCCTCATGGGAAGAACGCTGTAACAACTTGGGATGTTTTGAAACTATTTCCTCATGATGGCAGTAGTGCTCCAGATACACAAACAATTCCTGCTGCCAGTCCTTCTCTTGCCCTTCCAGTCTGAAAACACACCACCAATAGACAAAGGCACCAGGAAACATGGCTTTTTAGCATTTTGTCCAATTTGAGGAAACTCGCTCACAGTGCTGCATTTTTGCTTTCAGTTTTGCTGAAAAACAAAATTCAACTGAGTAAATGTGAAAATCTAGTTGGGCTTATTAAGTGACTCATGAATCAGGTATCATGCCATCTAGCAAGTAGAGAGATAGTCTGAGGAGTTGTACAAAATGGAAGGTTTTTTATAGGCAGGTGGGTGTGGCAAGGAAGTTATTAGCAAAAGAAAAGAAAGAATTTTTTTGAGTCTAGGACATCTTCTTTGTGGGGAGGAGGAAGAGAGACTAGCAGAGTTTTTATCATGCAGATGATCTCACCAGTGCTGATCTGGAATTTGAGTTTGAATGTTGAAAGGTCACATTCCTGAGGTAAGTTGAAACTACAATTGAATCTTGGTTTGCTGTCTTGGGGGTGGGGTGCAAATGACTTCATTTTGGGCTTCTTTTTTAACTTTTTTCCATTTGAAATCAAACTGAGACCTTAAGTCACTCACCCTCATCAGACATCTTTGTCTTTCAGAAATTAAATTTCTACTTTATCTAGCCTATGCATTTCCACTTTTCTTCATTTAGCATTTTATATCCAGTATTTTCCCTTAGCATCATGTTTTCTGCCTCAATGGCTAAGTCTGAAACATCCACTTTTAAGAAAGAGAAGAAAATGTTAGAAGTTACCTTAGAAGAGGGTATCTCTAGACATCCCCCTTACTTCTGAGGCTTTCAGAGATTCTGATTTCATTTTGTTACCAAGCTCTGATACTTTCTTTTTATGGGAAGCAAACTTTTACTAAGTGCAACAATAGGGCCTAGTTAGTGGTCTTCACTATATTCAAAACAATATTTCACATGGAGTGACACATTTCTGTACATTCTTTTCATAATAGATATGTTTTTAAATGTAGTGTATACTTGCTGTGGGTCTCCTTTAAGATTGCAACAGAAGTACTTTCCAATTTCATTAAATACCTTTTTCTTCCTTCTGTACTTTAGGATCTTTTCTTTATTATTTATTGATCTGTGTTGCCATTTTTTGAGTAGAAAATACCCTTTATTTGTAAATGGATTGAGAAAATAAAGGAATGCTCCGCAAAAAAGAAAATCACTGATATAAATGGACCAGTTTAAAATAAGCACTGATTAGATTCATGGATATTCACTTCTGATTCTTTTGCATTACATATACACCAATCTTTAGGTTCTTGTAGAAGACAGAATTGAATTACTTGGTCAATAAACATAAATTACTTATTAAACATAACATCTTATATTCCCACAATTAGAGAATGAGAATTTTTAATAATTTCTTAGAATATTTATATAACATTTGTTTGGCACAAAAATCATTTACTATATCAAAATAGGTATTTTGTAGTCTATAGTGTCCATTGACCAATAACTTTAGAAATAATCAGTGAAAAGTTACCAAATCTTACCTAATATGAAATTAAGTAACATGGTTTAGATTTCCTTTGACTCAAATAGGAAATAAAAAGGGAACTTACATAACATCTTGGAAGGAATTAAAGAAAA
>NC_138385.1:16545847-16560983 GCF_054177405.1 Leptonychotes weddellii
TGTGCAGTGCGTGTCAAAAGGGCCAGGCACCTTGGGACTGCGGGCCCCTTCTCTCCCGCCTGGGGCTCCGCCTTCACTCCCAGGCACGCCACGGCCGTGGGCTCACGGGATGCGCAGGGCAGTTCCGCTTGATGGCAGTATTGCTCCACGGACACCAACCGGCCCTTCCCCCAGGGCCTCTCCCTCCGCCCCTCGCCGATGAAAAAAGGCCAAGTCCAGCCACTTGGGCCCCAACATGGCAGCTCCCATGTCTCCGCCACTCTTGTGGGGAGCATACTACTTCTCTGGTTTGTGGAGCCGTGTCTTTTTTCCCTTTGGCTCTCCGCAGCTTGCTTTTGTGTCCAAAACTCTAGGGGGATGCCAATCAAAGCTCAGGGGGACTCCTGGTAGTGGACATAAACCCATCCACGATTCCATCTTTTGCACGGCTGGTTTGCAGGGTCCCTCAGTCGGCATGGTGGTCATGGGCCTAGGGTCGTATCTTCTCATCACTTCTAGGTTTCCCCTCGCTCATATTCTGACTAGGGCATCCTTAGGTAGGTAGGTTACTTTGAGATGCCTGCCTCCTCTGGCAGCCTCTGGCCGCCAGGCAGAAAGTTTTGTGGTAGTCAATGGGTATTGTCTATCCTGCAAAATAAAGGTATACTTCCTATTGCTAGAGGATTGAGGGTTTTTGAGTGTCTGTGTATTGCAGGGCTTCCCTGGGATTCAATGTCAATGGTGGCACACAGGAGTTGGTGTGGATAGTAGCTGTGTGCCACTTGTGAAATGGCAAGCCACCTCAGCGTGGATTTGGGTCAATCTCTGATTGTCTCATATTCCTATCGGGCATGGTAAACACCTGGTTGTGGTTAGGTATCAGGGATTTACCTAGTTTCTACCTTATTGTTTCTTTTAGCTCCTGGAGAAGCCCTTTGTTTCACTGTGGTCAACCGGGGAATAGGTTTGGAGACATGCCAGTGATATTAAGTGGCCTCTTAGTGCTTCAATAGCTCTTAGACAAAGAGGCAGGGGCAGATGCTGCTTCTGAGGTACACATTGTTTGAAAGACCTCTC
The DNA here is from genome assembly GCF_054177405.1 of Leptonychotes weddellii. Taxonomy (NCBI): domain Eukaryota; kingdom Metazoa; phylum Chordata; class Mammalia; order Carnivora; family Phocidae; genus Leptonychotes; species Leptonychotes weddellii. The sequence goes on from NC_138385.1 coordinate 16,546,904, forward strand.
TCCTAATGAGGTGAGATATGGACAGGAGGCAGAGGACTCGAAGAGAACTACATGTCCACCTCCAGAAGCACAGCACTTCACCATATGCTCCGTGTTGAAAAGAAATGGCAATGACACTGTCTTCTGTTCTTTTTCCTTATTTTCTGAGTTTGCATTTATCTCTTTCTCTATCTAAAATTGTCATACTCTGGGTGTTGGTAACACTTTCAATTATAGTGAGTTGCACAAAGCAATACCTAAGGAACCCCCAGGACTGAGTGGAGGTCTTCCAGACCCACGCTTGAGGAGAGATGCGTGTCCCTTTCAGGGGCATTTTGTCTGTTTCCACGGCAGTCTGTGTGTGCACAGGCAGAGTCTATGCAATTCCACATGGCTTTATGTTCCATGGGACTCCTCGAATCTCAACTTTTTTTTAAAAGATGCTATTTATTTGAGAGAGAGAGAGAGAATGAGCACACGCATGCAAGCAGGGAGGGGCAGGAAGAGGGAGAGAGAGAATCTTAAGCAGACTCCCCCCACTGAGCGCCTCAGATCATGACCCAAGCCAGTATCAAGAACTGGACGCCCAACCAACTGATCCACTCATCACACCACCCCCCCCCGGAACCTCAACTCTTGAGACCCCTAATTTTGGTCACTTTTAACAGGAGTCACGCAGTGAATCACACCCAAGGTTCCCATTACCTCTTTCTCCCATATGGCAGTTATCAGGGAGCATAATCCTTCCCTGTCCCTTGGCTGTTGTATAGAAAGTCATACTGGGGAAGGCGTGGGGTGTCATGGCCCAATGCTCCTTTTGCAGGCTACAGGTGGCATCTTTCCTCCTGCCTAGAACCTAGAACAAGAACTTGACTTGAACACACAGCTCTGTCCAGGATATATTGTGAAAGGCTCATAGGACTGACCAACAAGTTCCTTTTGAAAGCAGGGCTGCCACAGAATTGGCACCATGCCCTTGCTGCTTGGACCCTGCCTCTGCCCTTTTCTAAGGCAGGAACCTTGACCAGACTAGTGTCCAACCCTACCTAAGCATGGTGGTGCTACAAGGTCCCTAGCCCACCTGCAGAAGCCTTCAATTATTTTGAGCTACAGTAGGAAGTATCATCCTCATGGCATTTGTATAAAGGCACTTGAGTAAGAAGAAAGAAAAGATGTCTGGTTTCTGGTTATACCTTCACGCAACATTTTCACTTGGAGGAATGGAAGTACACCTCCTGAAGACTTCATGCTTCCAAGTTCCTTGGTTTGTCAAGAAAGAAAATTAGAGCTCACAGAGAGATCTATATTTGGCTGCCCTAATATGCTCCCCCAAACCCCATACCCCCTAGCACATGTACTCTCTTAATATTCTAGCAAGCATTTGTTCCCAAGTTTTCCCTGACCCGGCAGGAGGCCATGGTGCAGCGAGCTAGACCCAAGAGCGATCAGGAGATGATGGGAAGAACACGTATGGAGAGATCCACTCAAAGCAGATGGCAACAGGCATTACAGGCCTGGCTCTCCTGAAAAGGCCTCCAGTGACCTCTCCCCACATGGCGCTGGGACTGCTGCTTCCATGAGTGACGTGGGGAGCCAAATGTTCTGTTATCTAGTAGTTGGCTTCACAGGAACTGGGGCCCAAGTCAGGCTGAGGCCCAATCCCTTTCCACTCTCCCTGGTCCTGCAGGACACTGACCTTGAATTCCTCATATGGATCACTGTAAGTAATATACAGAGATGATCTAGGTGCTCATGCATGCATCTCCTTTTTCCTGTTCCACAATCAGGAACTGACTTGAGAGCCTTTTCTACCATGGCTGAAACTGTGGTACTGTACAAAAGTGTCTTGGTGTCAGGAACCTGCCTGGGGAGTCTCTCCTTCTTGAGCCTTGCTGAAATACCACGATCACTGTATTTTTCCTACGGTAAAATAAACTCTCTTGAAAAAAGAAAACGAGCACTCACTCACCCAAAGCACCAGCACTGGCTTCTTCGTTTTCATTTCTCTTTCATTTCACTCTGCCTCCCCTGCAACGAGAGAGAGCTCATTCGGTATGGAACCACCACGGTGCTGGGGAACAGGATGTTGTGTACATCCCACTCAAGCAACCGAGTGTTTCTGGTTACTATTCCTACTACCTCTGGGGTCAACCAAAACTTCTGAATACAGCAGGGTGAATACATCAACTTCACTCATCCTTCAAAAATTGCACAGATTGTCATTCAGGGGTGTCAGAAAGCAGCTCATATAGAATGCACTGGGTGAAAACTGAAGATAGCTTCCACAGTCTCTTTTCTGAGCCACAGCCATTACCTTGGCATGTATACTCAGAGGTTTCCCCCTCAGTTCTGGACCTGCATGACTATGGAGGGATATCAATGGGTATTTTGGCAGGCCTGCATCCTCCTCCAGAATGGAGTAACAGACCCTTTACTGAGCAGCAACTCATTTGACTCAAAGGGGTACCAGGTATCTCCTCTCTGGTTGTGCTGAGATCCACCACATTGACTTTCTAGGGATGTGGACATTTTCTCTTAAGGATGTGGCAAGTTACGATTTACCAGCCTCTTTCCTCTGTGTGGACGCTGACACAAGAGAATGTATCCTGGTCACACATACCCACACTTCAGTAACCATGACTCAGTATGCTGGTTGAAGAGGGAAGGAGAGAAGTAGAGAAACCCAGTGTCTGACGAGAAGGGACAAGTAAAATAACCTATGCTCTACCCCCTGGCAGAGATGAGGGTACCCTATACTGGGTAGCTATGAGAAAACAAATGGAGAGGATCGAGCAGGCAAGGACATTTACTCGGCACAAATGTGCCAAGGCCAGGATACCTATATGCTGGGAGAGCAGCCAAATGTGAAAGTGTATAAAGTACTATGTAGGACTTGTGGGGTCAGAGAGCAGAATGTAGCATGCCCTCTGTGTCTGTTAGATTTCATTTGCATGCAATCCCTGCAGCATACAGGAAGAAAAACTACATGTGGTTCCCATTGCAGGTAGGGAGTTGGAAGGCAGAGAGACAACTTGGGAGCAGTCACCATGCAACGGTAAGGGCTTTTCTCTGATTGGGCAAAACTTCTATCCAACATGGCATCTCCAAGGCAGTTACGGGGAAAAATACAGAGGGAAAATTTATACATATGCATACACATGTATGACACATAAACATATTTATGTGTCTATTATTAAGGAAAAAGTGAATCCTGAATGAATGAGCAGGTGTTCTGAAGGTAGAATATAGAGACACTCCCAAAGACGACTTCCCAGGAGGGGCTGCTAAACAATGGCCCTTACCTAGGTCATCTGACTGTGTGGATGAAGCCACTGGGCTCTTCATCTGTCCTATGGACTTCACCCCTCCCACCCCCAACCCACACAACCCACCTAGGGCATTCAGTGGCAGAGTGACTGAGGCTCCTGGAGGTGAGCATGGGCAAACCACCTCCCTGTCTTCTTACCTAACAGGGCCTCTGTCACTTCCTCCATAATGGCCTACTCCTGAGCCCTTAAGCTGGTTGAAGTAGCTGGATGAATGCAGAAAAGAGGTAATAACTCAAAGAAAAGAAAGAAAATCCAGGTCCTGGTGACAGTTACTGCTATGGAATCAATGTCCTCAGAAAGTGAGGATTCTGCCCCAAAAGAACCATATGGGTATCCATACAAAAGTGTGCAGAGAAAACAGGGTCCCAGTTCCCAGGATATCCACATTTAAAACTCTTAGATGTGGTGATGAATCCACAGACGTATGTATTCTTTCGGATGTTGTTATAGGTATAGTCTCACTGCCATTAAGAATCCAAATATAAGAGATACCACTTCCCCCAACACCCCAGTACAGTCAACCCCATTTGGGGACTTAGTTGGCCTTAGAGTCGTCAGGAACCTTTTTTGATCCTTAAAGGGCAGAGGGAGAAACCTCACAAGCACGCATGCATGGCACTTCTGAAGCAACAGTGCCATCAAGCGGATACTTTTTGAGCAAAGCCTGCAGCACCTTCCTGTCTTCTGCTGAGAAGGCCTGTGAAGGGACAAAGGGTGGTACTGGGGCACCCACAAGATTCTGGGCCAGACCCAGAACACCCCCAGAATCAGTGGGGAAACGACACAGGGTGGATAGAAACAGAACTTGACCATCACGCAGCACTGGGCTGCCAGGATACAGGCCTCTCCAGGCTGTGGGGGCGTGGCCTCGGCAGCCGCCATGTTAAGAAACCAGGAGCTGAAGCTCCAACTCCAGGGCATCTGGCCTGTGGATCCTTGCCCTTGGTGCAGGAACAAGCTCAGCCAGTGAGGTCCCTGGGGTCTCAGGGTAACTCAGGTAACCCAGGACCAGAGGCCACAAGCTCAGCTGCCACCCCTTGGTGGGGGTAGCATCTTTCAGACAGGATGGAAAATTTCCTGATTATTTGGTACTAGACCCAGACAAGGAAGAGTAATGCAGGTACACTGCAGGTTTGAGCTAGAACTGTGTTTTGTTTACTTTGGCTCCCTATACAAAGAGAATCTGGGTTTCAGGCCCCAAAGTATCCCAGAAAGCCCTACCTGTCCCATACAACAGAGGCTGTAGAAACAGAATGAAACAGGACAGGATCAGTATACTGAGATGGACATCATCCTCCAGAGTGAAGGGATCCAGGTCTGTTTTCTGCACTACTTGTTGGGAATGTCACAGCTCAGAAGCATCCTATTCCTCAACCTCCCTCCCACTATATGAGTGTATGACATGGGTCCTCGTTTAGGGACTCTCCTGGGATTTCCTGTATGGGGTCCATGTTCTATAGGTGGCCAGAGGAGTATACTGAGACCACCTTGGTCTAGGGAACAATCAGACCATGTCGATCAGGACCTGGCCCTGGGAGCTCAGCAAAAAGTTCAATCCCAAAAGGCTATGCCTACATAAGGCCACAAGTATAAAATGAAGGAGCAGTGGGTTTCCCACACCCTTCCAGGAGGGGTGAAATCAAGGAGTGTGTGTGGAGGAAGAGCTGAGCCTGGAAACTTGCTCCCAGACAGCCTCCTCAGCAGGTAAAAGCTAGGCAAAGAGCATGAGCTACCCCAGAGGTTCTTCCAGAAGCAGGCTATCAGAACAGCTGAAGTCTAAAATGAATTGCTGTGTGCCCAGGAGTATGTGCCTTGTTCCTGTCTTTGAGAGACATGCTTGATCTGTGGTGGATATGGGGGAGGGGGGTATCTCTCAACAGCTGTGAGCTTTAAGCACCATCTTCAGACCTCTTGATTTCCCAGCTTTGGGGGCAGGCATGGGGTTGAGACCTTGGAGATCCAAGGGTGAATGGAAGCCAAGGCCATTCCTTATCATCACTGAAGTGAGTCTCAGGGAGTCTTGGGGAAGGTGACCAAGAATGCCAAAGGCAGCAAATTACTGGCTAGGGAATCTGCAATGCTCTGCTAAGCCACAGATGGGTCTGGAAGTCCTGGATCCTAGAGACACCAGCAAATGACACCACAGTTGATAAGACTGAACTCAGGCAAAGGGCTCCTTCAGCCTGGCTCCTTTTTCCTGGTGTGGGCTGGTCCCTTCTGGACTCTGCTTGCTTGCTTTCACTGGGCCTCAGACCCTTTAGCACAGGGTAGCCAGGCTCCACATCTCATCTCTGAGCTGGACAGTAGAAGGTCACTGTCCTGTTTCTAGGACTGCCAGTCGCAGCAGCCCTCCCGTGCCCACAGTAGTGTTTGGCTGGGCTTTACTCGGCCCAAGAGAGGCTTTCAGGGCCCTGGTCTGTCCAGGCCAAACCTGCTCTTGCTACAAGGGGAAAGGGCACTTGGCCAAATGCCTACAGCCTTCTGGCTGGGGTTCCTTCCGAGGGCTTCCTCTACTCCTGCCCAGACATATCCACTACTAAGGTGCCAAGCCTTAGTTTCCTGAGCCAGACCCACCAGTCTCCTAGACCATGATCCTTATCACAGTGCCAGTCTCTGGAGCTTCCCCAACCCAATTCAGTCTTGGGTCATGCTTACCAACCCCCCGCCCCAGCCTAGTGGGTCTCCTGACCTCCTAGGGACACACTGTCCTTGTCTAACACTTCACCCTCGTCTCTCCTCCCCCAGGAAGTGATGGTGCAGGGTAGGTGGGATTTGCAAAGTATTTCCTCTTGGTGGCAGTACTGCACCAGAAATGCCAATGTGCCCTTCCACCCCACGTCCTCTCCCTCCACCCTTTCCTAGGGAAAAAAACACCAACCTGTGTGCAGTCTGGCTAACACAAGGTGGCTCACCATCTTGGCCACTTTAGGGTAAAGGGGCAAACGCCTCAAAATCTGGCGCTCCATCCTGCAAGGCCTGGTCTCTGTAGAATCTTCTTGGACTGCCTTCAGGACACAAAGGCAATGACTCCCCATCTAGGCACCCGAGCAGTGGATCTGAAAGTAACTCTGGCTGTTTCTTTAGCACTCCACATTTGCCAGCCCCTCCAAAAACATCCTGACCATGAGGTCTCCTGTAGCTTGATACAAAGACAGTTGGTCTACAGGCACCAGGAGAGGTCAAGTAAGGTAAATCTCTAGTTGCAATACAATAATCCTGTTAACCTGGTTTATGTTACATGACTGTTCATACTTTTCAGATATGGATTATTATATATGGGTCAGAAATGGAACTACATGGTATTCTAAAGACACCTGTCCTTGTATCTGGCCTATATTCATTTTCCCAGTGCTTCCTACGAGAAGATTTTTAATGAAAAACACATAAGATTTCTGTACACTTGTGAGAATTTGTGCATTTCACTGTGAAGCATTTCATATGAAGGCACAAGCCTTTGGTCCTGTTTCTGAGCAATTGGCACATGCTATATGATGAAGACTACTTGATGTCAGGTACACCTCTAGAATCCACTTTTCAAGACTGTGGCAGATGCAAGGGGGAATAATCTCCAACGTGTACTGAAGGAACACACTGGCCAGGTAAAGTGTCTGAAGACAATATAATCAGAAGGAAATTCATTCTGCTGGTGTGCCCACGTCCCAATTCCCCAGCTGCCCGCACATTGTTCTGGCTGGGAATATACAGACAAATCATGTTTTCTTTTGTGTTTTTTGTTTGTTTTTTTCCTCTTGATCTACACATTTTTTTTTTTTAAATTTTATTATGTTATGTTAGTCACCATACAATGATCTACACATCAACGTACTGCTCCAGAGGCCCGATGTGACTGAAGGCCGTTAGAAATCTTTTAAATCAATTGAGAAAAATCAAGCAAAATTCTAAAGAGCCTCCACTGCATGCCACAGACCTCCAAAGAAAAGCAAGTCACAATCTTATGTTATCCTTTTCATCCTCAAAAGATTGTCCCATGCTTGACAGCAAACTGTTTAGGTGGACGGTAAAATGTCTGTTTCTACCTCAGTCTATGTGTGCACTGACATAGAGGTGTACACATATCCACCCGGATATTTCTTTCTGGTTTCATATTGAAGGAGACTCATCAAACTTCAACCCTTCAGGAACCTTTCTGCGTGTCCCCCTCAAAAGAGGACACACTTCTCCCAAGGATTCAGGCCCACGAGGACCACCATCTCATTCTTTCTATGGCAGGCAATGTATATTCCGTCCCATAGCTGAATAACAGGACATCCCACTAATTTACCTCTAGAGGTCCTTCTGGTCTCTTTCTACTTCTCAACTCTACAAATCCTGAGTTAAAGACACTCTCTTGGATGCACTCCTCTGCTCATTTATATGTGAATATAATTCCCCTCTGCATTTTCAGAGAAGCAACAGAATGAACCAAAACTCTCATGTACTTTCAATTTTTGGATCAATGTTGCCAAATGGTTTTCCAAGAGGCTCGTACCTAAATGCATCCTGCCCAGTATTAGATGTCCCAATTCTAACAGAACTGGCTAGTCTTTTTCATTGAGCTCAATATAAAAGGTAAAAGGGGTATATACTGATGAATATACAAATGCCTGCCTCCATTTCCTTATGTTTCCTGGGCTAAAGTAGGTTTACATTGAGATGGAGTTCAACTGATCAGTCTAGAGTTTCGTGGATGCTTGGACTTTAATCAGGTTTAGAAAGCCCCCTTTCATGCCATCCTTTGAACTAGATTCTCCAATTTTCAAACATTTTAGTTTAGCTCTCATCAGCAAATAAGGCCCTATGTACAATCAAAGCACAAATAGGAATAGAAGACCCTAAAGAACATGATTAGTATTGTGTATTCCATAGTTTGAAGAGAGCCACTGTATATCATGTTTAACTAGGCCTTGAAAAGAAAAGGCAATAGAGATTTGTTTTATTTTGATCCTCTTAAACTCTTTTTTTTTTTAATTCTGGTTTACAGGTTCCACAGTACTCTAAACTTAGCCCACCTTGTTAGGTACACTAGGGTGTCTATGCCCTTTTCAAATTAATCAATTGAGATATAGATCACCTTCTGGAATCACTGGATTAATGTCTATTGCCCACACGTCTTATCTGCAATGGTCAAGCCAGCCTGCTCTCCTTGGCTTCCAGTTAGATTACCAAGATCCTCTTATTTGGAAAGATACCTGGGACCTCAAGTGGGAGGTTCACTCTATCGCCATGTCAGTGTGAACCCTTGTCAAAAGGGTACACTGAGACTATTACCATGCTCACAATATTGGGGTAGAGACCACATGAGACTGTGTGGATCAGGATGTTGGCCTGTGCTCAGCATATAAGGTCTCAGTCAGCATCTTTCCCACATAACATTAACTTTCAAAATCTTTAGAATTTCAGCAAATGTGTTAAAGAAGAAATGCAAGGGTTTCAGCACCCTCTAATGAGATGTAAAAAAAAAAAAAAAAAGTAGTAACATTTGAATTCTGTTTGCAACACTGCGCTGTAAGAGAGAAAATATTTCAGAGAAATTGATTTGTAACTTTTTACCCAAGTTTTACCCACCCAATGCTGAAAAATCCTATGCTTTCAATTTTTTCCACCTTTCCTAGGGTTCATAAGAACCAATATGGAAAATACTTATATCCTTCACTGACACCTAGAGGGTTAACAAAATTCTTAATAATCAAGTAATCAAGGACTCTATCAATTTTTTCAGCCCAATTCCATGGACAAATATCCCCTTACAAAACAGAATAAAGGGATTTATATTACCAACAATTAAGGATTATATACCTAGGAATAAATCTAACAAAAGCATGAAAAACTTACATGAGGTAAACTTTAAAGTGTCCTGACAGAAAAGCACACTTAAACCACAGTAAAGATGTATTATATTCTTGAATAAAAAGATTCAACCTCTTGAATATATTAATTCATCATCAGTTAATTAATCAATCTATTCTAATCCCAAGAAAAATCCAAAAGGCTTTAGAAGACCTTGTTGTTGTTTTCCATTATTCATAAGGGACAACAAAATAAACAGGTAGGAATATCAGGTGGGTTTTGATAATGAACAGCCATGTGGTAGGATGACTAGCTCTACCATATATAAAGAACACAAAGACCAAGAATAGACCCCAAAATGGGCCACTTTCTTACACCATACACAAAAATAAACTCAAAATGGATTAAAGATCTAAATGGAAGAACTGAAACCATAAAACTAAAACACACACACACACAGGCGGTAAACTCTTAAGACATCAGACATCAGCCTGGGCAATATTTTTCTGGATCCGTATCCCAAGGCAAGGGCAACAAAAGCAAAAATAAACAACTGGGACAATGGTAAATTAAAAAGCTTTTGCACAGTAAAGGAGACCATCAATAAAATGAAAAAGCAACCTACTGAATGGGAGAAGATATTTGTTAATCATATATCCAATAAGGGGTTAATACCCAAAATATATAAAGAACTCATAAAACGCAATAACAAAAAACAACCCTATTAAAAAATGGCCAGAGGACCCAAAACGATATTTTTCCAAAGACATACAGATGGCCAACAGACATATGAAAAGATGCTCCAACATCACCTAACATCAAAGAAATGCAAATCAAAACTACAATGATATATCACTTCACACCAGTCAGAATGGCTAGTATCAAAATGACAAGAAACAACAAGTGTTGGTGAGGATGTGGAAAAAGAGGAACCCTTATGCACTATTGATGGGAATGTAAATTGGTGCAGCCACTAGGGAAATATGGAGGTTCCTCAAAAAATTAAAAATAGAAATACCATACAATCCAATAATTCTACTATTGAGTATTTGAGGAGAACAAAAGAACTAATTCAGAAAAATATATGCACCCAATGTTTACTGCAGCTTTACTTAAAATATCCAAGATACGGAAACAACCCAAGTGTCCACTGATAGATCAATGGATAAAAATGTAGTATATATATACACAATGGAATATTACTCACCATAAAAAGAATGAAATCTAGCCATTCACAACAACACTGATGGACTTAAAGAATATTAACCAAATGAAGTCAGACAGAGAAAGACAAGTATCATATGATTTCACTTACATGTGGAATCTAAAAAACAAAACAAAACAAAAAACAAGCATTCTCAGAAATACAGATGACAAACAGGTGGTTGCCAGAGGGGAGGAGGGTGGGGTAATGGGTGAAATAGGTGAAGGGAATTAACAAGTACAAACTTCTAGTTATAAAATAAGTTATGGGGATGAAAAGTACAGCATAGGGTATATAGTCAATAATATTGCAGTAACTTTGTATGGTGACAGATGGTTACTACACTTACTCTGAGCATTTCATAATGTATATAATTGAATCGCTATGTTAGACACCTGAAACTATTTTTTAAAAGATTTTATTTATTAATGTGACAGAGACAGATCACAAGTAGGCAAAGTGGCAGGCAGAGGGAGAGGGAGAAGCAGGCTCCCCGCTGAGCAGAGAGCCTGATTGCGGGGCTCAAACCGAGGACCCAGGGATCACACCCTGAGCCAAAGGCAGACGTTTAACCGACTGAGCCATCCAGGCACCCGCTGAAACTATTTTTTAAGTGTATTTATTTTTAGTGATCTCTACACTCAATGTGGGGCTCAAACTCACAACTCCAAGATCAAGAGTTGCCAGCCTACTGAGCCAGCCAAGGCACCCCCACCTGAAACTAAATACTATATGTCAATGACACTTCAATAAATTAAAAAAAAAAAATAGACCCAAAGACATACAAGAATTTAGCATACAGGGGCTCCTGGGTGGCTCAGTCAGTTAAGCATCTGACTTCTGCTCAGGTCATAATCTCAGGGTCCTGGGCTCAAGCCCGCATCAGGCTCCACACTGGGTGGGGAGGCTGCTTGTCCCTCTGCACCCCCTGCCCCGACTTGTGCACACTCTCAAATAAGTAAATAAAATCTTTAAAAACAAACAATTTAGCATACAAAAGGTAGCCTCCCAAATCAGTGGAGGTAAAGACACATTTGGGACAAAGGGGTACCCATCTAGAAAAGATGGATCCAAGAATTAAATGTGCAATGAACAGAATCATACAACTACTAAAAGAAAGCATGGGCTGATTCCATTGTAAATGTGCAGGAGGGAAAGTCTTTCGATCTTTGATTCAAAACCCATCAAAGAAAACATGGATACATATGAACAGGCAAAATTCACCATATTAAAAAAACCCCTCATAATCAAAGTCAGAAAAGCAATGATAAATAAGAAAATATTTTCAACTCACACTTTAGAGGACGCTTTAGAAATAATTTTGGTACCACCCAATAGTAAAAGATATTAACAGCCCACAGAGAAAGAAACACAAAAGTACCCTAAATATACAAAAAGATTCCCTACCAACTCATAAGGAAAATCTAAACAAAAATTGCACTGTTGTACAATTTCTTACACATCAAGGGTTTCTACTCATGACCTGCCCCTCTGAGGAGCTTGTATTACTAGTTTATTGTATTAACTTTTTATGTATTAACTATTTCTGGCCCTATGTTGAATCTGGCTCATCTTTTAAAAAAAAGATTTATTTTAGAGAAAGAAAACACGACGGGGAGAGAGAATCTCAAGCAGACTCCGCGCTGAGCATGAAGCCTGACATGAGGCTCGATCCCAGGACCCAGAGATCATGACCTGAATCCAAATCAAGAATTGGATGCTTAACTCACTACACCACCTAGGCACCCCAAATCTGGCTCATCTTAAGTGGTCTCAAGTCATCACTTACTATTTTCTTGCAAGGATTTATCCTACACATGCAGAGAGTAAAATGCCATTTCACAGGCTGATGTTTTCACACAAAGTGTGGAGTCAATCTCTTTGAATACTTAAAATGGGTGCTGTCCCTCATGTGAAAATCCCTAACCCTTACGTTTCAATTGCTATCTCATGCCATCAAATCTTCTTTGCAGAACTTAACATGAGGTGTTAAATTGTGGAAATGAGATTAACATTTGCCTCAGTATCATAATTTTGTATTCGAGTATCCCGTTCCCAAAAGTTTGAGTTACACCACTTCACTTTTATGAAAGACCAACATTAGTATGGTAACAGCTTTCTTCCAGAAAGCGACAATCCTCAGATTTCCTTCAGTTAGCAAAAACCAGTACTACTCTCGGACTTCCTTAAAAGTGATGTGGCGTAACATGAACTTTCAAATTTTCAGAAAGTGCGGGATACTCTTGGCTTTATGCCATTTCAACTTAGTATAAGTTTCATAGGAATGTTCTTTAATTTCTGATAGCAGGGGAAACATGTATTGCCCCTAGCCTTCATTATCTTTGATAAACTGAAACTGCTTCTTTAAAAAGCTTGTTTCTTTCAGATCCTCCTATTGCACAGAACACTGTAAAAAGATGAAAATGTAAACCACCAGTAATCCCATTGCTTGGGGAAAGCCCCTGAAAATTTGGGGGCTTGGTTAAATGCATAGGCAGAAACAGGTAATTATTTTAGGTCAAAAATTCATTACTAACATCTGTGCTGTTTGATAACCATCAACTTTTCCAAAAAATTGTGTTTAAAAATCGTAATTTAAATTCCTATTTTGGGGGCGCCTGGGTGGCTCAGTCATTAACCATCTGCCTTCCGGCTCAGGTCATGATCCCAGGGTCCTGGGATCAAGCCCCACATCGGGCTCCCTGCTCCGCAGGAAGCCTGCTTCTCCCTCTCCCACCTCTCTCGCTGTGTCTCTGTCAAAGAAATAAAATCTTTTTAAAAAAATAAATTCCTGGGGCGCCTGGGTGGCTCAGTCATTAAGCGTCTGCCTTCGGCTCAGGTCATGATCCCAGGGTCCTGGGATCGAGCCCCGCGTAGGGCTCCCCGCTCAGCCACGAGCCTGCTTCTCCCTCTCCCACTCCCCCTGCTTGTGTTTCCTCTCTAGCTGTCTTTCTCTGTCAAATAAATAAAATCTTTAAAAAAAAAAATAAATAAATAAATTCCTATTTTGTCTTTAAAAGAACAGAGATGTCGTTAAAATATGGTCTGAAAGAGTCTCATCAAAATTCTACTCCCTTGGAGTAAACACAATCAACAGCATGGTCCTTCCACCTACATTTTTTTGTTCATGAATGGCCAAAAGGGCATGTGTATCTGGATAGGCATGTGACATACAAACACATGTGTATAAGATAAACTTTTGACCTTTGTTCATTTCTATAAATTATATAACCTACTTCTTTTTTCAGATTTCACTAGGGACTGAACAAGGTGTGACATGTGTCATAAATAATCAAACGTGGACAGAATGGATTTATGGGAGTTCTGATGCTACAGAGTAGGAACCATTTAATGAGTGAAATACAGTAAGGTTGTAGAACTAATAACAAGCTCTTAAAAGTTTTAAATACACAGGAATATAAGAGGCTGGATTTCACGCAAAAATTGCTAAAACTGATACAGGAATTCAGCAAAGTCGCAGGATATAAAATCAATGCACAGAAGTCAGCACTAACAATGAGGCAGAGAAAGAGAAATCAAGAATCGATCCCATTTACAATTGCACCAAAACCCGTAAGCGACGTAGGAATAAACCTAACCAGAGAGGGAAAGGATCTGTACTCTGAAAACTATAGATCGCTTATGAAAGAAATTAGGGAAGACACAAAGAAATGGAAAAACATTCCATGCTCATGGATTGGAAGAACAAATATTGCTAAAATGTCTTACCTACCCAAAGGAACCTACACATTCAATGCAATCCCTATCAAAATACCATCAA
>NC_138385.1:16561483-16568389 GCF_054177405.1 Leptonychotes weddellii
ATTGTTAGATCTTCTTGTTGGATAGACCCTTTAAGTATGATATAGTGCCCTTCCTCATCACTTATTATAGTCTTTGGTTTAAAATCTAATTTGTCTGATATAAGGATTGCCACCCCAGCTTTCTTTTGATGTCCATTAGCATGGTAAATAGTTTTCCATCCCCTCACTTTAAATCTGGGTGTCTTTGGGTCTAAAATGAGTCTTTGGCAGACAGCATATCGACGGGTCTTGCTTTTTTATCCAATCTGATAGCCTGTATCTTTTGATTGGGGCATTTAGCCCATTTACATTCAGGGTAACTATTGAAAGATATGAATTTAGTGCCATTGTATTGCCTGTAAGGTGACTGTTACTGTAAATTGTCTCTGTTCCTTTCTGACTCTCTCTTTGCTTAGAGGACCCTTTTCAATATTTCTCGTAGGGCTGGTTTGGTGTTCGCAAATTCTTTTAGTTTTTGTTTGTCCTGGAAGCTTTTTATCTCTCCTTCTATTTTCAATGAGAGCCTAGCTGGATGTAGTATTCTTGGCTGCATATTTTTCTCATTCAGCACCCTGAATATATCATGCCAGTCCTTTCCGGCCTGCCAGGTCTCTGTGGATAGGTCTACTGCCATCTAATGTTTCTACTCTTGTAGGTTACAGACCTCTTGTCCCAAGCTGCTTTCAGGATTTTCTCTTTGTCTCTGAGACTTGGAAGTTTTACTATTAGATGTCGGGGTGTTGACCTATTTTTATTGACTTTGAGGGGGGTTCTCTGTGCCTCCTGGATTTTGATGCCTGTTTCCTTCCCCAAATTAGGGAAGTTCTCTGCTATAATTTGCTCCAATATAACTTCTGCCCCTCTCTCTCTTTCCTCTTCTTCTGATATGCCAATTATTCTAATATTGTTCTGCTTTATGGTATCACTTATCTCTCGAATTCTCCCCTCATGATCCAGTAGTTGTATATCTCTCTTTTTCTCAGCTTCTTTATTCTCCATTATTTGGTTTTCTATATCACTAATTCTCTCTTCTGCTTCATTTATCCTAGCAGTTAGAGTCTCCATTTTTTATTGCATCTCAGTAATAGCCTTTTTGGTTTCAACTTTGTTAGATTTTAGTTCTTTTATTTCTCCAGAAAGGGATTCTCTAGTGTCTTCTATGCTTTTTTCAAGACCAGCTAGTATCTTTAAAATCATTATTCTGAACTTTAGTTCCAACTTCTTACTTATGTCTATACTGATTAGGTCCCTGGTATTCAGTACTGCCTCTTGTTCTCTTTTTTGAGGTGAGTTTTTCCATCTTGTCATTCCGTCCAGAGAAGAATAGATGAATGAGAGAACAAAATACTTAAATGGTAACAATGACCCCAGAAAAGTATACACTAAATAAACTGGAAGAAATCTGAAACTGGGAAAAGAAAAAAAAAAAAAAAAGAAAAGAGAATATAATCAGACAGGTGAGCAGAATAGAGCAATACACTGGATTCTGTGTGTATTTTGGTCTGTTTTTTTTAGAAAACTAGGTCCCAAAATTTAAAGAAAGAAAAACTTATATATGTACAAAAATAAAGTTAAATACAATGAAAGGATAGAATGTAACTATAAAAATGGAAATTAAAAGGCAAGAAAAAACAAAAGAGAAAACAACAACAACAACAAAAAGGAAGGGATATAAACAAATAGGTGAACAGACAGAGTAATACATTATCTCCTGAGTGTATTTTGGTCAGTTTGTTAGAAAAAACTACATCTCAAAATTGTAAAGAAAGAAAAACTTATATATACAAAAATAAAATTAAATACATTAAAGGATAGAATGTAAATATAAAGATCAAAATAAAAAGAGAATTTAACAAAACAAAACAAAAAAAAAGGAAGAAAAAAAACAACAGAAAAGAGAATATGATCAGACAGGTGAATAGAACAGAGCCATACACTAGATTTTGGGTGTATTTTGATCAGTGAGAAGAAACTGCATCCCAAAATTGTAAAGAAAGAAAAACTTATATGTATACAAAAATAAGATTAAATACAATGAAGGGATAGAATGTAACTGTAAAAATGAAAATTAAAAAAGATTTAAAAAATGAGTTGATAAAATAAGAAATTGGTTGAAAAAGGAAAGAAAAAAATTTAAAAAAATTAATGTTGAAAAACTAAAGAATTATGGGGAAAAAACCCATGAATTCTATGTGCTGTATTCCCCTAGTGCTGGAGTTTTGCAGTTCTCATTGATTGGTACACTTGGTCCTGGCTGGAAGTTCTTGCTGATCTTCTGGGGGAGGGGCCTGTTGCATTGATTCTCAAGTGTCTTTGCCCCAGGTGGAATTGTACCGCCCTTGCCAGGGGGCCAGTCTTAGTAATCTGCTCTTTTTTACTCTCTGTGGCTTTTGTTCCCTGAAAGCTTTCTGCACAGCTTTAGAGAATGAGAATAAAAATGGTGGCCTCCCAATCTCTGGCCCCGGGGCCGAGAGCTGGGGCCCCACTCCTCAGTGAGCCCTCAGAGAAAAGCAGTCAATCACTCCTGTATCCCTGGTCTCCAGCAGCACTCCGTGCTCACCCAGCCTGTGACCAAACATTTCTATCTCTGGCACACGACCCCATTTGAGCCTCCAAACCCTGCAGACTCCTGCCGTGCATTCCCATGCCACTCCTGGGGGGAAGGTGGGCTCTCACTGGTTTTGCCCCTTGTTGGACCCTTGCTCAGAGAGCAGTCGCCCATCTGTACTGTGGTTCAAGGTTTATGGCAACCCCAAGCTGAGAGTGCACTCCTAGGCTCACTCTTTGCAGCTGGCTTTCCCACTCTGATGCCTGGGAGCTCTTACGCACTCAGACACCCCCAGTCTTTCTGTGACCCTGAGGATCCTGAGACCACACTCTCCCAGCAAGTGTTCCACCCCTACTTAGCCACCTGAGTGACACCCCTCACTGGAGCAGACTTCTAAAAGTTCTGATTTTGTGCTCTGCTGCTCTATCACTTGCCGGTAGCTGGCTGAGGGAGGCTCCTTCCCCCCGTGGTCTATCTTCCCATATATTACCTCAGAATCACTTCTCCACACCTCCTAACTTACAGAAAGTGGTCGCTTTTCTATTCAGAGAGTTGCAGCTATTCTTTTCTTAGATCTCCTTTTGAGTTTGTAGGTGTTCAGAATGGTTTGATAACTATCTAGCTGAATTCCTGGGACCAGACAAAATTAAGGTCTCCTACCCCTCCGCCATCTTGGACCAGGGACTCCTTTGCCCAATTTTAAAATCTAATTATTTGTTTCTTTGCTACTGAGTTGGATGAGCTGAGTGCTGCTTGCTGTAAGCCCTGCCCCCTTTCTCAGTCTATCTCTAGTGGTTGAGCCTCACAGATTTCCCCAGTGATCCCCATGAGGGGAGACTTGAGTGGGCCTCCTTGGAAGTGTCATGCAAACTTGGGGAGCTGGATGTCCATCTTGGGCTCTTTTCTCATTGGAGAAACTGTAGGCCCAGGGGGCTCTGTCAGTGTACCACTGTGTTAGCCTGTGGGAAGGGTGATGTGGTCAAAGTGAAACTTCTCCTGCTACCTTTCCAATGTGGTATTTCTCAGTCTCTGTGGTCCAGGGACGTGCTTCAGCCTCACCCCTGGGGTTTGGGATTGTCACAATGGAGTCTTTTCTATGGATAGCTGCTAGTCAGTCTTCTTGTAAGGGAGACTGAAATCATGATAACCTATGTCATTATCTTGATGATGTCACCTTGACAGTGGCTCTTTCTAAAGCACTGGGTAGCTTAGTCCCAAGGATGTTTACATAGAAGAGAGGCAAGCACAATATAACAGCGCACCATCTTGCAGATTCTTTTGGCATCAAATTGTCTCAATTATGAATGGATGAATGGGCCCATGAGTCAGGGCATTTCATGTTTGGGGGATGGGGAAAAAAGCTATCAATTCTCAAAACTTGTTCCTCTTTGAGAGTTAGCTAGTTGGATAGCAGGGAAGTTTGTGATAATACTGTCAGTTGGTAGTAGTATGGCAAATTGAGAAACCTCAGGGTGACCTTTGATGGTTGACTGGGGAAAAGCAGGTCCATCTAGGACTTAGCCTGTATCACTGTTACTTGAGTCACTTTCACCTGCATCATTCACCATGGAAAATATATATGCCACAGGGACTTGACCTCAGGCTGCTCAAAATGCATACTTTTTCTGGTTTCCATGGAGATGGTTGCAGTGAGGCCAGCTCGGGTCATGTACGAGGCTGTGTCTGGGGAGTATATTAGAATTGTGCCTGTGACCAATTCCACTCCTTTTCCAGGACAGAGCACACATTACTCTTATTTGGTGCTAGAATAGTTGGGGATATGGAAAAGGCCAAAGGGCAGGCCTTGGTTTTTGAAATGGCCAAGCCTTCTCTGAATTGTAGGAGAACACTAGCCAGGATACAGACATAAAGCAGGAATAGTGAGAGCTGGAAAGGAGGGTAAATTTTGTCATAAACTGGAAAAGCTAAGCAAGAGGGGAGCCAGAGACTGCAAGGAGCAATGTGAGCAATAAAATACCCAGAGGCTTAGTGATCAAGGGGTTACCCTGTCCGAATTGCCTCAGAGACACCTGCTGCCCACTGGAGAAAGGGACATTCAAGGCACTGCTTGAGTTCCATTTTCAAGATGAGAATAGGAGCTTTCAAGGGGCATAAGATATACCTGGAAGTGGCAATTAAGAAATTGGGGATGGGAGGAAAGAAGGGAGCACCACCTACTGGGGGCAAAGACCCAACTCAAGGGAGTTTTGAATGATAGAAAATGGGGATGGTGAAAACTGTGTTCTGTAACACACTGATACTCCTCCAGGTCTATTACGGTTCATGTATTCTAGTTTCCAGTACGATCTCCAGTAAAACCCTTAAATAGGGAAGATCCTGTTTCTGCAGTATTCTCTTGCCATGCTTGAAAGGAGAAATAGAAGACATGGGGGAGAGAGAGAGAGAGAGAGAAGACTAAAAACCCCAAGGCCTTAAGCCAAAGAAGGGAATGTAGCCAGAAGCAGTTGATCAACAAAAACACCTCATCAGACTGCCCTGACACCTGGTTATTAGAAGAACCACGAGGCCAAGCAACTACAAAAGATATAGAAGTGTCTATCAGAAACTAATTTTTATGAACACAAACCAAAAATCTATCCCTTTCATGAATGGCCTCTGGTGCTTTGGTGTGCTGAAAAGTAACTTCTTGTAGATCTGTGTGAAAGTAGACACTAATGTGAAGCTGAATAGCTTCATATTTGCTAATTCATTGAATTCCAACAACAGTTCCAGGAAATGGGTACTGTATTTATATTATCACTTTAGATATGAAGAAAAAATCATCAGATAGGTTAAGAGTCTCAGATAGGTGAAGTGATTTACTGTATGTGATATAATGAATAAGTAACAGAGCTGAATTTCTCTGGACATTTTTCTCGGGATTCCTGGTTAAATGCTCTGTCCTTTTGACCACAGCCGCCTCATACTGTTCCCTGTAGAAATTCCAAATGTAAAAGACACATTTAATGAAAAGACGTTCCAACTGGCATAAGTGGGCAGGTTGGCCACCTAAGACAGGTTACTATAAGAAACCATTACCTTGTTTTTTTCATGTTTAAGACCTTGTCTTACCCCTCAGACTCAATGGTGGGTACTGCTTTTCTGGCTCTGACTTCCAGCTTTCCTCATTGATTATAGTTTAAATTCTTCTTCACTGCTTTGCTTTAGGCTGCTCTGGGTAAACACCTTAATGGATCCAGACAAGTCTCAGAGCTCTACAACCTAAACACACTGGCTCCTTTGGCCATGAGCTCTGCTGGATTCCCTCCAAATCCATATGTAGCACTTGTGGAGGTAGGGCCTTGGTAGACATGTATCTTAGGTGACAGATAAGCTTGAGTTATTCCTGACAATGCTATTGAGGTTTCTTAGAATAATGAGGTAGACACCCTCTCCATAACTCCTAATGAATCAGGGGTATCTGAGATCTAATGTGGAAGCAGTTGGAACTAGCTCATAAACAAGAAATTAAAACAAGATATGATGCTAGAGGGATGGACATGAATGAAAATTGGGGGAAAGAATGTTTAAGGAGGAATGGAGCAGGTTGTTATATATATTTTTAAGTTTTTATTTGAATTTCAGTTAATTAACATACAGTGTAATATTAGTTTCAGGTGTTCAGTATAGTGATTCAACACTTCCATACATCACCCAGTGCTCCTCACAAGTGCCCTCCTTAATGTCCATCACCTATTTAGCTCATCCTCCACCCACCTCCCCTCTTGGTAACCACCAGTTTGTTCTCTGTAGTTAAGAGTATGTTTCGGGCGCCTGGGTGGCTCAGTCGGTTAAGCATCTGCCTTCGGCTCAGGTCATGATCCCAGCGTCCTGGGATCGAGTCCCGCATCGGGCTCCCTGCTCTGTGGGGAGCCTGCGTCTCCCTCTCCTCCCCACTTGTGCTCTCTCTCTCACTATCTCTGTCTCTCTCAAATAAATTAAAAAAAAAAAAGTATGTTTCTTGGTTTGCCTCTCTCTCTCTTTCCCTTTGCTCATTTGTTTTGTTTCTTAAATTCCACATATGAGTGAAATCATATGGTCTTTCTCTGACTGACTTATTTCACTTACATAATACTCTCTAGCTCTACTTATGTCATTGTAAATGGCAAGATTTCATTCTTTTTTATGGCTGAGTAATATTCCATTGTATGTATACCACCTCATCTTTATCCATTCATCTGTCAATGGACTCTTGGGCTGTTTCCATAATTTGGCTATTGTAGGTAATGCTGCTGTAAATACTGGGGTGCATGTATCCCTTCAAATTGGTGTTTTTGTATTCTTTGGGTAAATACCTAGTAGTGCGATTGCTGGATCATAGGGTAGCTCTATTTTTAAGTTTTTGAGGAACTTCCATACTGTTTTCCACAGTGGCTGCA
>NC_138385.1:16568489-16586994 GCF_054177405.1 Leptonychotes weddellii
CTGGGAAAATATCTATTCATGTCTTCTGCCCATTTTTAAATTGGGTTATTTGTTTTTTGGGTGTTAAGTTTTTTAAGTTCTTTATGTATTTTGGATACTAACCCTTTATCAGCTATGTCATTTGAAAATATCTTCTCCCATTTGGTTTTGTTGATTGTTTCCTTTGCTCTGCAGAAGCTTTCCACTTTGATGTAGTCCTAATAGTTTATTTTTGCTTTTGTTTCCCTTGCCTCAGGAGACATATCTAGAAAAAGGTTGCTATGGCCAATGTCAAAGAGGTTACTGCCTACGTTCCCTTCTAGGATTTTTATGGTTTCAGGTCTCAAATTTAGGTCTTTAATCCATTTTGAATTTATTTTTGTGTATTGAATAAGAAAGTGGTCTAGTTTCATTGTTTTGCATGTTGCTGTCCAGTTTTCCCAACACCATTTGTTGAAAAGACTATCTTTTTCCCATTGGATATTTTTTCCAAGTAGGTTTTATATTAACACATGAATACCGTAGTGGATTCTGAGTGTGCTGTCCATATTCCCCATTTCCCCTCTCAGGACCAAGGTGCTTATTAGCATAGCTACCAGTAGTCTTGCATGTTGACAGCTCAAACCTGAATTCTTCCCCACAAATTGCTTTCAAACAAATGGAGTGACTGATTCTAATATTATGACTTCCTCTCCATGGGTAGTCTGTATCCACTGACTGGTTGAAGTAGGAGTCCATAGGCCCAGCCCCCTTGCCTTAATGTATGCCAACTTTCCAAGTCCATCCTAGTTCTAGAGCACCCAATAAAATTGGCTGAGTCCTCATTGTGAGTGTATCACAGTTCAGCTTTTCTCTCTCCTCAATCGATTTTCCTCACTCCTTCACAAGTGTTGTTAAGCACACTCCCCAATAAAGGTCCTGTGTGCAAATCACCTTTTCAGAATCTGCACTCTGGGGAACCCATCTTGTGGGAGTTAGTTCCAGGTGTGGTCCTGGGAAGCAGCACTAAAGTAGGATTTTCAGTTAGACACTTGCTGGCTATCTGACAAATAAGAACCCATCACTGATGGTAGGTGGAGCACTGATAGCCTCTGTCATGCATTTGTTAAAACTTTTAGCGGTGGTAAACTAGGAAGGGATATCAATGCAAGGCACCTACTAGTAGGTAAAATGTCTTCAATATTTGAGAGATATGGGGGAAATAGTAAATGTGAAGACTAACATTGGATGGCTATTACTGGAGTTACTGATGTTTGGAGAAAGATACTCAAAAGCTGAAAAATGATTAAGCACTAATTAAAGGCTTGGGTGTCTGGGTGGCACAGTCAGTTAAGCTTCTGACTCTTGGTTTCAGCTTAGGTCATGATGGTCTTGGGGTTGTGAGATGGAGCCCAGCATGGGACTATGTGCTCAGGGTGGAATCTGCTTGAGATTCTCTCGCCCTCTGCCCCCTCTCAAAATAATAATAATTTAAAAAAAAAATCTCTAAAGGCTAAGTGTGCAAGCCAGAGATCCTCCTTAGCAGTATATAAAGAAACTCTCATCTCATTTAGCCTGAGGACAGACAAAAACTGAAGATCAGCCCCAATACTGAATTATAAAAGTAATCTGCTGTGGCAGATGGTGAAAAAAGGAATCAAAGCTCAAAGAAATGAGCATGCTAGAGTACATTCTACATATACTCTAGAGTATACATGTTATGTAGGCTGGAAAACTTATCACATAATTATGTTCTTTAGGAGAGCCCTGAGAACATTCTATCAACCAAAGCAAAAGAGTTGCACTGACAGCCACTTTGAAAAACAGTATGGATGTTCTTGAAAAAATTAAAAATAGAATCACCATATGATCCAGTAATTCCACTACTGGGTATTTACCCAAGGAAAACAAAAACACTAATTTGAAAAGATATATGCACCCCTATGTTTGCTGCAGCATTATTTACAATAACCAAACTATGGAAGCAACCCAAGTGTCCATCCATAGGTGAATGGATGAAGAAGAGGTCACACACAAACACGCACACACACGCACATGCACACACACACACACACACTGGAATATTGCTCAGCCATAGAATCAATAACATCTTGCCATTTGCAACAACATGGATGGATCTAGAGGGTATAGGCTAAATGAAATAAGGAAGTCAGAGAAAGACACATACTACATGATTTCACTCATTTGTGGAATTTAAGAAACAAAACAAATGAGCAAAGTGAAAGAGAGAGGGAGAGAGAGAAATCAAGAAACAGACTCTTAACTATAGAGAGCACACTGATGGTTACCAGAGGGGAGGTGGGTGGGGGGGTGGGTGAAATAGGTGATGGGCATTAAGGAGTGAACTTGTCATGATGAGCACCAGGTGATGTATGGAATTATTGAATCACTATATTGTACACCTGAAATTAATATAACACTGTATGTTAATTATGTCATAATTTAGAAAATTAATTAAAAAATGAAAAAAAGAATGTGGGGGTGCCTGGGTGGCTCAGTCGGTTAAGCGTCTGCCTTTGGCTCACGCCATGATCCCAGGGTCTTGGGATCGAGCCCCACATCAGGCTCCCTGCTCAGCGGGGAGCCTGCTTCTCCCTCTCCCTCTGCTTCTCCCGCGCTCATGCTCTCTCTCCCGTGCTCTCTCTCTCAAATAAATAAATAAATAAATAAAATCTTTAAAAAAAAGGAATGTGTGTTTTGCAATCATTGTATGTGGTGTCTTATAAATATCAAAGCTACTTCAAGACAATGTTGATCAAGTTTTCTATATCTTAATGAATTCATGTCTTCTTGTTCTATTAATACCGAGATGAGAGTGTTGACATCTCCAAATTTTTTTGGGCATTTGCTTTATCTCCTTTCAGTTTTGCCAGTTTTTGCTAAATATATTTTGAAGTTTTGTTTTCTGGGTGTATACACATGCAGCATTTCTAGATCTTCTTGATTAATTTACTTTTATCATTATGAAATTCCTTCTTTATCTCTGGTAATAATTCTTGTCTTGAACTCTATTTTGTCTGATATTAATACAGGTGCTTCAACTTTTTTGAAAAGATAGGGGTATGAATGTGAATAGTTTTTCCATCCTTGAAGTTTTTTTCTAATTGAGGTATGATTGACATACATTATATTAGCCTTAGGTGTGCAACATAATGATTTGATATTTGTATATACAGCAAAATGATAATCACAGTAAGTCTAGTTAAATATATTACCATATGTATATGCAGAATTCTTTTCATTGTGATAAGAACTTTTAAGATTTACTGTCTTAGCAACTTTCAAATATGCAGCACGGTATTAACTATAGTCACCATGCTGTACATTACATCCTTGAATAACCTGTGTCTTTATATCTACAGTGTGTTTCTTGTAGATTGCATTGTCTTTTCAAATCCAGTCTTAAAATACCTACCTTTAATTGAAATGTTTAGAATATCTACGTCTAACATCATTTCTACATTGTTAGCTTAATTCTTTTTTTTTTTTTTAAAGATTTTATTTATTTATTTGACAGAGAGAGACACAGCGAGAGAGGGAACACAAGCAGGGGGAGTGGGAGAGGGAGAAGCAGGCTTCTCACGGAGCAGGGAGCCCAATGCGGGGCTCGATCCCAGGACCCTGGGACCATGACCTGAGCCGAAGGCAGATGCCCAATGACTCAGCCACCCAAGCACCTCTGTTAGCTTAATTCTTACCATATTGCTGTTTCCTTTCTTTTTTTTTTTATTATGTTAGTCACCATACAGCTGTTTCCTTTCTAATTGTTTTGCATGTTCTTTGTTCATCCTCCTTTCCTTAATTTTTCTTGATTCTTTTTTACTATTCCATTTTATCTCCAGTTGGCTTATTACCTATAATTCTTTTTTTAAAAAATTTTTAGTGGTATCTCTGGGGTTTAAATATGCATCTTTAACTTATCATAACCTACTTTCAAATACTATAATACTATGCCACTTCATGTATAATATAAGGAACTTGAAACAGTATATTACCAACTCTTCCTTCACATATTTTGTGTTATTTTGCATTTTATAGTTACACATGTTATAAATTCAACAATAAACTGTTCTTAGTTTTTATGTAAACAGCCAATGAAATGAAAAAAAACACCCACCTTTTTTAAATAGTTACTCATATAGAGATGACCCCTAATTTCTGATGGTATGACTTAAGATTTTTTGACTTTACCATAGTGTGAAAGTGATATGCATTAAGTAGAATCTGTACTTCAAATTTTGAATTTTGATCTTTTCTTGGGCTAGTGATATGTTGTACAATACTGTCTTGTAATGCTGGGCAGAGGCAGCTAGCCACAGCTCAAGTCAGCCACGTGATCACAAAGGTAAACAACAAATAAACAGACAACCATTCTGCACCCATACAACCATTCTGTGTTTTACTTTCAGTACAGTATTTAATAAATTGCATGAGCTATTCAACACTTTATTATAAAGTAAGTTTTATGTTAGATGATTTTTGCCCAACTGTAGGCTAATGTAAATGTTCTGAGCACGTTTCAGGTAGATTAGAATAAGCTATGATATTCTGTAGGTTAGGTGTATTAAATGCATTTTTGACTTACAATATCTTCAACTTATGGTGGGTTTATCAAGACATAACCCCATCAAAAGTTGGGGAAAATCTGTGCACTATTTCTGGTGCTGTTCATTCCTTTGTATATATCTGAGATTTTAATCTGCTATCATTTCCTTCAGACTAAAGGCCTTCCTTTTATCATTCTTATAGCTCAGGTCTTATGGTATCAACTGATTCAGCTTTTGTTCATCTGAAATATTTCTTTCTTTTTGCCTTCACTTTAAAAAATCAATTGTATTGACATATAATTTACATATCATAAAATACATTCAAAGAGTTCAAAGAGTTTTGATGAATGTATATGTCTGTGTTACCAACCCTGCAATCAATACATAGTAAATTTCCATAACCCCAAAAGTGGCTTTGTGCCCGTTGCAATCAATAATACCTCCCAACCCCAGGAATGCATATCCATTGATCTACTTTCTGTTACCATATATTGTCCTTATTTTTTCTAGAATTTTACATAAGTGAAGTCTTTCTGTATGTGAATTTTTCTTTTCATTAGCTTCTTCTACTCAGCATGTTTTTGGATCTACCCACATTGTCAAGCCTATCAGTACTTGTGGTATATAGAATTCCAAGATGGACCCCAAGATTCCTGACCCCTAGTGTACATACAGCTTTTTCCAAGTTCTGCAATCAAGCCCTCATCTAGGTGCTATTTTCAAGGGATTTTACAGATGCAATTAAAGTCCCAAATCAATTCACCTTAAGACAGGGAAATAGGGGCACCTGGGTGGCTCAGTTGGTTAAGCATCCGCTTTAGGCTCAGGTCATAATCCCGGGGTCCTGGGATCGAGGCCCGCATCGGGCTCCCTGCTCAAAGGGAGGCCTGCTTCTCCCTCTCCCACTCCCCTGATTGTGTTCCTTCTCTCGCTTTGTCTCTCTCTGTCAAATGGATAAATAAAATCTTAAAAAAAAAAAAAGACAGGGAGATAATACTAGATGAGCCGGCATTTTATTTAAATTCCACTTTGATTCCAATTGACTGTTGTTAGTATATAAAAATACCGTTGATTTTTGTATATTCAACTTGTATCTTCTGTCCTTACTAAAGTCACTTGTTAATTCCAAGAATTTTTTTTTTTTTTGGTAGATTCTCTAGGATTTTCTAAATCCACGATTATGGTGTTTGCAAATAAAGACATTTTGCTTCTTCCTTTCTAAACACAATGACTTATACTTCTTTTTCTTGTCTTGCTGCCCTGGTTAGAATGTCTTGTTGAATGCTGAAAGGAAGCAGTGAGAGTGAACATCTTTAGCTTTCCTGATAGGTGGACAGCATAAAGTCTTTTATCATTAAATACGATGTTAGCAATACGTATTTTATAGGTATTCTTTATAAAGTTGAAGAAACCTCCTTATATTCCTAGTTCACTGAGAGTTTTTATCAGGAATAGGTGTTGAATTTTGTTAAATGACTTTTTTTTATCTTTAGAGATGTTATTTTTTTCTCTGCCAATGTGGTTGTCATAGTTTGAGCTGCTATGACAAAAATATTACAGACTCCATGGCTTATAAACAACAGAAATTTATTTCTTATAGTTCAGGATTTAATCACCTTTCAAAGGCCTCACCTCCTAACACCATCACAATGAGGGTTAGTTTTCAACAAATTAATTTTTGGGAAGCACAGACACTCAGTCTATAGCAATGATGAATTACACTGATTGATTTTTTTGTTGAGATATAATTCACACACCACAAATTAACCATTTTAAAGTGTACAATTCAATGCATTTAGTATATTCACAATGTTGTGCAACTATTACAACTAATACCTAAACATTTCATCACCCCCAAAAGCAATTCCATACCCATTAGCAGTCACTCCCCATTGCCTCCATCTCCCACTCCCTGGCAACCACTAGTTTACTTCTTGTCTCTCTGGATTTGCATATTCAGAATATATCATATAAAAGGAATCATATAATATGTGGTCTTCTAAATTAGTGATTTCAATTTACGTTTTAAATTTTATTTTGACATATAAAAAGATGCACATGATTAATATATATACCTTCATGAGTTTAGAGGTAATTCTACTGTGAAACAATCACAACAATCTATCCAGCTCATCCTTAACCATTTACCTGTTGATGGACACTTACGTTGTTTCCATATCTTGACTGTTGTGAAAAATGCTGCAATGAACATGGGAGAGCAAAATGCTCTTTAAGATACAGATTTAACTTTCTTTGTATAAATACTCAGAAGCGGGATTGCAGGATCGTATGGTAGTTCTATTTTTAATTTTTTGAAGAATTTCTATACTGTTTTTGATAACAGCTGCAGCAGTTTACATTCTCACCAACAGTGTGCAAGCATCACCTTTTCTCCATGTCCTTGCCAATACTTGTTATCTTGTGACTTTTTGGTAAGAGCCACCCTAACATGTATGAGGTGATATCTCATTATAATTTTGATTTACATGTCCCTGATGATGAATGATGTTGAGCATCTTTTCATAAAGCTGTTGGTCATTTGTATGTCATTTTTGGGAAAAAAATGTCTAATCAGGTCTTTTCCCCATTTTTTGATTGGGGGAGATTATTTCTCTTACGTATTTTTCTTGCATATGGTTGATTAACCATAACAACCATTACATTAGTATTTAATAACCAATGTATTCTGGTTGCAAATGTGGAAAAATATAAGCAAAGCAATCTGCTAGGCAGTCAGCTCAGTGTATCATTATACTACAGATTTCATTATGGATTATTTTGAATGAAAATGGATACTCAGAAATTCTCAGTTAACTTTGGCTTTCTTACTAGAGTACAATTGACCTTATTTTCCCCCCAGCTTCATTGAGATATAACTGACATATAACATTGTGTATGTTTAGGGTGTACAGTGTGTTGATTTGATATGTGTATGTGTTGCAGAATTGTTACCACAGAAAGGTTAGATAACACATCCATCACCTCACCTCATAAAGTTACCTTTTCCCATGTTTGGTAAAAACTTTTAATATTTATATCTCAGGTCCATAGTCTCTCATGAGAAACAAACAGGGTTTTAGAGGGGAGGTGGGGAGGAGGGATTGGTTAGCCCGGTGATGGGTATTAAGGAGGGCACGTACTGCATGGAGCACTGGGTGTTATATGAAAACAATGGATCGTGGATCACTACATCAAAAACTAATGATGTATTGTATGGTGACTAACATAACATAATAAAATTTAGAAAAAATATTTATACTCTTAGCAACTTTCAAGTGTACAATACAGTATTGTTGACTATCGTCACTATGCTGTATATTACATCCACAAAACTTACTCATCTTATAACTGGAAGTTTGTACCCTTCAACCAGATCACCCATTTTCTCCACCCCTATGCTCTGGCAATCCCCCATCTACTCTCTGATTCTATGAGTTTGATTTTTTAGATTCCATATATAAGTAAGATCATAACCTTATCTGTCTTTCTACATCTGACTTATTTTGCTTAGAATAATGTCCTCAAGGTCCATCCATGTTGCCACAAATGTCAGGATTTCATTTTTTTAATGGTTGAATATTTTACACACACATACACACACATGCATATGTGTATAACCACATTTTCTTTATCTATTCATCTGTCAGTGAACACTTAGGTTGTTTCCATGTCTTGGATATTGTAAATTATGCTGCAATGAACATGGAGGTGCAGATACCTCCTTGAGATAGTGATTTCATTTCCTTTGGATATATATTCAGAACTGGAATTGTTGGATCATATGGAAATTTTATTGTTAATTTCTTGAGGGACCTCCATAATGTTTTCCATAGTGGCTATACCAGTTTACATTCCCACCAACAGTGTACAAAGATTCCATGCCCATTTTTAAATTGGGTTATTTGTGGGTTTTTTGTTGTTATCGAGTTGTAAGGGTTACTTATATATTCTGGTATTAACCACTAATCAAATATATGGTTTGCAAATACTTTCTCCCATTCTGTAGGTTGCCTTTTCATTTTGTTGATTGTTTTCTTTGCCATGCAGAAACTTTAAGTTGGTATAGTCCCATTTTATTTATTTTTGCTTTTGTTGTCTGTACTTTCGGTTTCAGATAGAAAATTGAGGGGGTGCCTGGGTGGCTCAGTATCTTGAGCTTCGGCTCAGGTCATGATCTCAGGGTCCTGGGATCGAGTCCCACATTGGGCTCCCTGCTCAGCGGGGAGTCTGCTTCTCCCTCTCCCTCTGCTCCAACCCCCTGCTTGTGCTCTCTCTCTCTGTGTCTCTCAAATAAATAGAAAATCTTTTAAAAAAGAAAATCGAGTGAATTTTTTTGGAGTGATAAGTGTTTATCCCAAGTTCAAAGGAATGAGTTAACTTTTGTATAAAGTGTGAGTCTTTGGTTGAGGTTCACTTTTTTCCCTTTGGATTTCCAATTGTTCCAATACTATTTATGAATTGCTTTCGCACCTTTGCCAAAATCATTTGGGCATATTTGTGTATATCTATTTCTGGGTTCTCTATTTTGCTTCATTGATCTATGTGTCTATCACTCTGCCAATACCACACAGTCCTTATTACTATAGTTATATAATAAATCTTGAAATTGGATAGATTGTTCCCATTTTGTACTTTTTCAAAACTGTTCTTAAGCTATTCTAGTTCCTTTGACTCTTCATATAAATTTTACAATAATTCCTACCAAAAACCTAGGCAAGATATTTTTGTAGATATATTGTTTATATCTTTATATACAGTAGATATAGTCTACAAAAGATCTTGCTTGGGTTTTTGGTAAGAATTATGTTACATATGGATATCAGTTTGAGGAAGATTGACACCTTTATTCTTTTGAGTCTTTCAATTCATAAACATGCTATATTTTTCCATGTATTTAGATTGCTTTTTATTTCCTTTCTTGTGTAGTTTTTAGCATACAATTTCTTTACATGTTGTTAGGTTTACATCTAAGTCTTTCACTTTTTTCACAATGGTAAATGATATTATATTTTTAAATTTAAATTTTGATATCCACCTGTTCACTAGCTGTTTGATAGGAACAGTGTTTTGTCCTTACTGGAATAGACATTCTGGATAGGGTTTGCCTTCTCTGTATGCCATGCTTCTGCCAAAACTACCATTCATGGACTTAGAATTCCTCATGTATCATAATGGTATTCCACACATCATTGCTTCTGATCAAGGAACTCACTTTGCAGCGAAAGAAATGTGGCAATGGCCCCTGCTCATGCATTTCACTAGCCTTATCATTTCCTCACCATCTTGAAGCAGCTGGCTTGATAGAATGATCAAATCGCCCTTTGAAGCCTCAATTGCAGTGCCAACTAGGTGGCAATACCTTGCAGGGAGCAAGGTTCTCCAAATTCTCCAGTAAACTGAATATGCTCTGAATCAATGTCCAATATATGGTGGTATTTCACTGATAGTCATGATTCATGGGTCCAGGAATCAAAAGGTAGAAATAGGAGTTACACCACTCATTATTACCCCTAGTGATCCACTAGCAAAATTTTTGCTTCCTGTTCCTGTGTGCCAAACCAGGAGGGAAAGCTATGGCATTTGCCAACCTAAGCTGCTGTCTGTGTTCTCCCTAGCCTACTAGACTGTGATGGACCCATCCAAATTCCAAGACTGGCAGGGCATAAGTCAGTCCTCTAGGGAGGCTTCTCAGGATTGGGGTGCTGGATGTGCAAACCATCTTTTTTCCTTCCCCCAGAAAAGCCGGGAACCTGAGGGTCTCTTTTTGATCATATGGCATTGCACCAGGGGCAGAGACTTGGGCAAGGTGTC
This sequence comes from Leptonychotes weddellii, assembly GCF_054177405.1. Lineage (NCBI taxonomy): Eukaryota > Metazoa > Chordata > Mammalia > Carnivora > Phocidae > Leptonychotes > Leptonychotes weddellii. The sequence continues at coordinate 16,578,827 of NC_138385.1, forward strand.
TCAAATCTCCCCACCAGCTTCGATGAGTCTGGTTTCACAGTCACTCAGAGTACAGTAACCTTTCACTTCATTTCAGGATTTCTCACAAATCAAATTTATCCATGAATTGTTGCTAAATTGGTATGTTTGTCAGGGGAAGGATGGTCCAGGGCTTCCTACTCTGCCATCTTGCCATCACTCTCAAGGCTTTTTTAAAGCTTTGTTAGGCTGGATCAAATATAAGCCCTACTCTAGATTTATTTTAACCTTACTACTAGGGTAGTATAGGCTGAAAAATGCTCCCCTTTCCAAAGATGTATTCACTTCTAAATCCCCAGAATCCATCGATATTACCTTTTATGGTAAAAGGGTGAATATTACTGTATATGTAAAATATGTGATTGAGTTTGGGATCTTGAAAGGAGGAGCTTATCTTGACTTATCTGGAAAGATTCTAAATGCAATCACATGTAGCCTTATAAGAGAGAGACAGAGGGAGTTTACACACACACACACACACACACACACACAGATTGAGAGAGAGAGAGAGAGAGAGGAGAAGGTGATGTGAAGATGCAGGCAGAGATTGGAGTGATGCAGCCACAAGCTAAGGAAAGCCAAATCATCCATTAGCCACCAGAAGCTAGAAAAGGCAAGGGACATACCCTATAGAACCTCTGGGGGGAGTGCAGCCCTGATGGCACATTGATTTTGTGCTACTGGCCTCCAGAACTGTGAAAGAATAGATTTCTATTGTTTTAAGCCTGCAAGTTTGTGATAATTTGTTACAAGAGCCATAGGAAACTAATTCTTCTGAAATCTGAGCGCTCCAGGTTTCAGTAAAATTTATCCACTTTAGCTGGATGGAAGTCAAATGTGTCCCATCCCTGTGTGTGAGCACTAGAAATTATTCAACTGAAATCTCTCTATTAACTGTTATTTGCCTAGCCTTTTGGCATTTCACCCTATGCACGCACATCTTAGTATTCAACAGAATAGTCCCAGGGAACCCTTAGATTTCTGGTATGATTTCTCTGCTCTCATACTCTGCTTTGAAAATACTAGCTGCCTTAGCTTCTATAAAATACAGTCTCTGTCTTCTCAACTTATTTGTACTATTTCACTCTACTTGGCTTCCCTCTACATATGCCACACTTCAGAAAGTGCCTGCAGACAAAAAATAATGGTGTGATTATAAGGCTCATCTCAGGGTCAGTTGGGGAACTTAATATTATAGCTTAAAAACTAGCACATAATGGAATTATAGCAGAGATATGCAAAGTCATCTTAAAGTGAATATAGGCAGAAAACTTACCGAAGGCATTAATAAGGAAAATAAGGAAAAAAAATGTGTCAACCCAGAGTTGGTTTGATCCTGTTGAAAGCACCCAAAAGAAGATGAATTAAAAAGGAAAATGTTGGCAGGGACAATTCTAAACTTGTTAAGGAAAGAATGTGTCCAAGAGTTATATATCTTAACTTCTGGTAGTTGTAACCAAAATGAAAAACCAAGAGCTTCAGGGACCAAAGATAGCTAATGCAAGAGGAGGTTATTTGAACTAGAATTCAGATGCTTGCTGTGTCTTTTTTTCCCAGAGTTCTTTGATGCAGGTACAGACATGGTAGGTAGGTAGCACTGAAATATTTTGACATTATCACACTACTTCATTACCTTTTTCTTTGGAAGAGGCAGGTCAGAAATTTGACTTGTGGAAAAACAGTGCCTTTTGGAAGATTTTTCTGAAAGTATGTTTCTATGGCTCCTTCTGTGGACCATAGTTTTCTCAATTGGTTTGGTAGTTTTCCTGCTAAAAGTCTAGCCCTTTCTCTGTGATGTACTCTGGTTCTCCTTGCGGTTTGTTGGATCTGTTTGGGGGTGGATAGTGAGCCTAGGTTCCCAGTGAACAGACATTCTAGAAAATGGTGGAAAGTAAAATGTATGCAAATGAAGAGGGCAGTTAGCATCAAAAGAGCATGGCAGTTGACTATCACCTCAAAATTCCGAAGTAATCATCCTTCAGCACGGATGGTAGGTACTTGCTTATATGCAGTTGTATAGAATTTCTCATATGAATATCCTCCCCCAATATATATATCAGCCCTTGGCTTCAAGCCCTTGTGAAGATCTTGCAGTTCTCATAGTACTGACCAGTTAGTGGGTATTAGTTGTTTTGGGGGTAGAAAACATGGTTGCTTTGTAGGAGGTGTTTCATGTAAAAGAATGTTTTATGTTGCAGCCAAACTCTTCTGAGTTGTCAGTAGATTGAACATCAGAAGTTATTCCTCAAAAATTTGTTGTGCTCCATTTAGTCATTAATAGTGGATGCCATTATGAAGGACCTTCAATAGTACTCTTCAAACTTGATCTTAGAGTCAGAAACCTCAAAGATCCTGGAAGCTAAATAGATCAATAATTTAAATTCTTATAGATGCAAAAGGATTGAGAACCAGAATAGGGATAAAGTGTACCATCTTTAGTGAGGAATTCCATAATCACCAGATTGAAGTTATGGCAGTGGAAAGGGAGCAAGTTAAAGATAAATTCTAATGTTGTGGAATCCTAGAGACACATATAGGGGTTGTGGGTGGTATATTATAACCTTGACTTACCAAAGGTATTTCTTGTTTTAGCCACAGGTCTCCCAGATGCTATTATATTGGAGGATGTTATAGTAGATATAGATCCCTCCAGAAGTCTATGTAAACTTTAATCAATATCTTGAGTGATCACTGGACATAAAAGTGTCTTTGCACAGTCACGGTGTTTGAGGACAGGCTTTCTTTCTTTTTCTTTTTTTTTGTTTCTTCCCCCCCCAGCTTTATTGGGGTATGAGGGACAAATAAAAATTATATATATTTAGGTTGTACAATGAGATTTATTTTCAAGGTTTACAATGTGACGATTTAATATACATATACATTGTGAAATAATCACCACAATCAAGTTAATTAACACATCATTGCCTCACATGGTAGCCTTTTGTTTTAAAAGCTCTAACCCCTGCAAGGTATTCTGCTAAACCCTCTATATTGTATGATGTTATTTACTCCTTCATATTATATTACCCATTTGCATCTTTTATGTTGTCTCATTTACTCTTCACACCAATCTATGAATTAGGCACCATTCTTATGCCCATTTTGCAGATAAGGAAACCGAGGTACAGAGTGCAATAAACTTGCCAGGTACTGTGTTAAAGATTCTATACCGGTGGCTATCAACCAGCAGTGATTTTGTGTCCCTGTTCCCCCCAGGGAACATTGGACAATGTCTGGAGACATTTTTTGGTTGTCACATGATGTTGGGAGTGTTGCTTCTGGCGTCTAGTGGGTAGAGACCAGGGATGTTACTAAACATCCTACAATGTACAGGACAGCACCCTCAGACCTACCCCTGACAAAGAATTACCCAGCTTGAACTGTCACTAGTGCGCAGGCTGAAAAACCCTGCTATATACAAGTGATCTACTTTACTTTAAAATTTTTTTTTGTGCCAGTCATAAAAGGCTCTTTATTTTTTTCTTCCAAGATTTTATTTAAATTCAAGTTAGTTAACATATAGTGTAGTATTGGTTTCAGGAGTAGAATTTAGTGATTCATCACTTACATATAACACCCAGCGCTCATCACAACATGTGCCCTCCTTAATCCCTATCACCCATTTAGCCCATCACTCACCCACCTCCCTCCATCAACCCTCAGTTTATTCTCTATAGTTAAGAGGCAAACCATAAGAGACTCTTAACTATAGAGGACAGGCTTTCTAAATAGAGGGAAGCCTATTAGTCTGTTCTTTCCATTTTTGTTTTTGGGTATACCTGACTTTTAGTCCAGCACCAGCATGGATTTCTTCTGCCAGATCATTTTGTTTAATTATAGCTGGAGATGGATGCCCCCTAAAGTTATCAGTTTGGATAATCTACCAGGGCATGCTTGTTAGGGCAGATGATCTGGCCTCAAAACCTGATGATCTGGGCTGTTCGGTAAAATCAAAGGATTCCAGGAATGTGATCTACCTAGCATTGGCACAAGCTGAGCTTCTGGGTCTGCCTAGTACTGGGGCCTGATGTACTTCTGCCACAAGTTGTTATCTATATATAATTGGAAGGACTTTTTCTCAGGCTTAGGGAAACAATTCAAGTGTTTGTTGTAACAATGAGCCCTAGATCCCAGATTAACCATATTCCCATAGCGTTTTGCCTTAAATTCTGAAAATGCCTTCTGGTAAGTGGCGTATTTGTCTGGAATCCCACGTAAGGAAGAGACAGATGGTGTAGGGCCATAGTGAGCATAGCTAGAACTTAAGGTGGAAGTCCAGTATAAGATGAAGAACATAGATTTCCTTACGATATAGTGAGGTACTTGGATCTTACTCTGTAAAGGCAATAGACCAAGGAAGTGGATATGAGCAGTAACACACTGATAATACTATTTTTTCATGTTATCTCATGAGCATGTCAATTCAATTATCTCTGTCCCTCCCCACATGGGACATCTAAAAGAGTGTCCATTTAAACTAGGATGACCTTGGTATCTGGTTACCAGTATAAAGGCCAGAGCATACCACCCAGAATTCTGTTATAAAATGCCCTCCTCACTGCCTTTCACAGGTAAGGGTAAAAGATGAATCTTCCACTCTCACCTGAGACCCTAGTTAGTATACCAACAAGTTTCCAGTGGTGGAGGTGATACCTGTGAACAAAGTGATTAGCCTTGCTTTAGTACGCATTCAGAGGCTAGTGTGTCCAGGGGGCCTGTGGCATGGGTTCCTTTGTTTCTCTAGTTTTGCAGACACATCTGTGTTCATGCCACAAGGCTTGTTATTTCTGAAAAAATAATAGGACTCTGACCAATCCATCTTGTAGTTTCCCCTGAGACTTGCTGAGAACCCAGACCTGCAGGGTTTATTCTTTCCACTGAACAAATGGCATTATAGGTTACCTTCTACCTGGTGAGGCTACTGAAAAAAATATATTGCAAGCTCAACTCTCCTCATTCCCTGCCAGAATCTGAAGTACCTACAGTCTCTCCTAATCTGGGGTTCCATGTTGTTTGTGAATTTCCCCCAAAAGCGAGAGAGACAGGGCAACAGTGCTGGTAGAGAGCAAAGGTCCCTAATTCTGTTCTCTTTGCCCCTGAATGCATCATGCTGAACACTGGAGGGCACCCTTGTGCCATTAGAAGTTCAGAGTTCCAGGTAGCAGTAGAACCTGCAGTAACTGTGTGGAATGAGAATTTTCCCAGGTTTCCTGAAGGATTTATCAGATGGTGCCATTGAGGCCTGGGCTGGGTTTGGTAACATGAGGAAGAAGATTACTGCTTAGGAATTCAGGAAATGGTGGCCTAACTTTTTAGGCAGAGCTCCTTGGGCCACGGGCATGAAAGGAGACATTAAAGGAGCCAATTAACAGGGAGATATATACTTTCAACTACCATCTGCATGCAGATTTCAAGATATATATTTCCAGATTTTTCTTCTGAGCTTCAGGTATATATGCAATCAGCTCCTGGATATTTAGTCACCTGAATGTCTATCAGACATCTTCAACTCAAAGTTTCCAAAATGAAATTAGTGTTTTCCTTACTCCCCTCCTCACATTTACACCCCATGCCAAACCTTACCTACCATACTCCTTCTTTGCCTCACAGACTTGTTCATTTTCCAGTATTCCCCAACTTAGTAAATAATACCACCTTGTTCAAGTCATCAAACTGGTGGTATCATCTTTGACACATTCTTCTTTCCATCTTCTTTCTCATCACATTACCCCATTCATTTCATTCTATTTCCTAAATATCCCTTGAATTCACAGTTTTCCAAATTCCTCATCACTGGCTACCATCTTCTCTCACCTGGATTACTTCTATGGCCTTAAAGACATTCTCCTCCCATGCAGTGTTGACTTCTCGCATTTATTCTCCACCCAGCAACCAGAGCTTATCTCAAACGTAAATCTAACCATGTTACTTCTCTGCTTGAAATCATTTAATGGACATTCTTAGCCTTCAGGATAATGTTTAAATGCCTTAGCATGAGATTCATTCATATTTCTTTGGGAGCATCTATTCTGTGCTGTGTACTATGTTAGAGACATTGAGGATGAATTCATGAACGAAACATACAATCTCTGCTTTCACAGGCTTCATTATTATGGTCATAACGTGTGGAGCTTACAGTATAGTGCCAGTGAAGGCCACATGTGATCTGGTTCCTGCTCCCTGCTCCAGCCTCTTGTCTTGCCATTCTTTCTTCTGTCCTATTTTGCCATCTCCTCACTACTCCTTCAAACTCTGTAGTCCAGCCAAGCAGAGCTACTTGGAGTTTGTACATGCTTCTCTTTCATGCCTTCACTCCTTTGGACAGGCTATTTTCTTTCTATGTGGAATACCTGCCACAAATTCTCTATCAGATAAAATCTTATTCATCCTTCAAAGCTCATTTCAGATGTTATATCTTACAGGAAGCCCTCCTTGGTTACCCTTATCCTCCAAGCCCCTGTTGGATGTCACTGTAATCCCATAGAATCTTGTGTTTACCGCTGTCATAGCATTTTCCATACCACATTGTAATTGTTTACTTCTTTTTCTTTCCCCTTTTTGTGAGAACCTATTTCACACAGACCTTACCCCAGAGTATAAGTAGAGGGCTACTTTAAGTTTCTCATGTTTGCTATCTCTCTCTGCCAGCTAGTACTTGGCCTTATCCAACTCAAGCTCTTTGACCTAGTTGTAACTTGTGGCCCTTTGTTCAGTGTCTTTCATTTTAAGTTACTTCCCCCAGCACTGTTTTTTAGAAGTGCAAAGGATAGACCAATAACAGGCTATGGAAAAGATTCATCTGCCTGCTTTTCAACACACCAGGCTGGGGATACTTTTCCCAACAACTAGAAATTGAACAATGATGATGTAGGACTGAAAATGGTACTCCTTCATCTCTGACTTTCTGAACAAGCTCTGGGAGACCCAGTTATTCTTCAATTTGGAATTTTAGGTAGACATACAATGACTTCCTGTACTCAAAAGACTACAGATGAAAGCAGACTTTTCCATTTCAATTACAGTGTCATACCCTTTGGCCTATGCAGGGTTCCAGTCATATTTTAGTATTTCTTGAATGATATTCTGTATGACCTCCTAGAATTGGGACAAAAGTTATGTTTGAATGACATGCTCATTCAAGCTTCCATGTATAGCCTCACACCACCTTCTACTCCAGTTGGTTTCATCTAGTTCACCATTAGAGCAACTAATTTTAAGTCTGCTACCAGAAGTAAATCTTTCAGTGTCCCAATAGTTGAATTTCTGGGGTCCAGCTACTGAAGCCAATATATTCAGGAAATTCTAGCAAGTGTTTGATGACTCTGGAGTGGAAGTGCTGTATAATTTCATAGATATTAGTGGTTATTTAACTTTGGTGCACAGGAGGGGCACATGATTCACCCTGGAGTGAGGATAGAGAGTCATACTCAGTAGAAACTCACTGCTCTAGTTCCTTTAGGATACTGCCTTGTTTTTACTTGTTAGTTACTATGTACACACATGCATGTCTACATACACATATCAAACACCCATGCAGATACCAGAAAAGCCTGAAGGGCCCGTTTTATAGTGAGTCACAGCTATAAGGTTGTGCCAGAGTTGTTGACTAGTGTGCATAAATGCTTAAAATTCATTATTATGTCCAGATGCTTTGCACTGTACACTAGCAGGAGACAAAATGAAATGATCTGTACTGAGGAATTGTTAGGCAGTGACAGACTAGGCCTGATGTACCTCAAGGGCAAGGAAACACTGGGGGCTGAAAGAAAGCAGCACAAACCTTCTTAGGACTAGAATGGAGACCTTCCTTGCCATAGCTTACATGTCCTTGCCCCTGAGAGTAGCCTTGTGGATTGTTTTTTGGTTGTTGTTTATAGAAATGCATTCAAATTAATAAAAGTTTCTTTGAATCTTATATTCTGTAAACATTTATTCAACCTCTTCAAATAGTAAGATGACTGGGTGCTGCTGTCATAAATATCCTTGAAATCTCTAGGTTTACAGAAGGTCTATTTGCTTTTACCTGTACATGTATTCCTAACTTGTTGCTTAAAACTCCTTGTTCCGCGGCAGGGATGTCCACTATCACCACTGCTATTCAACATAGTATTGGAAGTGCTAGCCACAGCAATCAGACAACAAAAAGAAAT
>NC_138385.1:16587494-16610056 GCF_054177405.1 Leptonychotes weddellii
GGAATTGTGATGCCACCAGCTTTGCTTTTCTTTTTCAACATTCCTCTGGCTATGCGGGGTCTTTTCTGGTTCCAAATTTAAGTCATTTATTAATGGACATTTTAATTATTTCCAACCATTTACTATTCTAAACAGTGCTTCAGTGAATTGGCTTAGAACACTCTTTGAAATTGAATGAAACTAAGTCTGAAGAGCTCATTACTTTACTTTCATTTCTTTTCATTTCCACACAGACTGGTAAAAACTTTACCAGAACCAGCATGTTTTTATGTACTTGGGAAACACTTTTCTGTAGTTCTCCACATCCTTGAAGTCATTCAGGCTTGTGAAATGGGCCATTTGTTTTTGGCTGTTAGTCACCTCCTTTATGAAAAAGTGGAATCCATCCAAAAAGGTGGTCTAGGTCACCAAGCAAGGTCTGAGTTTCTGTTTCCAACTGCTTGTTATAGTGTTTTCCCTGTGTTGAAGTATTTTGCCTATCTGGTTTTTCCTATTGTCATTTGCAACCGGCCACTCCCATAACATGAAGAGATTTGATATGGCTAGACATGGGATAATTAAAGATGCCAGATGTAGCAACAAAAGGACAAGACTTTGAATACTACTCAGGCATTTGGGTGGATTTGGCACAGGGAGAAAATGTCATCCTCTGGTGTTGGGATATGTTAGGCATTTTTTTTGTACATCCTGGCTTCACTTATACATTATTCTAGCTGTCACTATGGTGATCAGCTATGTGGGCTCCAACATACTTCATGCAGATGCAACCAGACAATACCTTACCTCATGCCTTCATTGTATGCCTCTTAACTCCTGAGCTGAGATTTACTAGTGAATGCTACTGTGAGACCATCTCTGGTGCCTACATATATATGTACAACCTGGAAGCACAAAAGACTGGGTGGATGGGTGAATCCTTATCCATTGGGAGATAGGAGATGGTGACTAAATTCATCCCCCTGGAGGCAGTGCCGAATAGTGGTTAAGGGTCATGGAATCATGCAGTTTGAGCTCAAATCCTGGTTCCACCATTTATATGCTGTGTGACCATGGGCAAGTTGCTTAACCTCTCTGGGCCTCAGTTTCTTCATTGGCTAGTGTGGAGAAGAATAGTACCTACCTGAGAGGGTTGGTGGGTGGATTCCACGAGATCACATATATAAGGCATTAAGCATAGAGAAGGGCGTGGAGTACTTAGAGAAAGTTGGTTAATAATGATCTATTCACCACATCACTGTCTCCCAATTTGCCCTCAGAAATTTGGGAAAAAAAATCATCCCTCTGTTTCCACCCATGAATGGGATAGAGTTTATACAACTTCTTAAACAATTCAACTGGATTAAGCAAAGAGTCTCACTTAGTTGAGGTCAGCTCAATAACACATCCTTGAATTGGCTTTCCCTGCTTTCTTGATTCATTATCCATGTCCCTCTTTCTTACTCTCTGAAATTGTACTCCCAATATAACATCTGCCCCTAATTACTCTGCCTCAAATCTAGGTTATGATATGAGAAAAGACCTTATAGGCAGACAATCATCACTCAGGAATTTTGACAGCAGAAAGGTGTACTCCAGGGGCGCCTGGGTCTCAAGTCAGTTAAGCATCTGCCTTTAGATCACGCCATGATCCCAGGGTCCTGGGATTGAGCCCCATGTTGGGCTCCCTGCTCAGTGGGGAGCCTGTTTCTCCCTCTCCCTCTGCAGCATCCCCTGCTTGTGCTCTCTCTTCTTAAAAAAAAAAAGAAGAAGAAGAATGGTGTACTCCAGGTCAGGTAGGGTTCTAGTCTCTGGAAGGAGAAGGGAACACTGCTTGCAAAAGTAAGGCTGCTCCTGAGTCCTAGAAAGCCTAGACTACTAGACCACTGACCATGGCCCAAAGAACTAACTGGAAAAAGGTGATGGAAGTTAACTGGGATACAGGGTCAAATATGGAATAGAAGTTGATTGTTCTGATATTGAATCACAAACGTATTTAGAGTTTACTATATACTCCTTGCCTAAGTTCAAGATTGAAATTAGGGTGGGGCTCAATATGTAGACAGGTAGGCAAGGTAATCCCTGCTGTTTGGAAAGAAGTATTTCACAGACCAAAGACTGGGAATGACATAGAAATTGACAAGAAAGGCAGCATTCCTATGTTTGATGACCTCCTAGTAGATGGGATGAAACAAGTAATATACTCCTCATGCAGACCCCATGTTTCTTGGTTTAGCATTTCACTTTATGACCCATATGAATTTCTTCACCTGTTTGATTAGAATACTTGAACATGCCACCAAAATGAATGGCAATCAGGTTGCATTACAATTTACTTTAAGGCACAGTCTTAGATGTACCATGGAAACTACACTGGATTTATAGTCAAGACAACTGAGTGTAAGTTGTGCCCTTTAGTAAATCATTTAACTTCTCTGAATCTCTTTTCTGTTCTGAAAGTGGGGCTAATATTTGCCTTATCTATCTCATAGGTTTGCTGTGAGTATAAAATATGATAATATATGTGAAAATAATGTATAAATTGCTAAGTGTTATATAAATGTTAGCTACTATTACAAGAAAATATCTTTAGTACTGAGGGGAATAGAGCTCCTTATATTATTTGCCTTAAGTTTTGCATATGATACAAATGCAATAATGTTGGTTTCACGGTGGACAAATTTCATATATTTATGATGTTAGGTTACTGGGCCACTGCTTTGTCCTTTCCAGCCTGCTGCCAAAAATACGGCTTTCAAGCCCGTCTATGCAGCAAATTCCTCAGTAGCCTCTGGGGAAGTCCCAGTTTAGATGTCATTTTGCGAACAAGATCATTAAGGATAAAGAAAAGCATCACAGAATCACTGGCATGTAAGCTATAGAGTCCTGAATGATCCAAGGCAGAAATCTGTTCTCTGTGGAAAACTTTATTCTTTATTCTCAATGTTATAGCAAAGCATAAGAATTATAAAATAAAATGTCTAAATGTTTAAGGACTTCTGTGTGATTTTATGTATGTAAATTTTTCTCTCCCCTCATCCTTATTAAACTGTTACCTGATATCCACGCTATCATATCAGTGTCTTCTAGATGGGATTGCACACACTCCTGATACTTAAAGGTGTGGTCTACATACTGGTAACATTTGAATCACCTGGAAGCTTGCCAGAAATCTAGAAATCCAGAATTTCAGATTATGACCCTGACCTATTGAATCAGAATTTGCATTTCATCAAGATTCCCCATGTAATTCACAAAGTTTGAAAACCAGGGGTCTACGCCAACCTGCCCTCTTAAGTCAGCCCACTTCAATCTTCTTAACCCCTTAGGTTTTATTCCTGTGCTTCACTCTGCTTTGATCTGGGATCCTTACAGCAACCCCTGACCATAGCCCTCTGGACAACTCTTTCCTTTTAGTATATGTGTGCTCCCCACGTGTCTGAAATTCTATTTTTCCTAATGTATGTTGATTTACCAACCAACTTGGTGTCCCCGTTGCTTTCAACATATAAATATATACTGTATATATTGCAGCTCTACCTCTTTAGAACACAATCTCACACCCCTACCCATTCAACTCAGCCAGTACTGGGTAAGCTAGACCAACTCCACAGGAAGGAAGGGAATAGGAGAAAGCCAATTTGGCAGTTACCATAGAGGTTACCTAGAATAGATGGGGTATGTACATCTGAATCTTGTTAAATTTCTTATTCCTCTAGTCTTAGATTTTCAGCAGTCATCTGGTCCTTTTCAGAGTATAAGTTCCTAGAAGATATGCAGAGATCTCCCTTTACTTTTTGCACTCTCATTTCTGTTTGTGGGCAGGGAAGTGTAGGGTAAACAAAACAAAGCAATAGCTGATCTAGAAGTCATCCTGATCTGGTTCTGGAAATTACAAACTCGTTGCAGCAAACATATCAAGATAAATGACATACCATACAGAATGTGGAGTGCGCCTTCCTGCCATATCTTTTTTTCCCCCCCATCAGGTGAACACCATGGCTACATGGCTGCTTCAGGGCTAGTATGTGAAATTTGTTGCTCTTAGTGGGTTAGTGTTTGTGGCTAGTATTTGCGGCTATCCCTTCTCTGGGAAGGGGCAGTTTATAAGCAAGGACATACTGTTTCATTTGTATATAAAAGGACAGTTTCCCTCCTTATGTGGTACCACAGAGACTAAATTGTCCTCTCTATCCCAAGTCCTAGCACCCACCTTTCCTTGGTTATGATTATAATCAGTGAAAAATAAATTCATGCACTATAGAACCATCTTCAGGATCCATGTTCTTAAAGATGAAAACTGTCACGGAAAAGAGTCTTTTGACAACAACTGACTTCCATTAGATTGGGTCAGAGATAGGTTCATCTTTTATTCAATTCTATTTTGTGGACAATTGTGAAAAAGCAAAGGACTGGTGACTCTTTGGAAAGGATGCTGGACAAGATACCTGCAGCCATCAGGCAGTTATCCTTCCTTTGACCACCTTCATTAGGGCATCTTTCAACATCCTTGTTTTTCAGAGTGTAAATGAGTGGGTTCAGCATGGGTATTACTGCCCCATACAACACTGAAGTGATCTTATCCTCATCCTGGGATGATTGAGACTGTGGGCACATGTACATGAAGATTGCTGTCCCATAGTAAATGAAGACCACAGTCAAGTGGAAGCCACAGGTAGAAAAAGCCTTGAGTCTGGCCTCTGCAGGGTGGATCTTCAGGATAGCCACAGCAATATGGAAACTGCTTCTTGTGAAAGTGCATGCAATCCTTGCCCAGCATAACTATACTATCCTGTCGCTGAATTAGAACTCAAAGAACCAGTGTGAATCATAGGAAAGAGTACTGAAGCAAGGGCATTTTAGTTTTGGTTTGACCATTTACTTGCTGTGTAATCTAAGTGAGCTGCGGTTTTGTTATCTATAGACTAAAGAAAACATACATACGTTTCCTACCTCACAGAACTGTGGAGTCCTAACATGATAATGGGTTGGGAAATGCTGTGAAAATTATAAATATATGCAGACATAAAAGTGATGATTGTTTCTGAAAGAAGGAATACAACTAAGATTTCCCCTAATTTAACCTTATTGTTGCTGTTCAAGATGTAAGGGAATCTAGGAATTAAGTAGTTGCATTTATAAGCACATTTCCTTCCCCTCTAATGCTAGAAACAATATTCAGCCAGAAAAGAGCTTTAGAAATAGTCTAAGTATTGGAACAGATCTCCCACCATCTCTGATTTCCTGTCAATAAGCCCTTAGAAGAGCAACAGAATAGCCCATTCAAGCTAAGCCTTCAGCATTTGAGAAGAACAGGGAGGAGAGTTTAAAGAAGTGCAGTGTTAAGTGATGTCTTCCAGGATCCTTCACTCCCTTAATTGAACCTACTGAGGGTAATTGATTCAACTCTCACATCTCAGTCAGGGACCATACATAAGGAAAAAGTAACTTTAAAAACTTTAATGGTGTTGTTTGTGAACCAAAAAAGATGATTTTAAAGTGTTCAACCTATCTTTTTCTTTGTGAACTTTAAGAAGACACTTAACAGTTTTTTATATGACTTGCTGCACAAAAACTAGTTTAAATATACATTATTCTAAGTTGTTTTCAGAGCTAGAAATGTGTTCTGAATACATAGATCTCCTGAATACTGATGTCTACATATATCTATATTTACATTTACATATATTTTAAAAAGTAAGGCCAATTTATTCAGCCACTTGGTGAAATTAAGGATATCAAGCATAAAATTTATGTTTAGTTTCTAGTTCAGGGCCATCACTGAGAGATAACAGAAAGTGAGAGGTAAGACTGAGGGATGGAGAGAAAAAACAGTGTCAGTTTTAAGAATGAGCTACAGAAGAGAATAATTGTATTGGGGCACATGAAGGTAGAACGAGGACTGGAAGAAAGTGAAAGGGAGGGCATATTTCAGCTGAGTAGGAGGACAGGTTTTCTGTCTAGATAACTAAAGTTATCTAATATGATGGAAGAAGCAGTTTTATAAATTAGTGAGCAACTAATTGTGAACACCATTCAATTTCAGCCCGGTCAGCAGTACAGTAAATGGATTTCCTATACTGGACCACAGGCTGAACTGGACCCAGTCTACAACTGGAGAATCTATGATGTCATAATTATGAAGAAGAAGACATGGCAGAGAGAAACAGGAGTCCAGAGAAGGCAGAGGGAGAGAAGAGACACCTAGGAGAAAGATCTGGGGAGTAAAACTAGGGGAATATGGAGGAAGAGAATGAGCAAAGAGAGATGGAAAGAGAGAGAAGGAACCATGCTTATCAAAAGGGAGGCAGGGCACTGGTTAAGCAACTTCCCTTTCTCACCAAGTTTTTTTTCTCTTTATTAACATATAATGTATTATTTGTTTCAGGGGTACAGGTCTGTGATTCAACAGTCTTACACAATTCACAGCGCTCACCATAGCACATACCCTCCCCAATGTCCATCACCCAGCCACCCCATCCCTCCCATCCCCCTCCACTCCAGCAACCCTCAGCTTGTTTCCTGAGATTAAGAGTCTCTTATGGTTTGTCTCCCTCTCTGGTTTCATCTTGTTTCATTTTTCCCACCCTTCCCCTATGATCGTCTGCCTTGTTTCTCAAATTCCACATCAGTCTCACCAAGTTTTTAATTTAGGGTTATCATCATTACTTAGCTCCACTTCACACTCCCTGTTAGCTCTTAAATTCAATGCATCTTTTAAAAAATACACTTTATTGAGGCATGATTGACATATGAAAAGCTGTACATATTTAGTATATACAACTTGATGAGTTTGGAGGTAAGTATGTACCTGTGAAACCATCACCACAATCTAAGGCATAAACATATCACCTCCAAAAATTTCTTCCTGCCCTCTTTATTTATTATTATTATTATTAGTGATAAGAATACAACATAAGATCTACACTCTTAGCAATTTTTATAGCATACAATCCATGTTCATTGTGGCATTATTCACAATAGCCAAAACATGGAAGCAGCCTAAATTCCCATTGGTGGATGAATGGATAAAGAAAATGTAGTATATATATGAGGCAGTCAGGGCTCATGGGAACAAGCCCCAAGTGAAAAACACTGTACACCTGGGGGCTTTCTGTTGGTGGTTGTGGTTACAGCAGAACCGGGATGCTTCAAGAATGCAGCCCCAGATACAAGCCAGACTTAAAATAGGGGACACTGGACTCCAGAAAGCACCAATGATCTGCCTGAGTTGCCTTCCAACCAATCAGGAGGAGGGAACTTTCTATATATATATAAACAGAGCCTCGCCCTCTGTTTAGGGAGACAAGCCTAACCTCTGCTGTTGCTCTGTCTTCCTTCAAGTCAAGTTGTAGCCCCAATAAAGCCTACCTGTGCCTTTGATCCTGGGGTCCAGCCTCATTTTTATGGTTGTCAGGCCCAATAACCCGAATCTGGTAACATATACATACAATGGGATATTATTCAGCTTAAAAAAGAAGGAAATCCTGCTATTTGTGACCACATGGATAAACCTGAAAGGTATTAATGCTAAGTGAAATACGCTAGGCACAGAAAGACAAATACTACATGATACTACTTACATGAAGAACCTAAAATAGTCAAAATCATACAAGCAGAGGATAGAATGATGGTTGCCAAGGACTGCGAGGAAGGAGAAATGGAGAGGTACTAGTCAAAGAGTACAAAGTTTCAGTTATACAAGATGAATAAGTCAACTCACAGTTTCTGTTTCCATCACACAACTGAACCTACTAGAAAGTGACCCAGTGTACTACTAATGGCTGAATCCAATGTTCTTTCTCTGTCTTTAATTAATTTTATCTAACACTTTTTACCATTCTCACCTCTTGAAATGTTTTCTTCCCTGGCTTCTAAGATTCATTTTCTCTCAATTCACCCCTCACCTTTTTGATTATTCTTTTACTATGTCAGCTCCCTCTTCTTTCAGACCTCTAAATATATGCATTTCTAAAATTTCTATAGTATTCAAGATAAGCTAGCTTACTCTAGAGGAACAAACAACCCTCAAATTTTGAATGGCTTGAAACAACAAAAGTTTATTTCTTGCTCATGCTACAAATCTATCAGCAGTGGGTCTCTGCTCACTGAAGTTACCTAGGTACCCAGACTGATTAATATTCTTCTTGATGCATACTTTAATGATTGCTAAGGCAGGAGAAAAGAGGCATGTTGAACCATGCGTTGCCTCTTTAAGCTTCTGCTTGCAAATGATATAAGTCTCTTTTATTCATGTTTAGTTGACTAAAGCAATCATATAGCAGTGATGCCGTGTATCTGGTAAATGGCAATGATGTCATGTATTGGTAAAATGTGAGAATAGAGTGCTTTTGAAAGACTCAAATGACCACCATATATTCCTTTCTAAGTCCTATAACTTTACTCTTTCCATAGATGGTCATATCTGGCTTTATGACTTTGTATAATTTTTTGTATTCATGGCTTCCAAATCTTATAACTACAGGCCCGGTATCTCTCTTTAGCTGAAAAGTCCTATGTCTGTTTGGGCCCCCAAGCCCCAGACTGTTGGAAACTAAATTTAAAAAAACTGAAATATACTTGTCAGCATCCTATTTTAAAACTATCATTTTTATATCCTACTTCTAATGGCACCTGAATTTTCCCAATAAACCAGGTTGGGAACTTTAGTCATCATCCCTCTTTCCTTAAATTTCTTGTATCAGTCACTATGGATTGTTGATTTTTACCACTGCATTACGTCTTGTGGCTCCTCTGCTCCTTCCCTGTTACAGATTCCCTTGTCAAAGTCTTCTATGTATCTTTCACATGGACTCCTGCAATAGGTTCCAAAATAGATTTTACCCTTTTCCATATGTGCACCCAGATGTTTATAGCAGCATTATCAACAATAGCCAAATTATGGAAAGAGCCCAAGTGTCCCTCAACTGATGAATGAATAAAGAAGATGTGGAATATTACTCAGCCATCAAAAAAATGAAATCTTGCCATTTGCAATGACATGGATGTAGTTAGAGTATTATGCTAAGTGAAATAAGTCGGACAGAAAGACAAATACCATATGATTTCACTCATATGTGGAATTTAAGAAACAAAATAAACTAGCAAAGGGGAAAAGAGAGAGGCAAACTAAGAAACAGAGTCTTAACTATAGAGAACAAACTGTGATGGTTACCAGAAGGATGGGTGAAAGAGGTGATGGGGATTAAGGAGTGCACTTGTTGTGATGAGCACCTAGCGTTGTATGGAAGTGTTGAATCATTAAATTGTACACCTGAAACTAGTGTTACACTGTACATTAACTTAGTGGAATTTAAATAAAAACTAAAAGAAAAGATTTTACCTTTTTCATCTTCCCTGGACACTTTTTTCCAGAATAACCTTACGTTTTGATTATATCACTCCCTTATCCAAAACCTTTCATTCTCCACCACCTCCAAAATCAAGTCATAATTTCTTAGCCTAACATTCAGTACCCTTCATTATCCTTTATTATCTGTCCTACCTAATTTTCTGTTGGTTGTATTCACTGATCCTTGGTGTCTCTTTTATTTGTTTGCTCTCTGTGATGTATGTACCCAAAGTCCCATATTTATTTATTTATTTATTTATTTATTTATTTATTTATTTATAAGGGAAGAGGCAACTAATTTATTTTTTCTTCCATAGAACAATGCATAGGTAATAGCCTATTGTGTGTACAAATTACAGTCAAGCTGCAAAAATGCTGTATAATTTTAACGTTCTTTTTTTTCTCTTATTTAGAATGACCAACAGTCCCTATTTGCCTGGGATTGAGAAGTTTCCTGGGATGCAGGATTTCCAGTGCAAAAACCTGGGAAATCACAGGCAAACTACGATGAGTTGGCCTCCCTAGATTTGATATAGTCAGCATTATCCAGACATGCCACTTTCTATGACTTTGCTCACATCCCTCTGACCAGAATGGCTACCCATCCATATTCTCTCCATTAAAATTCTAGCCATTTATTTCTGTCTTCGAAGAAGTCTTTTTCCCAAGTCAGAATTAATATTTTCCTCTAGTGCTCTCACAGCAGTTTGGTTTTTTCCTCCTCTAACACATACCACTTTCTTCAAAAAATTGTGGTTAATTGAGTATATATAGTACATATTCATCTCCTTCTCTTTGTAAACTCTTTGAGGGCAGGAACCATGTATCATTCATCTCCATACCTGGCATAATGCTTTATCTACAATAGGGATAAATAAATACTTGTTTGATGAAAACTGTGGATCAAAGAGAAAGGTGAGGGCAAGGAAATAAAGAAATGTGAGTAGAGAGGGATTGTAGAGTGTGGAAGAGACAGGAAATTGGAGAATCTCCAGCATGTCTGGCTCTTTTCTCCTGCAATGATATCCCACCCAAACATTTTTCCTAATAACCATCCAAAAACAACCAGTAATCTACTTTAGTAATTGGTTTTCATCAACTTCTTACTGATTACCTAGTCTTGTTTACTGTTTACCTCTGCTGGAAACACTAATTATTTACCTACTTCTCTCTACCACCCAACATTATACAACTGTCTATTCCCTAGTTTCAGAAGCTCTTACCCATATCACTTTTAGCTTGTCATTTTGTATCCATCCATGGTAAACATCCTCTATCCACACCCTCTCTACCCCTAAAACTTTCACCAATACTGACATGGGAAAGTTTGTACTTCATCATTTGCTACTATCTTCAGTCCCAACCCACTCATAACTTATTTTGGGGCCATATGATAATAGGATATTCTCTAAGATCACACTTGCAGAGTGGAATGTTGGGGTAAAAACACCTAAAAGTAGGGAATTGGTTCTTCCATTTTAATATCCTTAGTCTCTGTGTGCTGGTCTTAATTTGCGGAAGTAAGTGGGAGTTATGGGGGAACTTGCATTAAGAACACTTGGTTTTAGATACTTATTGTGACCTTGATATACCTCATAGGTCATGGTCCCCCTTTACTGAACTAAACTTTTCTTTAAGTAAATTAAATTGAACAAATGGATATTGAGCATCTGTAATATGTGTGACACTGCTACCTACTGTGTTCTTACAGGACTCTGCACATACTTCTATTAGAGCATTCTGTGTATTAAATTGCAGCTGTTGGTTTAGAGTTTGTTTTTTTCACTAAACTGCGATGAGAATATGTTTTTTCAAGTGCATCCAGGGCTCAATACAGTGTCAAGGACAAAAGGGGTGCTCAATAAATGTTGGAAGGATAAATGTATAGGCACTTTAAAATAAAAACAGAAATAAATGAGAGACATGGTCCCTCCTTTGGAAGAGGCCACCAACAAGCAGGTAGAAAGGGAGAAGAGCTCTGAATACAAATAACTGTAAACAAGTCAGAGAAACAATTCTTGCCATTCTGTTTTATATAACCCAGTAAAAAACTATGAGATTCATTTTGACCAGGAGATCTTGAGTCTATTTAAATTTGAACTCAATGAGACTTTGGGGGATGACTTAATAATGACTTATGACAGGTTTATCTTTGGTCCCAATTTTCCCATATTGTCTTCAAGTTAGGTTTTTATTTTGTCTTAGAAATTCATGATTTGATGACCAGTTTTATTTTTATGTTAACCAATGTTTTTTCTCACCATGGATAGAGGGACTAATATTAAAAATCACAATAGGTTTGTTGTTTTTGTTGGGAGAGGAAGAGGAAAAATGAGAAGGAAGAGGTATGGTAACCAAATTTTCTAAGCCTAACACTGATACGGATATTCTGACAAGTATGAGTCAACTTTCAGGAACACCATGATGGACTATTAGAGCTGGGAATTACCTCAGATAATTTAATTATGAGGGACAATGTGATGCTTAAGGGTATGGGCTCTGCAGACAGAAATGGTTTTGAATCTTGGTCTTGCCACTTCTATATAACCTTGGCTAAACCATCTAACTTCTCTGAACTTTATTTTTGTCATCTGTAAAATAATTTTTATGTTAGAGTGTTATTATAAATATTAAATGAAATGATGCATAAAACATTATCTTTAGTATACAGTAAACATTCAGTAAATTTATTTCTATTCTTCTGTTATTGCAGGAGCCTGAATATGATGCTCAAGTGACACAGGCATTGACTACAAGTTGGACAAAATGGGCTTTTAGTTTATTCCAGGCCTGAGACTCTGAGTTTGCAATTCTTCGGCTGGGAGGAAAGTAAACTTTACTTACCAGTGCCTGTGCTGATCAGATAACCTCAAAGCCCAGACACACTGCATAATTCTCCGACAGCAATAACTCAGCTGGCAGTTCCCAGGCAGAGATGTGGGAGAAAGTCCAATATCCGGGAAGCGCTAGGATCTACAACTTCCTGTGGTCTGCCTAGTGAAATTTGACCAGATAAGAACAGTTAATAAGCAGTTCTTGAGATAGAAAATCTTCTTTTATCTCTGAATGTGGATATTTTGATGTTAAATATCTGAATGGATGAGGTTAATTTGAATAATCTTCTATTGTTGCAAGAAAGATGGAAAAATGTTCAGGAAAACTTGAAAAACTCTTCATACCTATGGCATGAACTGAAAGAAGTATTTTCTTATTCTGAAAAATGACGACTCCGCTGTTTTGTGTGAGGGTAGAAGCTTTTAAGGGCTTGACCCTGAGGTACCCCATTGTGGTGCCTAGAAGGAAATCAAGACTCATTCTGGACCTGCCTTCTGTAACACTTTGCAAGTCATGCCAGATTCCCATTAAGGCTGAACAATTTACCTTGAGGTCCCTAAATATTTCCAACTGCAATTAATGGCTTGAAAAAGAAAACAAGCATTGCAATGAAAGCATTTAATGGCTATAAATTCAATTGCCAAGAAGTTCTTCTCTTTTGAATACTCAAAGGACAGGATCCCTGGGCAATGACTTATTATTTCCCTTACCAGCACAGCAATGATTCCAGAGACTGTCCAGGTAAATATTTTGATAACTAGATTCCCCTAGTGATCCTCCCTCCTTTATTATCTTGAAACAATTTTATAACTGTGATCATATGCCCCCTTTTCTCCTGTCATCATGCAGGGGTGAATTTCCTATAACATGTCAGAAGCTGTATTCATGGCTCAAACTCCCTTTGTAAGCAAACGCAAACTATGGGCCTGATAAAGATTTCGCAAGAAAGCAGCATAGCTTAGTATTTGAGTGAGAGCTCTGTTGTTAGGTGATCCTGAGTTGAATTCCCAGTTCTGCCACTTACTGATTGTGTCACTTCTGTGCATCTCAGTTTCTTCATCTGGAAAATGGGTATTATTATAGTCATACTTATCTAATAGGGTTGTTTCAGGATAAAATAAAACAATGCACAGCGGTGCCTGATTCAAATGTTCAGTAAATAGTAGCTACGATTATTATTGAGAAGCAGATTTCCTCATCAAGTTCACCAGATGAGAGGATGTAATGGAAGTGGTAATCGTGAATATAAGTACTTTATGAAGTATGAAGTAGTTCCGAGAGTATACCATCGATTTTTCTGTTGAGTTGGCATTTGCTAGTATTAGAGGTATTTGTGGAGGGCTGCAACTGTAGTCCCTTAGGACCTCTACAACTCCTGGGACTACAGCTATATTAGGGGATGCTTGGACAATAGCAATTTTGAACACCAAAATCCTTGGTCATTAAAGCAAAGTGGGTAAAAAAATAACCATTAGTTATATTACAAGACAGGATAAACACTGGGGTATAATACTTGTGCCTGTCTTACTGTTTTACTTCTCCAGCAAAAGGTTGACAGTTCCCTATTTGGCTTTTGCATCAAACATAAACCCAACAAGGTGGTGGAAATGCATTTATAATCCTTGCTTTTGGGGATATGGCTTGGATAAGTTGGAAAATAAAGTTGAGGCATTCTGTGAAGGACTCCCATTCTTTTAGGAGTTGGAAACACATCTGAGATCTGCACTGAAGAGAGAAGGGAAGCTGGAAGACACAGTGGATTGGCTTTTCATACACCTGGGATTGGACTGAGGTGGGATTGGATTGATTGGATTGAAGTGCTAAGAGTATGGAATTGTCCATTTTTGTTGTTGGAGTATCAGTTGCCGGGTATAAAGATGTTTGCTGAGACAGTGAGATCTAGGTCCTAAGGCACCTGCATGAACTTGACACAAAACTGGGGAAATCATTTGCCTCTGCCTCTCTAAGACTTAGGTTTTCTTTTCTTTTTCTTTTTTCCTTTTTTAAAGATTTATTTATTTTTACAGAAAGAGAGTGAGAGAGCGAACGCAAAGTGGGGAGGGGTAGAGGGAGAGGGAGAGAGAGAATCCTAAGCAGACTCTGCGCTGAACACAGAGCCTGATGTGGGGCTCCATCTTGCGACCCTGAGATCATGACCTGAGCTGAAAGCAAGAGTTGGACGCCTTAACCAACTGCACCACCCAGGGGCCCCTTTTTCTTTTTTAAAAATCAAAGTGAAATTTATATATAGTGAAATATGCATATTTTAAGTATAAAATTGATGCATTATGAAAAATGTATATACTTATGTAACCACAACCTCAGTAAAAATATGGAATATTTCTACAGTCCCCCAAAATTCTCTTGTATTCCCTTCCAGTCCAGTCTCTACTGCAACTGGCAACCACTGTTCTGTTTTCCATTCCCACCAGATTGGCTTTGCCAGCTCTTAAACTTCATATGCATAAAAGCATACAGTATGCATATTTTTTTGTATCTAGCTTCTTGTACTTAACATTTTTGAGATTTATCCATGTTGTTGCATGCATGTATTAGTTGTTTCTTATTACTGAGGGATGTCCATGGTATGAATATACTGCAGTTGATTTACCTATTCTTATACTGATAGAATTTGATTTGTTTCTGATTTGGGGCTATATTGAATAATGCTGCTATAAACATTTATGTACAAGTCATTTTGTGGACATGTTTTCAGTTATCTTTGGCAAATATCTAAGAGTCTAGTGGCTGGGTCAAATAGATATAGGTTTATTTTTTTTCAGTTGTTTTTTGAAATTGTAAAATTTTACCAGCCCACCAGCAATATATACGAGTTCCTGTTGCTTCACACCCTTGCCAAAAATTGGTGTTGTTGGTATTTTTTATTTTAGCCATTCTGGTGGGTGTGTGGTAGTATCTCATTGGGTTTTTTGTTTGTTTGTTTTTATTAGGTTTCTATTTTTTTATAGTATATCATAAGTTTTTAATGTATTTTAAAAAACTATTTTGAGGGCGCCTGGGTGGCTCAGTCGTTAAGCGTCTGCCTTCGGCTCAGGTCATGATCCCAGGGTCCTGGGATCGAGTCCCACATCGGGCTTCCAGCTCTGCGGGAAGCCTGCTTCTCCCTCTCCCACTCCCCCTGCTTGTGTTCCTGCTCGCGCTATGTCTCTCTCTGTTAAATAAATAAATAAAATCTTTAAAAAAAAAAAAACTATTTTGAAACTACTGGATCATATGGTATTTCGATTTTTAACTTTTTGAGGAACCTCTCTACTGTTTTCCACAGTGGCTGTACTAATTTACATTCCCACCAACAGTATACAAGGGTATTTACCCAAAGAAAATGAGCACACTAATTCAAAAAGATATATACACTCTGATGTTTATTGCAGCATTATTTACAATAGACAAGATATGGAAACAACCTAGGTATCCACTGATAGACAAATGGATAAGGAAGATGTGGTATATATACAAAATATTACACAGCCATAAAAAAAAAAAAGGATGAGATCATGCCATTTGTGACAATATGGATGGACCTAGAGGGTAGTATACTAAATGAAATAAGTCAGACTGAGAAAGACAAATACCACATGATTTCACCCCTAGGTGGAATCTTAAAAAAAGCAAATGTGGGTGTCTGGGTGGCTCAGTGGGTTAAGCATCTGCCTTCGGCTCAGGTCATGATCTCAGGTTCCTGAGATCCAGCCCCGCATCGGGCTCCCTGCTCACTGGGGAGTCTGCTTCTCCTTCTCTCTCTGCCCCTCCTCCCTGCTCATTCCCTCTCTCTCTCAAATAAGTAAATAAAATCTAAAAAAAAAAAAGCAAATGAATAAACAAAGAAACAAAAAACAGAATCAGACCTGTAAATACAGAGGACAAACTGAAGGTTGCCAGAGGGGCGAGGGGTGGGGGGATGGGCAAAATGGATGAAGGGGAATGGGAGATACATGCTTCCAGTTATGGAATGAATATGTCACGGGAATGATCCTGAGTTGAATTCAGGAATGAAAAACACAGCATAAAGAATATAGTCAATGATATTGTAATAGCATTGAATGGTGACAGATGGTGGCTACACCTGTGAGCATAGCATAACATAGAGAGTTGAGTCACTATGTTATACACCTGAAACTAATGTAAAAATGTGTCAGTTATACTCAAATAAAAAAATAAAAAAATATTTTGAAATCACTTTAGATTTAGAGAAAAGTTATACAGTACAGACAGTTCTCATACAGTTTCACCTTAAGATTACCCTCTTATTGTGGTTTTAATGGGCAACTTCCCTAGTGACATATAATGCTGGGTGGGTTTCATAAGACTACTGGCAATTCAGTCTTCTTTTCTGAAGTATATGCTCAAATCTTTTGCCTTTTTTTTGTTGGGCTGTGTTTTTGTTATTGATTTTTAGGAGCTTCTTGTATATTCTAAACATAATATTTTATCAGATTAGAAACATTGTGCATATTTTCTCCCAGGTGGTGGTTTGCCTTTTCATTTCCTTAATGGTATTTTTGAAGAACAGAAGTTTTAAATTTTGATGAAGTTCAATTTATCCATTTTTAAGTGATTAGTGCTTTTTGTGATCTGTCCAGGAGATTTTACTACTGTCAGTGTCATAAAAATATTTTATATTTTCTTCTAGAAGCTTTATAGTTTTAGCATTTAGTTTGGTCTATGATCCATCCTCAATTAATTTTAGAGTACGGTGTGAGGTAAGAGTAGAGGTTATTTGTTATAACAAATTGCAACAATCTGAGTGGCTTAAAGTAACATAAATTTATTATCTCACAGTTCCACAAGCCAGAAATCCAAAATCAAGATGTCAACAGGCTCTGGGGAAAAAATCCTTCCTTACTTGTTCCAGTCTTTCATGGCTCCAGCCATTCCCTGGTTTGTCACAGCATAACTCCAATCTCTGCCTCCCTCTTCACATGGTCTTCTTCTCTGTGTGTCACTTGATTTCTCCTCTTCTTGTAAGGACATCAGTTATTGGATTTAGAGATTTTTCTAATTCCAGCATGGTATTGTCCTGAGATCCTTAACTAATTACAACTGCAAAGAAACTTTCTCCAAATAAGGTTACATTCTGAGCTTTTAGGTGGATATAAATTTGTATGTGGGGGATATTATTAAACCCACTACAATATCCAGTTGTTCCGCCACGATTTATTGAAAAGACTACCATTTTGCCATTGAATTACATTGCAATCTTTGTCAAAATTTAATAGTCTTTATAGGTGTGGCTCCAGTTGTGGACTCTGCACACACACAATTCTAGTGAAAAGAATGTGCATTATATACATTTATATGGATTAGTGTTCTATAAATATCAATTAGGTCAAGGTATTTATAGTACTGTACAGGTCTTCCGTTTGTTTGCTAATTTTTTTTGTCTAGTTGTCTTATTAATTGCTGAGAAAGGAGTGTCAAAATCTCCAACCATGATTGTGAAAATGTCTATTTCTCCCTTTGATTTTGTCAAATTTTACTTCAGGTATTTTGAAATTCTACTATTAGGCACATATGTATTAATGATGGCTATTTCTTCCTGATTAATTGAGGCTGTTATTATGAAATACCTTCCTTTATTTCTGTTAACACTTTTTGTCTTGAAATCTATTTTATCTGGTATTATAGCCACTCTAGTTTTCTTATCTTTATTTTTACATTTATATGCTTTTATAACCATTTACTTTCGACCTATCTTTGTCTATATATTTAAAGTGCTTTTCTAATGAAGAAAATATATTTGGATTTTGCTTCTTCTATTCTGAAAATCTCTGCAAATTGAGTGTTTAATACTTAAGTGTTTAATGTAATTATTGATATAGATGTGTAGCTCATTTTATTATTTCATTGTTATTTTGTCACCTCTTAAAAATTCTTTCCCTTTGGTCCTCTTTTAATAACTTTTTTGGGATTATTCAAGTATTTTAGAATTTCATTTTTAATTTTGCTATTGGTTTTTTAGCTATATTGCTTTTACTGTTCTTAGTGATTCTTAGTGATTCTTAGTGATTTTTCTAATGCATAGATTCCACCTTTTTGAATAATTTGTATCACTCTGTCTCCAACTTTGTTAACCATTTTTTCTACCATCTCGAAGCCATTGAATTTTCATTTCAAATGGTATACTTTTCAGTTCTAGAACTTCCATTTGATTCTTCTTCATAGTTTCAAATACCATGTTAGGATACCCATTTACCTACTTATTTTGGCCACTTTTTCTTTTAAGTCCTTGAACATTTTTGGGGGGATTTATGAAAATGTTTATTTCTCTGTACTATATGAAAGTCTGTTCACACTTCCACAACTAGGAATATTTCAAAGGTTCATGTAGTAAACATAGGAGTTTACACTTACCAGTTTAAATCACAGTTCTTAGGAATAGTGTAAACTCCTTGAACATGTTTTTGATAGCTTTTAAAAATTATCCTTCCCCACCAATTCAACATCTGGATGATTATAGTCTCTATTTCTACTCACTTTTTTCTCTTCTTTTTTTAAAAAGATTTTATTTATTTATTTTTCGGAGAGACAGAGACAGAGAATATGAGTGTGGGGGAGGGGCAGAGGGAGAAGCAGGCTCCCTGCTGAGCTAGGAGCCTGATGTGTGACTCGATCCCAGGACCCTGGGATCATGACCTGAGTCAAAGGCAGATAGATGCTTACCCAACTGAGCCACCCAGGCATCCCTCCATTCACTTTTTTCTTATAAATTCGTGTTACATTTTTCTCTTTATTCACATAGCTAGCAATATTTGATTACATAGTGGATACTAATGATATTTTATAGAGATTTTTGATTCTCTTATTTTCCTCCTAAGGACATTTTGATTTTTGTCCCAACTGACAAATTATAGGCTAATCATCTTGAACTTTTGGAGCCTTCATTTTACTTTGTTAGTTGGAGTCTGATTCTGTATTACCCTTAACCTTGGGGTAAATCTTTAATCCTTGGACATAGTCTTTATTCCTAAGGCATGGTCCTTTGAGAGTTTTAGTAGAAAGCCCAAGATATTTATGAATGTTTTCTAACTTGGTGGAATTCAGTCTCCAGAGTCTGTCTCCCTTATGGTAAGCAACTACTAAAATCTCTGTTCCAATTTTTCAGCTTTATTTCTGCTGCTTTCTGTCAGTTTTCTTATTATTTTTTCTGTGAATGCACAGTTCAGGGGTCATTTAAGTATTTGATGGGAATTTGTACATAAAAATTGGGACTCACCTCTCCATGACACTCTTATTTTAAGGATTTTCCCTTCAATTTCTAGCCACCCTGGCAAGTCCCAACTCTATCCTCTGATACCTCAAGCCAGATTCCAAATTGGTTCTTTTTTAAAAAAAATATTCAAAAGAAAAAAATCTTTGCGTGACATATCTCACAGGATAAAATGTGCAGATGCATTTATAATAAAAAACGAGAATGTACAGTTATCTGTAGTTTCTAATATAACACATATCTCAGTCTCTGGGGATGGGTCTGTGTAACCTTGGGAACAATTACTATTCTCTCAGTAATCTATTTATAAAATGGAAAGTAATATCTCTGAATTTTACTTCATAGAAAATGCCAGTTTTCTGGTCAGTCCTCTGTTTTCATTTTACTTGGTCTATCAGCAGCATTTGGCAGAGGTGATCATTCTCTTCTTGATACCCTTTGTTTTTTTTTGTTTTCTAGGATGACGTACTCCCCTGATTTGCTTTATAACTCACTGGCCACTCTATTTCAATATTTTTTGCAGGTTATTTTCTTTCTTTCTTTTTTTTTTTTTAAAAAAGATTATATATTTGAGAGAGAGAGAGTGAGAATGAACAGGGGGGAGGGGCAGAGGGAGAGGGAGAGAAGCAGACTCCCTACTGAGCATGGAGGCCAACACAGGGCTCCATCCCAGGACCCCAAGATCATGATAGCCAAAATCAAGAGCTGGCCATTTACCCAAATGAGCCACCCAGGTGCACCTTTGCAGGCTCTTTTCTCCATGATCTTTCAAGGTTGGAGTTCCTCAGGTCTCAGTTCTTGGATTTTTTTTTTGTCTTCTGTAGCTACTTATCTCTTGGTGATCTCATCTAGTCCCATGGCTTTAAATATACTCTATATGTTGATAATTTCGGAAGAGCATGGAGGACATTAGGAGAAGGAAGGGGAAAACGAAGGGGGGGAATCGGAGGGAGAGATGAACCATGAGAGACTATGGACTCTGAGAAACAAACTGAGGGTTTTAGAGGGGAGGGGGTTGGGGGGATGGGTTAGCCCGGTGATGGGTATTAAGGAGGGCACATACTGCATGGAGCACTGGGTGTTATATGAAAACAATGAATCGTGGATCACCACATCAAAAACTAATGATGTATTGTATGGTGACTAACATAACATGATAAAATAAAATTAAAAAAAATTCCCATATTTACATTTCCAGTTCACATCTCTCCCCTGAACTCCAGACTCATATATTTAACTGAAACTGTCTCTTTTTTGTTTAATGGGCATTTCAAAATTAACATGTGAAAAACTGAAATTTTGCTCTCTACACTTCTTCTCTCCAAAATATTCCCTAGTATCCCTTATTTCCATTATCCCCTATCTTCAGTTGTTTAGAGCATAAACATCTGAGTCATCCTTAATTCTTTCTTCACATCCCTGATCCAATTCATCATTGAATCCTGGTGACCTTTCTCCAAATATTTCAAAAACCCTGTCACTTCTCACCACATTGATTTCCACCTTGTTTAAGCCACCATCATCTTTTACCTGGGATTTTGCAATATCCTTCTAAGTAATCTCTATGCTTCTACCCTTGCCCCATTAAAATAAATTTTTCCTACAACATTCAGAGTAACCTTTTTAAGATGTAATTCAGATCACTCCACTAAACTACTCAAACTCTTTTAAAGAGTTAGGAATAATTCTAAGAGTATGTTGATGGACTTATAAGGTATAAAGGTGTAATTTGTATGACAACAATATTACAAATGAAGGGGGAAGGAACTGAGTTTTTTATAAGAGCAAAGTTTATTTATACTGTTGAAATTTAAGTGTTACCAATCCAAACTAGATTGTTATACATTAAGATGTTAATTGAAGCCCCTAAAGCTACATTAAGTACATTACTCAAAAATTTGTATTAAAAGAAACAATTGATTTAAAATGAGATATAAGAAAATTTATATTTAACACAAAAGAAAACAATAATGTAGGAATAAAGGAACAACTAAGATATGTCATACAGAAAAGAAATAGCAAATGACAGATCTAAGTCTTACCTTATCAATAATAACATTAAATGTGAATGGACCAGAATCACCAATCAAAAGTCAGAAATTGGACAAAGGGATTTAGAAAAAAAAATTAAAACATAATACAACCATATCCAGTCTACAAGAGACTCACTTTAGATTCAAAAACACAAATGTATTGAAAATAAATGTTTGGAAAATATATACATCATGCCAAAAGTACCCAAAATAGAGCTGGTAAACCTAAACTAATATTGGACAAAGTAGACTTTAAAATAAACATTGTTACTATAGAGAAGTAAGAACATTTTGTAGTGATGAAAGTATCAACCCATCAAGGAGAAATAACAATTATAAACATATATACATCTAAGAACAAAGTCAAAATATGCATAGAGTAAAAATTGAAGACTTTGAGGAAGGAATAGACAGTTCAACAATAATAGTTGGAGACTTCCATATTCCTTTTTCAATCATTGATAGAAGAACCAGACAGAAGATAAACAAGAAAATAAAAGGCTTGAACAACACTATAAAATAATTGGGTCTATCAAGATCTTACTGAACACTGTACTCAACAACAACAGAGTAAACATTTCTCTCAAGTGCACATAAAACATTTCTAAGACAGATCATATACTAGGGAATGAAACAATTGTTAATAAATGTAAAATAATTGAAACCATATGAAGTATGCTTATGATTATGATAGAACAAAATTAGAAATGAATAAGCTAGAGTAATTACCAAATATATGGAAATTAAATGCTCTAAATAATCAATAGGTCAATAAAGAAATGACAAGGTAGATGCCACCTTACACCAGTTAGAATGGCAAAAATTGACAAGGCAAGAAACAACAAATGTTGGAGAGGTTGTGGAGAAAGAGGAACCCTCTTACACTGTTGGTGGGAATGCAAGCTGGTACAACCACTTTGGAAAACAGTGTGGAGGTGCCTCAAAAAATTAAAAATAGAGCTACCTTATGACCCAGCAATTGCACTCCTGGGTATTTACCCCAAAGACACAGATGTAGTGAAAAGAAGGGCTGTATGCACCCCAATGTTCATAGCAGCAATGTCTGCACTAGCTAAACTGTGGAAAGAGCCAATATGCCCTTCAAAAGATGAATGGATAAAGAAGATGTGGTCCATAT
>NC_138385.1:16610556-16625774 GCF_054177405.1 Leptonychotes weddellii
CTGCCTCTAGGACACGAATGTTTGTTTCATTCCCCAGATTAGGGAAGTTCTCAGCTACAATTTGCTCAAATATATCTTCTAGTCCTCTCTCTCTCTCCACCCCCTCAGGGATTCCAATAATTCTGACATTGGAACGTGTCATGGTGTCACTTATTTCTCTGATTCTATTTTCATGGATTCTGAGTTGTTTTTCCCTGGCCTCCTCTTTTCCCCTTTTATCTATTAATTGTCTTCCAGGTCACTAATTCGTTCATCTGCCTCACTTACCCTAGCTGTTAGATTATCCAGATTAGATTGGATCTCATTGATAGCATTTTTAAATTCTGCCAATTCAGCTTTCATTTCTGCCTTTAGAGACTCTATGTTGCCATTAATTGATTTCTCCATTCTGGCTATTGTCTTCACAATTGCTAGCCTGAATTCCATCTCTGACATCTCGGTTATATCTGAACCCATTTGTTAATCTGTGGCATAAGTCATAATCTCTGAGTCTTTCCTATTTTGGGGGTTCTTCCTCCTAGTCATTTTGTTGATGGGTGTTTGAGGGAATGTATAGAGTCCAAATTATTGACCACAACCCAAGCAAGATGCACCTGTTTTCTAGGGACGTTAGGGTTGTTGGCCTCTTATTTTCCCAGCCTGTTTTCTGGGGGAGTGGCCTGCCATGCTGTTACTCAGGCAACCTTGTTTGGGCCGAGTTGCCCTGCACCCTGTGGCGGGGGATGGGCTCAGTGAAAGCCGGTTTTGAGGGGCTTTTGTTCTCTGGCGGCTTTCCCTGGCGGCTTTCCCTGTCTCTTCTGAGTGTCCAAGCAGAAGAGACCATTTCTAACCCTCTGCCTCAGAGCAGAGGGATCGCAGTCTGTTCTTCAGTGAGCTCTCCAGGCCACACTATCTCCATTTCTGTCTGTGCTGCTATAAACTGCAGCGTCCTGGGTTGTGCGCCCCTCAGCAGGGCTCCCAGTCCTCGCCTCCAGGTGGGGACTCATCTCTGCCCTTTGTGCTTCTAAAACTGCCAGCCACCCCTAGTTCACACACATGGCCCCATCACCCCGCTTTCTATCAGGGAAGCTGCCCTAAAGTCCTTTCCCCATCACTATAGGTCTGCGAGTCTGTGCCCTGTCCCCAGCATGGAAGGCTGTCACTCACAGGTGGTGTAGGATCCCCACCGCTCAGCTCCCTCCCCCTACCATTTATCCTCTGATACCTGCCCATGAAATCACAGCTCCCCAGTTCATACCTCAAAACCAACTGCCTGTGATATTCTGTTTGTAGAGATCCAGATCTATCTTCTTACATCTCAGGCTGATTTCGTGGGTGTTCAGAGTGGCCTGGTAGATATCCAGCTCAATTCTGGGACTGGTTGGAATAGGGTCCCCTACTCCTCCACCATTTTTTCCCCCTCCCTGTGTCATAGGGTTCTATAAGATAAATTTTTATTTAGGATAATTGGCATCAATATTCATGAATAAGATTGATATGTGGGCTTTTTTATTTTATAACATCTTTGTCAGGTTTTGGTATTGGTTATGTTCTGTTTAGTAAGACATTGAAAACTTTCCTTCTCAGTCTATGCAAGTGGTTCTCAGACTTTTATATGCATATGAATCACTTTGGAAGCTTGATAAGAATACAGATTCCCAGACCTCATTTTCAGAGGCTATAATTCAACATATCTGAGTTAGAAAAGCGATTTTGAACATCTCAGGTGCTCTTGAATGATATACTTTAGTGGTCAGACTTTTAAAAAATAATGTTGTATGCTCTGAGCCAATGTGAATAACTTTGGAGTTAACTCTTTTTTAAAGGTTTCATGGAGGGACGTCTGACTGGCTCAGTAAGTGGAGTGTGCAACTCTTGATCTCAGTTGTAAATTCAAGCCCCATGTTGAATTCAGAGATTACCTAAAAATAAAATCTTTAAAATAAATTTTAAAAAATTAAGGTTTGATGGAATTCATTCGTGAAAGCTCTTAGGCTCTTTAGGTGAGTTCTAGCTCAACTTTTTTTAGGTGAGTTCTAACTCAACTCTTTTTCCATGGTAATTTTTCTGTTTAGATTGCCTATGTCTTCTGGGTTTAATTTTATTAATGTATATTTTCCAAACCATCCATTGCATTCAGGTTTTCAATTGTGTTTTCTAAGATTTGACCTAAGGACTATTATTTTTTTAGATGTTCAAAAACTTTTAATGAAAATGGTTTTGCATATTCAATTCAGAAGGTGGTTTTTAAATTTTTTGACTTAAGTATTATTATTATGATTTCCTCGATATCTATAGCTGTTTCATCATTGTAGTTCCTAATTTTATGAGTGATGTTATTATTGTTAGTTTCCAGATACTATAAGATGCTGGTTTTTCCCCTTTCATCCAAGATCTTTAAGAAGGTTTTTTAATTTCAATAAATCTTAATAAAAAAGTATAACATATACAGAAAAATTAAAGACTCATACATTTTGATGAATTTTTACAAAGTGAATACACTCATTAATCAATATCAGATCAAGAAATGCAACATTATCCATATCCCACAAGTCCATAGAAGTGTTCTTTCCCAATCACTACATTTCCTTCCCAGTTGTAACTACTGTCATGAGCCCTAACACCATATATGTGCCTGCTTTTCTCTCTCTGGTTTCTTTTATTCAACATTATGCTTTTGAGGCTCATCCACATCCTGGTATATAGCAGTGTTTCCACTGCTGTATAATAGTATGTTCTATGAAATATATTTCTGATAATCCATTTGAATATTCTCTGCATTATTTTTTATTAATTTTTATTTTTTATTCTTGTAAGAGCACTTAACATGAGATCTATTAACAAATTTTTAAGTATACAATATAGTATTGTTAACTATAGGCACTACGTTGTACAGCAGATCTCTAGAACTTACTCATCTTGCATAACTAAAACTTTATATCCCATTAAAAAACTCCCCATTTCCCCTCCCCCACAGCCCCTGGGAACCATGATTCCATTCTCTGCTTCTAGGAGTTATTATTTTAGATACCTTGTGTAAGTGGAATCATGCAATATTTGTCCTATGTTTGCCTTATTTTGCTTAGCATAATGTCCTCAGCTCCATGCATGTTGTTGCATTTGGCAGGATTGGCTTCTTTTAAAAACAAATAATATTCCTGGTTCTACTTTTTGTTTGTTTATTCATTTGTTTTGTTTTTTCTATTCCACATGTAAATGAAATCATATGGTATTTGTCTTTCTCTGTCTGACTTATTTCACTTAACATTATACCCTTTAGGTCCACCCATGTTGTCACAAATGGCAAGATCTCATCCTTTATATGTATATACCACATTTTCTTTTTTTATTGAGATATAGTTGACATATTTGGTGTAAGTTTAAGGCATACAATGTATTCATTTGGTACATTTACATATTGCAATATGATTATCACTGTAACATTAGCATTAGCTAACACCTCTATCACATCATACAATTATCATTTTTTATCATATATCCATTTTCTTTATTCATTCATCTGTCAATGGACATTTAGGTTATTTCCACATCTTGGTTATTGTGAATAATGCTGCAAAGAACATGGGAATGCAGGTATCTCCTCAAGATCCTGGTTTTCTTCTGTTTTTTTTTTTTTTTAAATACTATTTATTTATTTGAGAGAGAGAGCTGTAGGAAGGGGTGAGAGAAAGAATCTTAAGCAGACTATTCTGAGCACAGAGCCCAACTTGGGGCTGGATCTCATGACTGTGAGATCACGACCTGAGCCGAAACCAAGAGTTGGATGCTTTAACTGACTATGCTGCTTAGGCACCCCTCAAGATCCTGATTTTAGTTCTTTTAGATATATAGACCCAAAAGTGAGATTGCTGCATCACATGGTAGTTCTACCTTTTTTTAAATTTTTTAAAATTTTTTGAGAAACCTCCATACTGTTTTCCATAGTGGCTGTACCAATTTACATTACCACCAACAGTGCACAAAGGTACCCTTTTCTCTTGCCAGCACTTGTTGTCTTTTGTGTTTTGTTTTTTTTTTTTTTTGATAATAGCTGTCCTTATCCAGTGTGAGGTTATATCTCATTGTGGTTTTGATTTGTATTTCCTTCAGTGATAAGTGATGTTGAGCACCTGTTGGCTATTTGTATGTCTTCTTTTGAGAAATTGTTATTGACATAAATGGCGTTGGGAAAACTGGATATCTACAGGCAAAAGAAAGAAATTGTACCTTTATTCTATACCATACAGAAAAATAAACTCAAAATGGATTGTAGACTCAAACATAAGCCCTAAAACTGTAAAACTCCCAGAAGAAAACATGGAGGGACATCTTGACATTGATCTTGGTGGTGATTTCTTGGATATGATACCAAAAGCATAGGCAACAAAAGTGAAAATAGACAAATGGGATTGCATCAAACTAAAAAGCAAACAGTGAAAGAAACAATCAACAAAATTAAAAGGCAAACTACGGAATGGGAGAAAATATTTGCAAGTCCTATATCTGATAAGATGCTATAATATATAAGGAATTCCTACAACTCAATAGTAATAATAATCTGATTTAAAGATGGGCAGAGGACTTAGACATTCTTGTTTTGTTAATTTTTAGTTTTATCATTCCCTAATTAGAGAATATGATCTGTATTTTTTTATTGTTCTGAGTTTATTGAGTTTTTTTTTTTGAAATTCAGTTATTGCAAATTTACCATGGCCACCTGAAAGGAAGCTGTATTCTTTTTTTACAGGTATATAGTTCAATGTGTTTTTTTTTTTACTGTACCTCTTACAAATTGAGACTATATAGGTCTTCTTTATTCTTACCTCTTTGTCTATGTGATCAGTTATAGACTGAGAGATCTGTGTTAAAGATTCCTACTATTTACTGCATTTATTTTGAACCTATATGCCTTATAACTTTAGCTTTACACTCTAATGATATTTTATTTTGTGCAAAAGGATTCATGGGAAGTAAACACACCTCATCTTGTTTAGAGCTTTTTGTCTTGAATTCAAAGTTCTATGATATTAAAATCATGGCCCCTCCTTTTTAATATGCATTTGACTAATATATCATTACCCATCTTTCTTAGTTTCAATTTTTCATTGTCACTTTTATAAGCTTCACTGAGATATAATATACACAAACTGAACATGTTTAAAATATATAATTTGATAATTTTGAAATATGTGTACACCTGTGAAACCATCATTACAATCAAGATCCTGTACATATCCACCATGCCCAAAAGCTTTCTCATGATCTTTTGTAGTCCCTCATTCCTGTCCCAATCTTCCCCACCTAAAAACAAGCACTCACTATTTCGTTTTATTTCACTAAACACTAATTGGAATTTTCTAGAACTTTATACAAATGAAATCAGACTGTATGAACTCCTTTTTATCTGGCTACTTTCATTCAGCATAATTATTTTGAGATATATCCATATTGTTGCATGCATCAATAGTTCATTCCTTTCATTCCTTTTTATTGTTGAGTAGTATTCCATCCTGTGGATGTAGCACATTTCATGCATGCATCATTTGTTAATGGATATTTGGGTTGTTTTCACTTTTTGTTTATTGCAAATAAAGCTGCTATAAATGCTAGTATACAAGTCTCTAAATAGACATATTTTCATCTTTTTTGGATAAATACCTAGCAGTGAAATAGCTGGATCATATGGTAAGTGTATCTTTACCTTTTTAAGAGACTGTCAAACTGTTTTCCAAAGCTGTTATACCATTTTACATTCCCACCAGCAGTTTACCTTGTTTGGATGCTCAATACTTTTGTATTGCTTTAAATATCCTTAACCTTTGTTCTGGGACACAGTTAAGTTACTTGGAAAGAGTTAAATTCTTTTGGATCTTGTTTAAAGCTTTTAGGCAAGACTAGAGCAGTATTTACTCTACAGCTAATTTTACCCCATGAATGAAACAAGTCCATCCTGAGTACTCTATCCAATGCCCCAATGAATTATGAAGTTTTCCAGTTTGGCTGATGGGAACAAGAACTACTCCTAGCTCTGTGTGAACTCCAGAGATGATTTTCCCTAGATATTTTCAGATGGCTCTTCCCCCAGCCTTCGGTAGTTTCTTTACATGCATATGCTGATCGTTTCTCTCCTGAATACTAAGAAGGATCTCCTGCAGTCCTCTGAAAACTTCTCTGTGCAACCCTATTCCTCAATACTCTGTCCTGCTAATTCTAGATGTTTTGGTCTCACTGGGCTACCAACTCTATCTCCACAATGCAAATGTCTGCCAGAGTCTGCCTGATTTTTTCCTCAAGTCAGTAAGCTAGGCAATCATAGAGTTTAATTCATTTGTTTCTCATATTTCATAGAACACTGCCTTTTGTTGTCTAAGGTATTTATATATAAGGTATGTGTGTGTGTATCTCAGATAGATGATAGATGGATGATAGATAGATAGATATAGATAGATAATAGATAGATGGGTATCCAGTCCCTGCTACTGCATCCTATTTTGAGTGCATCTCTGGTATTGCATATATATGCATGTACATATATTCATATTCAGCAAAATGCCTTTCTTGAAGAAATGAACAAATTGTCTCATTTTTACTTATTGATATGCCAGTTTTTACTTTCATTTCTGTTTCTGTAAGGCTTTGTTTAGAATATTTCCTTTGTGTTTTGCCTTTTCCTATATCATCTGCTTTTTCTCTGTTTTAATTCAATTGTGCCTTCTGAAGTTTATACAGTTTTTAGTTCCAAATGCTACTTTAATAACAAAGATTTTATACAATAAACTTAAATCATGATTTCTTTAATTATCAACTGTAGAAAATACATTAGTGACTACCAACTATGGTAGATCAGAAAATACTACATAATACTTCCTCCCTCTCCAAATCTGCCTTCACCTTCTGATTTCAGCTGTTTAAGTTCATATTTTAAGCATTTCTAGTGATCATCTTTATATATACAAATGATACACTAAGAACAATTTTATTTTATTAGCTTTTTAAGCAGCCACTATGAAATAAAGGGAATAATTACACTTAAGTATTCTCCTAACTCCTCTCCCAGTTTATACCTGCTGAATTAGATCAGAAAGAATGTTAACATCATCATTCCTATATCATTAAATGTTATTGTAGCAGAAAGTGGATATACACTGTCTCATTCCTTCTTCCTAGGAATACAGAAAGTCTACATTTCCCAACCTCCCTTGCAGTTCAGTTGGACCATGTGACCAATTATACCAAAAGAATGTGAGTGATTTACACAACTTCCAAGTGTGGCCTCTAGAGTGTCCTATGAGAGTCTTCTTGCTCTCTCACTTCCCTGCTCGTCTCTCCATCCCATGAATTTACTTGAAAGTGAATGATTCCAAGACCTCAGAACCACATTAGAAAGGCCGTGAATTCCTGAGTCACTTTGTGGAGAAGAGTCACTTAAGAGAGTCTCTTAACAGGAAACAGTGATGTGAACAAGAAATAACCCTCTAGTGAGTTATAGCTCTGATATTTTGATAGTGCTTTTTATAGCACCTCTGAATCTTTTTCCTAAGCAATATAGTTAATTTTTTAAATATTTATTTATTTATTTTAGAGTGAGAGAGAGAGAGAGAGTGGGGGGAGGGGCAAAAGGAGAGAAGTCGAAGCCAACTCTGCTAAGCACGGAGCCAGACTCAGGGCTTGATCTCATGACCCTGAGATCATGACTGAGCTGAAACCAAGAGTCAGTTGCTTAACTGACTGAGCCACACAGTCACCCCACAATATAGTTATTTTTATATTCTGGTCTGTCACCATATATATCCTACATTGTATTTTTTAATGTATTCCATTTTCATCACCAATCCTTTTGTAAAAGTTTTTTCACATGTATCTTAATTGGTTGATTTTTCATAAAGGAGGATTTATGGGAATTTTATTACCTATTCTGTAGGATGAGTAATGACTACCACCACCCCCCAGGTTGTCTGAGCCCCAGTCGTGGGATCCTAAAACTTTGTTATGTCAAATTGTAAGAGAAACTTTGCTGATGGAATTAAGGTTACTAATCAAAGGACATTAAGATAGGGAGATTAGCCAAGATTATCCAGGTGGACCCAATGTAATCACAATAGCCCTGTGAGACTCTAAGCAGAGAAACCAGCTAAGCTATGCTGCACCTAGCCTTCTGAAATCCAGAAAGTATGAGATAATAAATTTATATTGTTTTAAGCCTTGGAGTTTGTGGTAATTTGTTATAGCTGCAATAGGAAACTATTACACCTGCATTCTTCCATGTTTACAATATCTGTCACATGAAAAGATGCTCAACATCACTGATCATCAGGGAAATGCAAATCACAACTACAATGAGATATCACCTCACACCTGTCAAAATGGCTAAAATCAGCAACACCAGAAACAACAGGTGTTGGTGAGGATGTGGACAAAAAGGAACACTTGTGCACTGTTGGTAGGAATGCAAACTGGTGCAGTCACTCTGGAAAACAGTATGGAGGTTCCTTGAAAAGCTAGAACTACTCTATGATTAGTAATTGCACTACTAGGTATTCACCCAAAGAATACAAAAATACGAATATGAAGGGATACATGCATCCCTATGCTTATAGCAACATTACCTACAATAGCCAAATTATGGAAACAGCCCAAGTGTCCATCAACTGATGAATGGATAAAGAAGAGATGCTTTATATATACAATGGAATATTATGCAGCCATAAAAAGAATGAAATCTTGCCATTTGCAATGACATGGGTGGAGCTAGAGAGTATAATGCTAAGCAAAATAAGTCAGTCAGAGAAAGATAAATACCATATGATTTCATTCATATGTGGACTTTAAGAAACAAAGCAAATGAGCAAAGGGAGAAAAAAGAGTGACAAACCAAGGATCAGACTTAACTATAGAGAACAAACTGATAGTTACCAGAGAGAAGATGGGGGGGGGATGGGTGAAATAGGTGATGGGGACTAAGGAGTGCACTTGTTGTGATGAGCATCAGGTGTTGAATGGAAGTGTTGAGTCACTGTACTGTACACCTGAAACTAATATTACACTGAATGTTAACTAGAATTAAAATAAAAACTTAAAAAATCTGCGATCATGATGTTCAGTGACAGTTTAACCGTGTATGATTTTTTGTCTCATTTTCCTCCCCTTAAGACATCTTAGGCATTCCTTCACTGTCTTCTAGCATAGATTATTGTTGTGTAGAAGTCTGATGCCAGCCTGATTCTTTTGCACTTACAGTTAATTTGACTGGGAATGGAAGGTAACCTGGGTACCTATGGCATTATATCCTTACACTTGAAGTACAGTAACTTTAGTGGGTACGTCTTGGTTTTGATATTTTTATATGACAGAAGAGCTGAAACCAAAGGGCAATAAGAGGCTTCATGGAGATAAGCGAGCATAGGCAGTGTGAAGCCCTTCGCAGGTGTACACTGAAAATTTAAGAGAGGAAATGCAGAGCCTCCCAGGTAGCATTTCCTCTGGCTCTTAGTTTTCAGGAGTCTCCCTGCAAATTCTCAGCAGAGACAGGCTATGCATTTTAGTTATGCTGGTTATAGTTTTATTTTATTTTTTTAAATAATTTTTAAAGATTTTATTTATTTATTTATTTGACAGAGAGAGAGACAGCTGGAGAGGGAACACAAGCAGGGGGAGTGGGAGAGGGAGAAGCAGGCTTCCTGTGGAGCAAGGAGCCCAATTCAGGGCTCGATCCCAGGACCCTGGGATCATGACCTGAGCCGAAGGCAGACACTTAACGACTGAGCCACCCAGGCGCCCCTATAATTTCATTTTAATACTACTTTTTATTTTGTTTTTCTGTTCTCTATTTTGGAAATATCAATTATGCATCTGTTGGATCTCTACTATTTTCCATATTTATAATTTTCTGTCCAGATCTTCTCAGCTCTCTTTTCCATTTCAACTTGATCTATTTCAAGCCACTGATGTCGATGTGTATACAGTGATTCTGATTGTATGTTCAGCATACCTAGCCTCTCATTTTTGTTGCTCTTATTTTGCTTTTTATTTCTCTGATTTTTATATTCTTTCATATTACCTATCTTTCTGGAACTCTGCCAGTTCACTTGTCATTTCCTGTTGTCTGATTATTATCTTTTCTTTGAATTTGTGAAGCTCATTTTTGAGGTCCTGTTTCAGAAACTCCATATTTTCTTTAATTTATTTGATTTTAGAGAGAAGACTTGGTTCAATATTTTTCTTCTACTCTGTGGCATATTTCTTGTGATGTGTGCTTCAACTGCCTCTCATTTGTTATGGGTTTTTTTTTTTCACATCTCCATTATAATATCTTAGCATACATGCCCTATTGCTTTCTTTTGGATTATTACTCATCTTATAATAAGGACCTATCTTTGGTTAAGTATATACTGTGAACAGAGGCCCCTGGGTGGCTCAGTCACTTAAGTGTATGACTCTTGATTTCAGCTCAGATCATGATCTCAGGGTCTTGAGATTGAGCCCCACATCAGGCTCCGTGCTGGGTGTGGAACCTGTTTATGATTCTCTCTCTCCCTCCCCTCTGTGCACTCTCTTTCTCTAAAAAGAAAGAAAGAATACACTGTGAACAGAGGTCCTTGGCTAGTGAGCTTGCATAACCAGAAACTTTATTTTCTTTCTAAGAAAGTTTCTCTCCAATACTCTATTCTGGAGCTGTGTTCTGAGGAAGCAGCAAATCTCCATAGGCTACAGATCCTACATATGATAATTTCATATTTACTTTGCTGTCATTGTCCAAGATGAAAAGCCACAGAGTAGATTGCAAACAAATCAATAAATATATGCCACATCCATGTCCTGTCCCACGGTCGTTTCAGAACCAAGTCTCTGTTAGTTCTGAGCATTAGGTTTCTCCAGGGTTTCAAAGAAAAAGAACAGTAATTGCTTTGCCCATTACCCTGTCCTTTCTCTAACTTAGGCTGCAAGATCCTTGCCTCTGCCTACTTTCGTCATGAACACAAGACTAAGGGCTTTTTATTTTCCCAAATTATCTTAAATTCATTTGGTCTTCTAATAGTTTTCACTTCCACAGCTTTATCCTCTATCCCCCATTGCTATTGTAGGTTTATTTTCACTTTTACAGTCATTCTGACATTTTGATGATATTTAGAAAATATGGTGAAGCAACATCAAGGATGCAGTTGTCCATATTGAATTAAAAGATTGTCCAATGCATTTAAATGTTTTCTTTAAAAATTTAGTTAGCCTGACTTATATGGGGAGACACAGCTAAATCCTACTTAATGGACAGGGAAGGTACAGTGATATAACATGAACTCTTGGCTGTGTACAACTTCTCAGAGAAATCATGGATTTTCTTTTAACCAAGAAGTTGGCTTCTCTGCCATCCAAAAGAAAGAACATCAGAACAGCCAAAATGCCTGCTGTGGAAACACACCCTCACTAGTCTCTGAAATCTCTAATCCATGCTGACTTTAACACAAAGTCTAAAACCTTCCATCCTCAGTCACCTGGGAAGCTGCGATGTTAACTGCCAAGGACCTGCGTGACACAAAAGCTGAAACCAAAGGGCAAGGAGAGGCTCCATGTGGATAAGCAAACAGGGCCAGTGGGAAGCCCATCCCAGGCATATACTGTGAATTTGTGAGAGGAAATGCAGGGCCTCCCAGGTGGCATTTGCCCTGGCCCTTAGTTTTCAGGATGCTCCCTGCAAGTTCTCAGCAGAGGAAATGGCAGGAGCGATGAGCCTATTTCTAAAGCCCTTTCCAACAACCTTCAGATTTCACACATTCAGACTGCACTTAGAAATACCAATCAACTCACCATTCCTTTTAGGAGCCTTCCAAATGAGCCACCTTTCAAAGAAATAATTGGAAGCAGGCTGAGAAAACAGCAGGCACTCAATAAATGCTCCTATGAATGAGTAAGTGAAATGAATGAATGTGTGAGAGAGTGAATGAAAAGCCTGCAAACTCCAGAGCCTAAATCTGTAAATGATCAGAAAAGTACATTTCCTGAAGGAACTATTTCATCTCAATTTGAAAATACTAATTTGTGACCACAGTCTATACTATTGTCAAATCTGGCCAACTCGTTCATAAAAATAGCTTTTCCAGACAAAACCATTATCAGAAAAGGTAAAAACTGATAACTTGTTCACGCTTCTGCCTGAGCCCTTGAATCTGTTTGATTCAAATGTGAAGCCAAACGCTGCTGGCTTTTACCCAATGTTACAGCCATTCAAGGAAGTTATAGCTGCTTTAGACTTAGTCTCTTCCCATCAAAAGTCATAAACTCCAGGTGGACTTGAGGGGGAATCAAAATAGGAAGGAAAATTAGTCTTTTCAACTTCCACAAAGATGCCTGGCAGAGGCTAAGGTCTACATCCTCAGAAGGCAAATCTATGGCTTCCTTAAATGGGCAGTTTGATTGTTTTGCTGGGAGTAAGTAAAAACTTTATATAAATATTAAAACAACAACAATGACAAGTGTCTGGACATTAAGCATACTTCCCAACTAGAAAATACTTAAGGGCTATTATAGAAATCTAAAAATGTTGTGGGCAAACATCAGAACCTTTTATCTCAATCTCTAATATGGAAATTTCTATTATTTCCTATAAGCCACATCTCAAAATGCTCATCCCAGTACACTATAAAATGGATGTTTTATGGCTTTGATATTGAGGGCATTTGGGTCAATATAAAAATGCTCTGTAAACTGCATGAGGTTATGCAAATATTAGTTGTCCTTTTGCTAGTGCTCTTATGCTTATATGTCAACAGTGGAATTAAAGTTATTTAAAGGAGAACTTGAGTCCCTTTTTCCCAACCTTTCTCACAGATTAGCCATAACATAGCATCTTTGAGGGCAATAATGTGTTAATTACAGATCTCTCTTTTCAAACTTTCAGTTTGTGTCCTCCCAAAAGTCATATGTTGAAGCCCTAATCCCTAATGTGATGATATGTGGAAGTGAAGACTTTCAGAAGTAATTATGCCATGAGGGTGGAGCCTTCATGATGGAATTAGGGCCCTTATAAGAGACATAAGAGAGATGATCTACTATCTCTCTGCACCATGTGAAGATAGAGCAAGAAGGCATCAGTATGCGAGCCAGAAAGGGGGACCTCTCCAGGAACCAACTCAGTTGCCACATTGACCTTGCATTTCCCAGCATCTAGAACTGTGAGAAATAAGTATCTGTTATGTAAACCACCCAGTCTACCCAGTATATGGTATTTGTTATAGCGAACCAAACTGACTAAAACACAGCCCAAACAATTTTTTTGGAAGCTTTAGCTTAAGTGCTTCTTTTCTTTACAACTGGAGTGATGAGACCTCTGTGACAAAATGATGGACAGGGTGACTAAGTTCCTTAACCCATCTCTATCTGCATTTTAGGAATGATAATACTGGCCCCTCACTTCTTTCCAGAAATTCTGTCAAGCAGGACAGTGTAAGAAAAGGTCCCCAAGCTTCCTGGAACAGAGATTAAATCAATTTAAGGCACTTAACACCTAACCCAATTTGTCCCTGCTCCCATTTCCCAGCAAGCATGAGAATAAGGAACCGATGAGAACATTCACAGAAATGTTTAATCACTCCAGAGTAGGCTTTGCTGGGGTGTAGCATGGGCCAAAGTCCACTGGAGAAAATATTGTAATGAAAAGGTTTACACATCAAAAATGTCTGTCAGTGTCCAACTCGGGGCCAAATGATTTCAGTAGCATTTGACACAATATCTTTAACAAAACTAGAATTTGGCACTGTCCCTCAAAGTTCATTATTAGAAGATTAAAGAGCCATGTTATCTAATGTCCCAAAGAAAAAAAAACTTAAAAGGTAGTCATCTAGTCTATGTGTAAATGGCAACAATGATAGGAATATCATTAAAAGCCCATAATATTCTTTTATTGAAAGCCTAATGTTCCATTCCATGATAAAAACACAACAAACTAGAAATAAAAGGAAACTTTCTCAACCTGATAAAGGAATCTATGAAAAATCCACAGATGACATCATACTTAATGGGGAAAGGGTGAATGTTTTCCCCCTAAATCAGGAACAAGACAAGGATGTACACTCTTGCCACTTCTATT
The DNA here is from genome assembly GCF_054177405.1 of Leptonychotes weddellii. NCBI lineage: Eukaryota > Metazoa > Chordata > Mammalia > Carnivora > Phocidae > Leptonychotes > Leptonychotes weddellii. Next base: position 16,624,616 of record NC_138385.1, read on the forward strand.
TAACACCATACTGGAGGTCCTACACAAGGCAATTAGGCAACTAAAAGAAATTAAAGGCATACAGACTTGAAAAGAATAAGTAAAATTATCTTCATTCTTAGATGGCATGATCTTATATGTAGAAAACCCTAAAAAAAATTCACTGAGAAAACTATTGGAACAAATCAACAATTTCAGCAAGATTTCAGGCTACAGAATCAATATACAAAAATCACTTGCAATGAACAACCTGAAAATGAAATTAAGAAAACAATACTCTTCAAAATGGGTGAAAATGAGTGGGAGATACAAACTTTCAGTTATGGAATGAATAAGTCACAGGAATAAAAGGTACAGCATAAGGGAATATAGTCCATGGTATTATAATAGCATTATAAGGTGACAGATGGTAGCTATATTTGTGGTGAGCAAAGCATAATGTATAGAGTTATTGAATCATTATGCTGTACTCCTGAAACCAATGCAACGTGTCAACTATACTGAAATTTTTAAAAATAAAACAATTCCATTGATAATAACATCAAAAAGAGTAATAAGATACCTAGCAATATGCAACAAAGAATGTGCAAAACTTATACTCTGAAAACTACAAAACATTGTAATTTATCTTAAATTAAAGAAGATTTAAATAAGTGGGAAAACACCCAATGCTCAATGATCCGAAGACTTAGCATTGTTAGGATGACAATACTCCCCAAACTTATGTACATATTCAATACAATCCCTATCAGAATCTCAGCTGACTTCTTTGTGGAAATTTACAAGCTGATCCTAAAATTCAAATGGAATTTTAAGGGATCCAGAATAGCCAAAACAATTTTAAAAAGAACAGACTAGCAGGACACACACTTCCTGATTTCAAGACTTACTACAAAGCAATGGTAATCAAGACAGAGTATTACTGACACAAAGATAGACATTATAGATAAATGAAATAGAACCAAGAGTCCAAAAATAAACCCAAGCATCTGTGATCAACTAATTTTTAACAAGGGTGTCAGGACTAATAAATGGATGAAAATATAGTCTTTTCAACAAATGGTGCTGGAAAAACTGGATGTCCATGTGCAAACGAATGTAGTTGAACCTTCACTTCATACTACATACAAAAAGTAACTCAAAATGGATCAAAGACCTAAATGTAGGAGCTTTCTATGGT
>NC_138385.1:16626274-16641968 GCF_054177405.1 Leptonychotes weddellii
GAGCCAAGATGTCCATCGACAGATGAATGGATAAAGAAGATGTGGTATATATATACAATGGAATATTATGCAGCCATCAAAAGGAATGAGATCTTGCCATTTGCAACGACGTGGATGGAACTGGAGGGTATTATGTTGAGTGAAGGGTGATCTTTCTAAAACCAAAACCAACCATATGCTCTTTAAACTCTTCAGTGGCTTTCCACTGCCTTAAGAACAAAGTCCAAATCCTCAGCTCATTGAACAGTGCCCTTCATTACCTCACCCCTGCCTAAGTCTGCAATCCAATTGCTTGCCCTATTTTTTCTTTCATGGTCTGCTCCAGCCATGCTGAGCTGCTTTTGGTTTCCCAAACTAGGAAGTAAGTTTCACATCTCTGGGCCTTGGTACATGCTTCTTTTTCTCTCTGATTTTCCTTTCTACTTTCCAACATGCCTTCCTGACAAGCCCCTACTTACTTGAAGACTCAGCTCAAGCTTTGCCTTCTCAATTAACCTTTCCTGACATCCTGTCATCCCCAGTAGAATTGACCAGCCCTCTTCTTTTCCATTATAGCTGGTGTTCCTTTCAAAGCACTTATAATACGTTTTTTTTTTGCATGAACTACTTTAGTTATCTGTATTTCCTTACTTAATGATAAAATTATTCAACTTAGGGACCTAGACTTACTTATTTCTGTACATTGAGCTTCTGACATATTGTCTAAAACCATAGTACATAGCCTATATATGTTTATTTAATAAGTGAGTATATGAATGAATGAAGCAGTCAATTAATAGATCAAGTAATTTAAATTTTCATGAAAAAAATCAATGAATCAATCAATAGATCAAGTAATATGAATTTTCTAGAAACTTGACTTCTGTATAAAGCAGAGTGCCCCATCCCCTACCAGCTACGCTAAGCCAGTACTTTCATCATCATGTTCCTCCTGAGGAGCGTATAATGTTTCTGACCTGAATACATCAAATGACTATATGATAAAGAATGTCCATAATACCAACTGCCACTTACTGATGGTTTATTATGTTCTGGGCACAAGAACATATAAGTTATTTCATTTCCTTAAGCCTCTTTCTTAATCTATAAAATTAAGGTGTTTTGAAATTAAATGAGTTAATCTGTGTATCTACAGATATGTATTTCTCCCCCCACCAAATCAAATAAGGCCAGTGTGTCCTACCTGAAATTTAGATCTAATCCTGAGATCTATAGGTCTGCTCTAATTTCATTCAGACCATAGGTTTAAAATAATTCTATGAACTGGTATATTTCTTTATCTTCAAGTGTGTTTTGCAATCAGTATGTGATTTGGTCCTGAGAACACCATATGCAGACCTAGGGCAGGGATTATTGTTCACCATTTCACAAATGAGAAGAGGTTAATAGACTTATTACAATAATAATGCAAGTTTGTGACAGAGCCAAGACAAGCACCCAGGGTCTCCCCACAAGTGATTTGCATTTTTATATTGGGGTTATTTACGATAAAGTCTCATACTCTAAAATGGGTGTCAGTTAGATGAACACATTCTACAACTCTCTTGTGTCAAAGTCATAAGAAGTTTTTGAAATTAAATCCCACTGCTTGGCTTCTATTTGTACAGAACTTTTCATTGTTGTTTTTAAGACTTCAAAGTTTCTCCACTCTCATCTTGAGAAAGCATTGTACATTTTCCCCATTGCTTACAATTAGTATGTCATTATGGAGTTGGAAGTTTTAGGTAAAGGTAACTGCCAAGTCTGCCAACTTCTTAACAATGTCCAATGTGGCATCTTTGGGTGTTTACAAGAAATAGTTTTTAATTGCTCAACTTTGAGGAAGGCACTGAGGCTAATCATGCCCCAAGGGCCTGAGAGAATCTCTAAGACACAAAGCTATTAGAAATGTTCTGCTTGTCTGGGACCAACCCAAAGCATCACAGGTGGAAAGAACACCTTTCCAGTTTAAGATGGCCTCATCATCTCTCAAAGTTGAAACAAATTTCCTTAGACATTTGCTTAAAGTCTGTTAGGAGATGTTTGGCCAGTCAGTCCTCTCCAGAACCTCATTTCCCTTTGTTTCTGGTAATTCATGGCTCCTAATACATAGCTCCGGCCTACCTCGTAACATAAGGAAAAGGGAGAAGGCAGAGTTGTCACTTGCTAAATTAGAATTATAGATTTGTGCATAACTCCAGACAGGCACCCAAGGACTGTGATGAGGAATTGCCTATACTATGGTCAGCCCTTTATAATCCACTACACACTCTCTGTTTTGCTTGTCTTCTGATTAAGGATTTTTCAGGAGTACACCAGAAACAGCTACTAAAGAGGTCTTCTACTAGTCACAATCTTTCCAAAGCAGAGAAATGTATTTCCACCAGCTCAGTCCCCAACCCTTCTCTCCTCCCCTTTGCCTGCAGTAATTCCTGCTATTCGGCATTCTAAAGCCTTCATTTGACTGTCAGGATACATCCCTACACTAAGCAACAGAACCCACAAATGTTTTTCTTTTTGCCTTAACCCAGATCTTTCCTGTAACCCTTTTATTAGGCCTTAGGATAACTTCCTTAGTTGTCTTCCATATACAAGAAAGATATTTATGACCTACTATCAAAAAAGGCTTTGAACAGGAAAAGTTTCTCTAAAATTAAGGGTATCGTAACTGCAACAGGCCCCAGAAATGGTCTGATAAGCAAAAGAAATTGAGACCCAGAAAATTAAAGTAAGCTGCCCAATGTCAGACAACTTGTAGGGTGTCTACTCTATCCTTGGGTCTTCTCTCCTGACCAATTTGAGAAATGCTACATTAGGGATACATTCAGAGGTCATGAGGCTGACAGAAGTTAAGTACTGTCAGGGGAACTGATTCCATATCCTCGCCATTACTGTTTTCTAACTGGCAGTGAAACAAGCCTCAGCCAAAAACCAGTGTCTTAATGTGGTACTGATATCATGTCACACTGAGTTAACCAAGGACCTGGACAAAATCTTGCTGAGTACCAGATCTGAGACCTTAACCCTCAAAGCAAGAATCAAGCAAAATACAATAGGGGTAATTTCTCAAAAGTCAGTGATATGGAAGTAGCCCTGAGTTTTCTATCCATCTCTGTCTCTAATTAATTGTGTGACCTTTAGTCAATTCACTTCATTGCTTTAGACCACAATTTTCCCATCTATAAAATATAAGTACCAATTTATGTGAACACATTTGGAAAAGTAAAAATAACTAACATGCTAGTATTTATTGAGACTTACCATGTGCCAGGCACTATTCTAAGTATTTTACATGTTTTTACTCATTTCCTAAAGATGAGAAATTCAGCTCAGATTCTTTGGATTACTTGAACAAGTTCACAGAACTAGTAAGCCTCTGAATACACAGCCTAAACCACTACCTCAGACTGCTTCCCACTACCCTATATTGTATCTACTACCATAAAAAGTGTTACAGAGCTTGAAAAACAATGATCTGTCCTCAGGTAACCTATGTCATAGTTGAAGAGTCATAACAGAGAGAACCAGATAACAAAATAGATAACAGAAGAACTAAGCTGAGTGTTGAAAGATGGGTTACATAGGACCTTACTTTCCAAGTTGGTAGAACATCTGAATGATCGTGCAGAAGGAGTGGGAGTGAGCGTGAAGGAATTCATAGAACAATGAAGGAACTAACCTGATTCAAGTGGAGACTACTTGGTGAGGACTTGGGAGACAAAAGTGAATGTGGGAATCAATAACATATATCACTGTATAGTTTGCATAGCACTTACCACCAGTGCATACACACATTCTCATTTGTTTGGGCCATGTCAGTTTCCCCCACCAGACTGTAAGTTCCATGAAAGTAGGTACCATATCTGGCAATTTTTTGCACCATGTCTCCTCAATGCCAAGCACATAGCCTGACACATGGTGGGTGTTCATTAAATATTTGTTGAATAAACGTATCAATAGGTAAATAAAAAAGTAAATGTTACATGATAGATGAGGGACTGCCATAGTTGACCTTGTGTGCTATATGAAGGCATACAAACTCGATACAGTTGCAAAAAGGAGCCCATGGAGGCTGTTTGAGCAGGCTGAGGTGGCAGAAGTGGGAATGAAAAGGCAAACATAAGGGCTATTTCAATGTGGGAATCAATAACACATGTACTCTCTGCTGTGCACTCTCTATCCCAGCTGTCCCCTGATAGACATTTCTCCACCAGCTGCAGGCTCTGTCACGACACCAATTTAATACAGAAAGAATGTGAAGGGACTATGGACCAAAATAAAAAAGAATTATTTCTTAGTTCTGTGGAAAGCCCAGCAGTGGTATACTCCCATGGTCTCAAAAGTCTCCTTTCTCTTTTCTTTATTTGTTTTCCCTACACAAAATGCCACATTTTTTTCAAACAGCTCTGGTTTGGCAAAATTTAATTGCCTATTTGGGATGAGGTCCCTGAAGCTCTCAGACGTTAATTATTTCTTTCTAGTGAAGATCAGAAACTTTGAACTCTACGCGTGAGATAAATGATCTGGTAGCACTTTGGAACCTCAACTTATTTAAGTTACTGAGCAGCTCATCAACTTGCTCCTTGCATTTGGAATTGAATCTGGAAGAGAATTGGACCCCAGACATCATGAGTAGGCTGAGGATGTAGATTTATAGATTTAGTTCATAGCAAAGTATGCTCCCAGAGATAGAGCTCTGATGACAGCTTCCAGATAAACATATAGATCGATGAATTTTGAACCTAGATGAAGAGAAGAGGAGAAGAGGTGCAAATTCTAAACCAAACTGCTCAAGGAAAGGCAGGTTCTGGTAGTTATATTTTCTGATAAGTAAGGGGTAACCAAAAGGCTTTTGGGCTTCAACTCCAGTATGATGCTTTGGAAATGGGCTGGGCCTATTTTCCAGCTTTAGTGAGTAAAGTGATTGTCATTAGATGTTTTTGCTGACAGAGAGATGCACAAGTCCTTGGAGTCTTCAGGTTGCATATTTTCATTCTCCGGCACTGAAAATAAGTGGTGGGGAAAGAGCAGGAAACCGGGTAGTGTACATACAGAGCTGAGGACATCTCCTGGAAGTCATCCAATTTAGTTTAAAGCCCTGGGTGCAGCATGTTTTGCTATCATTTCCTTCTTTTTTTATTTTTTATTTTTTCCGTTGATTTTTTTATTATGTTTTTAAAGAAACTGGCAATTTGGTTTAATTGTGTTCCAGTTCATCAGGATAAGATAATAGATAGATAAGTATTGCCAAGAGGTGAAAGATGTCTAACCTAGCAGATTGAAAACTGAAATAACCTAAGGGTCTTGATGCAAAACGTTCAGATGACCTCAATCCTCCTTATGTTACAACTTTTCTGAGGGAAACTGAACAAGGATGTATGTGGGTCCAGTGTCAGTGAAATAAATGTTTGCCTAAGAAATTAAATAATGTAATTAGATACCATTACCAAGGGCTGCATGTATACCAAAGTGTTTGGCGGTTGTGATTTGACCTAATCCAAAAGAATCTTCTTTCTTCAGAGGTTTCCAGGCATTTGGGAGTTTGAGAAGCTTTTGAAATCCCACCATGAAAGTTTGCAGAAAGATTATCACTGTTCCAAACATGACAATGTAGAAAATTATTCTTTTGGGCAATCTCATTCTACTCCAACTACTGGTACTTGAAAAGGACATCCAATGGTGAGTCAGTAACAAGAAAAAGCTCCAATTTCTTCCCTCTCCTCCAACATTTTTTCCCTCTAACCATTTATGAGACATGGGCAAACTCCAGGAAGTCAAGGGGCAGCCATTAGTTGAAAGGAAAGTTAAGCTGTATAAATAATTGCAGGTGACAAGACTAAGATGGGAAATATGCTGGGTCCATTTTGCCAGGAATCTTTTAATGATAATTCTAGGATGAGACAATCAACATTGTCTTTGGAGGGCAGGGCCCAGACTAATGAAAAATATCCCCCTCAATTAAGAGGCTGAGTAGCCTTTAAGTGTGAGAGGGAAATTGTCATCAATTTTAAGTTCTATGGGTCCAAACGCAGTACTAATGGAGGCAAGGTCATGGGTTCGATCCCAATACCTATCAGTTAGCTTAACACCATCTAAAAACAAGTCTTCCCAGGGCCCTAGACTGATCACCAATTTTTAGTCAAATGGCTCATCAATTTATTCTACTGGGCTCATGGAAGACTGAGGGATAAATTCCTTATAAACCTTCCCTCAATACTGGAGAAACAGAATACATCCTGCAGCTCATTAGGAATGATAGATTCATATAAAAGAGAGTAAACATGTATTTATCAATATTTAATATTTAACAGCAAAAACAATGTGTTTTAAACAGTTCTAGGAGCAACAGAGACTTTTAAATGGCATAAGAATCAGCTGTCTACTTCTATACAAAACCATTTCATCCTCCCATCTGTAGCCTGCCCATCATCTTTCTAGATCTACTACTGTGGATGGTGCATGTATAAATAATTGGGAATTAAATATAGACCATTCAAGGAAATTTAGGGCATGACAATACTAACTTAAAGTGTAACAGTCTTCATTGTGACTCTCATCTTTCTTCATTTTCCCACTATGGAAATGATTGTCTCAATTTTCACTTGCAAGGTAGAGACAATCCAAGGGAAACCCTTTTATCCAGGGTCCCATAATAAATGAAGACAGAACCAGCGTTAGGTTTCTCAAGCTCTGAGGACACTCCTGTGAAGGCAGGTCATCAGCCTCCCCACCCCTTTCATGTGTTTGCCAATTCCTAAGTGGCATACGCTTTTATATCCATGGGTTTATCATTCCTGTGTACTTAGCCTGTCTGAGAGGCTGACAAAATAGAGAATGAGACACAGGGATAGGTTCTTGGAGGCCAGAACAGGGAAGAGGGGGAGCTATGGAATCTTCTTTGCTAAAGACTTTTAAGGATAAGTGAGTTTCCCATTTCAGAGATGGTTAGAGAAATTCCATCCCTTATCAAACTCCTCTAGTCCACATGCTTCTCCAACAATGGAGGAAAATATAGTAGATTCTTCATGTTGTGGGGAGTGTTAAGGTTTGTTTTGTTTTGTCTTCATTTTAGCTGAGGAAAATGAGAATCCTAGCATGTTAGAACTAGATGGGCTCTTACAGATCACTTAGTCTAACTGGATTGCAAATGCAAATTTAGGCCAGTGAGGGGAAGGAACTTATCCAGAGACATAGCCAGGGAGTAGCAGAAACTTCAAGGAAGGGATTAGAAAGAGAAGGAAGAGTTAGTTTCATGAAGAAGCACATAAAGATTAAAGGGTGTTTGGTATATAAACAGCAATGTTGGGGGAAGAAGCAGATAAAAGAAGAGAGGTTGTCTTTCAATGTGGAACAGGCCAAGAGCTCCATTCACACATTCATTCATCAAGTAATTCTTGAGCACCTTCCATGTACTAGGCACTATTCTAAGTTTTGGGCATACAGTAGTGAGCTAAATGGACAAAACTCCCAGACTTCATTGAGCTTGAGGGTACATTCTAGTTAAAAGAGACAATCAACAGGGGCACCTGGGTGGCTCAGTTGGTTAAGCGACTGCCTTCGGCTCAGGTCATGATCCTGGAGTCCCTGGATCGAGTCCCGCATCGGGCTTCCTGCTTGGCAGGGAGTCTGCTTCTCCCTTTGACCCTCCCCTCTCTCATGTGCTTTCTCTCATTCTCTCTCTCTCAAATAAATAAATAAAATCTTTAAAAAAAAAAAAAAAAGAGACAATCAACAAACATAATTAATAGATAAAATATACCATGTGCTGGAAATAATGATTCTAAGGAGAAAAATAATGTAGGAAAGGGGGGTATAAAATATCAGGGGTTAGAAATGAACCTTTAGACAGGGTGGTCAAAGAAGGACGCACTAAAAAGATTCCTTGTGAGTAAAGACCTGAGGGAAGTAAGATGATAAGCCATGCAAGGATCTGGGCTTCATGTATACGGAGCAACAAGATCAAAGAAAGCAAAGTCTCTGAGAAAGGGATGTGCTGTGAATGTTTAAGGAACAATGAGGAGGCCAGTGTGACTATAGCAAAGTGAAAAAGGAAAAGAGTAATAGGAACTGGGGCCAGAGAAGTAATTGGGAGGCAAACCATGTAGGGCCTGATAGGTCATAATAAGGAGACTGGCATTCAATTAGGTGAAAATGGGAAGCTACTGAAATTTTTTAATGGAAAAGTGACCTGATATGACTTACAATTTAACTGAATTATTTGAACTGAATGGGGGCAAGGCCAGAAACACGGAAGCCAATAAGGAAATTACTGACAAAATTCAAGTGAATAATGGTGATGATTTGGAATAAAGGACAGCAGTGCAGGTGGCAAGAGGAGTAGTTAGATTCTGAATAATAGCTGGACAATAACAGATATTATTTATTTATATATTTATTTATTCATTCAATATCTATCATGTCCCTATGATGCCTCAGGCACCATACTAGGTACACCAGTAAATAAAGCAGACAAGGTCCCTGTCCTCAGTAAATTTACAGTTGAGTGGGAAACAAATAATAAACAAGTAATAAAATTATTAGTATAATTTCAGATATTGGAATGTGCTACAAGAAAAGCATAAACCAAAGGGAAAGAGAGTAGTAAGGTGGAAAGAGAAAGCCTTTTCAGATAGTCTGGTCATTCAAGCCCTCTTCTTACCACCCACACTTTTAGAATCATCACATTAGATTTTCACACTCTTAACTGGTGCTCAGCAACAACAGCACAAAAAACACAGGAGAAGCTGGCAACGTAAATCCAACCAGGGATATTAGCAGAAGGTTTTCACAGACCTCAAGGGTTCCATGAAAGACTCCATTTACATAATATCAGTTCAGATCAAAGAAGTACTTTGCAACACTCTATGCCAAGCACCATGGTAGATACTAGTGCAATGAGAAAATGGAGGCATGAACAATTTAGGAGTGACCAATAGACATAAGAATAAGCAATATTTTAGCTAAAAGTATCAGAAGGTACCCTCTTTCTGGAGATTAGTAACTTAAGCTGACAGAAGTTCAGTTTTGGAAAATGGTGAACAAGTAAGAGAACCAGGAAGATGGTCTCTCTCTCTTCTCTTCTTACTTGAAAAAAAATAAAAATAAATAACCCAAGAAGGTTATCTGGTGGAAGAGGGATGAAGAACTTTTCATATAACCATTTTCAAAAGGATGAGGAATTTGCTATTTTCCTAGGGAAGGAGGAAATTCCTAGCTTTGCCTCTATTCTCATTATAGATATCCCATTTGTATCCCTTATCTTTTGAAAAGGATCCTGTATGTCCTAATTATTTCCACCTTTCTCACACCAGCCCTCCCTCTTTATTCTCATTCTTACAGGTAAAATGAAGCAACTGCATTGGCACCCATCCAATGAATAGTGGCAAATAGGAAGAATGGCCATAGATAATGCTACAGCAGTGTTTGAGTTTCTCCTTATTGGAATCTCTAACTATCCTGAGTGGAGAGTCACATTTTTCACATTGGTGCTGATAACTTACCTGAGCACATTGTTGGGGAATGGACTTATCATCTTTCTTATCTACTTTGACCCCCACCTCCACACTCCAATGTACTTCTTCCTTACTAATCTGTCTTTCTTAGACCTTTGCTATGGAACCGCTTCCATGCCCCAGGCCTTGGTGCATTGTTTCTCTACCCATCCCTACCTCTCTTACCCACAATGTTTGACCCAAATGAGTGTCTTGTTGGTCTTGGCCACAGCAGAGTGCCTCTTACTGGCTGTCATGGCCTATGACCGTATGGTTGCTATCAGCAATCCCCTGCGCTATTCCGTGATCATGAATGGCCCAGTGTGTGTCTGGCTGGCTGCTACCTCGTGGGGGGCATCACTTGTGCTCACTGCCATGCTTCTCTTATCCCTGCAGCTTCACTTCTGTGAAGCTAACATCATTAACCATTTTGTCTGTGAGATTCTTTCCCTCCTTAAGCTGGCCTGTTCTGATACCAGCCTCAATGAGCTTATGATCCTCACCACAGGCATCTTTACCCTGTTCCTACCCTTTGGATTAGTTCTTCTCTCCTATGTCCAAATTGCCACTACTGTCCTAAGGATTCGCTCAGCCCAAGGTAGGCTCAAGGCCTTTTCCACCTGTGGCTCTCATTTGACTATGGTGACGATCTTCTATGGGGCAACCATCTCCATGTATATGAAACCTCATTCCAAGTCATCCCCTGACCAGAACAAGTTTATTTCAGTGTTTTATGGGGCTTTGACACCCATGCTGAACCCCCTAATATATAGCCTGAGGAACAAGGATGTTAGAGGGGCAATGAGGAAAGTTATGGCAAAAAGGACATGAGCCTTCTTTGTTTCTAAACTCATATATATATATATATATATAAATTTTATTATGTTATGTTAGTCACCATACAGTACTTAATTAGTTTTTGATGTAGTGTTCCATGATTCATTATTAGTTTCAAGACATCAACTACATCCTTACTGATGGTAAACAATTGTTTAAAGGGTCTGACTTTACCCTTGGTAGAGCAGGTGGTTATCATTTGAGAAGCTTCAGGAAGTGCTCCCACCCTAAAATATTACCCCCACTAAGGCTTGAATTTCCATTAGAGGGTCTTTACATATAACATGTTAGTGGTCACCCGCTAGGTCACAGAAGAGACCTAAGCAGCAAGACAATCTCCTATGACTATTAGCAGAAGGCAAGTCATAACTGAATTGGAAAAATAGGACAAAGGATGGTGTAATAAAAGACAAGAAGACAAACATCAGAAACTTTACAACTTTACTGGAGGCAAGCTCTGTTGTGAAAGCACAATTGGCTTGCTCTGCTTAACCTCAGAATCATGAGAAAATTGCATCATAGCCATTTCCTACATTCGTGTGGAGTGGTTTTCCCCTTTTCTTGCTCTTTTTCTAAACTTCTTTCAAGTCTGTTATTTTATTTTATATTCCTAATGTAATTCTATGAAATTGGTAAGAAAGACACCATAATCCCCCTGTGTTAACAATGAGAAAAAAGAGGCCCAGAGAAGGAGTTGAGCCTTCTATAAAATCATACATAATTGGTAGTGGAATCAAAATTAGAATTTAGATCACATATATACAACCTCTGAACTTTGTCAATATTGTCTAGAAAATTATTTGGAATTATAGAATTATAAATGCAACTAACATTCATTGAGCACTTACTGTATACCAGACACTGAGCTAAGTTCTCTACCTCTATTGTCACATATAATTATCACAACAATTCAACAAAATAGTGCTATTATCAACCCATATTAGAGATGAGGACACCGATACTTTTAGAAGTTAAGTGATTTGCCCATGGCCATAGAGCCAGGAAAGAGCAGAGCCAATATTTAAATCTAGGTCTGGCTGATTTCAGATCCTATTCACTGTACCCACACTAGAGACCTTAGAGATTATTTAATGCAGTGATTTTAATCAACTTTATGGTGATATAATTTATGTACAATAAACTTTATACAGTTACAGTGTGCAATTTTATGAATTTTGACAGATGCCCACTGAATCAGCACACAATTCCATCATCTCCAAAAGTTTCCTTGTGCCCTTTCATAGGCTACGCCTCCCCCACCCCATACCCTGGCAACCACTGATCTGATTTCTTTCACTATATGTTAGTTTTGATTCTCTAGAATTGACTGTTACTGGAATCCTATGTGTATGTACTCTTTTGTGTATGGCTTTTCTTATTGAGCGTGATTTTGAAATCATCCACATCGTTGCTTCTATCAGTAATTTGTTCCTTTTATTGCTGAATATTTCATTGCACAAATTTACCACATTTATAAAAATCCATTCCTCGTTATTGGATGTAATGCAGTGGCTTTTAAACTTTATTTTTTTAAAGATCTTTTATTTATTTATTTTTGAGAGAGCGAAGGAGAGAGAGAAAGCATGAGCTGGGGGAGGGGCAGACGGAGAAGCAGATTCCCCACTGAGTAGGGAGCCCAATGCAGGACTCAATCCCAGGACCCTGAGATCATGACCTGAGCCTAAGGCAGGCGCTTAACCAACTGAGCCACCCAGGCACCCTGGCTTTTAAACTTTAGTTCTCACAGTCCTATGGGTTCAGTTGTGTGCCTGGAACCTGTCAATGGAAGTGAAGTTTTCTGTGTACAATTTCATTTGAAAATGGAATTCTAAAAATAAAAAAAAAGATTTAGCAAACAACAATCTACTACTGATCTCTCAGTTTTAGATGAGTTCAGAGGCTCAGTGAACAGTATATAAATTTCCCAGGATCATGAAACTTTCCAGAAGCAGATTTAGGCCTAAGATCCAGATACCCTGTTTCCTGGTCTCACTTTACTTTGGGCAATTCCACCAAACATGAAGAAGTCGTCTACCAATTGGCCTGATAGAGAACAAGAGACAAATCAGTAGGAGAAAAATACAATGCACAGCACACCTAAATGTGAAGCAAGGCACCATGGAGCAAGTAGATGTTCAGTGCATTCCTCAGACCCTGACTGCTGGGAGTAACACTGTGTGGTGCTACAGACAGAGTACCAGACATACACAGGACCTGTCTCAGACATGTACTCACTAAATGAAGAGGAAAACAGAATGAATAAACCACTTGCCAAAATAGCCTAATTTTCTTTTTTTTTTTTTTTCAGATTTGGAATTTGTTTTTTATTTTATTTTATTATGTTATCCATTATACATTTTTTTAAGTTTATGGTATTCTTAGCCACTGAAACCATGCTTTAATATCAAGAAAAAAATATTTAGGAAAAAGCCAAGTGACCCCAATTTTTAATTTATTCATTCAACAAATATTAACTTTCTATTTTCAACCAGACACTGGGCTAGGTGTTAGGGCAAGTTTCATACTTTATGCAAAAGGTTTCTTACTATTGAAATAAACATTTCAAATTAACATTATGAAATAAATTGATGAAATTAATAAAATTTTAGAGAAAAAAATAAAGCTTTCAGGTAGAGAGAAATTCAGAAATTAAGAGGTATGTTAGGAGTACTCATTTTATGAATAAACAAACAAAAAGCAGAATAAGACCTATGAATATAATGAACAATAAATAAATGAATGAATGAATACATAAATAAATAAAAGTGGTGATTTCCAGAGGAAGGGGGGTGGGAGATGGGTAAAATGCATGAAGGGGAGTAGAAGATACAGGCTTCCAGTTATAGAATGAGTAAATCACAGGAATAAAAGGCACAGCATAGGGAATGTAGTCAATGATATAATAACGATGCACGGTGACAGATGGTGGCTACACTTATGGTAAGTATAGCATAATGTATTGTGATATTGAATCACTATGTTGTACACCTGAAATTAATGTAACATTGTATGTCAACTGTACTCAAATTTTAAAATTTTTTAAAAACACAAAATAAAATAGAAAATTTCCTACCAAAAAAGAAGTATTCATTTTAATGACTCTGCCTTTGAGGGGAGAAATTCTCCACTCTCTATCATAGGTTGGTTTACAGCTTAAAATGAGAATCATATTTTCACTAGTAGTGCCCCTACCACAAAATGGTAGCTCTGTCACTAGGTGCTTTGTCTTTTTATTGACTTGCTGGTAGGGCACAGCCTACAGACAGAGGGGCATAGTGGAATCTGTAGATGGGAGCTGTGGAATTGATTCTGCTACTAACTAGCTGTGTGACCTTAGTTATACCAATCTCTGGCCCTCAAATTTTCTCATCAATATAATAGGAAGGTTGTATTTTGTTACCCAAAGACCTTTCCACTTCTAACCTTCTGCATCTAGGTGTTATTTTATGTAGATTTTCTTTCTTGTCTTAAAAAAAATGGAATCATATTATCAATTTACTCTGCAGCTCGCATTTTCCACTTGGCAATATATCATGGACATTCCTCCAGATCAATATATATAGATCTATCTGCCTGACTTTAAATGTTAGCTTTGACTGAAGAAGTAGGCACACATAGCAGCTAGTTAGCATGAGTATGACCCTTCCAGCACTAACGTTCTGTTTCTAGGTATCTAAACCCCAAAAGCCATCTAATTCAACATTGATATTAATTCATTTTAAATACAAAATAAACTCTATGAGGATGTTGTGAAATGAAATCAATTCTGAATTGTTAAAAACTCCTAAGGTTGAATATCACTTCTTCACTTGATCAATCACAGGCACTGTGAGAAACATTCCACTGTGCATCCCACATCCCAAGCAGCTGGGTAGTGAAGATTACCTTGTTTCAACCTGAAAGCAAATAAAAACTGGTTTGAAACTAAGGTAATTCTGCCAGAAATTGAGGAGAAAGTTTACAAACTGAACAACAGGCTCCAAATAATATTTTCCAATGAGGTTTTAAGGAAAAGATACCATGTCTCATTCATAGAATTTGGGATTTCAATTGAGGGAAGTCAGCAGAGTATAACAATTTAGAGCACAGGCCCTGGAGCCAAACTCGTTGGATTCAGATCTACATTCTGCCACTTCGTTCAACTCACTTTCTGCACTTCAATCCCTTTACCTAAGTGGGCTAATGGTAGGACCTACTTGTAGTGTTCAGCATTTGATCATGTAGGCAGAAACCACTCCAGTTATTTCAGGCAGGGAGTGATTTAATAAAGAGAATTAGAGACCTACAAAGCCTTTGGAAGGGCTGTGAGAGGGAACGTTGGTAAGGGAACGTTGCCAACAACCTCAGACAGTTGCAGGAACTGCAAAAATCTTGGGAAGCTTTTAGAGGCATGAAGAAACTGCTACTGGGGCGCCTGGGTGGCTCAGTTGGTTAAGCGACTGCCTTCGGCTCAGGTCATGATCCTGGGGTCCCGGGATCGAGTCCCGCATCAGGCTCCCTGCTCGGCAGGGAGTCAGCTTCTCCCTCTGACCCTCCTCCCTCTCATGCTCTCTCTCATTCTCTCTCTCTCAAATAAATAAATAAAATCTCTAAAAAAAAAAAAGAAAGAAAGAAAAGAAACTGCTACTAACTGCACCAAAGTTAATGTTTCACAGAAGAATGCTCAGAAGCCACCTAAATCTTTGACACTTAAACACGATGTCAGGAGGACCAATGGTGGTGTCTACTTCTTTTATGCTTGCTTAGCTTCCTTGAGTACCTTTTATGGGTGAAATCCAAAACTGAATGTTACTGTCAAGAGAGTGTGGGAAATGTAGTTCCTAAGTTTTACAATAGGGGTGAGAGCTGAAAAAGATGGGGAAAGTTTTGGGGGCACCTGGGAGCTCAGTCAGCTAAGTGTCTGCCATCGGCTCAGGTATGATCTTGGGGTCCTGGAAGCAAGACCCGAGTTGGGCTCCCTTTTCCTGCTCATCAGGGAGTGGGCTTCTCCCTCTCCCTCTGCCCTCCATCTCCACTTGTGCTCTGTTTCTCTGTCTCTGTCTCTCTCTCTCAAATAAATAAATAAAATCTTTATAAAGAAAAGATGGGGGTGGTTTTGAATGTGACTTCATAGCTTGGTTAGGAGAATTGTATGAATCTGGGGCACCTGGGTGACTTAGTTGGTTGAGTGTCCAACTCTTGATTTCAGCTCAGGTCATGATCTCAGGGTCGTGGAATTGAGCCCCAAGTCGGGCTTGTGCTCAGTGGAGAGTCTGCTTGAGATTCTCTCCCTCTCTCTCTCTGTCCCTCCCCCCCATAAATAAATAAATAAATAAATAAATAAATAAATAAATAAATAAAATCTTTTTTTTTTTTTAAAGATTTTATTTATTTATTTGAGAGAGAGA
>NC_138385.1:16642468-16657474 GCF_054177405.1 Leptonychotes weddellii
GAGACAGAGAGAGAGAGCACGAGATGGGGGAGGGTCAGAGGGAGAAGCAGGCTCCCCGCCGAGCAGGGAGCCCGATGCGGGACTCGATCCCGGGACTCCAGGATCATGACCTGAGCCGAAGGCAGTCGCTTAACCAACTGAGCCACCCAGGCGCCCCAAAATAAAATCTTTTTTAAAAAAAGAATTGTATGACTCAATTCACATAAAGCACTTAGAAAATTGCCTGGTCTATACTATAGTTAAAGAACAATAAATATTAGATGTCATTATGATGTCTGGATCACATGAGCCTAAGATGCCAGGAATTAGAGTGCCTACTTATTTTTTCAATAGTGCATTCCAAGACTACTCCTTCGCCCATGCATGCTAGCATCCATACAACATTAATTCAATACATATTTATGGAACACCTACTATACAGCAGGTACTCTGCTATTGCCATGGATACAGCAGTGGGGAAAACATATGTGTTCTCTCCCCTCAAAGAATTCACTCTCTAGGTGGAGAGAAAGACACGTACACAGCCAAAATTACTGCACGAATTTATATCTTCTTAGTTCTTAAGTTTATAAAGCACTTTACATGCTTTATAATTTATCTTCTTCTTGAATGTATATTACTTTATATCATCTAAATTTTTTTAAAGATTTATTTATTTATTTATTTATTTTAGAGAGAGTGAGAGAGAGCCAAGGGAAAAGGAGAGAGAATCTCAAGCAGACTCCCCACTGAGCGCAGAGCCCCTTGTGGGGCTTAATCTCACTACCCTTGAGATCATGACCCATGAGATCATGACCTGAGCCGAAACCAAAAGCCAGACGCTTAACTAACTAAGCCACCCAGGCGAACCTCATATCATCTTTTAAATTTAATGAGACAAGTAAATAGGTGTTATAATTAATAGTATGAGACCAACATTTACATATGAAAAGATTTAGTGTCTGTGATGTTATCAATGTCAACAGTGTGACAAGACTAGGACTAGAATACAATTCTAGATTTACCGTGGTGATTATTTCACAGTATATACAATATTAAATCATTATGTTGTCACCTGAAACTAATATAATGCTATATGTCAATTACACCTCGATAAAAAACTTAATTTAATTTTTTTAAAAAATATAATTCTTCTGACACCTAGATATTCTTTCTGATGGGTGCCTGATGGGTTCAAGGAGTCCTTGGAAAAGAGGAGTAGAAAGAAGGCAGGACTGTTGCTGAGCAGAGAAAAAAACACTATGTTTTCAGACTGTCTAGGTTAAAAATCTGACCTTGACACTTACTAGCTATATGACCTTGGGCAACTTCCTGCCTCAGTTTCCTCATCTATAACAGGAAAACAATCATAGGACTGACCTCCTAGGGTTGTTAAAAGGATTAAATGAGCTGATTTCTATAAAATGCTGAGAACTATGGTTGAGACATAATAAGTCCTCAATAAACATTACCTATTTTTTTATTGTTATTATAGAGTTACTAGTAACATTATTGAATTCTCAACCGACTCAAAAGTAGTCGGTGCTCATCTCACTGGGTGCCTTCTCTCTCTCCTCTTTCTGTTCCCACCAGGAATACACATAGCAATTGTTTCTGGTTAAATGTGTACAGCAGGTCAAGCACTTTTTCAGTACAACATCACGATGGAGTTGGAAAAATGCATTATTAGGCGTCAGGAAGTCTGGATTCTAGTCTGGGTTCTGCCATTAATGAGCTATGAAACTCTGGGTGAATCACTTAACCTCTCTGGACTGCATGTGTCAAACAGGGGAAAAATATGTTCCTTAACCTACCTCAGAATGGTTGAAAGAGCAAATGAGATCATAGATGTTTGATGTTACAAAGTTAAAAGCACATTACAAATGCTACATGATGGGATTTTCATTATCCTCAGCGTTAGCCTTTACATCTTCTTCTCACTTACCCTTGACAACCACTCACTCACTGAATTTCATTGATTTTTCCTCTGAAATGTCTTTCAAATCCATCCCCTTTTCTTTGTCCTCAATGCTTATGTCTTAGTTCAGGGACTCATCAACCCTTACCAGAATGACTGTAACAAGCTCCTATTTTTCTCTAATCCAATCTTACCTCTCTCTAAACTAGCCATCCAATCAAAGTCTCCAGGGTGACTTTTCTAAAGGGAAAAATCTCTCCATGTTAATCCCCTCTTTATAATCCCACTCCAAGATTAAGAACTTCCAGTATGTTCCCTATTGCCTATAGAATACACAATATTACTCAGGGTCCCTGCTAACGTCTCTATGCTCATTGTCTATTTCAACTCCATAGACCCCATACTCCAGGAAAACAATACTTTCTTTCTCTAAACATTTTATGCATCTATGTTCCTGTACATGCTATTCTTCTTGCCTGCAGTGCCTGGCAAAATCTCGGTCAGCCTCCAAGGGCCAGATCTACAGGCATTGCCTCAGTGAAGCCCTCCCCAGAGCTTATCCTATTCTGTTTAATCTTGGATGGTGACTTAATTCCATGTCTTTCACCTAATAACACTTTGCTCAACCCCAAATTTAACATCTTTCATGTTATTTTATAGTTTTAGAGTGTTTATTCCCAATTAGTTCATAAGCTTATAGAGAGCAGGAAGTTTTTTTTATTCATCTCTGTCTCCCTAGCACAGTGTCTGGTACAGAGTATATGCACAATAAGAATTGGTTAAATGAATGAGTGCTAAACAAATACTTCTTAGACCATTTGTGGTAAAGAACAATTATCTTTTAAATTTCCCAGTTGTTACAGACTGATATTTTATAAAATATGATAAAAATGTCACAGCAATGTCAAATCACTTTAAAAATTACTAAATGTTTACTCTCAATTCTGTCCTTATCTCCTTGCAAACATTTTGAGTAGCACTCAGCTGGACTATTTGCAAAGATGCTTCATTCCTAGCTCCTAGAATCTTAATACCTAAGTTGAAAAACTTAACAAGGATACATGTAAAAGTAATAAACAAATCATCATATATTTAGAGCACAACTAAGCAAGGAATCAATAAAATAAAGCTATTGTAATTAGATACATGCACAGATAAAGTAAATCAATGGAGCAGTGAATGAGAGGATGCAATATTATATTTAGACAGCAACAGTTTCTATAGCAATTCAAAACTAATGTAGGAAATTTTTAGGAAAAAGCAAGATTTACAGAAACTTCAAAACAAAGATGGCTAGGATGGGCTGGGAGATGTCAGGGAAACATAAAGAGGAAGAGGACACCTCCAGTAAACACTGTTTACAGAATTTCATTTACCTGAGTCCTTAATAAAAGCTTTTATAGAGTCCCAATACATTGTGGCCACTCCTCCTTCCCCATTCATTCATTGCCTTCTTATGTCACTGTGCTGAGGATCCTTCCAAGAAACAGGACTCTGAGTAATCACCCTAGAGGTGGATCTACTACTCTTTGGTAACTTAAAAGCAGAAGTGGAGTTGATGGTGTTAGTCAAAAGTTTACAGTGTCACTAACGAACTATTGGAATTAGTGGACAAAAGATACTTGTATTTTAATGACTTAGAAATAACACTCCCAAATGAATATACAGCCTCAATTCAGTAGTGAGATTTAATTGCCTTTTAGGAACTTGGTCCCTACAGTCTCTTCAGTGAAATCACTTCTTTGGAACCATAATGAATAAACTCAGAAGGTATCAACAGATGTTTAATATTCTTCCCTTCTCGTGTTCATATTTTGAACCATTTGGAATCCTGGATTCTAAAATGCTGAGCAGAATCAAGACACAATCCATCGTAAGAGCAAGTAAAGAACATACCCTGACAAGAAGGAAGGAAACCATATTTGTCTCTTGAAACAAACCAACATATGCATGTGGAATGGTCAGTCTTTACATGGATCTCAGGATACACCTGTAAGTCACTCCCCTTGAAAGACTTCAGTACTTCAGTGAGGCAATGATAGTGCAACACATAAGGG
Source organism: Leptonychotes weddellii (assembly GCF_054177405.1). Classification (NCBI taxonomy): domain Eukaryota; kingdom Metazoa; phylum Chordata; class Mammalia; order Carnivora; family Phocidae; genus Leptonychotes; species Leptonychotes weddellii. The sequence goes on from NC_138385.1 coordinate 16,646,423, forward strand.
ACTATATCAACACAACTCTTAGAGACCTTAGTGGCTTTGTTTTTGTTTTCATGGTCTTTTTTCCCCCTGGTATTCAGGTGAGTAAAATCCATTTGATTTAAAAAATATTGTAAGTTCCTCCCATGTGTCAGAAACTAAGCCAACCACTGGAGTTAAAGAAATAAAATGCAAATTCTGTCTCCAGAGGGCTCACACTATAATCTGACAATATTGCCTTATTTCTCTCCTCATTCACTGAATTATTTTCCACCCTCTAGGGAAAAAAAAGACAACCAATGTGGCCACATTCCCATGGGTGTTACTTCCCAAGTGAGGCCTTATTTAAAAATAATAATAGCTAATATGTATATAGCACAAAAACCCTTTGAGATAGATACTATAATTGTCCCAATCTTACAGTTGAGGAAGCTAAGGTATAAACAAGTTAAGCAAATTGCCAATGTTACACAGTGAATCAGTGATGGATCCAGTATTCAAATTTGGATCCAGAACTCATGCTGTTAACCACCATTCTACACTGCCTGGTATGGGTAATAGAAATTCTTGTCTGTAAGTACTACCCATTCCATTATGTATATTTTGAGCTTCTGGGAGCTTTCTGTAAAGCCCAGGGGAAAAAAAGGAATTTGCTCCAAGCATCCCTTAATTTTAGTATTAAAAATAGAGTGAGTCTTCCTGGGAAGCATGTTCTTGCATGGTAGGTGAAACCAAGACAGACTTCTTTGGGAAATCCATGTAAAGGAAGGCCTTGAAGTGTGCCCCAAGTATTTCTGAAAGATCAAAAACCAGTGAATATATGTGTGAGTATCTCCACATATGTCTAGATAATTTAGGATGATTTTGGCCTGCACAGGGCTAAAACACTGAATTATTGAATAGAAAAATATATATATAATGGTCAGTCTGGTGAGATTTACTCAAATCATGTAAGCACAAAAATGTGTTCTTTGTTTTCCAGCTATTTATACTGGCATGTGTTCTGAGATTGTTAAGACTGTAAGATGGTAAGGATTGTAAATCAAAATAAGGCTTCGTGATTAAACATGCCGTCATTCTAGTATGAAGATTTAGTGCCCTTTGAAAAAGTTGGCACCCTGAAAATCCCATTCTTGTAATGCTATTAGAAAATTATGGTTGTGGTGTCACCGTTGCATAAAGACAAGATCACCGGACTTCTGCCTCGGCCTCATAACTCTACTCCAAGAAGACTTTTCCTTTTCAGATTCATTTTGTTTTCTGATCCCAATTCTAGGAGAATATTGACCAAAAAGGAGCCTTCTAATTCTCATTAGAGGTAGTCAAGGGCCTCCTAGGATCATTGCCTGTAATAAGTGAACAGCTGTAGTTAGAAGCTTAGCAGCAGCTAAGTATTTTTTCAGTTTGTCTGCCCTTGGTTCTGATTTCTATTCAGAGCCCCCTCATCCTGTACTAGGTTCTACTGAGGATCCTGTTACAAAGTCTTACTCTACTTTCTGAATTACTTGTCCATAAAGGTCTTGTACCTTCTGAGATCTGGAGTCTATTTTAGAAAAAGGATCTGAAGAGATTACCTACATCGTGAGCCTGAATGGCCCCTCTTGCTGACCAGCTCCTAAGACAAACCTTCCTATCCACAGCCTGCACTTACCAAGGCTTGACACCTGCCTCATGAGTCTGAAACTAGATCCTCCTATAAATGCCCCAAATTCTGATTTGTGGCTAGAACGTGATGGGAATCTTACAGACAATCCAAAAAAAAGGATCTTGACCTTATTAATGAGCTGGTCTGTGATAGCATTCATACTTGATAGAATTAGATCAAACAAAGTAAATAAAAATTCGGATGGACAAAAAGTGTGAAAACACTTTTTTTTTTTCAGATTTCACTATAATAACCGTTTTCTCTCTTTACTATAACACTTTCCCTCCTTGCAAAGAGCGAATTGTAGGGTAAAAAAATACAAGACAGTAAAGTTCACTTTTGAGCAACAGGCCTTTAGTAACACTGAATACTATGAGATACTGTTTTTCGTCATGGGCCTTTTACCCTCAAACATTTATTTCCTTCAGCCAATTCAATGTAGTCGTCATGACATTGAAGACAGAAGAGCCAAATAACTGGCCTTGATTCATTCAACAAACCCATATTGAACTCATATATTGTGGGTTTACACCAGGCACTATGTGAGGTGGTAAAAATAAGACAATACACGGGACAGTCAGGGCCTCTTCCCTCTGAAAGCTGAAAATTTAGTAAGGGAGCAGAAATTGAATAATTACACAAATATATAAATATAAACTGTAATAACAGTCAAGCAGGAGAAGTTTAGAGTGCTATGAACAACTGCAACAAAAAGATCTGATTTCGTTTTAGTGCAGTTAAGGAAGGCTTTTCTAATGAAATTTCTTTTAGGCTGCGATATTAAGGATGACTAGAAGTTCACCAGTCAAAGAGGGTAGGAATATTTCCAGCAGAGAGAACACAATGTGCAAAAGCTCTGAGGTCAGAATGAGCTTAGAGTGCTTCATAAAGACAGTATGTGTGGAACATGGTGATCACAAGAAGAGACAGTGTGAGATAAGGTTAAAGTCAGATCATTTAGAGCCTTGTAGGTCATGGTAAATAGGTTAGATTTTATTCCAACGCTAATTAGAAGCCCTAGAGCAGTTTTAAGCATGGGAAAGATATGGTGATAATTATGTATGTTTGTAAAAGTTTTCTCTGACTGCTGTGTGGAGAATAGACCATAGAGAGGCAAGAATAGAAGTAAGGAGGCCTGTTAGAGGATGGTGGCTCTGACTAGATAAATGTTGACTGTGGATATGGAGATTTATAGGTAGATTTAAAATATATTCAGGAGGAGGAGCCAATAAGACTCAGTGATTGATTGGATATGCAGGGTGAGGAAGAAATGAGAGTGAACTGGCCACAATTTTATGTCATGGATATGAACCAGCTAAAAACAAATTTCAGGCTAATATCCATAGCAGGGAAAAAACAATTAGAAATTTTATGATTCTTTTTATATTTGAGCAGTAAATTGGCACATTTTATTTAAGGGGGGTTCAAAGCATGCTTCAGATGGAGTCCAACCCCCCTCATTCCATAGATGAGGGAATTAAGACTCAATGGACTGTACTACTTTGCAAATTAATCCTGTGATGTGTATGATGCTTTATCTCCCAAATTAGAACATAAACTTCCAAACCGTATCATTTCTTTTGTAGACATCTTTTCCTAATACCACCTGACATAGGACCGAGGACACAGCAGACCCTCAATAAGTGTTCCTCAGATTAAAATAAGTTGAATTTCTTCTTTCTCAGCAGATAGAAGAAAACGGATATTTTGGTTACTGGTAATGGCAGTGAAGTGACAGAATTCATCCTGGTGGGTTTGTCCAATCATCCATAATCCCAGATTGCCTTTTATTGCACCATGGTAGCAGTTTACCTAATCACATTGGTGGGTAACAGTCTTATCATTGTCGTGGTTAGAGTTGATGGCCAGCTTCACAGCCCTGTGTATTTTTTCCTAAGCAAACTGTCCTTCCTCGGTATCTGCTACTCTAGTAATTCGGTGCCTTTTTTGTTGTTCAGTAGTTTAAAAGACTACCCCACCATTTCCTATATTAGCTGTTATGCTCAGATGACCATTGCTCTTTTTTCTGGGGATGACAGAGAGTCTGTTCCTTGCTGTCATGGCTTATGATAGATTTATTGCCATCTCTAATCCCCTGTGTTACACCATCATTATGAACAGCCGGGTCTGCATACAGGTGGCCATGGTGACCTGGGCCAGTGCCTTCCTTTTAGCAATAATACCAATTATTGCAATTCCTGCCCATTTTTGTGGACACAATGTCATCAATCATTTTACCTGTGAGGTCCAGGCCCTGTTGAAGCTCACCTGCTCAGACAGCCCAGTCAGACTTATTCTGGGTCTGGTCATTGGCATCTTCACACTGTCCCTGCCTTTCACCTTCATTCTCATCTCCTACACTCACATTGTGGTTGCTGTGCTAAGGATTCACTCTGCAGAAGCCAGGCTCAAAGCTTTCTCCACCTGTGGATCCCACCTGACTGTGGTCACCATATTTTATGGAACAGCCATCTACATATACCCAAAACCTCAGTCAAGGGAATCCCAGGACCAGGGTAAAATCATCTCTGCATTTTATGGCATTGTAACCCCTATGTTGAATCCCCTCATTTACACCTTGAGGAATAAAGATGTGAAAACTGCCCTAAGAAAAATGATGAGGAAGAAAGAATCCTAAAGAGGACATGAATATCCCATGGAGGTTCATCTAACCAACAACTTGACATGGACTTGTAAAAATAACAAGGTATAAACACTAAACAATATTTTAGTAAGGTCATTCGTTTCAAATGCATTTTTTTCTATTTCCAACAGGCGTGTGATAAAGAACATCTTGCCACTGAAAAAGGCATGTTAAACATTTATAATGCTATCCATTTAAGTAATAAAATACAGCACAGTGTCGTGGGAGAGTTTATAAAACAAAATAATAATTAGTATATTTTAATCCTATGTAGTTTTATGTTGTTTTACTGAATGAGAAATATTTCAATATTCTAAGATTCTCTTTTATAGAAGATAAAGAACAAAGTTGCAAAATGGACAATTCTCTCAATGCTTTTTGTAAAAGGTCTATCATTATCCAAGCTTCAGAGTGATGAATGTGCGTGGGTAGAGAGGAAAATTACTGAATTTCCACGTAGAAGGTCTTCTGATGAAGCAAGAAGCCCTTGAAGACTGTATAGATACTGAGGGCCAAAAATGATGACCCTATGGAACCTACAATTACATGTCTTGATAAGTAGATAGGACCCCATTTTCTCTCTCGACGTACCCTACTCCTGAATAATTGCATGCAGCTTCCAAAGTGGACCTCACAAACAGCAAATTTAGCTCCTTTAAAACGCCTTAAAAAACAAGCAAATGTGTACTGTATTTTTGGATTATAAAAATTATAGTGTTCATTGTTTTTAAATACAAGGGGTAGGTAGAGAGAAAAGGAAAAATCACCTATCATCCCCACACTCAATGGGGCTTGCATGGGTTTTAGAATCCAGCAGACATGTATTTAAGTCTGCCATTCACGGTTGTGTGGGATTTAGTTTGTTCCTTTCCATCTCTCAGCTTCAATGTTCTCATCTGTGAAATAGATATTATAAGAGTGCCTACCCCACAAAATTGTTTTGAGAATGAAATGAGATAATGCATATTAAGCTTCTATCATAATGCTTGGCATGTGATGGACACCGAATACATGTCAGCCAAAAAAGGAAAAACTGCCAGTCCTCTCTCTAACATCCGTACCCATTGTATGAATGTTCATCTGCTTAGGTCTGTACCAATAATAACTGTATCATTTTTAGAATAATTCATGGTAATATGACAGACTGAAAAAAATATGTTCTCACTGTTGTCTTAATGTGAATTTATTTTATTAGAGATGAGGTTGAATGTTTTCCATGTTCATTGGTCATCTGTATTTTAGAAGTCAGGGTCTTTGTCATTGGGTCAAAAAGACAATGAACCAGTCCAATTTTGGAAACAGAAAATGCTGCAGTCGGTTACTTGGGGCTAATAAAAAGCCCCCAAAATCCTTTCAACATTGAATGACTCCACCACTGTTTCCAGATACATCCAGACAGGCAGATCCCCATTTTGATCTGTCTATTTCACTCTGTAAGCTGTTTCCTCTGACCTAATCAGTCAACAATACAAGCTGACAAAGGGCTATTGTAAATGAAAATGAAAATAATAAAAGTGTGGGAACCCCAATCAGAACTCTTTAGAAAGGGAATCTATGGTGTTAGGCAAATTTTGTTGTAACATTACCAATTTAACCTTGAACAAACTCTTCTGTAAGTTTTATTTCTGGCGTTTCTAATAATTTTCATTTAACCTAAAGCACTCCTTAAACAAAAGGAAAGGTACTAGTAACTAACAAGACATGGTGAGCAGATAAAGTCAAACACTAGAGGGGAGAAACAAACGTGATTCCTCAAAAGGAGGGGAAAAAAGGAGCAAAACTGCACCTAACAATTATCGGAGTTTGATCATTTTCATTAGGGACTAAGAAGAGGTAGAGAAGAACAAGCAATGAGATGTGACTTCTGCTGACAGAGAGAAATTTATTGGGGAGAGGCAGGGACCTTTTTTAGTTGCAAGAGAAAATTAGACAGGTGAACTAATGTCTTCCCTTTTGATTACCTCAGGAAGAAGTTAGACAGGGTTCTCTCTAGAGAGAGAAATACGTTACATCTGGAAGTAGAGAACAAGCTGCGGGAAGATTTCTGACACGAAGTCAAGACTGGATGAATAGAAAGTGTAAGAGATTATAAGAACAACTAATCAGAGATGCATGCATAAGGTTCTTTTCTATTAAATGTGTATTGTGAACATTGTCTTCTTCAAATCTCCCTTGTATTACTAAGTAAACATGTTTGAGTTATAATAAACAAGAAATGCTTTGGAACTACCTATGCCTTAGGAAATCTTTCAATTTCTTATCTCTGCCAAGCAGCACTTACAGCTTGCAGCTGATAATGGGCAGCTCTGCCTCTCCACACACCATCTTCTCATGAGGTGTGCCAAAATCACAAGGCAACATCTTAGAAGGTTGAACTGACCCCTTAAAAATCGACATAACTGAGAAAAGAGCTTCATGCTGTGTACTGGCAGCAGCAGAATGAAGAAAATGCACTTGAGAGCCCACCTGGAAGTGTTCAAAAGAAAGAAATTTAAAAATTTTCAAAAGCTAATAATATATCATTGAGTTTTGAGTGCATTTGTCAACACCAGTACTAAGAAAATGAAGTTAATTACCTGCAGAGTGCTCCTTGTGTTTCTACAAGTCATGAAAGCAGAGCTATTAAATCTTCTAGGTTCATCTTATGGGAAGGCGCACACAGAAAACTGTTCACTTATTCCTGCAATATTTTTGTTGTTGTTTTGATTAAAATAGTTACCAGATAAAGTTTTTCACTAACATATTTGAGTCAAAGACCCTGTATACCAGTATTTGCCATCCCACATATACATAAAGACATGCACACACAGACTTTATTGTTAGAAAGACCTCGTTTGAATTCAGACTTCTGAGATTTAAAAAAGCACTTCTTAAGGGTGCCTGCCTGGCTCAGTCAGTAGAGCATGTGACTCTTGACCTGGGAGTTGTGAGTTCAAGTACCATGTTAGGCATGGAGACTACTTAAAATTAAAAATAAAAAAAGACTACTTTTTAACTGTGCAACCTTGGGCACGTTTCTTTAGCTTCTCTGATACCCCCATCTTCATCTATGCAGTTGATAATAATAGTAATAGTCATAACAACGATAATAATAGTCTCTACTTCATAGGGTTGCTATGAGGATCAAATAAGATAAACCACATAAAACAGCTAGCACAGTATTGTCAAATAGGAAGCAAATGAAAATGTTAGCTATTTTTACTATCCTTATCATCATTAATATTATATAACTCTGGCACCAGAGATGCCTGTATACTGAAATGCCCAGTTTATTCTGTGTGTGGCAAGGTTATCACGTGTACTTAGCTGAAGCCCATCCCTGGAATTATGGAAAGCATACACAGGCATGTATGTATCTCTGGCTGTAAGTGTTTGGAGGTTATTTAACACTTTGCCTCTTTTTATTCCTTAATTTACTTATTCAAAACAAAACATACTGAGTATCTTCTATGTGTTAGGTAATTTGCTAGCATTGGGAATCCATAGTGTAAAACAAAAAGTTCCTGATCTTAGGTACTAAACATTTTAATAGAAAAACAGATATTAAACAGATTATCACATATATAAATAAAAGACTTTAAAAAGCATGATAAGTATTCTGAAGGAAACAAACAGGAAGCTGGAGTGATGTGTGAGATCTATTCTGAATCAGATGGTAAGATAAGATTTCTTAGAAGTAATATTTAAATTGAAACTGAAGATCCATTAAATGCTATTGTGAAGTTTGAAGAGTTGAGGAAATGAGTGTGCTAGAATGAGGGAAAAAATACAAAGCCTCTAAAGAAAGAACTGGGCATGTTTAAGGAACAGAAAGGAGACTCTTAACTCTAGGAAACAAACTAAGGGTTGCTGGAGGGGAGGTGGGTGGAGGGATGGAGTGATGGGCATTAAGAGGGCACTTGATGTAATGAGTACTGGGTGTTATATGCAACTGATGAATCACTAAATTCTACCCCTGAAACTAATAATACACTATATGTTAACTAAATTGAATTTAAATTTAAAAAAAAGAAGAAGAAGACAAGTGTAGCTACAGCTAAGTGAGCAGGGGGATGGGTAGGTGGTATAACATCCCTTCCTTCCTACCTTCCTTCCTTCCTTTCTTCCTTCCTTCCTTGCTTCCTCCCTTCTTTCCTTCCACAATAACAGGTAAACACAAACACACAAATGTATGTTTAATAAAGACACACAGAGAAAGATAAAGAAACAGAGAGAGAACTTATTGTGTGTACCAGGCATTTTTCTAGGCTTTGGGGAGATATCAATGAGTAAAAATGTCTCCATACTTATGAGGCTTATGTTATAGTGCAGGAACATAACCCATAAACATAAATCATATGGTATGTTTCTAAAAAATAAAATCATGGTAACAAGGATAAGGAAAGATAGGATAGGCACTTCAATTTTAAATAGGGTGATTATAAAAGTTCTAACTGAGAATTTGGAATTTGAACAACAAGGGGAGAAGTATGTGAATATGTAGGAAAATAATATTCCAGGCAAAGGCACTAAAGCAGGAGAATGAATCATGTATTTGAAGAACACCAAGGAAGCTATATGGCTGGACAGGAGTGAACCAAAAGGAAAAAAGCAGCAGATAAGCTCAGAGAGGAACAAGGGATCAAATTGCATAGGTACTTCTTGAGTGCTGTAAGGACTTCTGCATTTTATAAAAGCTTCATTAAAATATAATTCACATGCCAGAATTTCACCATATTAAATGTTGCCTAATTCAATGGCATTTAGTGCATTGACTAAGATGTGCAATCATCACCACTACCTGATTCCAGAACATTTTCGTCATCCCAAAAAGAAACCCTGTACACATTAGCTATTACTCCCCATTTTTCCTTACCCCCAGCTTCCAGCAACCAAAAATGTACTGTCTCTATGAATTTCCCTGTTCAAGACATTTTATGTAAATGAAATCATGCAATATGTGGCTTCTTTAACTTAGCATGATGTTTTCAAGGTTTTTTACGTTCATTAATGTTTTATGGCTGAATCATATTCCATAATACGGATATACCAAATTTTATCTATTCTTCCAGTCCTTCTCCATATATTTTCAGAAATAATAAGCTTCAGGATGTAAATACACATGTATCTGTAAAACTAGAGAAATATGGGAACCCATAACACAGCAATATATGAAGTTTCTAATTTCTCCACATCTTAGCCAATGCAACAAGCTGTTCACCTACTTTATTACAACCATCATAGTGGACTAAAATTGGTATCTCATTGTAATTTTGACTTACATTTTCCTAATAACTATTGATGCTGTGCATCTTTATGTGCTTATTTTCCATTTGTTATCTTCTTTGGGGAAATGTATTTTCAAATCCTTTCCCCATTTTTAATGGAGTTATTTGTTTATTATTGAGTTGTAAGAGCTCTTTACATCTTCTTTATATAAATCCCTATTTGATATCTAATTTGAAAATATTTTTTCCCATTCTGTGGGTTGTCTTTGTTTCTTAGTAGTATCCTTTGAAGCACAAAAGCTTTTTAATTTGATGTCAAGTTTGTTGGGGTTTTTTGTGTGTGGCTTGTGATTTTGGTACCATATCTAAAAATCACTACCTAATATTTAATGCCTATGTCACAAATATTTATGCCAATGATTTGTTCTAAGAGTTGCAAAATTTTAACTCTGACAATTAGGATTCTGGTCCTTTTTTTTTTTTTTTTTTTTAAGTAGTCTCTATGCCCAATGCAGGCCTCCAACTCAAGATTCTGAGGTCAAGACCTGAGCTGAGCTAAGAGTCGGATGCTTAACCAACTGAGCCACCCAGGTGCCCCAGGACTTTGCTCCATTCTGATTTAACTTTTGTATATGGTGTGTGTGGGGGGGGGGCGTTCAGTTTCATCTTTTTGCATGTGCATATCCACTTGTCCCAACACCATTTGTAGAAAAGACTATCATTCCCCCCACTGAATTGTCTTGGTATCTGTGTCAAAAATAAATTAAGTATATATATATATGGGTTTATTACTAGATGTTCAATTCTACTCCATTGGTCAACATGTCTACCCTTATACCAGTACCACAGTCTTTTTTTTTTTACTTTTTTATTTGAGTATATTTGACACACAATGTTGTATTAGTTTCAGGTGTACAACATAGGGGATTCAACTTCTCTATACGTTAATGCTATGCTCACCACAAATGTAGCCACCACCTGTCACCACACAATGCTTTTGCAATATCATTGACTCTATTCCTTATGCTCTGCCTTTTATTCCCATCACTTATTCATTCCATAACTGGAAGCCTGTATCTCCCACTCACCTTCACCCATTTTGCTCATCCCCCACCCCTCTCCCCTCTGGCAATCATCAGTTTATCTTCTGTATTTACAGGTCTGATTCTGCTTTTTGTTAGTTTGTTTATTCATTTTTTTAGATTCCACCTAGGAGTGAAATCATATGGTAGTTGTCTTTCTCAGTCTGTTTATTTCACTTAGCCTAATACCCTCCAGGTTCATCCATGTTGTCTTCAATTTCCTTCATCAGTGTTTTGTAGTTTTCAGAGTACAATTCTTTCACCTCCTTGGAAAAGTTTATTCCTAGGTATTATATTCTTTTTGGTGCTATCATAAATGGAATTGTTTTCTGAATTTCTTTTTTGTTGTTGTTGGTTTTTTTAATTAAATTTTTTATTGTTATGTTAATCAGCATACATTACATCATTAGTTTTAGATGTAGTGTTCCATGATTCATTGTTTCTCAATTTCTTTTTCTGCTACTTTGTTATTAGTGTAAAAATTCACAACCAATTTCT
>NC_138385.1:16657974-16685912 GCF_054177405.1 Leptonychotes weddellii
TGTGTCTTCCTCAATTTCTTTCATGAGTATTTTATAGTTTTCTAAGTATAGATTCTTTGCTTCTTTGGTTAGATTTATTCCTATGTATCTTATGGTTTTGGGTGCAATTGTAAATGGGATCGACTCCTTAATTTCTCTTTCTTCTGTCTTGTTGTTGGTGTGTAGGAATGCCACTGATTTCTGTGCATTGATTTTATATCCTGCCACTTTACTGAATTCCTGTATGAGTTCTAGCAGTTTTGGGGTGGAGTCTTTTGGGTTTTCCACATAAAGTATCATATCATCTGCAAAGAGTGAGAGTTTGACTTCTTCTTTGCTGTTTTGGATGCCTTTGATTTCTTTTTGTTGTCTGATTGCTGAGGTTAGGACTTCTAGTACTGTGTTGAATGCAGTGGTGATAGTAGACATCTCTGCCGCATGCCTGACCTTAGGGGGAAAGCTCTCAGTTTTTCCCCACAATGAGAGACTCTTAATCTCAGGAAACAAACTGAGGGTTGCTGGATTGGAAGGGGGTGGGAGGGATGGGGTGGCTAGGTGATGGACATTGGGAAGGGTATGTGCTATGGTGAGCACTGTGAATTGTGTAAGACTGATGAATCACAGACCTGTTCCCCTGAAACAAATACTTCATATGTTAATTTAAAAAGTTAGCTTATAGAATAAAGCAAGCACAAGTGGAGCTCATTCCCAGAATGCAATGGTGTTTCAGTATTAGAGAATCTATTAATATAATTCATAATATTAGCAGAATGAAGTCCAAATTCTTTGATATTACTAACCACGTCCTCCATGATATACTTCTGATTATTTCTGTAAACATAGTTTTTCCACTCAGTGTGTCATAGTTTGAGCTCCAACAATAATAAATGGCTTTATCACTTCTATTTCTCACACACCACATGGTTTTTCATTACGATGTATTCTCTCATGCTGTTTCCCCTGCTCCCATCCACACTCTTTTTTTTTTTTTTTACAAATTGTTATTTTATTTTTTATGATTGACATAAAAAGCTGTACATATTTAATTTATACAACTTGATGAGTTTGGGTATAAGTATATACTCATGAAACTTTCACTACTATTAAGGCTTATAGACATATCTATCTTGTCCTGAATTTTTCTTTTACTCAATTATTATTGTAATTATTATTATTATTTTGTGTGTGTGTTTGTGTTGAAAACACTTAACATAAGATCTACTCTCTTAGCAAATTTTAAATATGCAATATTGTATTGTTAGCTATAGGTGTGCTATACAGTAGCTCTCCAAAACTTATTTATCTTGCATAACGGAAATGTTATGCCATTTATTTATTACCACCCCATTTCCCTCTCCACCCGGCTTCTGGCAATAATATTCTACTCTCTGCTTCTATAAGTTTGACTATTTTAGATTTCTTATGTAAGTGAAATAATACAATATTTGTCTTTCTGTGTCTAGCCTATTTCACTTAGCATAATGTCCTCCAGATCCATCTGTGTTGTCACAAATGGCAGAATTTCTTTCCTTTTTAAGTCTGAATAATATTTCACTATATAATATACATTTTCTTTATCCATTCACCAGCAGATGGATATTTAGATTGTTTTCATATCTTTGCTTTTTTTTTTTTACATTTATTTTATTTTATTTTTAAGGTAGGTTCCATACCCAACATGGGGCTTGAACACACAGCCCTGAGATCAAGAGTCGCATATGCTACCAACTGAGCCAGCCAGGCACTCCACTACATGCACTCTTTAAGATAAGTTTCAGTTTAGGTGCCACCAACTCAAACATGGCTTTCCTGACTCTACATGAGGTATCTTTTTGCCCTGTTTCTTAGAATATTCTATGCATATCTCCAACATTTTATATGTATATATTACATGGCATTATAATGATATATTTATGTGAAGGTATCCTCAAAGAAACTGAGTGATCCTCAAGGCAGCCAATATTCTCCAAGATCCATTGCACAATTAACTTGAATATTGAATGAATGAATGTCAGTGGAATGCAAATTCATTCCACGTGGAACTAAGTGCAAGTTCAGGATAAATTTTTCATTTCCTACCTGGTGGTTAATATGATAATATAATTAACAATACTTTTTTTTTAAAAGATTTTGTTTATTTAATACAGAGAGAGACAGTGAGAGAGGGACCACAAGCAGGGGCAGTGGGAGAGGGAGAAGCAGGCTTCCTGCTGAGCAGGAGCCTGACGCGGGGCTCGATCCCAGGACCCTGAGATCATGACCTGAGCTGAAGGCAGATGCTTAACAACTGAGCCACCCAGGCGCCCCTAACAATACTTTTTTAAGGCCAACCATTCTTGACTTCTTGGGATCAATTCAGGTTGGTCATTGTGTATTAGTATTTTTATGTATTGCTTGACTCAATTAACTCTTTTTTTTTTAATTTAAAACACTACATAAGAAACTAATGATGTACTCTATGGTGACTAACATAACATAATAAAAAAATAATTTAAATTTATGTCAGTGAGAATGGCCTATTATTTTCCCTTTTCATATTGTCTTTTTCTGATTTAGATAGCAAGATTGTAATAACTTCATAGAATGAGTTAGGGAGTATTCATTATTTTCTGGGAAGTATTATTTAAGGTGGGCATAATCTGATCCTTGATATTTTGGTAGAAAATACCAGCAAAAAATTAGGGTGTGGCATTTTCTTTGTGGGAAGTGCCTCAATCCTTGCTTCAGTTTTATTGTTATTGGACTATTAGGACTGTATATCTCTAACATGTTTTGGTAATCAATATGTGACTAGAACTTTGTTTGTCTAAGTTTTCATCTTTTGGCATGAAATTGTTCATAGTATTATCTTATTATACTTTTAATCTGTGCCATATCTGTAGTGATGACTGACTTTCTAATTATAGAATTATACTTTTTGCTTTCTATCTTTTGTTTGGATAAATTTTACCAAAGGATTGCCAATTTTATTAATCTTTCCAAAGAAGCAATCTTTGGTTTTGTATATTCTCTCTTTTTATCTCTGTTTTCTATTTCATGTATTATTGTTCTTATCCTTGTTACCGACTTCCTTTATTATATTTTTCTTTGTTGCTTATCCAAATTTCTTTTTTAAAAAAAAGATTTATTTATTTATTTGAGAGACAGAGAGAGTGAGCAGAGGGAGGGGCGGGGGGAAAGGCAGGGGGAAGGGTAGAGGAAGAGGGAGACAAAGAGACTCCCCACTGAGAAGGGAGCCTGACTTGGGGCTTGATTCCAGGACCCTGAGATCATGACCTGAACTGAAATCAAGAGTCAGATGCTTAACCGACTGAGCTACCCAGGCACCCCTTTATCCAAATTTCTTAAGTTAGATGTTTAGGATATTAATTCTGAGGTAATTTAAGTAAATTAATTAATCTACTTAATTGATCTAATTTTTGAATAAAAACATATAAGGCAATCTCTTTCCTTCTGAGTACCAGTTCATCTACATCTAACAAATATTATATGAAGCATTTAATTACTACTTAGTTCTAAGTATTTTAAAACTTCCATTTTTATTCTTCTTTAATCTATGACTTAGAAACTTGTTTTGAAATTTCCGAATGTAAGGGAATTAAGCAACTTTTTCTAGGTTATTGACATCTAACTTCATTGTGTTTTAGTCTAGTAGCAATTATCTGAAATTTAACTTTCTTTACTCCTTAGTATAATCAATATTTGTAAATGTTCTATGTAGGTATGAGAATAATTGATATTTTCTAATTATTGGGTGAAGAACTAAATTTGTGCCCATTAAATTAAGCTTACTAATTGCATTTTACAAATCATTAATTATTGTTCTTTATCTGAATTATCTGTAATAATCAATTATCTCAATAATCAAGAAAAGTGATGCTAAAATCTCACCAGTATGATGTCAGGATTGTTCATTTGTCCTATATAATGATCAGTTTTTGCTTTATACATTCGTAGTTAAATTTATTAGTTTTATAAAAGCTCAGCACTGTTTACTGTGCTGGTAGACTAAGTATTATATTATGCAGTAAACTTCTCTTTGACTAGTGATTTTTTTTCTTAAATACTTAGTTGCTTAATAGTAACGTAGATATGTTTCTTGGTTAGTATTTGCCTGGTATATCTTTTCCCACCATTTTACTTTCAAAATATCCATGCCCTTATGCTTTAGGTATATGAATTGCTTTTTTGTTTGTTTGTTTTAAAGATTTATTTATTTATTTATTTATTTATTTATTTGAGATAGAGAGAGAGAGAGAGCAGGAGCAGGGGTGGAGAGGGGCAGAGGGAGAGGGAGAAATAAGCTCCTTGCTGAGCAGGGAGCCCCACACAGGGCTCCATCCCAGGACCCCGGGATCATGATCTGAGCTGAAGGCAGATGCTTAACTGACTGAGCCACCCAGGTGCTCCTAGGTATATGACTTGTATGTAGCAGCACGGATATGGGGTTTCTTGTCTTCATATATGATGTGAGAAATTCTTTCATTGACAATTTGGTCCATGTATATTTTTTTGTTCTTATTGATATATTTGAAAATGTTTACATAATCGCATATTTTTGGCTTCAGTTTGTTTAATTTTTCACATTTTCTTTTTTTCTACTGCAATGTGTTTACTTATTAAACGCTTCTCTGTGTTTATCTTTTCCCTTATCCTATTTCTATTTTTTCCAGTTGTTTGGAAGTTGTAAGTTTATTACCATCATTTTAACCATTACCTTTATATTTTTCCACACTTATTTACCTTAACAAAATCTGACATTAAAAAAATCTTAATTCTTCTCTTAAACAATACATTTTAACTTTAATTATTTAGTCTCCAACTTACTCTTTTTGACTGATATTTTATTTCTGACCTTCTTGTAACTCCATAGAGTAATACTACATATTATCATTTATGAAGACATGATTGTATGTATTTGCACATATGATTACCATTTTATTTGCTTACCATTATTCTTGCACCACAAATGTTACTTCTAGAATAATTCTTATTCTTCCTGAAATATATCCTTTAGAAGCTCCTTTGCATCCTTTTAGTGGTAACTCTCTTTTAAAAAGCACTGGGTGTTATACATAACTAATGAATCATTGAACACTACATCAAAAACTAATGATGTATACTATATTTTGGTTAATTGAATTAAAATAAATTAAAAAAAGAAAAAAACATCAATATATATGCATTAAAAACAACATCCATTACACACAAAAAAAGTGATATTAGAAATATAAATCAGGGGGCACATGGGTGGCTCAATCGGTTGGGCATCTGCCTTCACCTCAGGTCGTGATCCTGGGGTCCTGGGATGAGGCCCTGTGGTGGGTTCCCTGCTCAACAGGGAGTCTGCTTCTCCCTCTCCCTCTGCACCTCTCCATGCTGTCTCTTGCTATCTCTCTCAAATAAATAAATAAAATCTTTGTGTGTGTGTGTGTGTGTGTGTGTGTATAAATCAGGATCCATCACTGCTAAGCTTATATCATGACAGTGGATTCTCACTGAACTGTGGAAAAAATACTGAAGTAAAATCATGGTAAGAGGGTATGTGTGTAAGGAGAGAAGGACTCCTGACTCATCTGTTCTGGATATCCATCCATCTTTGGTGGTGATATGATTGTTCATGATGCCAGGTGGTGTCAACGAGTCACCTTCAGAAAGTTGATCTTGAATTTATGAGGACTAGATTGCACAAAGATAGCCACACTGTCTCACTGGGTTCTTCTTTGGAATGGAGAATCAGGGGCTGAGCTTGTGCCCAACTCAGGGGCCAGAACAAAACCTAGTGGACCTGGCAGGAAGTCAAATTTGCCTCCTGGGCCAATTTCACTCAGCAACCAAGTTGACTGAGAGATGAGCTTGCAGCCAATGAGCTCCAGTTCATGTAGGTGGAGCTACAGGTGTCTGTCTTTCTCTGTGGTGGAGGCAAGTGGAGAAAGAGCTGTGGCTAAGCAGGGCTCCCTAGGGGACTCCACTGGACCTCTCCAGGAGTAGAGCACTGATGAAGCCTGTGGCAAACTGGCCTGAGTGGGTTCTGGCCATTGGCAAAATGGGTGGGCTCTGACTGAATCATTCATTTTTCTCTCCAAAGAGTTTTCTCTTCCTGCCACTGGCACGTGAGTGGCAGTGACTCGGCACTGTCTAATTACCTCTGCCCCGGGTGAACTCACATCCCAGGGGGCGAAGACTCAGGGACCCACCCCCCACCCCCAGGTCAGGGAAGGTCATTCGTTGGCATCATTCAAAGGAAGATGAGGCCATTTTAATAGGGTACTCTCATCTCTAGGTGAGTGTGGAAACTCTGTGACAGAAAGGAAAATAATTGCATTTTCTCCTAAAGCCGCTGGAAATAATTTCTACTTAAATGGTGAAAACAGGACTCTTTGCATCTCTGGACATTTTACATTGCAGGCTGTAATGAGCGGGAAAATGTCTTCCATTAATAGCTAATCCTCTGAAGCTTCGTGCCTGGCAAGGTAAGTTGATGTGGCAAATTATCGTTGTCGAAGAGAGATTGAGCTAGGGACGGCATCCGTGCTTTGTCCACTGCATCACTTAGCTCTTGTTAGTGTAGCGGGAACATTGGCCTTTGTTTGTAACAGGACATTTTTTGAAAGAGTGGTGGTGACCAGGCACAGCCCCAGCCAGATGCAGGAAGTGAGGGGAGACAACATGCCCCCACATCTCCCAGTTGCACCAGATTCTTTCAGCTGAATCCACCAGTGTCACCTCTATTAGCAGTCATGCTATCCTCCTCCCTCCCCTTTTGTCCCCTCACTTCTCTCTTTCCTGCCCCCAGCAACTCTCAAGACTCTCATAGATGTGGGATTAGTCTTTGTCCTGTAGTGAGCATGATCCTAGGGGTTTTCTCTCATGAGCAGGGTTTTGCTAGGGAGATGGCCTAAATGTGAGCGGGCAGGGAGAGATGGCAGAGGTAAATGGGTACTCAGTCCACCTGCCCAGAGTCATGATGTTCCCTGGGACTGGTTCTGAGCACTTGCATCCTCTTACCTTTGCCCCTTTTTTCAGCTCTTTCTCTCTAGGGGGCTTGTTTTCCCTTTGTGGGTATATTTTTCCAGCACAGCCGGGTAAAGTTGGGGTGCCCTTTGAGCTAAAATGCCTTCATGATTCTTCTTTCTTTTATGAGTGTGAAGCCACCCTTAACCTTCTCTTCGGCTCACATTCCATACATGTGAGGGGGTGTCCTTACTTATAATGAACCTTTTATGACTTTTTGGATGTCCCTTTACTTGGGAAGTCCTATTGCACAAGCAATTCTGAACCTCCTTCATTTCAGATATTTAACCCTTTTATAAGTTTAGATCCATACATATGCTACCATATTTCCAACAGCTTTCAATGGAATGGTATTTTCTTTTTTTAAAAAATTTTTATTGAGTATAGTTGACATACACTGTTACATTAGTTTCAGTTGTACAACATAGTGATTCAGCTTCTCTATACATTATGCTATGCTCACCACAAATGTAGCTCCCATATGTCACCCTACAACACTATTATAATATCATTGACTATATTCCCTATGCTGTACTTGTCATCCCCATGAATTATTCATTCTATAACTGGAAGCCTGTATCTCTCAGTCCTCTGCCTCCCCACCCCTTCCCTCTGGCAAGCATCAGTTTGTTCTCTATATTTACAGGTCTGATTCTGCTTTTTGTTTGTTTATTCATTTGTTTTGTGGAATTATATTTTCTTGGTATTCCACAAAGCCTTCTTTTGGAATACATTCTACCAAGCATTCCTTTTTTAATTTTTAATTGAAATATAGTCAACATACAATATTATATTAGTTTCAAGTATACAACACAGTGATTTGACAATTACATACATTATGAAATGCTCACCATGATAATAAATGTAGTCACCATCTGTCACCATACATAGTTTTTACAGTATTATTGACTATATTCCTTATGCTGTACTTTTAGGTTTTAATAGAATTGTGAGTGATTCTCATCAGTATTATTTTAATACCATCATCATTAATATATAGTTTTTTCATTGTGACTTAAGCATATAGAGGCTTTTTTTTTTTAACTTAAGCTATAACATTCTCTAGTTTCGCTCCTTATCTTGCCCTGAACACACATCTTTGAGATGACTGTCTAAACAGAGGTACAGTTTTGTGGATACATAGACTTTATCTTGTATGACTTTCTCTTTCATGCCCCGGTGAATTTATGGATACTCTGGGAAGATCTGTATTAAGTTTTCCTGGATTCAGATTTCAAATGCTTGTTCTTTGAACGGTTCATAAAGGGTTAGGAGAGAAAAATGCTCCTGCCTCTATACACATTCAAAACTTTGAACTAATTAAATCTGTAGACCTTTCCTTTCTTGTATGGTAAAAAAGAAACAGCTGTAAAGTTGAGGCAATTGCTTGATGGTGTAATTTCTTTAAATAAAGTCTGGGGCCGCCTGGGTGGCTCAGACGGTTAAGCGTCTGCCTTCGGCTCAGGTCATGATCCCAGGGTCCTGGGATCGAGCCCCACATCGGGCTCCCTGCTGAGCAGGGAGTCTGCTTCTCCCTCTCCCTCTGCCTCTCCCCCTGCTTGTACACTCTCTCTGTCCCTCTGTCAAAAATAAAAATAAAATCTTAAAAAAAAAAAAGTCTGGCATCTTGTTAGAATTTCTGCATTACTCCCTAAGGAATATTAAATGCAGTATACAACATAATGTTCAAAGAACACATTTAGCTCCAAGAATAGAGAACCCATGTTGAGGTCTTATTCCTGTCACAAGGGGTTATCCTAGGAACTAGAATTACCTGAAGTCAGAAACTCTTCCAGTGAGATCTTTATTTAACTTTGTCTTACAAACATTATGAACTAATATTAAGTACTGGCATTAGGCAATATTTTTGTCAAGAAATCACTAAAAGAGAATCATAGAATGTTGAGGTCAGAAGCAACATTTGAAAACATTTGGTTTAATATCATCTGTAAATGGGGAATCTTGAGAACAATGGTGCAAAGATACCCATGGAGACAGTGGCAGAATCCAGACCATTGCTCCATTGACAACAGGTAATTGGTCTTGTGTATATACTCACTAATTCAGCTCATGTCAGCAAGCCCTATTATGGGTGCTCATGACTGAGCCTATTAAAAGTATCCTTAACCCCAAACTTCATTCCTTTTCCACACTGTAATCTCATACTGCTAAATAATGTGCTTTGGTACCTGGATGACTTCCCACCAAGGCAGAATTTTTTGAAAAGTTGATTGGGGGGGGGGCGGTTGATCTAAGAGATAGATGTGTCACTTGGCTCTCTCTTTTTTTTCTTTCCCATATGTTCATCTGTTTTGTTTCTTTTTTTTTTAAGATTTATTTATTTGACAGAGAGAGACACAGCAAGAGAGGGAACACAAGCAGGGGGAGAGGGAGAGGGAGAGGGAGAAGCAGGCTTCCTGTTGAGCAGGGAGCCTGATGCAGGGCTCGATCCCAGGACCCTGGGATCATGACCTGAGCTAAAGGCAGATGCTTAACAACTGAGCCCCCCAGGTGCCCCATCTGTTTTGTTTCTTAACTTCCACATGAGTGAAATCATATGGTGTTTGTCTTAACCTAATACACTCTAGCGCAATCCACATTGTTGCAAAAGGCAAGATTTCATTCTTTTTGATGGCTGTGTAATATTCCACAGTCCTGGGCTATTGGTTCACCCCATTGTTTTGTGTATGCACTGTTTCTGTCATATAAATGCATTCAAGTAGCTTGAAGGGCACTTTCTTTGGGTGTGTCAGAACTGCTTAATATTAAGCAAACATGAATGTTTGAAAAGTACAGTTTCTCCAGAAGTAAGTAGGGCACTATGTCTGAAAGAAATGTGTGACAAGGTCTAAGAGGACATAGAGGATTTCAGTTCCGTGGTCAGATTTAATTAGCAGATCATTTGCCTCAGAATGACACCATTCTAAAACAATGTGAAGTTTAGTTTGGGCTCTTGGGGAGACTTAAGCCTCTGTATCCCAAAGTCCTACACAGGGGCAATAGATGTAGTCACTGCATACTTGGACTCAGTACTCATATGGTTCCTTACATTACTTTTTATCCTGTACTGTGACTATCTCCACCTCTGTGAGCTTCTTTTGGGCAGAAACTATACATTTCATATCTGTTACCAGAATGTAAAACACTATATGGCTTAGGCAAGGTCCTCAACAAATGTACATGAAATGAGGTAATGAACTTCAGAAACCAAGCACTTGTAACTAACTGCATAGTGGAATATGAAAAATGCAAGTGAGTTAGAAAATGTAGTGACCTTCAGAATTAATAACTTTGTAATAAACATTGTTTCCCTCTTTTGAATTATTTTGGGGCTACTTTCCCCAAAATTGGATTACATGGCCAAAGAGTATGAAAATTTATCAAAGCATCTGCTGCATACACAGCATTAGGCTATGTTCTATGTAGGAGATGTGAGAGGCTATGGAGCTTATATATTGGAACAATGGATTGATAGGCTTGCCATTGCATACCAACTTAATCACTGTTTTCTAGGTGAGATCTAAAGGAGGATCTCTGCTTCAGGCTCCCAGAAATTGTATTGAATCTGTAGATTACTTGGGTAGTTTGGAAATTTTAACAATATCGAGTCTTTCAATCCATGAGCATGGAATATCTTTCCATTTATTTGTATCTTCTTCAATTTATTTCATTAATGTCTTGTAGTTTTCAGTATACAGGTCTTTCACCTCCTTGATTTAGTTTATTCCTAGGTATTTTTACTTTATTTGGGTGCAAATGGAATTGCTTTCTTTCTATTTTTGATAGTTTATTATTGGTGTATAGAAATGCAACAAAGTTTTGTTTATTGATTTTGTGTCCTGCAACTTTGCTCAATTAGTTTATTAGTTTGGACAGTTTTTTGATGCAATCTTTAGGGTAGTCTATAAATAATATCATGTCATCTGCAAATAGTGCCAGTTTTGCTTCTTTTTGTCCCCAATTTGGGTGCCTTTCATTTCTTTTTCTTTCTTAATTGCTCTGGCTAGGACGTCTAATACTATGTTGAATAAAAGTGGCAAGACTGGGGATCCTTGTCTTGTTCCTGATCATAGAGGAAAAGATTTCAGTTTTTCACTGTTGACTATGTTAACTGGGTTTGTCATATATGGCCTTTATTATGTTGAGGTACATTCTCTCTCTATCCACTTTGTTGAGAATTTTTCTCATAAATGGATTTTGAGTTTTGTCAAATGCATTTGTGCATCTATTGAGAAGGTCATATGATTTTTATTCTTCATTTTGTTAATGTGGTGTATTACATCAACTGATTTGCAGATGTTGAACCATCCTTGCATCTGTGGAATAAATCCCACTTTATCATGGTATATGATCCTTTTAATATATTGTTCAATTCAGCTTGCTAATATTTTGTTGAGGATTATTGTATCTTTCCTCTGATTCTTCATACCACTCTTCTTTTCTTCCATATCTATTTTTATTTTATTTTATTTTTTATTTTTTTAATTTTTTATTTTATTTTTATTTTCAAGTTATCATCTTTGCTTCTTTTGGAAAGGTTTTTAAAACCCTATCATCTTTGAGGTAAACTTCCAGATGACTTGGAACAGAGTTAATGATCTTTTGGACCCTCAGGGTCTAAAATGTAAGGAAGGAAGAGAGGGTATTCACATTTGCTAAGCATGTATCATGTACAAAGCACTGTATATCCATTATTTGATTTAATCCCTGAAAGAAATCACTGAGATAGGTATTATTAACCTCATTTTTCACATGAAGAAGTTTGAGGACTAAATAAGTGAAGTGACTTATGCAAAGTCATATAGAATTGGAGGAGCTAAGACTCAAAGCCAGGTCTGTTTGATTCTGTGACCACTGATATACTCTCAAAGAAAATCTCTCCACCATAATTTCCAATAGGCATTTCTTTCTTTGCTGACTCAGAGTGTAAAAGTATCATTCATTTATCAGTGTATTTAATGAGTGTGTTTTTTCTTTTGTTGAGTTGTCTGCATCAAGGTAGTTTGTCCAAGGCTACTATAAGCTTCCAGTATTATAAGAATCATTTTCCCTATCTGGCATTGAAATCATCATGATCAGATATATATGTAACAAAAGCAGTGTGTTTTTTCTCATTTCTTCATACACAATCCCATAAGTATGTCACATATGCCTTTTTTTTTTTGTATTTTTAGTGCATCTCAAATCATACCCCATAAGCCACTACTGATCTTATCTACAAATTAATTTGTTCTGGCCATAGAATATGTAGTCAGATCTGCTGAAGCTCCAGATGTTTTAGGATCAGAAGATTGATTTATCTCAAATCCCTTACTTAGGCAAAATTTTGCCCCAAATCTTGGGCCTGTATGCAAATTTTCACTCATTCATTTCAGACGTAGTTTTAGCTCCTACTCTGTGAAAGGCACCAAAGTGGAGGGTAGGGCCTTGGAGATGAATAAGATATAGTTTCTGCCTTATGGAAGCCACATATTCTAAAGAGCTCCTTTTCCTCCAAAGTAGTAAAATCAGCAGCATAGAGTCAGGGCCTTTTCTTAGATAGTCCCACTTGCAATTCAGGCACTACAGAAGATGTTCTGTCATCTCACCAACATCTTAGGCTAAACACTATCTGCTCTGAAAAAAACAAAACAAAACAAACAAACAAAAAGTACTATCTGCTCTGGCTTCTTCTGGCCTCAAGGTATGACTTGGGAACTGACATCTAATTTTGTTTGTGTGTCAATGGTTCCATCCCATTAGTTGCATTTCTGTATACTGTTTTTGCTTAACCCTCATCAACTTGATGAGTGTGTTTATAGGGTGGGGAGAAATTATATATATATTCACCCTGCCACAACAATCTTTGGTAGTTTAAAAAGGGCAAAGGAGGAGAGGAGATATTTCTCAGAGCATGGGGCAACCTGTAGTCAGCTGATGGTATACATTCTTGCTTCCTATTAGATACCAAGTTTCTGTAGATGAGCCAAGATAAGATTAGGAGTAGACTGAAAGAGGAGGCCCTCAGGTCCCCTGCCTGGGCTTTAACCATAGCAACTTTTATCTTTTGAATACACAATGACCTCTCTCTTAACTGATCTTGATGTAAATAACTCTAGATTAAAGACAAGCCCCATTCTCTGTACAAAACATTCTGACTAATGGCCATGCCCTGATGAATACCTGCAACTAGTCAGCTACTCTCTATATGCCCACACAGTTATGGTTTTGTCCCACCAATTCTGTGTTACCTTACCAAGAGTCAGCTGTGTTTTTCCAAAATCTGTTTCTGTTAGTTGCACTTGTTTTTGCAAGTCTAATTTTAGTAAAATTTAATAAAATTATACGAACCAACACAATATGAAGGCAAAATAATATTGTTTCTACAAAAACTAAGTTACATGCATTTAGGAGACTAATGTTATTGAATTAGATGTAAAAAATTGGGAACAAAATTAAAAACTATCCAAGGAGGATTGTATACTTAGCTTGCTTTGCAAGTGTCTTTAAGTTCTTGCTTCACTTTAAAGAGACTGAAACTAGAAGTCAAAGATAATGCATTAAGGGTAAGGTTTATGCAAGAATGATTACACAGAACTCTATCAACCTGCAGTCAAACAAAGGGTCTCGGCAAAAAAGAAAAAAAGGGTCTTGGCCCTAAATCAAAATATTAGCTAAGGAATATATCTTTCATGGAATAAGTCAAAATAGAGTATCCTGAAAAATAAAGTGTTAAGGGTGTGTGTGTGTGAGAGAGAGTGTGTAATGACTTTGCTTTAACTGACTTTTTAAATTAAACATTATCAGATCTTGATTGCATTGGCTTAAAAGGTACTCATCATATGGAGCCCTGCTCAAGATTTTATGTTGAAGAAGAAGACTAAGGAGAAGGAGAAGGAGGAGGAAAAGAAGGAGGAAGAAGAGGAAGAGAATGAGAAAGAGAAGAATCTAATGCTTCTAGTATTTTTTTTAATTTCCAAATTTTTGTAGACTGATACTTTTGTAAAATAAAATAAAATTTTCATGGCAATGTGAAATTGCTCTACATTTCTAAATGTTCATCTCAATTTCTAAATTTAGCTCAATCTCTCTGCTGACCAGTAACAAATAGTGGTGTGATTAGCATAAGTCTGCAAACTACACTTTGAGTAGCACTGACTATACTATTGTGGTGCTTGTGTAACCACAAAGCCACAAACCCAGCCCTGAAAGTGTCATAAAACAAAGAGATAGGTTCATTCAACCCAGATGGTATAATGCAAGGGATACATTTTAGCAGTACTAGGTGCATGAAAAGCCTGAAGTCTCCTCTGTGATCAAGTGTTCAGATACTACACAGATACAGCATAAAAGGGACCAGGTAACATGTCTTAGCTTCCATACCCACACAAAAATCCAAATATCCTTATGTACCTCAAGCCCTCATATTCATATATATGTTTAATACCTGATTTTCTTTATGTTTCTCTGGATTTATTTTGGACACCTGGCATCTACCCAGTATGGCATTTTCACAGCCTTCTGTCTCAGAATGTTTTAATCTCAAACAAGTCCTGTATGGTTAATGTGGGTAGCTGGTATGCAGAAGTTACTGTACTGTTCCATGGACTGTATCAGTGGGGCACTAAAGCCCAGAGAGATTATTTGACTCATCTAATATTACTCAACAAGTCAGCATGCGATAAACTAAAACTAAATTTTCTCTTTTGAAAGATGACAATTTTTTTGGTCAGTTTGGCTTACTGAGCACCTACTTTGTTCCAGGCATTATACCCAGCTAGAGATACAAATGTTAATAAAACATAGTACCTGCACCCCACAATGAGCTCAGATCATCTTGGATAACATCAACAAATATCCTGATAATTATAATTCATTGCAATAAATGATGCAATAACAAAATGAAGTTCTACAGGAGCCTAGAAGAGAAAGGAATAATTTTACCTACAGAGATGGGAGAATTATGAAAGAATTCACAGAGAATGTAAGGCTTGAGGTGGAGCCTTTTAAGAGCCTCAAATGTCTGTAGGAAGAAAGTGGAACAGATATTCCAGGGAGAAGATGTAACATGTACAAAGACAAGAAGGACCCCCAAGTACAGTGCAACAAATAAGGGCATAGGAGACAATAATGAAGGTGAAGGGGATAAAGATAACTGCTCCCCCAATGACTAAGATTGTCAAGTCATTGATTTGAGTGTCTGAGCAAGCAAGCTTTAAAATGGGTTCCAGGTCACAGAAAAAGTGTGGGATTTTTTTTTCTGATCACAGATGGTCAAGAGACCCAGCAGACTTAGATTAGTATTGAGACAAGGTTGGAGATGACCCATGGTGTCACTACCAATAAATAGGGCACAACACTTGGGGCTCAGTATGCAGCATAATGTAATGGGTGACAAATGGCAACATACCAGTCATATGCCATGGCTGCCAAAAGGAAATTGTCCAGGTCCACCAGCAACATAAAAAAGTACATTTGTGTAAGGCATCCTGCAAAGGAGATGGTTGGGCTCTGGCTTTAGATGTCTGCCAACATTTTGGGGATTGTAGTGGTTGTGAAGCAGATGTCAGTGAAGGATAGATTGGCAAGGAAGAAGTACATGGGGCTATGAAGGTGAGCATCATTGATAATAGCCAGGATGATAAGTAAGTTTCCTACCATGGTGACCAGATACATGCACAGAGATAACATGAAAATGAGCTTCTGCTGTTCAGACCCCACAGTGAGTCCCAGGAGGAAGAATTTGGAAATAGTTCGGTTTCCTTGGTGCATGATTCTGCTGTGTCTAAAAAGGAAAAAATTCAACCTCACTGTAAAATAGTAACAATACAAAAACTGGTCAGAGGACATTATACTAGATTATAGAATTGAATCAAAGTCTTGGAACCAGACAGTACTGGCTCATATTCTCTTCCTACTAAAACACAAGCTCAACAAGGTCATGAATTTTATCTACTATGTTCAATGCTGTAGTCCAGTACTAAAGATGGTGCTTGGCACGTGGTAGGTGCCCAGTAAATATTAGTTGGATTTATATAAGAATGAGCACTAGGTTTTATACTTAACTAATGAATCACTGAACACTACATCAAAAACTAATTATGTACTATACAGTGGCTAACAATATAATAAAAAATAATAAAAAAAGAATGAGATTAAATGAAAAAGTTAATATTCTGAATTTACCGCTCAATATTTTCATGACCTTGTTATTTGTGCTTTTTCTAAGCCAATTTCATCAATTTCAAAATGTGGAGAATACCCATTTTACAAGGTTTTTTGAGAATTGCAGGGCACATGTCAAATGCCCATGTCTATATTTAACTATTTCTGCACAAATAGTAGCTGCTATTGTTCACTAATTTGGAAAAAACATAGACTCTAAAGGCAAAAAGAAATCTTCAGAGAACATCTGAATTCATTTTAGTGTTCCAGAGACAGAGATGCCACAATCCTCTTCCAGCACCTGATCCAAAATTTTATCCTTTAAGTAATTAACACTTCCTCACATCTTCCTGAAATCGTCTCAGTTTTTACATTTCAAAAAGGAGAAATTAGTCGTCTGAATTAAGTGCTGCTGACATCATGTAAGGATGTCCACTGAATTAAGCTATACAGAGGTAATGTTTAGTGTTCTTAACAAGACCATTTATAGTGGAGTTGATTGGGCATAAGCCAAAGTGAAGAAGATTTAGGGGTAACACTTTAAGACCTAGTGTTTATTTAGGGCTTAATATGTTGTAGACACCTTGCTAAGTGCTTTTTGTGGATTATCTTATTAAATATTCACCACAACTCTGAATCAAGTAGGGCTACTAAGATGTTCCATTTACAGATGAAGAAATCAAAGATTAAAAAGGTTAAATAACTTGATGAAAATGACATATAGCTGGTGTAGTGGTCAGGATTCTAAGTTCGGTTGGTCTGACTTCAGAGCCCTCTTGCTTAACCACTATGCTATATTGCCACTATACTGCTTATATCTTCACGTTTGTGAAGAGAAAACCTATGTTCTAGGCACATAAGAGCTTGCTGAGCCAAAGTCAAAAGCTAGTAAGTGATGGAGCTAGACTTTGAATCTTGATGCCAGTGTTTTTGCTGTATCTGGGTAAGTTTAAATGAGAGCAAATGGGTTTACAAATGAGAAGATTTGTCCTTGCTTATTCCAGTTTGCACCTTATCTACGCTGCTGTGAGATCCGTTTTACACACTTGCTACTTAAAGTTCTACCATGCATCCATACCACCTTCCCAAGTCTAACACAACTGGACTGCCATTGTATAAATTCACGCACTTCTGCTGGTTTGCTGTTTAATGTTGTATTCTCTGAAAAAAAGAGGTTGGCAGCACTAATGAATAGTTGGAGCAAAACTGCAGGAGGAATGCTGCATTTACTTAACAACACAATTTTTCCCAAGTACTATAGCAGTACTCATTTGCATACTAACAAATAAATGTGCTAATTATAAACCAAGCAGGATCAGGTCTGGTGGGACCTCTGCTAGGCAACATTTAGTCATTTCATATGTACAGAATGTACTGAAAATAATAAAGTGGCATATTATTATGTACATGTAATTTAGGCTTTTCACTAATGCAAATTGTATTAGCAAAGTTTGACAGTCCACGTTTCTGATTTGTCCTTCTAGGCACCATATAAGCTAGTTCCATTTAACTGCTTGTTCTCTCTTCTCCTCAAGCTGGCACCATATTTTCCATCCAAACACTTAAGTATCTTCAGTCTTTCAACCTTTATATCCAAGTCACTAATTTGGCACAATACTCCTGCAGTAAATGTGGGGACTAAATGTTTATGTATTTAGGTTGGGGTCCTCCTCCTATGGAACTTACCCAGATGTTTTGTGGCTATTTCCAAAGCTATTCCAGAAAGAAACAGTTCCACTACCTCCACATAAAAAAATCAGTGATTTTTTCAGCCATGGATGTGAAGCTTTCCTCCTAAAATAGAAAAAGAGAAGAGGGCTGGAATAAGAATTGAAAACCTCAACTGGTGGTAGTGTTTCTGCTGCTGTATTTAGAAAAGGATCACCCTAGGGCTCAAGGCAATCCTCTAGGCTCCTTATTAGAAACCATTCTCAATTCCATCCTCTATGGACCAAGTCCTCCCTACTGTGATATATTGGTATTCACTGATTTCTTGGGAATATATATATATAAACATATTATATATATATATAAAATATATTTCCTATATATATCCCATAATATACATATATGTATAAAATCCATACATATACATAAATAATGTGTATATATGTGTGATTATATACCGTGTGTATACATATATATATGCAGTGTGTGTGTATATGTGTATATATATATATTTTTTCAAACCTCATGTCCCTGTTGTATTTTCACTCTAGTTAGAAAATGAAAATATCAACTACTTTTGAAGAAAAACTTCACCTTCCCTCATACCTAATAGTTGCCTTTTGCATCTCCATGTAATCCAATAACAAACAGACTCAGGTGATATTTGGAGAGGAGTAATAATGAAAGCAACACTAGAGTGCTTATTACTTGTCAGGCACTGTTTTAAGCCCCTCATGTATATTAATTTAATTAATTTTTAAAAAGATTTTATTTATTTATTTATTTATTGGAGAGAGAGAGTGTGCACACATGAGCGGGGGAAGGGCAAAAAGAGAGAGAGAGAAGCTCAAGCACGCTCCATGCTGAGCGCTGAGCCCCATGTGGGGCTTGAACCCACGATCCTGAGATCATGACCTCAGCCCAAACCAAGAGTTGGATGGCTAACTGACCAAGCCACCCAGGTGCCCCTTAACTCAATTAATTTTTATAATAAAACTGAGGGAGGTAAAAATATGATCTCCTTTTTCACAGATGAGGAAACTGAAAAAAAAAGTGATTTGCACATTGTCATAAACTAGTTGATGGTAGAGTCAAGGTTCTTACCAAAAACTTTTGCTCATGCTCTTTCTTAACTACTGCATTACACTATCTCCTAGTAATCATGGGGGAGCTCTAGAAAAAGAAGGCATTCTGGGAAATTGGCAAAAAATGATCTTTTCAAACTTCTCTCCTGTCATTCTCCCTCTCCTGAATCCTGGCAGAATTTCTCACTGCCTATTCAACTCTACCTCCAAACCTAGAGACTATGTACATTTCAGCTACCCTCTTTTTTTCTTAATGTTATCATGGAGGGATAACCTTCCTTTTCATAAAAGCCAATCCTTTCATCTATATTCTGGATCCCTTCCCCTTTTGCTTTCCTAGGAGATTTATGCCATCAGTTGACTTCTTTCCTGTATCTTCAAGCAATCCTTCTCTACTGGATTCTTTTTTCAGCTTTTAAACATATTATAGTCTCCTATGTTCAAACAAACAAGTGAACCGCCCTGGATCCCTTAGCCCTCTCAGTTACTGAACAATCTCACTCCTTCCACCAAACACAAATTTCTTGAATTGTCTACATTTCTGTCTCCATTTCTTCACCTCGACCCACTCCAATCTGTCTTCTGCCCCACACGACTCCACTGAAATAGCTCTTGATAAGGTCACAATGACACCCATGATGCTAAATTCATCCCTCTTGGCAATTCAACAGCATTCATCTCAGATGATTGCCTTCTTTCTTGATATACCCTCTTTCCTTGGATTTTGAGAACCTCACTCCCCTGCTTTTCCTTATATTTCTCTGACCATTCTTTCTCCATCTCCTTTTGTGGCTTCTCCATATAACATTTAAATGTTTGTTGTGATGTCACAGAGTTTTTCTTTGCTCATTCTATTCTCTCCCTGAAATAAAATCATCCACTTTCATGACTTCAATAACCATCTTTATGCTGATGATTCTGTTTCTTATCCTTAATTTAACTCTCTCTTCTGAGTTCCAGAACCATGCACCTATTTTTAATATTCACTTGTATATCTCATAAGCACCTTAAATTCAGTATTTCCAAAATAAAACTCATTATCTACCCACCCCATTGCCTAAAACCAATTTTGACCCTCCTCTATTATTCCTTACCTCAATAAAATATAGCATTATTAATTTTTATCATTTTGAAACTTCCCATCTTTCTTAAGATCCCATTATTTAAGTCCTGTAGATTTCTGATCTTAAATATCACTCAAATGTATTTACTTCTTTTTATCATCCTATTTCAGGCCATTAACATGTCTCTGTATCTACTTTGTTCCCTCTGAATAGTCCCAGGCTAATACTTTTTAGTGACTTCCTATTCTTCTTACTTTAAGGTCCAGAATTATTATTTTTTTCTTCTCAGAGACCCACTTTATTCAGTTCTGTACATATGGGGACATTGGCACAAGCCCAATCCATCTTAGCTTGTATCACCCTGTGGAGAATAAAGCATAAGGTCCACAATTATTAATGTAACCTACAATGCTTGGCCTTCTCCTGAATTCCCATTATGTGCTCTCCTTCTTTCAGTTCCTTGAAACCCCCAAGTTCTTCCTTGCCTCACTGTTTTTTTCATATGCTCATATTCTCTGTCTGGAAGGTAATACCTTCTACATGGGGCTAACTCATATTCCTACTTCAGGCCTCAATTTAAATACTTTTTATTCAGGTAGACCTTCTCTGACCTCTCAAGTCGATGTCAGATCCTTGCAGTGACATCCTATAGCCACCTGTACTTCCCCTATAAAAAGTATTTATTGGAACTACTTATCCCTCCTATTATCTTATAAATTCTATGAGGACAGGGACCATATCTATCTTCTTCTATATTCCCAATGCTTAGCAAAGTGCATGACAAGTAGTTGGTACTCAAAAATTTGTGAATGATTGAATTAATGGGAGAATAGAAATTATATATAGAACAATTAATTTGGCTTGGCAGTAGGGGTCATGGAAGAATTTAAAGAGAAAATGACTTTTTAGATAAGTCTTGAAGAATAAACAGCAATTTGAAGCACTATTGTAAAGATATAGAGGAGAAAAGTGTGAGGCCTCAAAGTACATGATGTGTGCAGTAACTTAGAGCTGTCTGGTATGGCTGTAGTACAGGAGAGAATCGTAGAAGGTAGTAGGTTGGGCATAACTGTGAAGGTCTTTGTGTGTACCATCTGATTAATGATGTTTGGCAGCAGCATCTAAGAGAAACAGCAAGCATGATTTTGTGTTGTGGAAGATCCAGAGTTCAGAGCATACTGACAATTACCAGGGAAGGACTAAAATCAGAAGTACTTGGCAAAATGGCTATAAATAAGTATTCCTTTCCTTTTTGGCTCCACTTTGTTTGGAGGCTCCCTAGAGACCTGTATCCCTATTTCTAGTGACCAGAGAGTATGTGTGGAGCCTGCCTGACAAGAGATGGCTGAGCATACTGAGAAATGAGGAATCGTGTCCTCCTCTTGCAGATGGAATCCCCAGACCAGTGGAAAAATGGTGTCTCTTCATGACCATTTTGTGATCCTTTTTCAGTTTGGTAAATCACATCACAACATGTATTGGATTTTACATTTTTTCAGGAGCCTTGGACTTTCCTAGAGGAGATTTGTAAGTCTTTAGGCAATTGGTATGCAGTATAGTAATGTCTGATTTTTTAAAGGGGCATATTTGGAAACAGTACAATGACACTGACCTTTTCTCTGAGTGGCTGTTTTTGCAAACATCATAGCAAATACGTTCAGGAATTGCTCATTCATGGGGGAGCTGTTCAGGAGCAGGGGAAGGGAAGTGCCCTGGGAATTGAAAACAGCAGCAAAGCAGTACAGAAAAGAGCAGAGAGGCTCAGACATGATGAATAGGGTCATTTTTTGCTGTGAAAAGATTGATGCTTCCTTATCTGGAGGATGGATCCATATACTCTTAAACTTTTGGTTGAATATTTGTTTGTTTTGACACAGAGGATCATAAACATGGCCATTGTTTTGGTCCCACTTCTATTTTCAACTACCTAAGTGTCTGGATAGTAGTTTTATCCTCTGTAAAATGAGGGGGTTAGACTAAATTTTCTCTATACTCAATTCCCACTCTGACATTTGACAATTCTATGATTTCTAGTTGGGTACATTTATACGTATTGTGGTGGAAATGTGATTGTATATGACTAGAAGATGGGTAGTAGAAATAGTACAATTTCTTCTCAATGAACACAGTGGGTTTTGTGTACGTGTTTTGATGTATAATTCATGAAGTTTCTAAATTTCCCACTTGGAGAGAGAGTTCGTGACAATAAAATTACATTCTGCCTAATCATTTCGCCTATGTTGTGTGTGTGGGTAGGGGGTTTATTACAAAAGGGTGTGTGTTAGCTAAGAAGGGTTATCTGAAGGTAATTGTAGAAGTAGGCTTCTGTTTAAGATGAGGAAATAGGAGAAAGAGAAGAAAAAGATTAAGCATAGCTTTAAGTAACCTACTTAATAAAAGTTTTTGAAAAACACTAGAAAGAGTTATCAGCTTGTCAACTAAGTCAGAGCCAATCTCTGCTTATGCCTTCATTGGAAACCTCTTCAAGATGGACACCCAGACTATCCATTTATTCATTGTTTCACTAATGGGAGAAGGAGGCAGTATGAAAACTCTTCTTCAGGATTAAGGAAGAGGAAATGAAGTGAGAGAAGCAGCCCATAGGTTTCCTCCCTCTCATCCAGTTGGCAGAGAATGTTTGAGGATCCAGTAAATTCTCTCTTGCCTTCTTCTCTTCCTCCCCCACAAACATCACTAGCAGCAAGAAAAAAAAAAAAAGGAAACACTGAGAGGAGTGGGAGAGCAAGGGCTAGATTACCTATGGCGTTCCTGCTCCATCCAATTATCAGCTTTATCAAGTTTTTGTTGGCAGTTACATAAGGGAGACATTGGGACATAGAAGGACTGTTGAAGGGAGGTCGGGGGGAGATACGTGGGCATCAAATTTTAACCACTTAGCTACTATCATTGCAGAGAATCATAGCAGATGTCACATTTTACTATTCAGCATGCTATATTTGGTGCATGAGCCATATCCTTAGCTTTTATGCTTCCTCATAATATTAGATTGTTGTGTCTGTGAAAAGAAATGTAAGAAAGTAAAATTTAGAACATATAAAACACAGGTATTGAAGACCATACTCAGACACAGCTATATGGAACCCACAAGTTTGTTAGGGAGAGCGCACACTTGCACGGTGACAACTCTGAATACCAAAGTAGTGTTTTCAAAGCAACAACTTAACAAGGGTAAACAATAGAGTGCAAAGTGGAGTAATTGAATAGTCAGAGTTAGGTGGGTTTTTATCATAAAAGGTTGCTTGGAGAACATGAGTTTTGGGAAGGTGACACCCATAACTGCTTCATAATCAGTAGATCACTGGGACTATTTTCTAGTCAATGCTTCAATCTTAGTAGTAATCTTGATATTTTCAACTCTGGTGTGGAATTACTGGTCTATGTTAGGTAATATTTATTGTCATGTGGGTCTTAGAAAGCACGCTGTCCTTGAAGACAGCTAGCAGGAGAACAAGGTGCTTGCAAGTTTCTAATTGGCCTGGGAAGGGATAAAATTTGCCACCTGAAGTGCCAAGGGAACAAGTACATAATGTACTTCTTCCTTAATGAAATTCAAGGTTGGTGGAGGAAGGGTTCTCCCTGATTTTCAGTTACTTAATAGAATGTCCAGGAAGATGGAATTGAACAGTGAAATACAGACTAAGGGTCACAGTGACCCAGTATTTTAGCAGCCCTTAAATATCTGTTGAATTCTCTTAGAACCAACCTGAGGCATGGGTCTCTTAGGACAATAGCTAAGCCTGTAGAGGGAAAAGATTTTTGTTAGGATACAAGAGTTCTGTGTCTCAATTCTGGCTTGAAATCTTATTTTCAGAGTGACTTTGAACATATTAATTCCCTAAGATAGATATTGGATTTATTAAACACAAAGGAATTCCTTTTCTGTCTATGAAACTTGATCTCATCAGATGACTTTAGAGTACAATAATCTTTATATTTATCACATGGTGGTTTGGAACGGTGGGAGGATGGAGAGGGAAGTGCTGGAAGTTGGATAATTGTAAATGTATGAGTGCTTTAGTGAGCTCCACAGATAGATAAATCTGGAAGGGAATATGATCATAGACTCTATTCACTCAACTGTATATCATCTAGCAGGCCTGCCTGACCCTTTGCCTCTTTTCTCTGCAAGTTTCAATACTGCTATGGACTGAATTGTGTCCCCCTACCCCTGAAAATTCTTATACTCTCTTCAAAAGAAGAGATACCAGAGAGTGCTCTCCCCCTGTATGTGAGAACACAAGAAGAAAGTGGTTGTTTGCAAGCCAGGAAGAGTGTTCTCACTAGAAATCAACCATGCTGGCACCTTGGTCTTGCACTTCCAGTTTCTAGAACTGGGAGAAAATAAATTTCTGTTGTTTAATTTACCCAGTGGTATTTTGTTACAGCAGCCTGAGCAGACTAAGATAATTACTATCTCCTAAACAGGACCTGCCATGTGATCTGTAAAGAAAGGAAATCTAATGCCAATTTGAGTTTATATTCTTGAGAATCCATTAGAGCCCAGATCTTCAGGGGTTGGGTAATACAAGTTATTTGTTGCATTGTTATAGTGAGAAACTGGCCTTGACTACCCTCCTTTGCATCAAAACAACCCTCCCTTTCTTGCACATACACACTTCATTTCACAGCGTTTGTGTATTTCTTCCTCATTAGTGTTTCTTTTCTCTATGTTTGCTACTCCTCTAGTCATGGACACAAAGAAACTGGAGAACATCACACCAGTGTTCAAAACTATTGGTTTCTCTTCAGGTATGACCTTGATGAGTCTGTTTATTATTTTTTCCTCATCCATGGCTTACCTTTTAGATTCCTTAATATATGGCCACTAACCAAGTGTATCTGCAACTATATTCTGTTATTGTGTTAAGAACTATGAACCCTTTGTGGTTAATCCATTAATAAATTCAGGCAATATTTATTGAGCATCTATGACATGCTTCTGTTCTAGATGCTGAAATACAGTGATAAACAAGAAAGGCAAAAGTATTTTTTTGCCTATATAGAGCTTACCTTTAGTGGGGGAAGATGGATAATAAATATATAGAGAAATGAATTTTAAAACATAACTTTAGGTGGGAATAGCTTCTGTGAATAAAATGGAGTGGAGAATTGTTGGGTCAGTGACCACCTTACATAAGTTGACTAGGGAATTTTTCTCCAGGGAAGTGACAAATGAGCTGAGAACTAAAGTGGTGAGTGTTGAGAAAGACCTAGAGAATTGTAGGTAGACTAGTGCAAAAGACCTAAGTTGGAAATGTATGGGACATATACACAGACCACAAAGAAAATCACTGTGGCTGGAAGTAGTGAGAGACACAGATGACGATGTCAAAAGATATTTAGGGGCCATATTATGGGGAATCCAGAAGACTATGGTGAAAAGCTTGGATTTAATCTTGGATGCAGTGGAAAGCAATTGAGGGGGTTAAGAAAGGAAGAAAGGGGTCTGATTAACACTTTGCAAAGATGCTTCTGGGTGCTGTCTGGAGGATGGGCTATAGGGAACCAGAGTGAAGGCAGAAAGCCCAATTATAGGCTATTGCAGTACTCCAAGAGAAAGATAATAGTGGATTGAGCTAAGATGGTACAGTGGAGGTAGAGAGAAGTTTTTGGATACTGGATGTCCTTTTATTATTTTTTTTTATACATAAGTTTTTATTTCTCTTGGGTAAATACCTAGGAGTGGGATTCCTGAATTATATGGTAAGCATATGTCCAACTATATTAGAAACTGCCATGCTGTTTTCTAAAGTAGCTATGAGATCTTGTATTTTCACCAGGATGTATGTGTTTTTTGTTTTTGTTTTTTTTACTTTAAGAGTATTTAATAAAAGATTTATAAAGGTGTGGGCAGGGTTAAAGGAAATAACAAGGGATGATGAAGTACCCACATACTTAGAAAGCCACTGCCAAACCATATTTATCTGGCATTTCTATTCCATTTTCTGTACCTCTAATTATTCCTTGCCAGTGCAAATATTTAAAGTTATTTTTCCCAAAGACTAGTATGATAACAATATTAAGGACAAAGAGTTATAACTATTACCATGCACCAGGCACTCTCCTAAGCACTTTACATATATTAATTCATTTAATCCTCATGACAAACCTATGACAAATTAGCCTTCCTGCTATAAAGTGATATAGGTTTTTTTTTTTTAGTGTTCAATGATTCATTTTTTGCGTATAACACCCAGTGCTCCATGCAGTACGTGCCCTCCTTAATACCCATCACCTGGCTAACCCATCCCCCCACCCCACCCCCAAAACCTTCAGATTGTTTCCCGGAGTCCATAGTCTCTCATGGTTCATCTCCCCCTCTGATTTCCTCCCCTTTCAGTTTTCCCTTCCTTCCCCTAATGTCCTCCATGCTATTCCTTATGTTCCACATATGAGTGAAACCATATGAAAATTGTCTTTCTCTGCTTGGCTTATTTCACTTAATATAATCCCTTCCAGTTCCATCCATGTCCATGCAAATGGTGAGTATTCATCCTTTCTTATGGCCGAGTAATATTCCATTGTGTATATGAACTACATCTTCTTTATCATTCATCTGTTGAAAGGCATCTCAGCCCCTTCCACAGTTTGGCTTTTGTGGACATTGCTGCTATTAACATTGGGGTGCATGTGGTCCTTCTTTTCACTACATCTGTGTCTTTGGGGTAAATACCCAGGAGTGCAATTGCTGGGTCATAGGGTAGCTCTATTTTTAATTTTTTGAGAAACCTCCCTACTGTTTTCCAAAGTGGCTGTACCAGCTTGCATTCCCACAAACAGTGTAAGAGGGTTTCCCTTTCTCCACATCCTCTCCAACATTTGTTGTTTCCTGCCTTGTTAATTTTTGCCATTCTAACTGGTGTAAGGTGGTATCTCAATGTAGTTTTGATTTAAATTTCCCTGATGGCTAATGATGTTGAACATTTTTTCAGATGTCTGATATCCTTTTAGAGTAGAGCAGGCAGCATTCAGTGGATTGGATATAGTGGTTTATGCAATGCTATGATTATGGCCATCTCTATGGCCCTTACTCTTTGCTTTCTTACTCAACTTCTGTCATTCAGATATAATCTCTTGGTCTCCAGTGTTCTTATTATTTCAATGTGGTATGCCTTAGTGTGCATCTATTTTACATCAGTTTTGCTGGGTATTCAATTGCCCCTTTTAGTCTGGAAATTATTTCTTTTTTTTAATTTTTAAATTTTATTATGTTATGTTAATCACCATACGTTACATCATTAGTTTTTGAGGTAGTGTTCCATGATTCATTGTTTGTGTGTAACTCCCAGTGCTCCATTCAGTACATGCCTTCTTTAATACTCATCACCAGGCTAACCCATCCCCCCACCTCCTCCCCTCTAGAACCCTCAGTTTGTTTCTCAGAGTCCATAGTCTCATGGTTTGTCTCCCCCACCGATTTCCCTCCCTTCATTTCTCCCTTCCTACTATCTTTTTTTTTTTTTTAAACATATAATGTATTATTTGTTTCAGAGGTACAGGTCTGTGATTCAGCAGTCTTACACAATTCACAGCACTCACCATAGCACATACCCTCCCCAGTGTCTATCACCCAGCTACCCCATCCCTCCCACCCCCTGCCACTCCAATACTGCTCAGTTTGTTTCCTGAGATAATTCCTTATATCAGTGAGGTCATATGATACATGTCTTTCTCTGATTGACTTATTTCGTTCAGCATAACACCCTCCAGTTCCATCCATGTCTTTGCAAATGGCAAGATTTCATTCCTTTTGATGGCTGCATAATATTCCACTGTATATATATATACCACTTCTTCTTTATCCATTCATCTGCCAATGGACATCTTGGCTTTTTCCATAGTTTGGCTATTGTGGACATTGCTGCTATAAACATCGGGGTGCATGTACCCCTTTGCATCCCTACATTTGTATCTTTGGGGTAAATACCCAGTAGTGCAATTGCTGGATCATATGGTAGCTCTA
>NC_138385.1:16686412-16706670 GCF_054177405.1 Leptonychotes weddellii
TGGCCATTTAGATGTCTTCTTTGGAAAAATGTCTGTTCATGTCTTCTGCCCATTTCTTGATTGGATCATTTGTTCTTTGGGTGTTGAGTTTGATGAGTTCTTTATAGATTTTAGATACTAGCCCTTTATCTGATATGTCATTTGCAAATATCTTCTCCCATTCTGTCAGTTGTCTTTTGGTTTTGTTGACTGTTTCTTTTGCTGTGCAAAAGCTTTTTATCTTGATGAAGTCCCAATAGTTCATTTTTGCCCTTGCTTCCCTTGCCTTTGGCGATGTTTCTAGGAAGAAGTTGCTGTGGCTGAGGTCGAAGAGGTTGCTGCCTGTGTTCTCCTTTAGGATTTTGATAGATTCCTGTCTCACATTGAGGTCTTTCATCCACTTAGATTTATCTTTGTGTATGGTGTAAGAGAATGGTCGAGTTTCAGTCTTCTGTATATAGCTGTCCAATTTTCCCAACACCATTTATTGAAGAGACTGTCTTTTTTCCATTGGATATTTTTTTTCTGCTTTGTCGAAGATTAGTTGACCATAGAGTAGAGGGTCCATTTCTGGGCTCCCTATTCTGTTCCGTTGATCTATGTTTCTGTTTTTGTGCCAGTACCATGCTGTCTTGGTGATCACAGCTTTGTAATACAGCTTGAAATCAGGCAACCAATAACCAGTAACGAGATTGAAGCAGTGATCAAAAACCTCCCAAGAAAGAAGAGTCCAGGACCTGATGGATTTCCTGGAAATTCTACCAAACATTCAAAGAAGCAATAACACCTATTCTCCTGAAGGTGTTTCAAAAAATAGGAACAGAAAGAAAACTTCCAGACTCATTCTATGAAGCCAACATTACCTTGATCCCAAAACCAGGCAAAGACTCCATCAAAAAGGAGAATTTCAGACCAGTATCCCTGATGAATATGGATGCCAAAATTCTCAACAAGATCCTAGCTAATAGGATCCAACAGTACATTAAAAGGATTATCTATCAAATTATTTTTTTGATAATTTCTTCCTCATTTTCTCTGTTCTCTTTTAGGAAAATCCATCACTGCTATGTTGGAACTCCTGGTTTGAACTTCTAAATTAAAATTTTTTCCCCTTTTTTCTATCTCTGTTTCTTTGGTTTAGTTTTTGTGAGAATTCCTCAACTTCATTTTCCACTACCGCTATTGAAGTTTTATTTCTGTTGTCTCTTAAAATATCCAAGAACTCTTTTACTTAATGTTTATTTTTTCTAGTTGCTATTCTTGTTTAATGACTACAATATCTTCTTTTATATTTCTGATGATCTTAATGGTTTTGAAAGTTCTCCTCTCTCTGATATATGTTTCCCCTAAGTTATTTTTTCTTAACTTTTTTGTTTTGATCTCTTCCTTTTATGATAGACTTTTAAAAAATTATGTCTTAGGGTCCTTGTATGTTTGGTTATATTTGAGTGGGACACAAAAAAGCTGATTAAAAGTTTTTGTCATGGAGGGCCTTATTATAGGATGATTTGGTTGGATCCCCTCTGTTGGTGAACTCCTAATTATTTTTAGATAGTTTTCTATAAGGCTGATCAGATTCTCTCAGAAAATAATCTTCCAATCTTCTACCTGGGGCAAGCCTTGGCTGCAGGTTTCTGGGAACTAAACAGGAGAAGAGGGCTGGTGGTCTCAACATACAGTAGATAGCTAGATCACACACTGAGTTCTAGCTGAGATACCCAGTCCAAACACTTCGTATTTTAATGATCAGAATAAGTTTCTACTCTTTGGTAAGAGGGAAGTATGTAGGGGAATTACCCTGCTGTAAAGAAAAGAGGAGGGGATTTGGAGGCCTAATTGCTCCGTAAACCATCTTTCAACAAATTCCCATGTTTTCAGCTCCACTTTCACCCTCACTTATAGAAGTACCCAATGGTGACTGGATGCTGCCAATTTATGAGCCTCTTGGGAGATTATTGGTGCAAATTGTATTGTTCATTTTCTCACTGTTGGTTTAGGATTCAGGTTTCTTGGGTCTCCCAGTCAGTTAATAGTTGCTTTTTTGCTTTCCTTTTCCTAAAACGCTTTTCATACTGTTTCATGTTTGTTTTTCCTTATGGGTTTATGCCTCTAAAATAGTTTATTTTGTGTCATTTATACATAAATGTGAATGTCTAATCCATTGCATTTAACTGAAAACCCTTCTTTATTTTTTATCATGACATTTAATGTGTTTATTTTGTAGCACTTCTATTATATTACATATTTATATATTTGCTTATTATATGTCTCCATCCACAAGTATGCTTGCTTCATGAAAATAGGGATATTGTCTATCTTGTTCACTATGCATCCCTAGTGCCTAGGACATAGTAGACACTCAGTAAGTATTTGCTGCATAAATTAATCTGACTTATTTTATTAATTAAAAATGACATTTATAGTCATAGCATCTGATAGTGGTTGTGGTGAAAAAAATGAAAATAATTATATAACAAATTAGTCAGATCAAAATGGGAGAATTAGATACTCAAGGAAAAACAATATATAAGACAGGACACATAATAGCACAAGTGTATTTTACTGCAAAACCAATATATTTTCAACTTTATAATGCTACATTTTGTTCATAGTGGGCTGCCTCTGAAACATGTCTATGAACTTAAACTCATTGAGTCTTAGAAGTGGGGAAAAAACTGTAAATTATTCAGTTTAATATCTTGTTTTACAGATAAGGAAACTGAGGATGAGAAAGGTGGAGTCATTAGCCAAATATCAGACAAGTAGTTAGTGGCAGAGCTGAGGCCAGGGCCCATCTCTTCAGACCATCTGCCCGTTGCTCTTTCTAATCTGGGGCCTGAAGATATGGCCTGATCCAAACAGCCCAGTTGTGTTAATGTGTACCATCACTGGCCCACTAATCTCACAGGGATGTTAGAACAGTAAAAGTATAGTAATAGTTTTGAGTGGGATTTGGATGAAAAAAATTAGTGGCAGGAGTTTTTTTTAACACTTATACAAACATAAGATACAGTTAAGGAAAGAGAGAATATTTATACAGTAGCCTTTCAATTAACCTCAGATTCCCTCAGGGGAGAATGATTCTGTATTATATGATGTATATTGCTTGTGTTAAATACCATACAGTTGGCCCATGATTGGCTATTTATATGGATAGAAGTCCAAGAAGCTAATAGCCTCGGTCCTTCCAGCAAAAACCACTGGGGGAGACCAGTGCTAAATGCTAGATGTGACCTTGATAAAAATGACAAGACTTTGCAGGTGAGTTTGTGGTGTTTTGCATTTTATCAAAATCCTTCCATTTGGAGTGGAAGGGAGCAAACAAGGGGGCAGGCCCTTTCACAGAGAGCCACTGATTTGGGCTATACAGTAAAAACTGATCTATTTTGATGTATCTGCCTGGGGCCTAGAACTTGAAAAACTTTAGCCAGAGAGACAAGTTTTTCTTTGAGTAACTAAATTGCTTTTCACATTTCTATTTTATGTCTGCAGAGGGAACACACAATAAATTTGGGTAAGAATGTAGCAGGCAGAAATCAGAGCTGATGAATTCCAAGCTTACATAAACTAAGGTTCCCAATCCCAGGTGCTTTTGTTTTTTCCTGTCAGTTTGACTTAGTAAAACAAGACAGATATTCTGAGTCCTCCTAATTCCTGTCCCATTACTCAGGGATTTTGGAGATTGAGCATTGCAACTGCTTTGTTGAAATAGAAGAGGATTTAGTGGGCTAGGATGTGATGGGGAGAGAGGGTGAAGAGTGTGGGGAGCAGCACATCAGGCTGCTCGTTCATAGGAGATGATTTGTGTTCATTCATAGGAGATGTGAAAGTGGAGGAAGCACAGAATCCAGCCCCCTACAGCAACCACAAGCAACTGCCACTCTTACTTGCCTGAAGATACTGCAGAAACCCAAAGTTCACAGCCCTCCTGACTGAGAGTTTAAGCCCAGAGAATGATCAGAGCAAATGCTTGTAGGTTTGCTTTAGCCCTTATATTTATACAGTGTTGTTGACTTTTTAAAATTATGAAACTTGAGCAACTTTAGTGAATCAAACATGGA
Organism: Leptonychotes weddellii; assembly: GCF_054177405.1. Lineage (NCBI taxonomy): Eukaryota > Metazoa > Chordata > Mammalia > Carnivora > Phocidae > Leptonychotes > Leptonychotes weddellii. Next base: position 16,690,453 of record NC_138385.1, read on the forward strand.
TATCCAGCACTTTGAGTGCCTGCCTGGCTGACTTTTTTCAGGTCCAGTCATGGTTTTATGTGGCTTGAGGTTATTTCACAAATATATTTCTTTTGGTTGATTCTAATGATTGTATAGTCATCCACCCTGTTAATATCCAATAGTGCGTTTAGCCATCCTCCAGATATTGAGCATTTGGCCTCTTTCATGGAATGTCTTTTAACCACTCCCATTTTGCACCAAACTCTATTCACCTTTTAAGGTTCTGGTTCAATACTACCTCTTCCAGGATACCTTTCTTTTCCCCACCCCCATCCTGCTCCAGCCCCGTAGAATAAAATCAGTTCTTTTTTTTTGCTCTTGTAGCTCTTTGTCTTTATTTCCATGAAAGAACATGTTACACATACAGTTGTCTTCCCTGTTATGTTATAGGCTCCTTGAGGGCAGGGATTGGGTCTAATACATAATTGAATCCCCTAAGCATATGAATAGTGATTTACAGATACATATACAGCAGATGAATATTTAACCAGCAATATAATGAACATTTTTGCATAAATTATTTTCATTTATTTTGGATTATATCCTTGGGGGTATATTTCTGCAAATGGAATTACTTGGGCAAAGAGCAGTTACACACTGTCATAGTGTGTTCCAGAAATTTCACCAGCAATTTATGTGGTGACCTGTTTCCTGACAGTGGTCTTTATTACACACATACTACCAAGCTGGGGGACATTGTGATTTAATTTGTATTATGCTGAGGTCACATGTTTTGTCCTGTGATTATATACTGAATATGTTCCCTATTGTGCTTGTTGTCCATTTTTTTTGATGACTCATCTAGTGAGCTTTATACATTTATCTCGTATGTTTCATTATTTATTTATATGTTCTGACTGGTGTGTTTTGAAAGTTCTCAATTGTATATATTTTCCCCTTTGGTGATTTCCTTTTTGATCTTTATCTTATTATAGTACAATATGCGCAAGATTTTCTGTCATATATTTGAGCACATTATCTTGGCTTCAATGATACCCTTTATTTTTTCAATGGCTACAATAGCTAGATAAACAAGGCTGTTCTAGGTTGTTGTTTTTTTTCTAGTTTCACAGTTTAGATTTGTATGTCTAACTTTTTGATCCATCTGGAATTTATTGAAGCATATGATGTGAGAGACATATAACCAAATTCAGTTCTCTTCTTATGGATACACAGTTTCCCCACTGATATTTATTTGTTAGTGATTTGTTAGTGTTCCCTTTTGTGTGTGTGTGTGTTCTTTCTAACCAACTGGAGACATTCTTATAAATTTGGCTCTCCTTGTTTAAAATATGCTATTTAATTGATCAATCTTCATTTTTAATTCAATGCCAAAAGGTTTTTTATATATGTATAGCTTTGTAATAAGGTTTAAAACCTGAGAAGCTATACACCATCATTATTTACAATGGTATTTTTTGGCATTTTGTCTTTTTATTTTTCCAGGTGAATTTCACTATAAATGTGTCATGGTCTGTAAAACCCCCTGCAGAATTTTTAATTGATATTGCATTAAATTTATATATTAACTTAAAGAGTCTTATCTTTCTTGTATTTTAGTCTTGCCAGTTGAGAGCAAAATGTCTCTTTCCATTTATTCATGTCTTCCTTTATTTCTTCAATTATGATTTTATTATTTCCTTTGAATACATTTCTTTTGTCATTGTTAAATTTTTCAAAGTACTTTTAAACTGATGATCTCATTCAGTGACTCTGCTGTAGGTGAGTAGAAGGATTTAGATGCAGCCAAGAATGACTGAATTATAATGGTTATTTTTCCCCCAGTATTCATCAGGATTACTTTTTTTTTGGTAACAGCTTTATTGGGATATAATTCACATACACATAGAATTACACAAATTTATACAATTTATATATACATACAAATGTGTGTACATTAAATAGTTTATAGTATATTTCAGAATTGTGCAACCTTCACCACAATTATAGAAAATTTTTATAACTAAAAAAATGAAATGTAACCATATGGGAATATCAAATCATGGTGGACATTGAACTAAAAGAATGATAAGGTTTTGGGCAGCATAAGTGTTAAAAGTTTTAGACATATTGAAAGTATAAGTCCATAAATTTTAATTACACCACACAGCTAATAAAATACAAACAAACAAATGAAACAATCTATCCTACCATTCCTGCACCACTTCTCAAGACATTGACAACCACTAATCTACTTTTTATATACTAATTTCTCTATAGATTTGTCTAGTCTGGACATTTAATATGTATGAAATCGTGAAATAAAAAATGGACTTTTAAGGAGAAGCAAAGCAACATTTATTAAGCACCTACGTATCTGTTAAACACTTTCTATATTTTTTCTTATTTAATCTTCAAACAGCCATTTAAGTTAGGTAATATTTCCATTTTAGATAAGGGAATTGGTAGCAGAGAGGTTGGGCAATTTGTTTGAGATCATAGGGTTAGGATGTGACATAACCTGGATGCGTTGACTAGATCTTTGTCCAAGCTCTTTCTGCCTTAAGGTACTTAGGAAGTTTGGAAAATATCTCACCAATACTCTAGCTTCAATGGTCCTTAGTGCCTTCCACAGAGACAAAACACTAATATGACATTTTTGACACTGTGAGGGCTGAAAGAGCAGAGTAGGATAGAGTATTTTGTATAGCATAGACCCATGGATCTACAGAAATTTGCTCTTTCAACTTCCCTCCATCAGATATTGAGAATGACCAATGGTCTGTGTACAGTTTGAATCACAGAGCCATGGGAAATTAGAGTTCCAAGCTGAAAAGAGCCTCAGAGGCCACCTGGTCTAGCTGCTTTATTTTATTGATGAAGAAACTAGGACCCAGAAAGAGCAAGCTATTTGCTCAATACCATATAGCTCAAATATGGTGACAGAGGATGACCTTTCATCTGTTACTGGAAAAATAAATGTACCAAAGGTTAAAGTCCCATCCAGAATAACTGCAGAAAACAAATTAAGGGGAAAGTAAGATAGTGATGTGGAAAGGTCACTGAATTAGGTCAGAAGGTCTGGATTCCAACATCATCTCTGCCACTAATTCACTGTGAGACCTTAGACAGGTCACTTAACCTCTTTCAACTTCTGTTTCTTCATCTGGAAATGGTTAGGTTGGAATATATGATCTTTTGAAAAATTGCATTTATGTAACACTCTCAAAATTGTATTGAATAAGTAAGTAAGTGAACCTTTGTATAAATGTTAAATGTTATGCTATTTTTGGAAGATACCCAGTGAACTACATAACTGAAAAACTGAAAAGAGGGGTAACCAAAAAAGGTTTTAAAGAACCAGTACTGTAAATTTACATGCATCTAGGGATAAATGCATTAATGCACCTTTTTTAAACATGAAAGGTTATTTCTTCAACAAATGAAAGGAGTGTCTGACTATTTCCAATAAGTAGATATACAAGACACAATGGCCAAGTTAATAATATACCGTTTCTGGCTGCAATATTGGCACATGCAGTGGCATGTGCAGATGGGGTATATAAAATCATTTCCTTAATAAAGTCTTAAATTTTTATGTTTATTTCCTTTGGGGAAAAAAAGCAATTCAATCTTATTTGAAGGAAGAAAGATTTTGCCATGTTCTAAAGAGTAATAGTCATTTATTCATTCAACTAATATTTATTGCATGCCTATAGTACATGCACATGCCAAGGAACAAAGTTATCCTAAAATGGGAATTTTAAATAATGATACAAGAACATGAAACTAACATTGAAAACCTGTCTTTTTTATGATTCAAGATACATGAGCAGCCAAGAGCTGTTTAAACCTTCACAGGCTGAAACTTTCACAGTAGAGAGGCAGAGCAGATGATGTGTGTGTAGGGGGTGAGTGGGAGGGCAAAGAGTGCAGCTCTGTAAGCAGGAGCTGAAGCACGCAGTGGAAAATGATCATATTGATGCATTCCTCCTCCCTCTCCCACCTTCCATGATGGAATAATAATAGGGATCCATTCCATGTGTATTGTATCACCCTTCAGAGTTTACAGAGTGCTTTCACATTCATTATCTTATTTGATCCTCATGCCAACCCCAAAAAAGAGGCATAGTGGGTATTGTTTTTTCCATTTTCAAGATGAGAAAATATGGGGCTGGAAGAGGTTAAGTGGCTTTTCCATGGAAAAACAGTACAAATTAGTGCCAGGACTAGAATTCATGTTTTTGTCACTGAAAGCAGTGTTCTTTCCATTACCTGCATTCATCCCAGTATTTTCTCCTCTAATCTCCCTATTTAGAGGCATAAGTTGTCGAATGTTCCCTTGGGCAGGCTGCTGTGCTAAGCAGCAGCAGCAGCAACAGCAGCAGAAGTCAACTCCAACAGTTAGGGTAGAGCAATAAAGAGTGAATTATTACCACAAGTAAAAAATGCTTCTTTCATCTGCTCTGGTCAAACTGTGTGTGAGAGTGCATGTGTACATGTGTGTGTGGTCTGAGGGATGGTTAGAGAGTGGAGCACTGAAGATTATACTTTAGCCAGTCTCTCTAGAGTTCACTTCTGTTGATCTAAAATGGTAGTAGTGTACACACACAATACCTCCACTTGCATTTGGTGAAATGGAGAGAAAAAAAATAATGAAAACAGAGGTAGGAATGCTCATGAAGGAATGAAGACAGTAGAATTCAGTGAGCACCTGATATGTACCAAGTGCTTTACTTACAATATTTCATTTAATCTTTACTATTGCCCCATGACATAGGTCGTATACTGTCTTTCTTTTACAGATTAGTAAACTAAAGCTTAGGTAGATTAAGTCCTAAGTCACAGAACCAGTGATATCCTATGCTAGGATTCAAATAGGTCCATATGGCTCCAGGACTGGACATCTTAACTACTACACCAAATAAAGAGCCTGTATTTTCTGGTAAATTGAATCACACTTGTCTTTCTTTTCTTTCTTTCTTTCTTTCTTCCTTCTTTCTTTCTTCTTTTTTTTTTTTTTTTTGATTTATTTGTTTGAGGGGGGAGGGACTGAGAGAGAGGGAGTGGGAGAATCCTCAAGTAGACTCCCCACTGAGTGTGAAGCCCGACACAGGGCTCAAACCCAGGACCCTGAGATCATGACCTGAGCCAAAATCAAGAGTTGGCTACCTAACTGAGTGAGCCACCCAGGTGCCTCACACATGTTTTTCTTTTTAATCAAAGTTGGGAGAGCCCTCCGAGGTCTGCTTGTCCAGCCTCTCACCAAATACAGGAATCCCGTCTAGACACCCCTCACTGATGACCATCCAGTGAACCACAGGGATTCCAACTTAGCTTAGATTCTATAAATGGAGATGGATTTGCATGGACTTAGCCCTTCTCTTGTCTGGTGCTTCATCCAGGGCAAGATCCAGGCATTTGCATGAGGCAGTAAACCAGCATTAGAGATACCCTGTGACTACAGTAGAGAGAGAGTCCATGCACTCAGCCTTAGTGCCATCTGACTCCAACCATTTTGTGACCTGGCCCTTTGCTCAGATGAATCTGACCAACAAGTCTTTGTGGAATTCATAGTTAGTTTGCACAGCTGCATAACCTTTGCCCAAGCATGGTTAAAGGAATCAATAAGGTGATGATCAGCCAGGAGCTGCATGAATCCTTTGGTTGCTTTTTCACAGGATCCAAATGATACCTTCAGACTTGAGTTAGGTTTCTGATGGCCATTAAGGGGCATTCTGATTCTGCAACAATCTCTGGTGAAGAATTGATCAAGGTCCTAGAAAGCAGAAAAGTAAATATTGATGAATTCCACTGTTTCAGAAATAATGCCACAATTACTGAAGGGGGACAGTTGTCTGTCAAGACGAAATCAGTGGAATATTTACCCTATTGTTACTTCATCTGCAATAATTCTTTGGGATTGATCTGGAAAAGTGAGGGAGAGTGAGATGGAATTCTTTTGTTCCAAGTTTGTAGTCCTGTATTAGTCAGAACACCTCTTGATGACACCTGTTTTCTTTCTCCCTCCCTCATTCATTTCTTCAACAAATATTAAGTGCCTTTTGCATCCTAGACCTTTGCTCTCTTGCTTATATATGTTCCTTTTACTTTCTGAATTTTCTTCACTTACTTTTCTCCTTCCCTTTTTTTCCTCCCAACTTCACTGTCTCAATGTTAGGTTTGGGAAATGGCAATATTATTTGGGAAGGCATTTAAAGTGAGAATATAGATGAGGGGAAGGGTTGGAGAGTGTTGTGGATTGATGTGTTTTGAGTGGAACTGTTTTACCCAATATCATCCAGTTTCCCATTATTTCCTCACTTAAAGCATGTCTAAAGAGCTCTTAACTAGTCAAGAATAATACCCAGCTTGTGTCAATGGAGAATTCATCTATGGTGACTGACTTCATCCTTCTTGGCATGACAGACAACCCTCAGCTTGGAGTCCTGCTATTTGGAGTCTTCCTTATCATTTATATCATCACTGTGTTGGGGAATTTAAGCCTGGTAATCCTGATCAGAGTCAGTCCCTGCCTCCATACTCCCATGTACTTTTTTCTCTCTAACCTGTCCCTTCTTGATGTCTGTTTCTCTTCCATCACAATCCCAAAAACGTTAGCAGATTTGTTATCTAAGTTGCAGGCTGTTTCTTTCCTTGGATGCATGACTCAAATGGGCTTGTTCATAATCTTTGCCTCTGCTGAATGCAATCTTTTGGCTTCCATGGCCTATGACCGCTATACCGCCATCTGTCACCCACTGCTCTACCATGTCACCATCTCTAGAGTCCGTTGTCTCCTCTTGGTAGCAGGATGCTACTTTGGGGGTTTAGTTAACATGGTTTCTGTGACAACTTCCATCACACAATTATCATTCTGTCAACCACGTGTCCTTCCCCACTTCTTCTGTGACATCCCTCCACTGTTGGCACTGGCTTGCTCAGACCCCTGGGTCACCCAGATACTGGTTGTTGGCTGTGGGGGATTCACGCTGGTCACCTCCATTGTGGTGATCCTTGTCTCCTATGTGTCTGTCCTCATGACGATCCTGGGAATTCCTTCAGCTTCCGGCAAACAAAAAGCTTTCTCTACGTGTGCTTCCCACATGACTGCTGTTGGCTTATACTATGGCGCAACTATGTATACTTACTTGCAGCCCTTTCAACATGGATCCCAGGCAGGAAATCAGATGGTTTCAGTGTTTTATACAATGGTGATCCCCATGTTAAATCCTCTTATCTACAGTTTGAGAAACCAGGAAGTGAAAGTTGCTTTATTGAAAATATTGAAGCAGAGTCCCTAATCTTCCATTCTGTGTCTCAAGAACCTAATATGTTTTATAAAGACTTGCCTACAGTTCTATTCATAGTGTTTTCCTTGCCTGCAAATGAAGCCTTGTTAAGAACAATTGAATTGCTCTGGCTAAGTGTTTAGAAGTAGTTGTTTAGATAAACAGCAACACAATAGGAAATTATATGGACAAAATAATGTGTATTTTCTGAAGCAACTGTCTGATAAGAAATGTTTTAAAAGAGGGAAATATGTATGTGGGTATGAATATGTCAATCTGAGTTGTGAACTGGTGTAACACTAGTCATAAGTTTAAATCATTCCGTGATAACAAGGTTAGAAAATAGTGTAATTTGACTATAAATTATAGAAGAAAGCATGAATGGCAACTGAGATGCAAATACTTTTGCTTTATTATTCATGTGCTTATATGGAGGATATACTTGGTATCCCTTAGGCTGAATTAAGTTCAGTCCATATCTTTCATAAGGACTCAGAAGACTCTTGGATGTGTATTTTCCAAATGCTGCACCATCACTACCACTGAAGCTATAAAATGTGAGCCGATATATGAATTCACATGTGCAATTATTGAGATTTATAAGGGTAAATCTTAAAAGATAGTAATGCTCAGCCAAACAACAGATTAAGTTCGCTAATTAGAGTAGGATTTGAAAGATTCTTTGTAGGGGACAATGGACTCTAGGCCTAAATTATACCAATGATTTTTCTGTATGTAAATACTAAATGGACTATTTGTATGCAAATTATAAATGAGCTAAGCCTATTGGTATTCCTAAATATATGTCCAACAGGCAACACAAGTGTGAGTAAAACCCCAATTAATTTATTAGTCCATGGCTAGCCCTCAGAATTTGAAATGATGCATGAAATTTGTGGATATTACTATCTTGTCTAAATATATTGAACAACAGCCTATCTATTAAAGCATATCATCCTATACCTGAAGACTATAAAACTTATTATCTTACTTTTATAGTTGAGGAAACCAAGGCTTAGAGAAGAGAAACTGACCAAGATCAAACAACTAGTTAGTGGAAAATAATCAAATTGGCTCCAGCTGCAAGGAAAAACAGAAAGTAGTATTTATTTACATCTAGGTCAGACGCAATATTTGGGCCCTAAGATAGCTTTGTTTCTGCTTCTATTCCCCAAAACTTTCTAGCCTTAGTAGCTATCTTCCAAAGACTCTGAAGCCCCAGTTGTGAGGCAGTCTGGTTTACTACCAAGTAAAACTAATCCCCTTAGAGCTCCAGATCCTCATATCCAACTACCAGATGGAACCTCCACTTGAAAGTTCCTCAGGCACTTCAAACTTAATGTTCAAAAACTGAACTCTTCTTTTTTTTTTTTTTAAAGATTTTATTTATTTATTTGAGACAGAGAGAATGAGAGAGAGAGAGCACATGAGAGGGGGGAGGGTCAGAGGGAGAAGCAGGCTCCCTGCCGAGCAGGGAGCCAGATGCGGGACTCGATCCAGGGACTCGATCCAGGGACTCCAGGATCATGACCCGAGCCGAAAGCAGTCGCTTAACCAACTGAGCCACCCGGGCGCCCCAAAAACTGAACTCTTCTAAACCTGCTCTTCCTTTCCCCTTGTTCCCTATGTAAGTGAATGGCCCAACATAGTTTCTTAAGCCCAAAACCTAAAGTTAGTCTTTGACACTTTTTCCCCCTTCAGTTCCCTACGTTCAATCAATTACCAAATCCTGTCAATTTTACCTCCCAAATTCCTTTTGAAATAGTTTCTTCTTCACTGACACGGTCCTAGATCATGATACACTCCTTTCTTGCCTAGATTAGCAAAATAATCTTTTATCCTTTCTCTCTGAATCCACCCTGGATCCTATTAAATCTACTTTTTACATAACAACTATAGTAGTTTAAATGTAAATCCAACCAGATCAGCCTTCTACTCTCCACACTGCTTAAAATTTTTCCTTGTCTCTCTTTGTCTGTAAGATAAATTCCAAACTGTTATATTTGACATGCAGAGCTCTCCATATCTTGTCTGTCCAAGTCCTATCCATTTTTTAAAGTCCAAACTTAAATCCCATCTTTTTTGGATAGCTTTTCCTGATGTTTCAGATGGAAGTAAGGATTTTCCCATTGTACTTTGCACCTCTATTGTAACATTATGACACTTGGCCTTATGATAAAATCCTCTGTATTTTTCAGAATTTCTGTTTTGCTCACATACACTGAATACTTTCAGAAGGATGGAGCCATATTTGGTTAATTTTTCATCTCCCAACCTAGGTCTAACATAGAGTCTGGTACCTAGTAAAGGCTCGAAAAACATTAGTAGAGCTGAAATTCATTCACAACTAACCTTTTTACTTATTCAGTTCATTTTTTCCACCAAGTATTGTTGTATCTTAATTGTGTAATGGATAAAAGGTAGAAAATCTTATCTCCTGGGGCATGGGCTTCTAGCTGAATCTCTTGGTTTTGTGGATGTTTCTTGTTGACATTCAATCCACAATAAAGAACCTGAATCTCTTCTTTATTATTCTTATCTTTCAGCTCTATAAACCCAGGTGCTTGCCCTCCAACCCCTTGTCCTCCCTGGATTTCTGTCCTTCTCTGGTAATGGGTCCAACCAAGCACATGGCCGTTGCTTCCTGGAAGAAAGACCATCCTCTCTGTAGGATTTGAGGTTAAAGAATACCAGAATCAGAAATCAGAGGTAGAAGGGCTCACAGAGATCATTGAGAATGATGGGTTTTAATTTTTTAAGCATTGAAATTATTTCTTTAAGTGAATTCCAATGCAGAACAAAAATATATAAAACATCAAAATGGGCAGGCTTAGATGAAATCAGTGTGAGCCGCCTATAACTCCATTGCCAAGTACTCACCTCTCCCTCTGTGAAGCACCTCTCTAGAACCTCAACAACAGTCTGGAAACACTAGGTTAATCAAAACTGCTCTTTTCACATATGAGGAAACAGTGTCCCCAAGGGAGAGCAACACTCTGGAAATCACTCAGTCTGTGGCAGAGGCAGATTTAGAATTCATGTCTCCTGATTCATACCCCAGAATATCATCTTTTACCACATTTTCTTAGGCCCCTCTCATGATATGAGATACTTAACACAGCTGAGAGGGTGGGATGAAATGGGCCTCATTAGACTAGACTGAACAGCACACATTGACCTAACATCTATCTCCTTGGCAAGCAGCAATTGTCTCCTATCCTCTGAACAGCTCCAGCAAGACGAGAGAGAGCTACAACCTCATCATCTTTCATAATTTCTATGTGAGAGGTGGTGGATCTCAGGGGATACCAAAATACTTTAATAATAGTCTTTTTTTTAAGATTTATTTATTTATCAGAGAGAGAGAAAGAGAGACAGAGAGTAAGAGGGCAAGCACAAGCAAGGGGAACAGCATGCAGGGGAGAAGCAGGCTCCCCACTGAGCAAGGACCCTGATGGGGGGCTCGATCCCAGGACCCTGGGATCATGACCTGAGCTGAAGGCAGGCACCTAACCGACTGAGCCACCCAGGTGCTCCAATAATAGACAGTCTTTTCAGCACTGGCCAAATAATTTGTAGGTCCAAGGCAAAATGTAAATGTGAAGTCCCGTATTCAAAAAGCAGAGAGGAATGCCATTTAAGGTACTCAAATATAAAGTTTTTCCCTTTCTATTGCAGTCTCTCTCTCAATCTGTCATGATGCTTTAAATTTGCTATTTAATATCACACCCTCTCAGGCACAGGGATACCTGTGGGGCAAGTGCAGCCCTACACAGGTGCCCAGTGACTTTACCCTGTGACTCAATGCACATGTGTATGGTCCCCTGGCCAGTTTCCTCCTCCCATGAACTGCTGGACAGATGTATTGTATCTTGGTCAAGAGTGAGTAAGTCAAGCTAGGCATATCCCCTTCCCACGAGACAGTTGCTCCAACCCATGGTGGACAGGTGATCACCATGTGTACGGCAACCTCTGCACCAGGATGCACTAGGTACCTGGATCAGGGTGGTCAATGAGTCCTACTGAGTCATATGCCAAATGCACCATGGCATTACTACCCTGGGGTCAGGATGGCTATTACTACAACCAACCTTGAGATGTTGTAGGGCACGCTTGCCTAACCCCAATCCTACCAAGGCTCTTGCTCAGGCCCCTGAGAGCGAAGGCTTGCAGCAGTCACTGGGTGGGACAAAGAGAAAGAGGCTGGGTGGAGTCCTAGGTACTAAGGGGCAAGGGAGTGAGTAGCCAGGAATCTGCCCCAGGGAGGTGGAGAGGCAGTGAAAGATGTGACTCTGTGCTAGCAGAGACTTAAAGCTCCTGGTGCATAGTCAATCATTCTATCACATTTTGGATTTCATTTATAAAGCACAAATTAAAATTATTAAAAATTTAATACAGTGACATTAAACCCCAAGTACAAGGCCATTTTGAGCTTAGTTCCTGTACCATTGCACTGATCACATGTCCATGAAGCCAGTTCTGCTTATAGAAAGGGATTTCTTTCACCTTTATCAGGCAGTATAATGTAGTGGTTAATAGTATAAGCTCTGAATCAGACTGCCATACTTTGAGACTCACCTCTCTCACTTTCTAACTCTTTGACAATAGACAAGTTACTTAACTTTTCTATATCTCAGTTTCTTCACCTATACAATAGGGATGATAAGATTATCTATCTCCCAAGGTTGCTGTGAGGTTTATATGAGGTGATGCATGAACATTGGTCAGAATGGTGTTCAGACATAGTATATACTCAATAACTTTTTTATTATCATTTTTTGCTCCTAGGATCACACATTTTTCAGATACCCAATACAGGCATTAGGTTTTGTTTGCCCTGGATCTTCTGCAGGCCTGTGTTCCAAATGGTATTTACCCAGCTTACACACCATATAATCAGATTTGAGTCTCTAGTGACCTCTCCAGCTTAAGGGGAACTCCACTAGATTTGTACAAACTGAGAAAGCCCAGTCAGTTGCCACTGGTAGAATTTAGAGTTTTTACTTCCACAGACTCAGGACCCATTGAAATCAGTGTCAGGCCTTAACACACGCAGTCTCAGGACTATCAAATTTAGCATCGGGGACTTCACATCTAGTTCTGCTGCTTCTCCCACAGGCTTTCAAGAAGAGGATATCTTCATTGTCTTATAAATAGTCATTCCTGATTATTGGGTTAATGAGAAAGTCTATCCAAGGTAATTTCGGTGTCCCCATCTCAATCCTGTTGCCCCAGGGCCAGCCGTTAGGGTCGTGGATGTTTAAGGGGACTTGGATTCAGAACAAGATTTGAAACCAGTGGAGCTTAGACCAGTCCTTCCAAAGGGAGCAAGGCCTCTCCCAGTGGGGGGATGAGGGATGGTGAGTGGAAGAGAACCTATAAGTTAAGGCAGTGACTCTGTCCCCTCAGGTGTTACAAGAGGCTAATCATTGACCTCTTTTGCATCTGCCACTCAAAGTTGCTAGAGAAGCTGAACCTTGCTATCCAGGGAGCTCTCAGCACAACCTCCATCCCCACCCCCCACTTAGGATGGGCTGCAGTCAGATTCACTTTGTGGGTGGGCTTCTCCAGCTATTCTGGGCTGGGTATCCCTCCAGGGCACTGTTCTAGGTGGTGGTGCTCAGAGCAGCATCTGGTCTTGGGCTCTCTGACTGAAGAATCTTGCTGAGACAGTCCTCAGCCTCAGTGAACTGGGCCAAAGCAAGTCATCAGGCTGAATCTGGGGGCCTGAGCAAATGCAAGATACTGGGAGAGGGATAGTTCTGGGTGGGACCAGTGACAATATCCTACAGCCCCAAAGGCTGAGCAGCAGAATCCAGCTGTCTGTGTGGCTCCCAGCTATTGTCCAAGGCAGGGATATCTTGGGACTCCTTTCGCCAAGAGCTGACGATTCTGTCAACCACTTGATAATATAGTAAAAATCATTGAATTTTACAATTTAAATAACGGAGTTATATCTAAATATGTGAGTTTTATCTATATAAGGTTGTTATTTAGGGGGCACCTGGGTGGTTCAGTTGGTTAAGCGTCTGCCTTCGGCTCAGGTCATGATCCCAGGATTCTGGGATTGAGCCCTGGTGTTTGGGGGGGGAGGATCACTGCTCAGCAGGGAGTCTGCTTCTCCCTTTCCCTCTGCCACTCCCCTGGCTCATGCTCACATGCTCTCTCTCTCTCTCTGAAATAAATAAATAAAATCTTAAAAAAAATAAGGTTGTTATTTTTAAAAAGGATCAGTCTATCTAGTTCTGATTAGGTGTTATTATAATGTCCTTTTAGAAGCCATGGAAAGACTCTCTGAGACTGACATTTCTAGCCAGAAAGAAATAATGGAATGTTTGCTTCATAAAAGTGAGTTCTACTTTTAAACAAATTCTATCTTTGCTTCATATGATACAAAGTAAATTTAAAAATTTTTAAATACCAAATGCATATGATAAAGAATTTTTAAATGGTAGTAAGTGTTATACAGTTAAACATTTCTCTCCCATCCACCTGTCTCTAGTCCTCTATTTTTCCTCCAAAGAGGCAACTAACTATTCTTATGCATTTTTGTTCAGCCTTCTATGTTATAAATACATAAGAACATGCCTTTGGAAAAACATAAAAAGTAGTTCACTGTACACACTGTTCTGCACCTTAATTTTTTCACTTAGTTATACTTTGGAGAATGTTCTGTATCACCTATTCCAGTTATCTCTTCAGGCATAGGAGAAAACCTCAAAAGAGTGACATAAAACAATAACAGTAATTTATTATAATCATGGATCTGGGACTGACTGGACTCCAGTAGGCAGTCTGCACTCAGGATCCCTTATGTGGTTGCTATCAGATGGTGATTTGGGGTGGAATAGCTTTCTATCGCAAAGGCTTCTATGTCTGGCACTGGGGGACAAGGACTGATTCCTCCTCAGGCATATGTCCTTCTCTCTCTGTCTGTGTCTCTGTCTCTGTCCCTCTTTTTCCATTCTTCTCTTCCCTCTCTCTCCTCTGTCCCCATTATGTTGGCTTCATGGTAGCCAGACTTCATGCATGGTGACTAAATGCTCCTAGAGCAATTGTTTTAAGGGAAACCAGCAGAAGCTACATGATCTTTTCTAACCTAGCTTCTGAAGTCATGCACCATCATTTCTGCTGCATTCTACTCATTAAAGCAGTCCCAAAGCCCTGGCTAGGTTGAAACGGTGGTAGCACACATTTTGAGTCTTTTGTCTGGAGTGACAAGAATTTTTGAATATGTATTCAATGCACCCCATCAGATGATATAGAGATATCTTATTCTTTGATTAAAGACGGCATGGTATTTTGTAGTATGAATGCAAATAATAGAATCAGTCCTCTATTAATAGATATCTAGGTTGTTTTCCATCTTTTGGAACTGCAACAATATGCAATAAATATCTTTGCACATAAACTTTTGAAAATATGTGTAGTATATCTGCAAGATTAATTCATTAAACCAGAGCTGCTGGGCAAAAAAAAAAAGTGACTTCAAAGACTTTACACTCCACCAACAATGTATGAGGGTGATTTTTCACATGTTTTTTTCCATGTGATGTATTCTCAAGCCTCTTGATCTTGGTTTTACAGTTGTCGTATTTAAAGACATCTTTGGGGCAAGATGGCGGAGGAGTAGGAGACCTGGATTTCATCTGGTCTCAGGAATTCAGCTGGAGAGGGATCAAACCATTCTGAACACCTACAAACTCAACAGGAGATCAAAAAAAAGAATAGCAACAACTCTCTGAACAGAAAAGCGACCACTTTCTGGAAGGTAGGATGTGTGGAGAAGTGAATCCGAGGCGATATTCAGGTGGATAGACAGCAGGGAGGGGGCCTCCATCGGGCACTTCTGGCAAGTGATAGAGCCGCGGAGCACAAAATCGGAACTTTTAGAAGTTGGTTCCGCTGAGGGACGTCGCTCCAGTGGCTAAGTGGTGGGTGGAACCCTCGCAGGACAGTGTGGTCTCAGGACCCTCGGGGTCACAGAAAGACCGGGGGTGCCTGTGTGTCAGAGCTCCCAGGTATCAGAGCGGGGAAGCTGGGTGCAGAGACGGAGCTGAGGAGTGGGGTCTCAGCTCGGGGTTGCCATAAACCGTGATCCGCGGCACAGTCGGGCCACTACTCCTCCAGCAGGGACCCAACAAATGGCAGATCCGGGGAGACTCCCCTTCCTCCCCTGGGAGGAGCAGCGTGGGAGAGCACCACAGGGATCTGCTGGGTTTGGAGACTCCACACGGGGTTGGGTGCCAGAGATAGAAACGCTGGGTCACAGGCCGGGTGAGCATGGACTGCGGCCAGAGACCGGGGAGACGGGAGTGATTGACTGCTTTTCTCTGGGGGCTCACTGAGGAGTGGGCCCCGAGATCTCCACTCCTCTGGGGCAGAGATTGGGAGGCCACCATTTTCACTCTCCACCTCCAAAGCTGTACCGAAAGTTTGCAGGGAACAAAAGCTCCCGAGAGCAAACCTGAGCAGATTACTTAGCCTGGACCAGCAAGGGCGGGGCAATTCCACCTCCGGCAAAGACATTTGGGAACCACCAGAACAGGCCCCTCCCCCAGAGATCAGCAAGAACAGCCAGCCAAGACCAAGTTTACCGATCAATGAGAACGGCAGAACTCCAGCGCTAGGGGAATAATGCACATAGAATCCATGGCTTTTTTACCATGATTCTTTAGTCTTTCAAAGTTAATTTTTTTTAAATGCCTTTTCTTTTTAATTTTTCTTTTTCCCTTTTTCAACCAACATCTTATCCATCTCTTTTTTAAAAAAACATTTTTATTTTTCATTTTTAGAGTCATATTCTATCCCTTCATAGTAGTTACCCTTATTTTTGGCATAAATATATAAGTTGTTCTCTCTTTAAAATTTTGAGATAGTTTCTTCTAACAGATCAAAATATGCCCTAAATCTCTAGTGTATGGTTTTGTTCTACTCTCCTGCCTGATCACATTCTCTCCCTTTT
>NC_138385.1:16707170-16741691 GCF_054177405.1 Leptonychotes weddellii
GTTGATGGACTCCTGTCTCACATTTAGATCTTTCAACCATTTTGAGTCTATTTTTGTGTGTGGTGTAAGGAAATGGCCCAGGTTCATTCTTCTGCATGTGGCTGTCCAATTTTCCCAACACCATTTGTTGAAGAGACTGTCTTTTTTCCATTGGACATTCTTTCCTGCTTTGTCAAAGATGAGTTGATCATAGAGTTGAGGGTCCATTTCTGGGCTCTCTATTCTGTTCCATTGATCTATGTGTCTGTTTTTGTGCCAGTACCATACTGTCTTGATTATGACAGCTTTGTAATATGGCTGGAAGTCCGGAATTGTGATGCTGCCAGCTCTGCTTTTCCTTTTCAACATTCCTCTGGCTATTCGGGGTCTTTTCTGTTTCCATACAAATTTTAGGATGATTTGTTCCATTTCTTTGAAAAAAGTGGATGGTATTTTGATGGGGATTGCATTGAATGTGTCGATTGCTCTAGGTAGCATTGACATCTTCACAATATTTGTTCTTCCAATCCATGAGCATGGAACGTTTTTCCATTTCTTTGTGTCTTCCTCAATTTCTTACATGAGTATTTTATAGTTTTCTGAGTACAGATTCTTTGCCTCTTTGGTTAGATTTATTCGTAGGAATCTTATGGTTTTGTGTGCAATTGTAAATGGGATCGACTCTGTTATTTTTATGATTTTTTTCTATATTGATTCCGTTATGTTTAAAGAACATATCTGTATGATTTCAATTATTTTAAATTTGTTGATATCTTGAAGCACCTGGGTGGCTCAGTCGGTTAAGCATCTGCCTTCGGCTCAGGTCATGATCCCAGGGTCCTGGGTTTGAGCCCCACATTGGACTCCTTGGTCCACGGGGAGCCTGCTTCTCCCTCTCCCACTCCCCCTGCTTGTGCTCTCTCTCTTTCATAAATAAATAAGTAAATAAATCTTTAAAAAAATAATTTGTTGATATCTCTTTTATGGTCTATAATATGGTCTATTTTGGTGAATGTCTGTTGGGTAGAGTATTCTATAAATGTCAATTAGACTGCATTAATAGTGCTATTTGGGTCATCTTTATCTTTACTGATTTTCTGCCTGCTTGTTCTATCAATTTCTGACAGAGGTGTTGAAATCTCCAGCTATACTTGTGGATGTGTCTATTTCTCCTTTCTATTCTGCAATTTTTGCTTTGCATATTTTGCACCTCTTTATTTGATGTATATATATGTAGGGTTATTTTGTTTTGTGAATTGCCTTTTTATCATTATGTAATATCACTCTCTGTCACTGGTAACTTTCTTGGCTCTGAGGTTATATTAACATAGCATCTCTGCTTTCTTTTGATTCATCTTAGCATAGTATAACTTTTTCCATCTTTTTACTTTCAACCTACCTATACTGTTATAGTTGAAGGAAGTTTCTTATAGATACCATATAGTTGGGTCATATTTTTTAGTTCAGTCTGCAAATCTGTCTTTTAATTTGTGTGCTATACCATTTACATTTAATGTAGTTACCATATATTAAGGATTATTTATGCCATTTTATTGTTTATACTTTTTATTTATTTTCTTTTTCCCGACTTCCTGTTACTTGAACATTTTTTTAAATTCCATTTTAATTTATTATAGTGTTTTCTTTTTCTCATCTAACTAAAATGTTATACACATTGAGCAGCAACTCCCCATTTCTCCTAGTTCCCAGACACTGGCAAGCACCATTCTATTTTATGGCTCTATTATTTTAACTACTTTAGATGCCTTGTGTAAGTGGAATCATGCAACATTTGTCCTTCTGTGACTGGTTTATTTTATTTTATCTTATTTATTTATTTTAAAGATTTTATTTATTTATTTGACAGAGAAAGAGAGAAAGAGTGAGAGAGCACAAGCAGGGGTAGCTGCAAAGGGAGAGGGAGAAGCAGGTTCCCTCCTCATCAGGGAGCCTAAAATGTGGCTCTATCCCAGGACCCCAGGATCATGACCTGAGCTGAAGGCAAATGTTTAACTGACTGAGCCACCGAGGCACCCCATGACTGGCTTTTTTTAATTAACATAATGTGCTCAAGTTGTCACATATCACAGGATTTCCTTCTCTTTTAAGGCTGAATAGGATCCCATTGTGTGTGTATGTGTGTGTGTGTGTATACACACACGGAAAATATATATATTTTCACTATCTATTTATCTGTCTATAGACTTTTAAGTTGCTTCTACACCTTGGCTATTGTAAATAATGCTATAATTAACATAGGAGTACAAATATCTCTTCAAGATTCTGATTTCAATTCATGTCAATAAATACCCAGCAAGAGAGAGTGCTAGATTATATGGTAGCTCTATTTTTAATTTTTTGAGGAATTCCCATATTATTTTCCATATTAGCTGCATGATTTTATATTCCCAACAGTGTACAAGGGTTCCAATTTCTCCCACATCCTCAACACTTATAATTTATACTATTTTGATAATAGCCCTTCTAATAACACCTTACTCCTAAGGTAGGAAGTTAATAGCTTCTGTGGTTCTTTTTTTAAATATTTTATTTTATTTTATTATGTTATGTTAGTCACCATACAATACACCATTAGTTTTTGATGCAGTGTTCCATGATTCATTGTTTTCGTATAACACCCAGTGCTTCATGCAGTACATGCCCTCCTTAATACCCATCACCGGGTTAACCCACCCCCCAACTTTTACATCAACATGGATGGGACTGGAGGAGATTATGCTAAGTGAAATAAGTCAAGCAGAGAAAGTCAATTATCATATGGTTTCACTTATTTGTGGAACATAAGGAATAGTATGGAGGACATTAGGAGAAGGAGGATAGCTTTTGCGGTTCTGATTTGCATTTCCTTGATGATGGATGATGTTGAGCATTTTTTTATACATTTGTTGGCCATTTGTATGTCTTCTTTGGAGAAATACCTATTTGAGTACTTTTAAAAATGGGGTTTTTTTTTTGTTATCACATTATATGAGTTCTTTATCTATTATGGATATTAACCCCTAATTAGATACATGGCTTGCAAATATTTTCTCCTATTCTGTAGATTGCCTTTTCACTATTGATCATTTCCTTTGCTATGAAGAAGCTTTTTAGTTTGATGTAGTCTCACTTTTCTACTTTTGCTTTTGTTGTCTGTGCTTTTGGCATCATATCCAAAAAATATTTGCCAAGACAGTGTTATGGTTCTTCCCCTATGTTTTTTTCTCAGAGTTTTATAGCTTCAAGTCTTATGTCTAAGACTTTAATCCATTTTTAGTTGTTTTGTATATGGTGTAAGATAAGGGTTAAATGTCATTCTTTTGCATGTGAGTATCCAGTTTTCCCAACATCATTTGTCAAAGAGACTTATTCTTTCCCCACTGTGTACTCCTGGCACCTTTGTTGAAGATCAATTGACTATTTATGTGTGAGCTTATTTTGTTTATTCTGGGCTCTTTATTTTGCTCCATTGGCCTATACCTGTCTTTATGCCAGTACCATACTGTTTTGATTACTGTAGCTTTGTAATATGTTTTGAAATGTTTTGAAATCAGAAGGTGTGTGGCCTCCAGCTTTGTTCTTCTTTTTAAAGTTGGTTTAGATATTCAGGGTCCTCTGTCCTTCCATATGGATATTAGGCTTGTTTTCTCTATTTCTGTAAAAAATGGCATTGGAATTTTGATAAGAATTGCATTGAATCTGTAGATCACTTTGAGTGGTATGGATATTAATACTTTAACAATATTAAGTCTTCCAATCCAGGAACTTCCACTCCATGATATCTTTCTATTTATTTGTGTCTTCTTCAGTTTCTTTCAGCAATATTTTATAGTTTTCAGTGTACAAGTCTTTTGTTTTATAGGTTAAGTTTTTTCTGAAATATTTTATTTTTTTCATGCTATTGTCAATGGGATTATTTTCTTAACTTCTTTTTTGGATTATTCATTGTTAGTGTATAGAAAGACAACCGATTTTTGTATCTTGATTTTATATTCTGCAACTTTACTGAATTCATTAAATTCATTCTTTCATTCATTAGTTCTAACGTGTGTGTGTGTGTGTGTATAGTCAGGGTTTTTTTTTGCCTATAAGATCACGTCATTTGCAAGCAGAAATATTTTCACTTATTCCTTTTCAATTTAAATGACTTTTATTTCTTTTTTTTTTTTGTAAGATTAATCTGCTAGAACTTCTAGTACTATGTTGACAAGAGTGGGCATCCTTGCCTTGTTCCTGATCTTAAAGGAAAAGCTTTCAGTTTTTCACTATTATTACGTTAGTTAAGGCTTTTCATATACGAACGTTATTAAGTTGAGATAATTTTCTTCTATTCCTAGTTTGTTGCGTATTTTTGTCATGAGAGTGTTGAATTTTGTCAAATCCTTTTTCTACATCTCCTGAGATGATCATGTGATTTTTTTATCCTGTATTCTGTTTGGATGGTGTATCTTATTGATTGACTTTCACATATTGAACCATCCTTGCATCCAAGGGATAAATCCCACTTGGCCATGGTGTATGATGTGTTTTTAATGTGCTATTCGATTATATTTGCTAGCTTTTTGTTGAAGATATTTGCATCTGTATTCATCAGGGTTACTAGCCTGTAATTCTCTTTTCTTATAACGTCTTTTTCTGGCTTTGGTATAAAGATAGTGCTGGCCTCATAAAATGAGTTTGGAAGTGTTTTCTCTGTCTCAATGTTTTGGAAGAATTTGAGAAGAATTGACATTAATTTTTCTTTAAATATTTTGTAGAATTGACCAGTGAAGCTGTCTTTCCTTGGTTTTTTGGGGGGGAGATGTTTTTGATTTCTGATCCAACCTTCTTACTAATTATAGGTCTCCTCAGATTTTCTATTTCTTTATGACTCAGTTCTGGTAGGTTGTATGTTTCTAGGAATTTCTCCTTTTCTTCTATTCAATTTGTTGTCACATAGTTGTTCATAGTAGTCTTTTATAATCCTTTTTGTTTCTGTGGCATCAGTTGTAATGTCTTTTCTTTTATTTCTGATTTTATTTATTTGAATCATCTCTCTTTTTTCCCTTAGTCTGAAGTTTTGTCAATTTTGTTAATATTTTTTTTTAAAAAAAACAACTCTTAGTGTCACTGATTTTTCTATTGTTTGTCGATTCTTTATTTCATTTATTATTAATACTGTCTTCCTTCTTTCTGTTAACTTTGGGCTATTTTTTTACTAGTTCCTTGAGGAGTAAAGTTAGGTTGTTTATTTGGGATATTTCTCTTTTTTCAATGTATGCATTTATGGCTATAAACTTCCCTCTTAGTACTGCTTTTGCTGGATCCCATAAGTTTTGGTATGTTATCTTGTGTTTTGTTTTCATCTGTCTCAAGATATTTTCTAATTTCTCTTTTGATTTCTCCTATGACCTATTGGTTCAAGAGTGTGCTGTTTAGTTTCCACATGTTTGTGAATTTTTCATTTCTCTTTCTGCTATTCATTTCAACTTTCATTTCACTGTGGTCAGAAAGGATACTTGGCATGATTTCAATCTTCTTGAATTTGTTTTGTGACTTAATATGTGACTTTTTCTGGACAATGTTCCATGTGTGTTTGAGAAGAATGTATATTCTGCTGCTGTTGGATGAAATATTCTGTGTATGTCTGTTAGGTCTATATATAATGTTTTTGAGTGTCTCTTTGTATACTTTTCTTACTACTGTCAACAGGTATTACATTATATATACATAACTTACATAAGTTTACTGGTGTCAACATTTTACCTATTCAAGTGAATCCTAGAAAGCTTACCTCCCTTTACCCCTGTTTACCTTCTTTTGTTTATTATATAATTGCCCTAAATATTTCCTCTACATATTTTGAGAACCACATTAGGCAGTGTTAAATATAATTTGCCCATATACTTTCTCTTTCTATTGTTCTTCCTTCCTTCCTAATATTCCATAATACCTTTGTTTATCATTTCCATTCCGTTTAAAGAACTTCCATTAGCCATTCTTTAGGGTAGAGGTACTGGTGAAAAATTATCTTGGTTTTCCTTCATTTGAAAGCATCTTGATTTCTCCTTCTTTCCTGAAGGATATTTTTACTGGATATACAATTCTGAGTTGATGGTTCTTTTCTTCCAGCATTTGAAAAGTATTGTGCCACTTTCTTCTGCTCCCCATCAT
Organism: Leptonychotes weddellii; assembly: GCF_054177405.1. Lineage (NCBI taxonomy): Eukaryota > Metazoa > Chordata > Mammalia > Carnivora > Phocidae > Leptonychotes > Leptonychotes weddellii. Next base: position 16,713,303 of record NC_138385.1, read on the forward strand.
TTCTGATGAGGAATTCCCTATCATTCTAATTGCTTCCCCCTTTTAATAAGGTATTGTTTATCTCTGGAAGCTTTCAAAACTTTTTTTTGTGTTTAGTTTTCAGAGTTTAATTATGAAATGTCTTGGCATGGATATTTTTGGGTTTGTCTTGTTTAAAGTTTGTTCTCCTTCATGATCTGTTGGTTTATGTCTTCTGCCAAATTTGGAAATTCTTAGCCATTATATCTTCAAGCTTTTTAGTTTTTATTTTAAACTTTACACTTTTTAAGCCCCATCCTCTTTTTCCACTCCGCTGACTGGCAATGCTAGTTCTTTCCTTATAGTCCTACATGTTCCTGAAGCTCTGTTAATTTTTTTTTAGCTCCATTTTCTCTGTTGTTCAAATTAGGTAATTTTTATTGTTCTGTCTTTAAGTTCACTGATTCCTACATCCTGTCCATTCTTCTGCTAGACCATCTATTTAGTCTTTTATTACAGTTATTATATTTTTCAGTCCTAATATTTCCATTCAGTTCTTTTTTATACCTTCAATTTCTTTGCTGAGAGTTTTTATTTCTTGGTTAAGACTGCACTAATTTTTTCATTGGTTTCAAGGGTGTTCGTAATTTTCTGTTGAAGCATTATTATAATGAGTGCTTTTAAATCTTTGTAAAATAATTCTTAGATTTCTGTCATCTTAAGGTTGGCATCTACTGTTTTTTTTTTTTCATTCAAGTTGAGATATTTCTGGTCCTTGGTATGATTTTTAATTAAAACCTAAATATTCTGGTTATTATGTTATGATACTCTGGATTTTATTTAAATCTTGTGTTTTAACAGTCTTCCTCTGATATTGCTCTGGTAGGAGAATGGGTTCCTGTCTTGTTACTGCTAGGTAGAGGTGGAAGTTCATGTTTCCACTGGGCCTCTATTGACACAGAACAGGGTGCAGATAAGTCAGTTAAGTTCCTTCTATCACTGGTCATTGGTTGGGTATGGGAGTTTGAGTTCTCTACTAGGCCTCTAATGATATCACACTGACTGTATGAGAGAGGGAATCTCCTTACTGCTCTCCATGTGGCTTCTGTAGACACTGTAGATGAAGAGGACATCTCATTACTGCCAAGTAAGGATGAAAATCCTGACTCCCCACTGGCCTTATCTGATACCACCCTGACAAGCGTGTCAGGGCACATTTTTATAGCCTGGGGAAGGTGCAAGTCTGCACTTTTTATTTGGCCTTTGCTGCCAGGAATGGGGATGGGGCTAATGATTTTCTGCAGTGTGTGGCCAGAGTAGAGCACTTATTGTCTAAGTTTCTGTTTTTTTAGGCTACACCTTTTCTGTTCCTTTAGCTAAGGAGAGTAGGCTTTTCTTATTGCTTTCTTTTCTTTTCTTTTTTTTTTTTTTGTCAGTTTCCACTGGTGTTTCCAGATTTCCAGGTTCTCTATTACCTAGTCGGTGAATATGAAGAATAAAGAATACCTATGGAACTCTCTGCCTTGCCATTCCTTCAGTCCTGAGGTCCTGAGACTGTTGTTTTCTCTCCATCTTTGAGTATTTTTTTAAATTTTATTTTATTATGTTATGTTAGTCACCATACAATACATCATTAGTTTTTGATGTAGTGATCCACGATTCATTGTTTTTGCAGTACGTGCCCTCCTTAATACCCATCACCGGGCTAACCCATCCCCCCACCCCGCTCCCCTCTAAAACCCTCAGTTTGTTTCTCAGAGTCCATAGTCTTATGGTGTGTGTGTGTGTGTGTCTATGTGTGTGTGTGTGTGTGTATTGTACTTAGCAGGATAAATTGTGAAAATTAAATCTGTTCTATTTTTCCAGAAGCAGAAATTCATAATGTTTGAATAGTTAATTTATTTGTCCTTTTTTTTATAGGTTTTGAGTTTGTGTCATACTTAGAAAAGTTTTCTCTACTCTGAAATTAAAGCCAAGATCTCCCATATTTTCTTCTAGTACTTTGTTTTCATTTTTTAACTTGCATCTTTGACTATCTGAAATTTATTTTGGTGTATGGAGTGAGATTAGAAACCAACTTTATTTTTCCAAATGGAAAATCCATTTGTCTCAGCATCATTTATTAATTAAATCATGTTTTCTTTTTCCTACTGATTTGAAGTGCCGTCTTTTCCATATACCAATTCCAATATGATTTGAGTTTCTTCTTGGCTATTTATTTTGATTCATTTATCTCATTAACAATTGCTACATGTTTTAATTGCTTTACCTTTACTTTATAATACATAAAATGTTGTATTCTGGCTCCATTTCATTTTTATTCTTTTTCAGAAAAACCTAGGTCATTCTTCAATTACTTTTTCCAGAAAAACTTTATTTATTTTAAAGATTTTATTTATTTATTTGACAGACAGAGACACAGTGAGAGAGGGAACACAAGCAAGGGGAGTGGGAGAGAGAGAAGCAGGCTTCCTGTAGAGCAGGGAGCTCAATGTGGGGCTCGATCCCAGGACCCTGGGATCATGACCTGAGTCAAAGGCAGATGCTTAATGACTGAGCCACCCAGGCGCCCCTCCAGAGAAACTTTAAAACAAACTTGATTAACTTAAAATTCCTATAATGGTGGATATATGTCATTATACATTTGTCAAAACCCAGAGAAAGTACAACACCAAGAGTGAACCCTAAGGTAAACTATGGACTTTGGATGATTATGATGTGTCAATGTAGGTTCATTCTTGGTAACAAAAAAATTCTGGTGAGTGGTGTTGATAAAGGACAAGGCCATGCATGTGTGGGGGCAAGGGTTATATGGGAAATCTCTGTAGCTCCCTCTCAATATTGCTGTAAAACTAAGACTACTCCAAAAAAAAAGTTGAAAAAATTCTTGTTACTGTTTCAGTAGAATCATGTTAATATTATAGATGAATTTAAGGAGAAAAATATGTTATCCCATTCATTTAAATCTAGTTTTATGACCCAACACGATGTTTTATTATTTTTTTAAAGATTTTATTTATTTAAGAATGAGAGAGCACAAGCTGGGGGATCAGCAGAGGGAGAGGGAGAAGCAGGCTCCCCGCTAAGTGGGGAGCCTGATGTGGGGCTTGATCCCAGGACCCAGGGATCATGACCTGAGCTGAAGGCAGAAGCTTAACTGGCTGAGCCACCCAGGCACCCCTCAACACAGTGTTTTAAATTTTCTTTATATACTCCCTATACATTTCTAGTTGTCTATTCCTTGAGTCTATTTTTGTTTGTTTGCTCTTATAGCTGCAATTGTAAATGTTGTCCCTCATGACATTTAAAAAATGTGTTTTATATATGAAACTTGCATTTTTTAATTTTTATTTTTGTGTCATCCATCTTATTGATTTCTGCTATATTTTAAAGAATAAAATATGTTTATTCTTAGGTAAATAAACTATAAGTTTGGTTTAATTTTGGATGATATAAATCTTAATACAGAATAGTTTATTGTACTTTTTCTTCTATAAAAAAGGTGATTTCACAAAATTTATAGTTCTTATTCTTTTCTATGTTACAGTATATTTATTTTAATAATCTTCTTAGGTTTAAATTAGAAAGTTGTGTGGTAGGTTTATTTTTTCACAATTCATTTAAAAATACTTCAACCTTACTAAAAAGTTGAAAGAACAAAGAACTCCTGTATCCCCTTCACCCATATTACCCAATTGTTATCATTTTAGCATATTTACTCCATTTCTTTCTCTCTCTCTGTGGACACACACACATGCACACACAACACACACAATCATTAATCTTTTTATGAGCCAATTGATTTGATAGCATGGTTCAGACTTTGTGCCCAATCATCCCTAAATACTCCTGTGTGTACTTCCTGAAACCAAGGATGTTCTTTTTCATAGCCACAAATAGAACCATCCAAATCAGCAAATCAACACTGATACACCACTACCATACAACTCACAGATGCTATTAAAAATTGTCCAAGTGTCCAACAATGTCTCTTTTAATTTTCTGGTTGAGGATCACATGTTACATTTAGTCTTCATTTATTTTTATTTTCCCTCAGCCTAGAACATTTTCTCAATCTTTTCCCATTTTTTATGACCTTGACAGTTTAAGAAGTGCATATTTTCCATTTTGTATAATGCCCCTCAACCTGGTCTATTTGGTAATTACTCCTGTCCAAACTCACGCCATGCAATCTTGAGAGGAAAACCACCAAAATGATGTTGTGCTTTAAGCAGAGCATCAGGAAACATATGATGGCAATCCTATTCTACCAGTGGTGTTGGTAATCTTCATTACTTATGTGAGGTGGGGTCTGCCAGGTTTCTCCAACACAGAGTCATCATTTTTCCCTTTATAATCATTAAATATTTTGTGAGGAGATACTCTGGGACAATTTCACTGCCCTGCTCTTCAACTGAACACCTACTCACTTGCCTTAATGATTCCTGCTTAAATCAAATGGTGATTTTCCCTTTACATCATTCATTCTACATTCATTAGTTTATTCTACTCTAAGGAAGAACTTTCACTTCTCCTCCATTTAATTTTTTACTAATTCATTTATTTTTGCATCAGTATGGACTTACAGATAGATTCCTATATTCTTCAATTGGTTGTAATCCTTTACTATCCTTATTTATTTTGATACTCAAATTATCCTATATTTGTCCAGAGGGAGCCCTTTCAGGCTTGCTCCAGTGTCCTTTTGACATATCCCCTTCATTCTTTGATCACCTCCTTGCTTGTCAAACACAATTAGATGTTCCAGGATAATCTTGTACTTTTTCTGCTTCAGTCATAGAATTAGGCATTTTTCCAAGGAGCCCTGATTCTTTTTATCAGAGGATGATATTTAGAAACCAAGATCTGTGCACTCAGTGCCCTCTAGCAGACAGAACTAGGAAATATTTGTTTGTATGTGTGTGTGCACACAACCCACTCACACTCCACATGCATCTATATATATTTTTCTTTCTGTGTGTGCATGTGATGAATACACAACATCTCCAATTTAAATCCAACTTCCCAGAATTCTTTCTAGCCTTCCCCCTTTCCATATTTGTAAATCTCTTCTCTGGCAGTAAAAAATAAATAAATAAATAAATAAATAAATAAATAAATAAATAAAACAAAACACCTAGCTCCCATTATTTTCAATATATTTTCTGATATGTTCAATATTCTTGTATATAATCAATCTCCTGACTATTCTGGAGACCTCTGTAGCCAATGGCCCCATTGCCATTTCCTCAGCCCACTGACTCCTCAGAGCTTAGAGGTCATCCCTTTTGTCTTAGCAACAAGAAATAGTTGAATAAAGTGAAAATCAACGACTTTTTGTGGACTCATCAGAAAACTGACATTTCTGGACAAACTATCACCCCCGAATCTGAATAAACAGGTGAATTGAAGAGTCAAAGCCCAGATCTCACTTACTTGGAACAGAAGTTGCTGGAGCCATAAAGTGGTAGGAACACTTAAATGGTAATTTTGACAAATTGCTTGAGGCTATGTATGGACTAGTGTGAGAGTAAGAAACTCTTGGGGGGCACACTTTTATGGATTTTACTTCCAGGAACCTTAGTTCTTCTGGTGAAGAACTAAGAGAGATCTCTTTGTGGCTCTGACTGAGAAGAACACTAAGCCTTATGAAATATGTCCTGAGTATTCTCTGTAACAAATGCTTACTATGTAGGGCATGCAACATTACCAGAGCCTTATACCAGTTGGGTGAAGGGCAGTCTTGTCACTCCAGTCCCCTCTAGCCTTCCTGTCTCACCAAAAAGAGGGAATCTATACCATTGAAGAAACACTTGTGAATGTTACAACCTGGAGAATGTACCCACTAGAAGACTAAAATTTAATAGTAAGATAATACAACACTATCACTCCTCTACACCTTACCACCACACCAACAAGGCACCAGTATAATAACAGTGGGTTACATCTAAAAAAGCTGCAAAACAGACTCTGTCTGAAGAACAGTACTTAAGGAAACCCAAATTCAAGAGAGGAGACAAAAACAAGGATGCCAGAGGAAGTTGAGGCCTCTGGCACCTACACCTACAGCAAACAAAAAATTCAGCCCAACTCCTAGCTGGATTGACATAAATCATCTCACTAGTCTCATACCTCAATTCCTACTACCTGCTACAACATGTCTGACTTTCAACAAAAAATTGCATGGCATGCTGAAACACAAGGAAATACACAGTCCAAAGAGACAAATCAAGCATTAGAACCAGACTCAGATATGGTACATATTTGGAATTACCAAGCAGGGAATTCATTTTTTTATAATTATTTTAGTTTCAAGTTCTTATTTGAATTCCAGTCAGTTAATAGATAGTGCAACATTAGTTTCAGTAGCAGAATTTAGTGACTCATCACTTACATACAGCACCCAGTGCTCATCACAACCAGTGCCCTCCTTAATACCCATTACCCTTTTAACCCATCCCCCCACCCACCTTCCTCCAACAACCCTATTTGTTCTCTATAGTTAAGAGTCTATTTTATGGTTTGCCTCACTCTTTTTTCCCCTTATGCTTATTTGTTTTGTTTCTTTATTTTCCTGGTAATTCCAGTATTTTATTTTTTTAATTTTTATTTTATTTAAATTTAATTGATTAACATATAGAGTATTATTAATTTCAGAAGTAGAGTTCAGTGATTCATCAGCTGCATATAACACCCAATGCTCATTACATTATGTGCCCTCCTTAATGCCCATCAGCCATTTACCCCATCCCTCCACCCACCTTCCCTCCAGTAATCCTGTTTGTTTCTTATAGTTATGAGTCTCTTATGGTTTGTCTCCCTCTCTGATTTCATTTTATTTTATTTTTCCCTCCTTTCCCCTATGATCCTCTGTTTTATTTCTTAAATTCCACATATGAGTGAAATCATGTGGTATTTGTGTTTCTCTGACTGACTTATTTCCCATAGCATAAGTTTCTAGTGCTGTCCATGTCATTGCAAATGGCAAATTTTCATTCTTTTTTATGCCTGTGTAATATTCCATAGTGTGTGTGCGTGTGTGTGTGTGTGTGTGTGTGTGTGTGTGTGTATACCACATCTTCTTTATCCATTCATCAGTCAATGGACATTTGGGTTCTTTCTATAATTTGGCTATTGTTGATAATGCTGCTATAAACATTGGGGTGCATGTATCCCTCTGAATTGGTATTTTTGTATCCTTTGGGTAAATACCTAGTAGTGCAATTGCCGGATCATAGGGTTATTCTATTGTTAACTTTTTGAGGAACCTCCATACTGTTTTCCACAGTGACTGCACCAGTTTGCATCCCCACCAACAGTGCAAGAGGGTTCCCCTTTCTCTACATCCTTGTCAACATCTGTTCTTTGTTATGTTGTTAATTTTAGCCATTCTGACAGGTGTGAGGTGATATCTCATTGTAGTTTTGATTTTTATTTCCCTGAGGATGAGAGATGTTAAGGATCTTTTCACGTGTCTGTTAGCCATCTGTATGTCTTCTTTGGAAAAATATGTCTATTCATGTCTTCTGTCCATTTTTTAACTGGGTTATTTGGGTTTTTATAAGTGTTGAGTTTTATAAGTTCTTTATAGATTTTGGATACTAACCCTTTATTAGATATGTCATTTGCAAATATCTTCTCCCATTCCGAAGGTTGCCTTTTAGTTTTGTTGATTGTTTCCTTCGCTGTGCAGAAGCTTTTTATCTTGATGAAGTCCCGATAGTTCATTTTTGTTTTTGTTTCCCTCATACCAGGCAGGGAATTTAAAACAACTATAAATTAATATGCTAAGGATTCAAATGGCAAAATAAGCAACATGCAAAAACAGGTGGGTAATAGAATCAGAAAGATAGAAATTCTATAAAAGAATGGGAAATTCTAGAAATGTAAAATATTGTAGCAGAAATAATAACTTTGATGGTGTCATTAGTAAACTGGATAAGACTGAGGAAAAAATCAGTTAGCTTGAAGACAGGTCACTAGAAACTTCCTAAACTAAAATGAAAGAAAACAATTTAATAAAACAGAACAGAACATTCAAGAACTATGGGACAATTTCAAAGGGTGTAACATTGGCACAGTTGGGATACCAGAAGGAGAAGAAAGAGAATAGAACAGAAGAAAAATTTCAAGTGTTAAAAGCAGAGACCTTTCCAAAATATATGACAGACACAAATCACAGATCTAAAAATTCAGAGGGGCGCCTGAGTGGCTCAGTCGGTTAAGCGTCTGTCTTCGGCTCAGGTCATGATCCTGGGGTCCTGGGATCGAGCCCCGCATCGGGCTCACTGCACGGTGGAGAGCCTGCTTCTCCCTCTCCCTCTGCCTGCCATTCTGACTATCTGTGCTCTCTCTCTATCTCTCTGTCAAATAAATAAATAAAAATCTTAAAAAAAAAAAAAACAATAAAAATTCAGAGAATACCAAGCAGGTGAAATAACCCCCCCGCCCCCCCAAAACCCCACAATTACACCTAGACATATCATATTAAAACTTTAGAAAAAACAAAGACAAAAAAATCTTGAAAGAAATCAGATTATTCCCAATTTCTAAAAACTAGAAAACACCTACATGTCTTTCAGTAGTGAATGGATAAATAGTGGTACATTAATATAATGGGATATTATTCAGCAATTGAAAAAATCAAACTACAAAATACGTGAATGAATCTTAAAAATGCATGTTTCCTAAGTGAAAGAAACCAATCTGGAAAGTCTGCATATTACATGATTCCCATTATATAATATTCTGGAAAAGGCAAAAAACAAGATGCTTGAAAGATCAGTGTTTGGCAGGGCTTCTGGTGAGGGGTGGACTGGAAGGTGGAGAGTGTTGAGTAAGGGAAGCACAGGGGATATGTTAGAATGATGAAAGCAGTATCTGGTGATACTGTAATGGTGAATACATGACACTATGCATTTGTCTAAACCTATAAAACCTTATGGCACAGAATGAATCTTAATATATGCAGATAAAAAATCATTTAGGAGGTCAGGGGATCACAGAAAAGAATGCAGACTGTGGCAAGAGAATCCAACTGCATTATCAATATATGAAACAACTTCACTGAAGGGAGTGTGGGAAAAAGAGGCTGATGTAAGTTAACTTTGGCAGTGAGTGGAGTCTGTAACACTAAGGCAAAATGAAATGTACATAAGCACTGTATTCTAGTTAGTAAAGTTTTGTCCCATGGGCATAGAGGTTAACAATTCTGATACTGCTATACATGTATACTGCATTGAACAATGAATTAACTAAATGGATGGTACATAGTGGGAGCCACATTTCTCACCAGTGAATTGGAATTTACAGATAAGCAAGGAAAAGAGGCCAGAATGATCCATGTACAAATGAATTAGAGTCAGAGACATGGGTATAAACTCATGTTTAATTTAGATACAGATGGTTACATATAGAAATATTTGTAGATATGTGTATATACAAAGGTTAGTATAAATACATATATTTTCTTTCGATTTTAGGTGAGACGGCCTTCAATCAATGACACCCCAGTAGCATCAAGCACACCTAGCACCCAGACATTAGTTTCTAATGCTATTTTCTAATAAAAGGAATCAGGGGTCCCTGGGAAAATTGCTGATTTTAGGACTGGGACAGAAATTATACAAAATGAGCCTAAAGAATCTTATAGTGCCAGAAAGTAGGAAAACACTAAAAACAATCCCTAAAATGATGGAGGTATGTCAAAGGGAAATAAGAGCCAACTAAAAGAGTTCCCAATGTCCAAAGCTGGAATGCTTTAGCAATAAAATAAAGTAGTATTAGATTACAACCCAAAATATAAAATATCCATGAGTCCATACTCGTATAAATAAATGATGGAATGAATCATGATATGAGAAAGATATGACAGATTTGTACAGAATTCCAAATAATTTATATAGATGCTTCACTTTCAAATTACTTCCCATTAAGCATGGGCTGCACATAGTGACTTCCTTCCAGAGAGTACAGTATGAAAAGATGGGAGTGAGGAGCGTAACTTTGCAGCAGAGAAACCTGACAAATACTACCTCAGCCAGGTAATCAAGGTTAATATCTACAGTGATAAGTCATGGTGATACCATGTACACTTGATGTGATGTGATGTGAATGGCACTGCCAAAAGCCTATAATCCCAGTTTACTCATGAGAAAAACTGTATAGAAAGATTGGTTAGCCCGGTGATGGGTATTAAGGAGGGCACGTACTGCATGGAGCACTGGGTGTTATACGAAAACAATGGATCGTGGATCACCACATCAAAAACTAATGATATGGGGCACCTGGGTGGCTCAGATGGTTAAGTGTCTGCCTTCGGCTCGGGTCGTGATCCCAGTGTCCTGGGATCAAGCCCCGCATCGGGCTCTCTGCTCCACGGGGGGCCTGCTTCTCTCCCTACCTCTGCTTCTCCCCCTGCTTGTGCTCTCTCTCTCCGTATCTCTGTCTCGAATGAATAATAAAAAAAAAAAAACTAATAATATATTGTATGGTGACTAACATAACATAATAAAATTAAAAAAAATTAAAAAAATAAAGATTATCCTAAAAAAACAAAAGAAATCCCAATTCAGAGACATTCTACCAGATACCTGACCTATACCCCTCAAAACTGCCAAGATCGCCTGAAACAAAGAAAGTTTAAGAAACTATTACAGCCAGGAAGAGCCTAAGGAGACATGATGACTATATGCAATATGGTATCCATGCTGGGATATCATGGAACAGGAAAAGAACATTAAATTAAAACTAAAAACTTTGAATAAAATATGGACTTTAGTTGATAACATATCAATATTGGTTCTTAAATTGGACAAATACACAATAATAATGTAAGATGTTAAAAATAGGAGAAGACTGGTGTGGACTATTTTAAAACTCTCTATACTACCTGCAATTTTTGTAAATTTACAAGTGTCCTAAGATTTAAAGAAAAAAATATTTTAAAAAATCACAGTGAATTTACCCATGAAACAATTTGGGCCTGGGGTTTCTGGGCGGAGAATTGATCTTTGACAATTTTCTCACTGTCTTATGTGGTAATTGGTTTGGTTATATATTCTATCTTTGTGTTCTGGGAGTTAGTTTTGGTAATTTTTATTGTAGTAGAAAATAAAATTTAAAATTCCAGGCTTTCAAGTTTGTTTGTATGGAGCACAAAATGATTCTGACGAATGCTGTCAGTGTCAGCCCCATAAGCTCCCAACTCAATTCCTGGGCTGTTTATAGCTCCTCCAGAGGAGGCAACTAAATCCCTCACCTGCAAGTTCTGTTTCACTCTTTTCTGAACTGTTGCTGCTTCGAGCAGAAATCTTAGCACCAATTTCAGTTCTTCCATTCGAGATTTGCTTTCCTCTCTAGTCTCCCTTGTTATAAGTTAGTCTTAGAACCTGGTGCCCCAAGTTCCTATGTCGACTCTCTAGCACTACCTCCACCTTCCCTGGCAATGCATCAGTACCTTGGACTGCACTGGTTTTTTCTGGCCTCTGATGGATTCCTTTGCCTAGACTTTTGCAGAGCTAGAGCTCTATACAGACACCCACCTCATGCTAACTGCTTTATTGTCCTGAGCCACTCCTTATCCTACTCTTGTTTCAACCCATTTCCTAGACCTCCTCCGTGCCACCTGTTTTCATTTACTACCAGGGGACCATTCTTTGGAGTCTTCTCCACATCCTTCCAATTGTTAAGTGATATCCCCTAGAGTTATGAAACATGACAGTAACCTCTCCCCAAGGAACCCTTTCTGGCTCTCAAGAGTTTTCAATTCAATCCTGATAAATGAATCATTATTTTAAACCAGTTTAAGCAAAGGTCCTGCCTGATGATTTTTGCAAGGTAAAAGGATAATTCTTTCCATCCACAAATTTCTCTTTTTTCTGTTCCCACCTTTGATGTGAATTTATGATTCCAGGGGTCTGTGCTAGACAGGTGTTTCTTGGGGTTTACACGCACAAATTTCCCTTTCAACAGAAGGTGCCTTACAGCAACTACAACAGAGAAGAGCAATTTAAGAAAATGCTGCCAAAGCACAGAGGCTAAAGCAGATTGATTTCAGTTTCCAAGCTGCTCTCTGCAGCTGACCACCAATATATCTGCCTGTCCATGGATGCTTGAAGGAATTTAGCATTTTGTTTGGGCTTTTGTAGCAAGGATTCTGAGATCATTGCCTTAATTGAAGGCACACACCCAGGGGAATGACTACAAACTCCTTTAGTGAAAGAATTTCTACAAAATGTTTTCTGTAAAAGACAGCATCGCTTTCAAAGCAAAGTACTTAAAAAAAAAAGGTTTAATTTATTTATTTGTCAGAGAGAGAGAGAGAGAGAGAGAGAACAAGCACAAGCCAGCGGAGCATCAGGCAAAGGGAGAAGCAGGCTCCCTACAGAGCAAGGAACCCCATGCAAGACTCGATCCCAGGATCTTGGGATCATGACCTGAGCTGAAGGCAGACGCTTAACCAACTAAGCCACCCAGGCATCCCAGCAAAGTACTTTTTAAACAGAAAACTTTGCCGAAGAGGTTACTCCCTATGTTCTCCTCTAGGATTTTGATAGATTCCTGTCTCACACTGAGGTCTTTCATCCATTTAGAGTTTATCTTTGTGAATGGTGTAAGAGAATGGTTGAGTTTCAGTCTTCTGTATATAGCTGTCCAGCTGTTCTGTATACAGCTGTCCCAGCACCATTTATTGAAGAGACTGTCTTTTTTCCATTGCATATTTTTTCCTGCTTTGTCAAAGATTAGTTGACCATAGAGTTGAGGGTCCATATCTGGGCTCTCTATTCTGTTCCATTGATCTATGTGTCTGCTTTTGTGCCAGTATCATGCTGTCTTGGTGATCACAGCTTTGTAATATAGCCTAAAATCAGGCAACGTGATGCCCCCAGCTTTGTTTTTCTTTTTCAACAATTGGGGTCTTTTCTGGTTCCATACAAATTTTAAGATTGTTTGTTCCAGCACTTTGAAAAATGCCATTGGTATTTTGATTGGGATGGTGTTGAAAGTATAGATTGCTCTGGGCAGCATAGACTTTTTTAAAATTTATTTTTATTTTTTTTATTATTATGTTATGTTAATCACCATACATTACATCATTAGTTTTTGATGTAGTGTTCCATGATTCATTGTTTGCGTACAACACCCAGTGCTCCACAGCATAGACATTTTAACAATGTTTATTCTTCCGATCCATGAGCATGGAATGTTTTCCCATCTTTTTGTGTCTTCCTCAATTTCTTTCATAAGTGTACTGTAGTTTCTAGAGTATAGATCCTTTACCTCTTTGGTTAGGTTTATTCCAAGGTATCTTACGGTTTTTGGCACTATTGTAAATGGAATTGATTCCCTAATTTCTCTTTCTACAGTTACATTGTTAGTGTATAGGAAAGTAACTGATTTCTGTGCTTTGGTTTTGTATCCTGCCACATTACTGAATTGCTGTATGAGTTCTAGTAATTTGGGGGTGTAGTCTTTTGGATTTTCCAAAAGACTTCTTCATTGCCAATTTGAATCCCTTTTATTTCTTTTTGTTGTCTGATTACTATCGCTAGGACTTCTAGTACTATGTTGAACAAAAGTGGTGATAGAGGGCCACAGCAACTTCTTTCAAGACATGTCTCCAAAGGCAAGGGAAACAAAAGCAAAAATGAACTTTCGGGATTTCATCAAGATAAAAAGCTTCTGCACAGCAAAAGAAACAACAAAACAAAGCGGCAACCCACAGAATGGGAGAAGATGTTTGCAAATGACACTACAGATAAAGGGCTGGTATCTAAGATCTATAAAGAACTTCTCAAACTCAACACCCAAAAAACAAATAATCAAGTCAAAAAATGGGCAGAAGACATGAACAGACAGTTCTCCAAAGAAGACATACGAATGGCTAACAGACACATGAAAAAATGTTCAACATCATTAGCCATCAGGGAAATTCAAATCAAAACCACATTGAGATACCACCTTACTCCAGTTAGAATGGCAAAAATTGACAAGGCAAGAAACAACAAATGTTGGAGAGGATGTGGAGAAGTAGGAAACCTCATACACTGTTGGTGGGAATGCAAGTTGGTACAGCCACTTTGGAAAACAGTATGGAGGTTTCTCAAAAAATTAAAAATAGAGCTACCCTATGACCCAGCAATTGCACTCCTGGGTATTTACCCGGAAGACACAGATGTAGTGAAAAGAAGGGCCACATGCACCCCAATGTTCATAGGAGCAATGTCCACAATGGCCAAACTGTGGAAGGAGTCGAGATGCCCTTCAACAGATGAATGGATAAAGATGTGGTCCATATATACAATGGAATATTACTCAGCCATCAGAAAGGATGAATACCCACCATTTACATTGACATGGATAGAACTGGAGGGGATTATGCTAAGTGAAATAAGTCAAGCAGAGAAAGACAATTATATGGTTTCACTTATATGTGGAACATAAGGAATAGCATGGAGGACATTAGGAGAAGGAAGGGAAAAATGAAGGAGTGGAAATCAGAGGGGTAGATGAACCATGAGAGACTATGGACTCTGGGAAACAAAGTGAGGGTTTCAGAGGGGAGGTGGATGGGGGTGGGTTAGCCCAGTAAGGAGGGCACATATTGCATGGAGCACTGGGTGTTATATGCAAACAGTGAATCATGGAACACTACATCAAAAACTAATGATGTACTGTATGGTGACTAGCATAATATAATAAAAAAATAAACAGGGCGCCTGGGTGGCTCAGTTGGTTGGGCGACTGCCTTCGGCTCAGGTCATGATCCTGGAGTCCCTGGATCGAGTCCCGCGTCGGGCTCCCTGCTCGGCAGGGAGTCTGCTTCTCCCTCTGACTCTCCCCCCTCTCATGTGCTCTCTCTCTCTCTCATTCTCTCTCTTAAATGAATAAATAAAATCTTTAAAAAAATAAAAAAAATAAAAAATAAATAAACAGAAAACTTTACAAATGTTTTAAACAGTTCTTGTTCAAATGTTACCAATTCCCCCAGTGGGTTCTAGCTGTAACATGAGAAGATTTGAGATCAGTGGGATAGAGGAGATCTTTTGGCTATTAGGGTTATTAATTGAAGCCAGAATAGCTGTCTGGCGAGATCTAGGTTCCATGTTACATGACGAGTGAAGAGGGTTGGTCAGGCAGGTGTCTGTATTGAGCATATAGTGAGGTCCTGTGAAGGGGATTTCTGCACCAGGTAACTCTTTACTGATTGGTTTCTGGAGTCTTTTAAAAGCCCACAATTCTTGATTTTATATTTCAAGATTTCAAAAGGAGTAGAACCTCAATGAAGGCTGATAAAACGGGGAAAAATTCTTAGACAAGGTGGAAGTGGAAGTGCTAGAGCATAATCCAGTACAGGATCTTGTCTGAATCTGAACAAACTGAAGGAATTTTGTCAAGATACAGATTCATGAGTCTTACTCTTCTACAATCTACCCCCCGCCCAGTAACCTAGGAGGAACCTAAATTAAGATCCAGTTTTAAATCTGTGTGTTCACTAGAAGCTTGGGTTTTAAAATTGACTGAATGCCTCAGTCACAGCAAAAGGGCCATAGGTGCTCACTGTATGTCCCAGAGGTGGGTTGGAGGTAGCATCTGGGCATGAATAGGAAGCTGTGGCTCTAAGGAGAATGATATGGAAGTAGGAAATACTGGGTGGGTAAAAATCTGTGCTTCTAGTGGAGCTACATCCATCCATGGGAAAGGAAAAAGTCTGTGATGTCTGAAGAGCATTTTCAGGATCTAGTTCCCCAAATATGGTGCAGCAGCCTAAAGCCTACACCTGCAGGTCAGTGAGCTTGATGAAACCTGTCTATAGGATGAGCTTTCAAGCTCACCTCTATCTGAAATACAGAAGGCCTTATCCACCCTGGACATTTAGGGCTCAGTACTTGTTGCCATCTCTGGCATTGAAAGGTGTGGTTGCTCGAATTCCTAGCTCAGATAGCTCTGGCTAGGGACTGCCAGACCTGTACCTTGCCTTTTTTAGCTTTGGATGCTCAGAGTGGAAGGTGCTTAATCCAGCAGGCATTTGAATATGTGAATCTGGAGCTAAGAAGATCTTTGTGTCACCCTGGTGAACTTGGACAATTACCTTATCAAATTATTTCATTAATAGAGAGGGGTGCCATGTTGCTGCTAGATTTCATCGTATCCTCCTGTCCTTTTTTTTTTTTTAAAGATTTTTTATTTATTTATTTGAGAGAGAGAGAATGAGAGAGAGCGAGTACATGAGAGGGGGGAGGGGCAGAGGGAGAAGCAGACTCCCCGCCGTGCAGGGAGCCAGATGCGGGACTCGATCCCTGGACTCCAGGATCATGACCTGAGCCGAAGGCAGTCGCTTAACCAACTGAGCCACCCAGGCGCCCTCCTCCTGTCCTTCTGGTCAGAATTCTCCCTGGAATTTTTTCCCTTACCTTCTCATGGCTCTCTATCATGCAGCCGGGCTCTTGTACAGATCTTTCAACAGCATGAGTCAGTAGGGAGAGAGTTAATCCCACTTGCTGTGGTCTCTAAATATTATTTTTTTTAAAGATTTTATTTATTTATTTGAGAGAGAGAATGAGAGAAAGAGAGAGAGAGAGCATGAGAAGGGGGAGGGTCAGAGGGAGAAGCAGACTCCCTGCTGAGCAGGGAGTCCGATGCGGGACTCGATCCCGGGACTCCAGGATCATGACCTGAGCCGAAGGCAGTGGCTTAACCAACTGAGCCACCCAGGCGCCCAACTAAATATTATTTTATATGCTTCCTGTAGTCCTGGTGCTCTCACCTCCTGCTGTTAATCAAAAGTTTTAAAATCGTCTCACTTAGCCAATATGCAAAGCACTCACTCCTCCGTCTTCGGACATGCGTCACTGTCCCTAACCCAGGGCCTCTCACGAAGCCGGTGCTTAGCTGTTGAATAATTTCATGACTTCAGTGCTGCAGTGACCACTTGTGAAGGCCACATTTTCATTTTCTCAGAAAAACAAACTGCAATTTAGGTACACTATCACTAGGTGGAACTAGTCTGTTAGAGCAACTTGAGGCCAAGTCCAAAAATTTGAGCTCTGGGTATGTTGCAGATAAGTAAGTACACAGTTCAGACTTTTTCTGGAATCATAAATAAATCTCTTCCTTAAAGCTGTTGAACTCCAATTTAGACAGCAGAGTAGATAATTCTTTTAAATGCAATAGGCGCCCTAGGTAGAGTCTGTTACTTTCTTTATTGATCTCTTCCTTTCCCTTCATCAGCTCAACTAGAATCTTAACTTAAAGTCAAAGTCTCTTCAACATGTACTTTCCATTCAGACTTGGAGCTGCTTTGACGTCAAAGCCCCCCACATGCTTATCCCTCAATGGCTAACAAAGACCAAACTGTTGATCTCAGCCACAGGTTGTCTATTCACTTTGCCTCCACTGTTGGAGCTAATTATGGGGAACAAACTCTTGGCCCACTAAGGAAGAAAAATAAGCTTCACAGAGGTGTGATGGTGTTGAAAGGGTACAAACTACCCCCTTACCTAGTTTCTTTTCCTTAAATCAGAAAAGATACTTTCTTACTTGACACCTTCTAGATTCCCTCCTCCCATCAGCTCTCTGAACCCGCTGGGGGCTGCTGGCTTAATTTCCACAATAGCTGCAGTTAATTAGTATCCCAGGGTAACTGGCTTCCCTTAGCAACAGAGGTAACAATGGCTTCAGCTCACAAATTACCTTAGCTACAGTTTTCTTCTACTGATAAAAACATATTCAACAATACTCAAACACAGGTTTTAAACAAAAAATTAATCTGATGTCCACTCATCAACAAATATTTATTAAGCTCCTTTTGTGTGCAAATCACACCTGGGAAGGTATGTGCTATGGTGAGCACTGTGAATTGTGTAAGACTGTTGAATCAGCTATGGTCCTTTCTCTTGGGGAACTCAAAAAGAAATTGGAAACAAAAGATAGGAACTAAAATAAGTCTATCATAAGATAGTATTAAATATGGGGCTTGGTTTGAAGACCTAAGGTTATCTGAGGAAGGTGAAGGTCTCTGGAGGGCTGAGGAAGGTGGGTCCTGAGCTTGAAAGCCCAACTATGGAGACTGACGATTTGAAATCAAACCCTAACTTTGCCACTAGCTGTGTGATGTCTGGCAAGTTACTTAAATTTTCTGAGCTCAGTTCCTTTTCTCTAAATGGGGAAGACTGAAGCCTACCTCAAAAGGTTTATGTAAAGGTTAGAAATTACACAGATAAAGCACCTAGTACACTGCCTGACCAACAGTCCCTCTTTTCATTGGTAACTCAGTCTCAAACGCTTAATAGGCTTTAGCTAGGTGAAGAAGAAAAGGATGGAATTTCCATTTGGAAAGAAGTACATCAAAATACCTGGGGCAACCGGGACAGACTGGGAAGGGAAGGGAAAGAAAATTAGTTTATAATGAGAGGCTGGGAGTAAGGGGAGATTGGATTGGAAAGATAGCTGAGATTTTTGTCACAAGGACTCTTGGTTAAAATGTCAGAGCTGGAAGAGACCTTTAGAAATAATCTGATCACTACATCAAAAACTAATGATGTATTGTGTGGTGACTAACATAACATAATAAAATAAAATTTAAAAAAAAGAACACTGGAAGAAATAATAAAAAAAAAAAGGAAGAAAAGAAATAATCTGGTGGTCCAGGCTCTTCATTTGATTGATGACATAACTTTCCTTTCATTGGTTCTAAGTCAGAGGACTTTTTTCACTGTGAAATAAAGTTTTATTTTCAATTTAAATGAAAAAGTGAATGATTTCAAACTTCCAAGAAGTTCCATCTCAGGAGAGCTATTGGTATGAGGATAACTATACCCTTCTCAGAGACACTAACAGAGCAAGACTCCTTGACCTGGACTGGGCCATGAGCCTGACTGGAGAAAAAGGGGTGAAGAAGAGGTGATGAAAGAATAAGTTGCTGCTTCTTCAGTTTCCCAAGAAATCCCAGGTTTGTATGACACCCAAAGCCATCTTTGCCTTCTATCTAAATCAAGGAGAATGTCTGATGGCTCTTGATTATCATTATTATTGTTGTTATCACTGTAAATGATGATAAATATCTGCACTTGAATTTACATAGTACTTCTTGCCTTTTCAGAGAATACTGAAGTCTGTTCTCTTATTTTCTTTTCACACCAGACATGGAGTTAGTTAAGCAATCCCCACCCTCACCGCCCACATACCACCTCCATTCTATAGATGAAGAAAATGAGGCCTAGCATTGTCTGTAATTGGAAGTAGAGCCTATGTAGGAGAAAGTGACTTGGGATCATCTATGAGATGTTCAAACTTCTGCCTCTGGGAAGCCTTGTTCCTCATCATCCTTCCCTGGACATCTCTGGGATATCATACATTCTTACCAGTAGCCTTCCTACTCCTACAGATCATCAACAATCATCCAAAAAGCCTGGGGCCAGGCACAGTGTTTGGGCTTTTTTCCCACATCTAGCCATTCCACAGCATATAACAAGTCCTTGACAAATTTCCAATGAGAAAAAAACTAGCAGAAATTGTGACTTGATGTGGCCAAGCATAGGCTCATTTCAAAGGGTGCACCTTAGAACAGTCATGATGCTCAACCCCCCAACCCCCACCCCAAGTCTAGCTGGTCTTTTTTTTTCTCCCATAGTTAAGACAATCTTCTTAGAATCTTATCATTTATGAGCAAAGGCAAACATCATTATTACAATTCAGTCAATTTACAGAAGGAATCCCATTGATACATGTTGTTATATATTTGAGGTTTTTTGTTTGTTTCATACTGAGCATACCAGCCTTAGGTCATTATATTTGTCTGGTTTTCCCCCATATTTGTAAGACTATAGAACTCACCAGCCTTTAAAGAGAAATCAAATACCAAACAAAATTCCACCTTCTAGGGGTTCCTGGGTGGCTCAGTCTTTAAGCATCCGACTCTGGATTTTGGCTTAGGTTATGATCTCACAGTTGTGAGATTAAGCCCTGCCTCAGGCTCTGTGCTGGGCATAGAGCCTGCCTGGGATTCTCTCTCCCTCTCCCTCTCCCTCTCCCTCTGTCCCTCCTCCCTCCCTCTCTGAAAAAAAATTCCACCTTCTAGAAAAGTATCAATGGAAACAATTTTCCAAATATATATAATTTTTAATATCTGGGTATCTATGAATAAATCGACATTTATTATCCACAAAGTGCCATGCACATTGTCTATATACCTCATTTAATTCCCAATCCCTATGAAGGAGAGTTTATTTTTTTTTAATTTTTTTTAAAGATTTTATTTATTTATTTGAGAGAGAGAAAATGAGAGAGAGCACATGAGAGGGGGGAGGGTCAGAGGGAGAAGCAGACTCCCTGCCGAGCAGGGAGCCAGATGCGGGACTCGATCCAGGGACTCCAGGATCATGACTTGAGCCGAAGGCAGTCGCTTAACCAACTGAGCCACCCAGGCGCCCTGGAGGAGAGTTTATTATGCCCATTTCATCAGTGAGGAGACTAGGGGTCAAAGATGGTAAGCCATTTACCACACATTTACAGTATAGAGCTACTAAGAGGCAGATCTGGGGCTTTAATCCAGGTCTTCTCACTCCAGAGCCAATGCTTTTCTTAGTATACAACACAGTAAGTACAGGAGCTTGACTCAAAAGTAAAGTTAATTTTTAGAAAAGAACTTGGTAAGCAAATATTCATGAATTTAAGAACATCCAAATTTTGGATCCAAATCATTTGGCCACTTAAAAAATAAAGGACTTAATTATAAAGAATTCCATTTAAACTTATTATCTAAAGTGATTAATAAGAATGGTATTTCCCCACCAACTCCAAATGATAAAATCAATTTGGGAACTTTCCCAATAATTTGAACGCAAAACACTAATTAAGAGAAAGCCTATATATCAAAAATCTTTATAGTATGACATATATAAAGGACTCTTAATTTTCAATTTCTATTAAACTGATTTTTCTTTTAAAACAGAGTCAGAAAGCCAAAAAACCCTTCAAATCCATTGAGCCCCTTGCATCTTACTTAAGAAATTTCATTTTTCAAGCCAAAGCCCAGAAGACAAAACAAGCTCATTTAATTCACACCCCAGAATTGTAATTGCTCTGCTCAAGCCAATGTCTAAGTGCCTGTATTAAAGGCTTCTCACTGACCAGAAAGTGTTAATTCACCAAACCATTGAACTTTCTTTAGTACTTTTAAGCTACTGCTCATTTTCCTCTTGGTTAGGGTTGCCTATAGAACAGAACATGCCCAGGGGAGCCTACGTGGCTCAGTTGGTTAAGCATCTGACTTCCACTTGGGTCATGATCCTAGGGTCCTGAGATCAAGCCCCACATCAGGCTCCCTGCCTGCTTCTCCCTCTCCCTCTGCCTGCCACTCTTCCAGCTTGTGCTCTCTCTCTCTGTGTCAAGCAAATAAATAAAATCTTAAAAAAAAAAACAGAACATGCCCAGTAAAATTTAAATTTCAAATAAACAACAAATAACCTTTAGGTAAATATGTCCTGTGCAATGATTAGGACAAAATTCAGTTTATTTGAAATTAAAATTTAATAGGACATCCTGTATTTTTATTTACTAAATCTGGTAAGCCTACTCTTGATTTATTATAAGTATCCCCAAGATTTCATATCTAAACTATTATACTTTTAAAATGCATTATTTGTTTTTCCGGGGTGATGTGTGTATGTGAACGCCTCTCAAAGCTTCTAGAGCACACTCTCAATCTTGAGACAACAGCAAACAATCACTTTAACAATGTATCTTTTAACTATTAAAATATATATCCTTATATATAATTTATAATTATATATATAGTTTAGTGTGAGACTAACCAAGAGTATTTTTTTAAGATTTTATTTATTTACTTGAGATAGAGAGAGAGCACAGAGGGAGAAGGAGAGGCAGACCCCCACTGAGCAGGGAGCCTGATGTGGAGCTCGATCCCAGGACCCTGGGATCATGACCTGAGCCGAAGGCAGATCCTTAACTGACCAAGCCACCAACGGGCCCCTAGCCAAGACAATTTGAAAGAGAAAAGTAAGTGGCTGGAAGTAGGGGGAGTGTGAGGAAACTTTCATATACCACCTATTAAAAGGCATTATAAATCTATACTGATTTTAAAAGTTTGACTCTGGTATGTGAGTAAATAAATTAATGCCATGGAATCGAGATTGCCCAATTTATCACAAAATAAGTTCTAGAAGTATCAAAGAGCCAAATGGAAGAGGTGATTGTAAAGGTACCAGGAGAAAACATGGAAAAATTATATGCAATCTTGAAGTGGAAAAGACCTTTCTAAGGAAGATGCAAAGCCTAGAAAACAAAAAGAAAAAGTTTGATAAATCTGACTACATACAAAATGAAAAAATTTTTGGCATGGAAATACAATAAACACAGTTGAAAAGCAATTTAGAAAAACATCTTCAATACATCTGACTCACAATGGACTGTTACTTAATATGTAAAGATCTCTCACAAATCAATAGATAAAAAAGAAAGATAAAGATAATTAGAAAAGATAAATAGAAAAATGAATAAAGGCCATAAATGCACAGTTTACTAAAAAGACAACTACACATGGCCAAGAAATACACAGGAAAAGATGTTTAACCTCATAAATAATTAAGGCAACATAAATAAAAACAATAGTGAAATATTGTTTTCCTCCATCAGGTTGGAAAAGATTGAAAGTTAAATAACGCCTAGTGTTGGTGAGAATAAAGAGATGGGCATTTGTATCTTGTACGCAGGATTATAAATTGGTGCAAACTCTTTGGAGGGCATAATCTTGCAGTATATATGAATATGAAAACAGCATTTATTCTTGACTCAAAAACTCCCATATTAGAAATTTATTTTATGAAAATACTTGCACAAGTATGCAAAAGTATACATATACAACAGTGTTCACCACAACATTGTATCAATGAAAAATTGGGATTGAGCTAAATGTCTATTATTGGAGGAGGGATAAATAAATAGTGTATATTCATATGTTGAAATAATATCCAGTCAAGAAATAAAAGCAATTTACATGTGCTAAAATAGAATGCTTTCCAAGTTTGACTTGTTGAGATTAAAGAAAAGGTACAACAGAGTATA
Source organism: Leptonychotes weddellii (assembly GCF_054177405.1). NCBI lineage: Eukaryota > Metazoa > Chordata > Mammalia > Carnivora > Phocidae > Leptonychotes > Leptonychotes weddellii. The sequence goes on from NC_138385.1 coordinate 16,736,346, forward strand.
TGCCATCCTTCTTTTATGATAAAGAAAGATGTATATATGTATATATGCTTGTATGTGCAGGGGTAGACTGTCTTCCATTGTTATACCCTTTTGTACTCTGAAAATTTTGTATAAAGTGCATGTACTACTTTTTCAATAAAATCCTAAATCTATAAAAAATACCTATTTTGGGTCCTTTTTCTTTTTCTTTTTCTTTTTTTTTTAGAGCTTGCTTATCTCATCTCTCATTTCTTCTCTTATCTCAAGGTCTATTTTTTAGTTATCACTGTTGTCCCAGTGGGGGCCCTCAGGGAGCTGATGGTAACGGTGGCTTGCTCCCTTTCATAACACAGTCCAGCAATCAGCAATTCAATTTCCTTATACCAGAAAGGCCCTCACTTGATGTTAACATCCAGGAAAGTAACTTTCCCCAAACCCAAAAATCTCAGGGGGCAGAATGTTACTCCTCAAACCATGAAGTTTATACTGCATTTCTTAGATGGTAGCAGTCAATTACACCCACCCACGACTCTTGGGCTCTTTACTGACTCTCCAGCAGGTGCTGCTCTTCTCAGTACCTTCATCAAGGTTGTTACCCCTTCCTGAAATGCTCTCCCTGGCTTAGCTGATGCTATAAATTTTACCCATACTCAAGTCCCACTTTTTCATGACTGAAAATGTTGATTTTCATGATTACTTCATCCTGCTAAGAACACTGTTCTCTTCTTTCTCTAACTTTGTGCCTTACTTTCATAAAAAGATAATGAATAGTCCAAACAATACTTTCATAAAACATTTTCTTAAATATAACCAACATATAGGAATTAACTATATGATGGTATCTAAATGGCACTGGTTTTAGGGTTAAACAGAACAGGGTTCAAATTTTTCCCCCAACTTTTATAGACCTTTAGGAAAATTACTTAAACTTTCTCTGTCTCAATTTCTCCATTTTAAAACTGTGGATAGAGATGCTCAGCATCATTAATCATCAATGAAATGCAAATCAAAACCACAATGAGATATCACCTCACACCTGTCAGAATGGCTAGAATCAAAGACAAGAAATAACAAGTGTTGGTGAAGATGTGGCAAAAAAGGAACACTCAAGCACTGTTGGAGGGAACGTAAATTGGAATAGCCACTGTGGAAAAGAGTATGGAGAGTCCTCAAAAAAAATTAAAAATAGAAAAACCATATGATCCAGTAATTCCACTACTGGGTATTTACCCAAAGAAAATGAAAACACTAATTTGAAAAGATATAGACACCCCTATGTTTATTGCAGCATTATTTACAATAGCCAAGATATGGAAGCAACTCAAATGTCCCTCAATAGATGAATGGATAAAAGAAGATGTGGTAGGGCGCCTGGGTGGCTCAGTCGTTAAGCGTCTGCCTTCGGCTCAGGTCATGGTCCCAGAGTCCTGGGATCGAGTCCCATATTGGGTTCCCTGCTCCGCGGGAAGCCTGCTTCTCCCTCTCCCACTCCCCCTGCTTGTGTTCCCTCTCTCATTGTGTCTCTCTCTGTCAAATAAATAAATAAAATTTAAAAAAAGAAGAAGATGTGGTGTATATATGCAATGGAATATTACTCAGACATAAAAAAGGATGAGATCTTGCCATTTGCAAGAACAGAGATGGACTTAGGGAGTATTACACTAAGTGAAATAAGTCAGATAAATACCATATGATTTATCTTATATGTGGATTCTAGAAAATAAATAAACAAACAAACAAAAAAGCAGAAGCATACTCATAAATACAGAGAACAAACTGATGGTTGCCAGAGGGAAGGGAGGTGGGGAATGGGCAAAATGGGTGAAGGGGAGTAGGAGCTATAGGTTTCCAGTTATGGAATGAATAAGTCACAGGGATGAAAAGTACAGCATAGGGAATATAGTCAATGGTATTGTAATAGCATTTTATGGTGACAGATGGTTAGCTACACTTGTGGTGAGCATAGCATAACGTATAGATTTGTCAAATCACTATGAAACTGGTGTAACATCGTGTCAACTATACTTCAATACAAAATTTTAATTGAAAAATTGTGGATAATAATATCTACCATATAGGGACATCATTGGTATGAAATGTAAAGTGATTTGCACTATAACTGGTACATCATAGATAATCAATTACTCTTAGCCTACGAGCAACCTCCTCTCTGATACATTCCTTTACTATCATTGAGAAAAGACCAACAAACTTGGGGTTAATAAACCCCAGAATGAAATTTAAAGTGCATCTTGTGGATTTCTTTCTTTACTTTCCCTGTTTTTGTTTTGTTTTCTTATCTTATTTCTTCTCCCTTTATTATCTCAAGGCCTATTTGTGTTCTGACTCTACCACTCATCATTTGTGTGATCTTGGGCTAGTTGTTGAATTTTGTAGAGCCCCAGTTTTCCCATCCTAAAACAGCGTTGATAATGCTGTCCTTATAGGGTTGTTGGGAAATTTAGGTGAGATTATATATGTGAATGTGTAAAATGTGAAGTAGTAAAGTGCTATAACAATTTGAAGTGTTCTTATTAAATGCTCATGTAGAGTGAGATTCTAAAGTGAACAAATCCTTTGGAGTCCCAGTGATTTATTTTGCACCTCAGATTGATGTGTCATTTCTAGTTGGTTCACAAGCCATATTTCCAGCTGTCATCCATCGACACTTTGGCCAGACTGTTCTTGGTTGCCTGTCTGTATGGAATTAGTTATTCCTAGCACAGTCTAGTTTTCTCCAGACAAAACCCCTTCTTCCCAAGGACAGAGATCCCCTCACTATTTTCAACTAACAAACCCTCCTTTAAAAAAATCTGTCTCATTCTTTCTTCCTCATTTTTCTGTCTTAGAAGTGTTGAAACATTTTTAAAATTCATTCATTCATTTAATTCAGCTTACAAATATGTATTGGACACCTACTGTATGCCAGATTTAGTGGCTAAGTTTTGAGGATACAAAGGAAAGTAAGGCACATTCCCAACCATCAGTGATTTCACATTTGAGTAGGGGAGAGATGTGTAAACAAATGCTTACAATTCACTTTTTTTCATAAGTAACAGTAAAAATTTTTACCAGCTACAGAGCCAATAAGTTCAGGAAAAAGTTCCTGAAAGAGGTGTCATTTACATTTTGAGGTATGAATAATATTTTAACAGACAGATAATGAAGGGAAGGGTATTCCATGCAGAGGATACAATGCATGAAGAGGTACAAAGTTATGAAGCAGCACTGCTTATTTAGAGAATATATTACAAGATTATGAAGAGTGACATGAAAAGTGTTAGGAGATGAATCCCAGGCTAGGTCATGGAAGTCATTGTAGCCATGCAAACAGGTTTGGGTAGAGGGAATGACAAGAGGGTGGGGTTTCAAATAGAGGAGAGGCATAGTCACTCTACAGCAGTGGTTGTCAACTCTCATCATGCATCAGAATCATCTGGGGATCTTCAAAAATGCATAAAGATGGGGATCATGTTTCATAATTTTGCAGTTTTGGGCATGTAACTGCAGTAAGTAATTAATATTACTTAATATTAACACATACATATAATATGTATTTCTGTCTTAGTTAATTCCAGCTGCTATAAAAAGATACCATAAACTGGGTGGCTTAAACAATGGAAATTAATTTCTCATAGTACTGGAAGCTTGAAAGTCCAAGATTAGGGTGCCAGCATAGTTGGGTTCTGACGAGAACCTTCTTCCTGGTTTGTATACCTGCATGGTGGAAAGCAAACAGAAAGAGAGCAAGATCTCCTGTTTCTTCTTATAAAGGGCACTAATTCCATCCATGATAACTTTGCTCTCATGACCTAATGGCTTCCCAAAGGCTCCACCTCCTAATACCATCACACTGGGTGTTAGGTTTCAACATATGAATTGGGGGGGGGCACAAACATTCAGTATATCTATCTCTATCTATATCCATATCTATATCAAGAGAGAGGAAGTGTGGAAGGGAGGGAGGAAGGAAGCAAATGTGGTAAAATGTTAGCAAAGAGTGACTGTAGGTGAAGAGTATATGGGCATTTATTGTACTTCTGTATAGGCTTGAAATTTTTCAACATAAAGGGTTGGTAATTGCACTGAATCGTATACATGGGAATGGTTAAAATGGCAAATATTAAGTCATGTATATTTTCCACAATAAAAATTTAAAGAAAAATATACAGTTTATATGGATGAGGACAAAGACAAATAATCAAATAGACAGACAACTCAAGGTTGGGAAGAAGAAGATAGTAGGAAGGGAAAAATGAAGGGGGGGAATCAGAGGGGGAGACAAACCATGAGAGACGATGGACTCTGAGAAACAAACTGAGGGTTCTAGAGGGGAGGGGGGTGGGGGGATGGGTTAGCCTGGTGATGGGTATTAAAGAGGGCACGTATTGAATGGAGCGCTGGGTGTTATACGCAAACAATGAATCATGGATCACTACATCAAAAACTAATGATGTAATGTATGGTGATTAACATAACATAATAAAATAAAAAAAAGAAAACAGGAGTAAATGGATAGGAGCTGAAAAGGTGGATAATAAAATCATGACAGTAACAATTATCAAGAGAATGGAATGATGAGTGGAAATTAATAATTTCATAGTTGTTCTCGGAAACTCAGAATATCAACAATATGTATACAAGATCATTTGTCATGATAGCAATTGGTGTGAAATGCCCTTGGGTTTTCACTTGCTCATAGGCTGATGTGAGGCAAGGGTGGGACACAATTGCTAAATCAAATCATACAAGTTGAGCTATCAAGAATAGAATATAAATGTTTAAGAATAGAGGTTTGTGTCCAACAGTTCTTTATATGTGCCAAGCCAAACATTGTGTTAACTGGAAAAGAGAAACATGTTTACCAGAGAGACATCAATATGGGGAAAGCTTTAAAAACTCATTTTATCTGAGACATGAGTGAGTGTGTTGTGTCTAATCAGCGGTCTGCATAAGAAGGGCTGCCCAGAAAAGATAAAACAGGTGGGCAGGTGAATAAGCTGTGTTGCTTACCCAGAAACCAAGAAGGTAAGAGTTAGAGGCTGAATAATCCATAGGATTCTCAAGAACCAGGCCCAAAGGGTTAACAATGCAAAGTTCTCAAGTTCTTAAGAGCCTGGGTAGCAGCTGTGAGGCAGTCCCACTGCAGCTGCTGCTCAGGTTTTGGCCCTACAGCCCTCTCCTTCTTGGTTCTGCCACTGTCTGCCAAAGCCTGGGTAGGACCCTGAGAATCTAGAGATTAAAAGACATAAAAGGGACATGAGAACTCCTTCCAAAATCTATAGGGCTGAGTGGCAATTATTACTACGCCCAGTTCACAGATGAGGAAACTAGAGCTTAAAAAGTGAAGCGGGGGAAATCGGAGGA
>NC_138385.1:16741791-16791016 GCF_054177405.1 Leptonychotes weddellii
GACGATGGACTCTGAAAAACAAACAGGGTTCTAGAGGGGAGGGGGGTGGGAGGATGGGTTAGCCTGGTGGTGGGTATTGAGGAGGGCACATTCTGCATGGAGCACTGGGTGTTATGCACAAACAATGAATCATGGAACACTTCATCTAAAACTAATGATGTAATGTATGGGGATTAACATAAGAATAAAAAAAAAAAGTTTAGGTAACTGGCCAATAGTCACATTGCTGAAGAATGGCAGAAATGGAATTCAAACCCAGTTTATCATTCATTCATGACTTTATGTAATATTTCCTGAGATCTGCTTATGGCAAACACTAGGGCTACAAAGGTAAACAATACATAGTCCTTGCCCTCAAAATGCTTGTATATACCTTAAAACAATGCAATCAGGATTAGAGTATTTCACATTATGTTATATATTTATGTGCTGGAGAATTGTAGCTTAAGTGGAGCTGGAGTGCAGGGTACATGGAGATAATGATGGGAAGTGCATCTGGAAAACTGATTTGGGTCTAGATTGTATTGGTCTGAAAATGTTATGCCCAGCTGGGTGGACTTTATACTATATACAGTGGATAATTCTAAGCATTTCTAAAACAGAGGAATGACATGGTCAACTGCATTTAGCAAGATAACTCTAGGAGCAGGTGGAGAATGGATTTGGGGAAGCTGGGAAGAAAGATAATTAAACTCACCATTACAATAGCCCACATAAAAGGAGATGAAGGCTAGAACTAAGGCAATAATAGTAGAGATAGGCAAAGATGTGGATAAACAGATGTGAGAGATTTTTGGAGGTTTGAATCAGTAAAATTTTGTGACTGACTATACATATGGGGTAAACACAAGGAAGCCATTAATGATATTGAATTGGTAAAATATTAGACAATGGAAATGAGGGATACAGGAAAAGGCTAGTAGAAGGTTGAAGGAGGTAGAAGATATTTGATTTGGGACACATTGATCTTATGATGACTCTATGATGTCCAGTAAACAGCTAGAAACAGGACTGAAGTTGAAGAGAAACTTTTGGGTTAACGTTAGGGATTTGGGATCATCGGCTCTTTTTTTCTTAATTTTATTTTATTATGTTATGTTAGTCACCATTCAATACATCATTAGTTTTTGATGTAGTGATCCATGATTCATTGTTTTCGTATAACACCCAGTGCTCCATGCAGTACGTGCCCTCCTTAATACCCATCACCGGGCTAACCCATTCCCCCCGCCCACCTCCCCTCTAGAACCCTCAGTTTGTTTCCTGGAGTCCATAGTCTCTCATGGTTCGTCTCCCCCTCCGATTTCCCCCCCTTCATTTTTCCCTTCCTTCTCCTAATGTCCTCCATGCTATTCCTTATGTTCCACAAATAAGTGAAACCATATGATAATTGACTTTCTCTGTATTTCACTTAGCATAATCTCCTCCAGTCCCATCCATGTTGATGTAAAAGTTGGGTATCATCAGCTCTTTTGGGTTGGTTGAAGCTATAAGAAAAGACTAAGACTGTTCTAGAAAGCATAGAAGAGAAGAGCGGAGAGGAGAGGAGAGGAAGGGAGTGGAGGGCAAGAGAAAGGGAAGGGAGGAAGAAAGGGCAAAGGGAAGGAAAGAAAGGGAAGGGAAAGGAAGAGAGGGGAGTCATAAATAATATGCACAGACTGTGCCATGATACATAGTAGGTGCATAATAAATGTAATTGTAAATTAAAGTAATATATAAATGAGTGAATGAAAGCACCCCCCAAATTAAAATTTGGGTAGAAGAAGAGGAACCAGCAAAAGACTGAAAAATACTGGTGAGAGAAGTAGAACCTCCTAGAGGGAATGGAGTTGTGCACACCAAGAGAGAATAAAATTTTGAGACTGGAACTGGATGGAGAGAGGACTAAAAAGGCCATGGGAGATTGTCTTGAGGGGCTTGGGATCTAGTCAGGGGCCTGAATTCAGTTACTCATGGTAGAAATATATGCATAATTGTTAATAAATTCCAGAAATGGCAAAGAAAGGAAAATAGGTATATAGAGAAAGCAGCAATCAGTCAGAGACACTTTTTCTGAATAACATTTTGAGCTGGAACTTAAAGGAAGAGAATTTTGGACTACTGAGAGGAGAAGAAAGGGAAATGCACATAAGCATATTGGTTGGCATGAAGACACAGAGGCTGGAATGAACTCAGAGTGTGAAGTTGAAATATCCCTAGTAGTTGGATTAAGAAAACGCACATACACACATGCGTACTCCTTGTGGCACCATCTTGACCTGAATATGCCTGATGTCCCAGGCTGCTCACCAAGAGATTGCGTTAATGGTCAGCATCCTGGTCTTCTCTTCTCCCCTCAGGCTCTGCTCCCCAACATTTACCCTAGGGGCTGTGTAACAGGATCAGGATGGTGGTATCTCTTATCCCTCATGTTTTATTGAGGGATACACCTCAGCCAGAGAAAGAATGTGATTCTTACTGGTTAAAATCTCCACTGCAGGTTTTATAAATGTGGACAGTAAAAACCAAGGATGTCAAATCAAAAGATCTGGAGAACAAAGTTTTGAAAAAAAAAAAAAAACCCACTTTTTTTTTTCCAAAACTCCATCTATCATTATTTTCCACCTGTTCAGGTGAAACTTTCATTAAAAGTTTTGAGGTAACACTAGACTAGTTCATTAAAAGTAAACAACGGCTTGCACATATTCCCTTACTGCAGACTATTTATAGATTTTATAAAGTTCAGTGAAGTAACACATTTTGTATCAGAGGCACTGCTTTTAATACAATACCATTAATGAAAGATTTGCTTAAAGGTAAGAGATGTGTTCAAATATTTGTTATTAAAATTAATGTGCAGATAAAGGCCTGGTTTGTCGTCTTTGCTGGGTCTCAGAAATTTCTGCATGATTTGTAGAAGTACAAACTTGTACTATCTGCTTCAATAGCATAGCTGGTTCCTTATATGTCATGATTCCATGGAACAAAGTCCATTATACAAGAAACCAAGGCTCAAATAGGTTAAATTCTGAGGTCACATAGATTATAAATCTATAATCTATCCTGAGGTCACTGGGATTATAATCTTCTTATGTCTGTTTTCAGAGCTTGTACTCTTCGCACTACATATTTCTGACTGGAGATCAGGGAGAATGCCCATCAAATGGGGATTAGCTTGGAGGTATAACATTCATAGGGCGCTTTAAAAGATCTTGAAATTTTAAGTGGCTTGATTGACCATTTGGAACTTGCTTCTGACAGAGATTGTGAGAGATTTAAACCTCACGTATAGTGATAAAGGCAGCTTGCTTTTTAAATCAACCATTTGGAGACTGAAATGTGATGTTTATTTTAGCTGAGGTAAATAAAAATCCTACATATCTCCAGTCATAATGGAAGTTAGACAGAAAACATGATTTTATATATGGTAGGTTATTCACTTTACGTTCAATTTATTATGAATGCACTTAATCTATAAGCCCTGAGTGGCTGGTACCTGGTTTCCTCCTGCAATCACTTACACATTTCCTTGTTGTACAATGCATTTTAAGTTCACCAGTCCCCGTTGCTAGGATAATGCACTGCCTGAGCTCAGATGGCACTCCATAAATATTCAATGACAGTTTCCCTGGTTCATGTTTCTCTATTTCCCATGTCCTTCCATTCTGCCACTAGAAAGTCTCATCCACAATATGGTAATCAGAATCATCTTGACCTCCATATGCATTTGTTTGAGACTGTAAAAGCCTCCAGGGCAGAAACTTTCCCTTCCTTCTTCCCTGACTCCCTTCCTCCCTCACTCCCTCCCTTCTTTCCATTTTTTTTTTTTTTTTTGCTGAATAGTATTCCATTATATGTTTGTACCAAAGTTTGTTTCACCACTCATCCATTGAAGGACGTTTAGGTTGTTTACAGGTTTTCATGATTATGAATAAAACTGCTATAAACAATCATATACAGTTTTTTCTCTGAATATAGGTTTTCTTTTCTTTTTTTTTAAGAAAAATTACCAAGAATGCAATTGCTTGGTTGTATGGCAAGTGTATGTTTAACATGATAAGAAACTTCCATCTGTTTTCTAGAGTGGCTGTACCATTTTGCATTCCCAAGAGCAATGTATAAGAATTCCAGTTGCTCCACATCATCACCAGAACTTGTATTCCATGATTTTTAAAGACATTCTAACAGGTGTGTAGTCTTATTTTATCTTGGTTTTAATTTGCATCTGCCTAATCACTAATGATGTTAAATATCTTTTCTTATACTTATTTGTCATCTGTATGTCCTCCTCAGTAAAATGTCTGCTCATGCCTTTTCCCCATTTTCTAATTGGATTGTATTTTACTGTCAAGTTTTCAGAATTATTTCTATATCCTGGATACAAGTCATTTGTTGCATACATGAATTACAAATATTTTCTCCCAGTCTTCAGTTTGTCTTTTCATCTTCATAACAGGGCCTTGACAGAGAAAGTGTTCTTAATTTTAATAAGAACTTTTTTAATCTATTTTTTTCTTTTTATACATCATGCTTTTGGTTTCCTTTCTAAGAACTTTTTGCCTAAACTCAGATTATATAGGTTTTCTCTTATGTTTTCTAAAAGTTTTAAAGCTTTATGTTTTATATTTACATCTTACACCATTGTGAATTAATCTTTGCATAAGCTGTGAGGTTGAGGTCAGGATTCATTTCTATTTTTCATTTTCTTTGCATATGGATGACCACTTTTTCCATTTGTTGAAAAGACTACCATTTATTTCTCCAAGGAATTGCTTTTACATCTTTGTCAAAGATCAAATGGCCACATTTGTGTGGGTCTATTTCTGAACTCTGTATTCTCATCCATTGATCCAAGTGTTTATTCCTTTGCCAATGCACACCATATTCATTAATGTAGCTTTTTTTATATTATAATCACTTGCTTTATTTTTATTTATTTTTAATTTTTTTATTATGTTATGTTAATCACCATACATTACATCATTAGTTTTTGATGTAGTGTTCCATGATTCATTGTTTGCGTATAACACCCAGTGCTCCATGCAGTACGTGCCCTCTTTAATACCCATCACCAGGCTATAGTAAGTCTTAAAACTTTGTAGTGTGAGTCCTCTAACTTTGTTCTTTTTCTCAAAATTGTTTTAGCTCTTTTTTTCTTTGTCCTTTCATATAAATTTTAGGATGTAGAGTTTTAGAAATTCCTGTTGTCTATAGTGATGATAACCACAAAAAACATTCTGGGATTTTCATTGCTATTGCACTCTGGGAAGAATTGGCATCTTTATTACATTGAATCCTTCGATCCCTGCTCATGGTATGTGTCACCATTTATGTATCTCTTCTTTGATATCTTTCCTTAGCATTTTGTAGTTTTCAGCATACAAATCTTGTGCAAGTTTGTTATATTAATACTTAACTATTTCATTTTTGGAGGCATTTTAATTGGTATACATATATTTTTTATTTAAATTGAATTTAATTAACATGTATTATTAGTTTCAGAGGTAATTTAGTGATTCATCAGTTGCATATACTACTCAGTGCTCATTCCATCAAGTGCCCTCCTTAATGCCCATCACCCAGTTACCCCCTTCCCTCATCTACCTCCCCTCCAGCAACCTTCAGTTTGTTTACTAGAGTTAAGAGTCTCTAATGGTTTGTCTCCATCTCTGTTTTCATCTTATTATACATATATATTTTTATAATTTTGACTTCCAATTGTTCATTGCTTGAATTTAACTCTTTAAGATTTATTTATTTATTTGAGAGAGTGAGAGAGAAAGAGAAAGCATGAGATGGAGGGGCAGAGACAGAGGGAGAGAGAATCTCCAGCAGACTCCATGCTGTGCATGGAGCCCTACACAGGGCTCGATCTCACGACCCTGAGATCATGACCTGGAGCCAAAATCAAGAGTCAGACACTCAACCAATTGTGCCACCCAGGTGTCCCTCATTGCTTGAATTTAGAAATACAGTTAAATCTTGTGTACTGACCCTATATCCCGTGACCTTGCTAAACTCATTTATTAGTTCTAGGAAGTTTTCATTTTACATTCCTGAGATTTTCTACATAGATAATCATATTGTCTATAAATGGGGACTATTTCTTCCTTTCCAATGTACGTTCTTTATTTTTCTTATCTTACTCTATCAACTAGAAATTTTAGTATAATGTTGAATAGGAGTTGTGAAAGTAGGTATCCTTGCCTTGTTCCTGATCTTAGAGGGAAAGCATTCAATTCTTCACCGTTATGATGTTAGCCACAGATTTTTCATAGATGCCTCTTATCAGGTTAAGGAAATTTCCTTTTACTCCTAGTTTGCTTAGAGGGTTTTTTTTTTTTTAAGATTTTATTTATTTGCCAGAGAGAGAGATTGAGAGAGCACAAGCAGGGAGAGCAGCAGGTGGAGGGAGAAGCAGGCTGAGGGACTAGATCCCAGGACCCTGGGATCATGACCTGAGCAAAAGGCAGACACTTAACCAACCAAGCCACCCAGGCATCCCTAGAGTATTTTTTTTTTTTAATCATGAATGGATGTTGTATTTCATCAAGTATTTTCTACATCTATTGATATGATCATGTAGGTTTTTTTCTTCTTCAGACAGTTAAAATGGTGGATTATATTGATCAATTTTATTGATTTTTGAATATTGAACTGATTTAGCATTCCTGGATTAACTCTTATTGGTTGTGATGCTTTACTCATATTGCTGGTTTCAATTTTTAAATACTCTGTTAGGGTTTTTTGTCTCTATGTTCATGAGGAATATTGGTTTGAAGTTTTTTTTTTTAACTATGCTATTTTCTTTTTAAAATTTATTTAAATTTTTTGCACTATCTTTGGTTTTGGTATCAGGGTAATGTTGGCATCATAAAGTAAGTCAGAAGTCTTTACTACTATATTCTGGAATAGATTGGTATTATATCTTCTTTAATTATTTGGTAAAATTTATCTGGGCCTACAGGTATATTTTTCAGGAGATTTTTAACTACAAAATCAATTTCTGTAATAGTTAAAGAACTATTCAAGTTATCTATTTAACCTTTAGTGAGTTTTGTTAATTTGGATTTTGAGGTGCTGATGACTTCATCTAAGTTGTCGAATTTCTATGTGTAGAATTGTTTATTGTATTTCCTTATTTTCTTTTTAATATCTGCAAGGTCTGTAGTAACATCCTCTCATTCCTGATACTGGCAATTTGTGTTTTATCCTTTCAATATTGTTAGGCAATTATCAATTTTATTACTTATTTTCAAAAAAACAGCTTTGGTTTCATTTATTTTCTTCCTCTCTTTAAAAAAATTATTGATTTATGCTTTTTATTATTTCCTTCCTTTTGCTGAATTTTGGTTTAATTTGCTATTCTTTTAGTAATTTCCTAAGACAAATTCTTACATAATTGATTTGAGACCTTTCTTATTTTCTAATACATGCTTTTAACGCTATAAATCTTCTTTCTAAGCACTACTTTAACTGAAATCTACAAATTTTATGTTACATTTTCATTCTATTTCAAATAATTTCTAATTTCCTTTGAGATCTCTTCTATGATCCATGAATTATTTAGGTGGTTTAATTTTCAAGTGATTGGATTTTTTTTTTCTATTTTTCTGTTATTTCCTTCTAGTTTAAATCAGTTTTGGTCAGAGACCATACTTGATATGATTTCAATTCTTTTCAAATATGTTATGGTTTGCTGTATGACCCAAGGTATGGTCTGTCTTGCTAAATGTATTCTACTATTGTTGCGTGGAATGTTCTATTAATATCAATTAGTTCCAGTTGGTTGATGATATTGTTCAAATACTTTTTATTATATAATGTTCTTTTTTTTTAAGATTTTATTTATTAGAGAGAGAGCATGAGAGGGGGGAGGGTCAGAGGGAGAAGCAGACTCCCTGCCTAGCAGGGACCCTGATGTGGGACTTGATCCCAGGACTCCAGGATCATGACCTGAGCCGAAGACGGTCGCTTAACCAACTGAGCCACCCAGGCGCCCCTTATTATATAATGTTCTTGATGATAGAGAATGCTGTTTACTGAGCACTTTCTATGTTACAAGTGCTGTATAGACAATTACTTGTAATATTGATTTAAACTCTGCAAGGTAAAATCCCAGTTTACAGAATAGAAAACTGACACTCAGAGATGTGTACCATGCCCAAGATCACACAAAATTAAACTTTGAGAACAGAATTTGAAACAAATTCTGTCTGACTCTGAAGATCATATTATTTTCATTATGCCATCCTACTTTTGGCTTGATGTATTTACTGGTTAGCATGTTGTTAATGTTCTTAATCTTATTCATAAGTATATATTTTGTCTCTAACCAGATTGTGAGCTTTCTGATGTTAAAGATTGTCTTCTTTTCCTTTTACATAGTGTATGTTAAAGCTTCAGTGTACAGTAAGGGCTTGATAGTTGCTGACTGACAAATTGACTGTCCGACAAATTGACCAACAAGTCCTTTAAAAAGTCTCAGCAGGAACAGGATGATGGTGATCATAGCCAGTCATTGAAGTGGCAAAAAGTCAGATCTCAGACCTGGATTATATATTATTTCTCAGTAAAGGTGCTACTGGTATTTGGAGTTTGAAGATTCTTGCCATGAGAATTGCACAAGACTCTTTTAAGCATTATAGAACATTTAGCATCCCTCACTACCTATGACTTAATATCAGTATTTCTTAACAATTATTTTCACAATCAAAAAATCTTCCACACAATTCCAAGTGCCCTTTATAAGGGAAGTATCACTCTAATTGACAGCCACTAACAGTTCCTGCAACATACAGGTGTTTAGTAAAAGTCTGTCATATAAAAGAGAAAGAGCACCCCTCAGTAAAACTACTTCATAGCTTTGAGAATTACGATCAAGGATGTTGTCTCTCCAGGTCTCCTGGTGGGGAAGGGATGCAAATGGCGTCTACAGTCACTCCTTAAATGCCGTCATAAGATTCCTTGGATTTGTCCAAGATCGCAGTTCACTGTTTCAATGACAGTCGAGATTCTATAGATAAGGAAACAATTGTGAAGATCCAAAGGCAACGGTCCCTGACCATTGTGCAAAGAGCTCTCCCTGATTGTTGTATTGAGTGAAATCTCGGAAGTCTTTCTCAGACCCTGTGAAAAATCAGGCAAATAAGGTTAAGTATGCTCTTTATAACCAGGAAACAGGAGAATGAACACAGCACAAAGTTCTAAACTTGTAGTTTTCAACTCTGGTAATACATTACAGTCACTTGGGAAGTTTTTTAAAAATATGATTGCCCAAGCCCCACTTCAGACCAGTTAGATCAGAATCTGAGAATGGCATCAGGGTATGATACATTTTTTTTTAAGATTTTATTTATTTATTTGAGAGAGAGAATGAGATAGAGAGAGCATGAGAGGGGGGAGGGTCAGAGGGAGAAGCAGACTCCCTGCTGAACAGGGAGCCCGATGCGGGACTCGATCCCGGGACTCCAGGATCATGACCTGAGCCGAAGGCAGTCGCTTAACCAACTGAGCCACCCAGGCGCCCCCGGTATGATACATTTTTAAGCTCCCAGGTGATTTTAATGTGCAACTAATGTTAAGAACCATTAGATTTAAAGTAAAAGGATGAGTAGATTAGCAAATAGGTTTTTAAAAGATGATTTCAAGGCGCTATGGCAGAAAGAGCATTGATTGCTAGACTGTAGAGTCAGAAGGACCTGGATAATAATATTAGTTACATATCATCTCTGTGATTCTGAGAAGAGTATTTACTTTCTCTGAGCCTCACTTTGTTCATCTGTAAAATAGAAATAAATATAGTACCTACCTCATAGGCTTGTTGTAATAACATAAAATTTTGTGATTGAATTTAGCACATTTCCTTATACTGACTGACTCAATAACTCTTTTAAAAATATGTAGCATGAAACTGTAACTTTTGAGCTACACAATACACATTGAGAAGCCAGGGAGAAGTTAGAGAAAATTTCATTTGGGACAGCAAATGGCCAGGATGACATCATAACTAAGGTGGGGGCAAACACTCATTTCAAGGAGAATAGTGAAACTCACCATATTCCAGGCTCCGTGAAGATGGATCTTCTGCCTTCATTCACTGTAGACCAGTGAAAGAACATTCCCCAGGATCTGTCGCCAGGATAGGTGACTCCTCCATCAAGCCATAAGCACAGTAATACAAAAGGGGGAAACACATTTGGGTATCATCAGGCCTGTTCCTCACGTCCTTTCAAAATGCATAGCACAGATGGAGAAACAAATTAACGTCAGAAAGGTCACCTGTTTCAACATTATGAAGACGGGAATGCTTTCAGCTAGGCATAAATCCACAGCCCTAACAATTTGGAGGACTATTTTACTCCAGTGCCCCCATCAAATAGTTTGGGATGACACAGTACTCACTAGTAAACAACTATGAGAATAAAAGCAGGGACTGCACTGATGCCATCATTTAAATCCTTATAAATTAGACAGTTTATGGCATCACCAGAATTTTGCTCTAGTCACTGAGAGATCTTTAGAGCTTGAGAAATTAATAATGCACAGGGCTGAATGCCCAGCAGGCATTACATCTACATTATTCAAATGTCTACAGGCAGTGACAATGGCTAAAGACATCCCCATTAATATATCACAACATAGGGAAAGAGATACAGGTCTCTAGATGAAAACATTTGGGCACCAGTTTGGTCTGCTGGCACAATACTTCATCTATCCCTGAGCATTAATGAGTTAGCCTTTAAGTTGTTATCCTGTAACCTCCATTTCAGCAAAGGCTGCAGTCATGATGAACAAAATGGCTCATTTTATCCTATGCAGTGATGTTGCCCCAAGATAATTAAATCTGGGGACATTGTTCTACAATACATAGAGTCAGCCCATCATGCCATAGCAGAAGCTCATAAACTGGTTCAAATACCACCTAATGTACCACAATTTAACTTGAAAAAAGAATAATTTCTCTGTTTAAAGTCACTACAAAATTCTGCGTAGCCAAGCAACAGAATTAAATGCATCTGCCCACAAAAGACTTTATAAAGTCTACTTTTTAAACAACTTCTTTGCTTTAAAATCAACAGCTTTAGCCCTTAAAATACATAATAACTTAGTATTTTCTATAAAAGCTGCTAATGACCCAGCACCAAAGGAGATTGAGGCTATTTTTGCTTTCTAAATGAGAGACTGTGTGAATGTATGTGAGCACACTCACATGTTTGATGTATTAGGGGTGGGGATGGAATGTATCTAGGGATATTATTAATTTTCTATTGATTTTGTATTTCTAGCTCCTAGCACAATGACAGGACATGACAGGTGTTTGATAAACATTTATTGAATGGAAAAAATAAAACAAATGCATAGAAACAAGTCTTTCACAACTCATGCCTGGTTTAATAAAAAATGAAAAAGTATGGTACAAGGCAGCTGTCCACAACATACATCTCAGGTACAAGAGTATTTTATTAGAACACTGAATGGCAATCAGAGACTTTATTGACCACATAAAAACTAATTAAATAATTTGTTGATGCTTAAAAGTGATTTATAGTTTATAATCAGGATAAAGGGTTGAGTAAACAAGATGATATGACAGATCATAAAATGAGAAATACATTCTTACTACCATTTTCTGTATTGGCCATTTATCCATAATTCCTAAAATCCTTATGTTTGGGGAAACAACTGGTATTTTAATTGTGGTTAAGACTTTTTAATATGACTAAGAATGTATTTTACATAAAAAGTTTCTAACACAATCTATCTCATAGTCAATTTAACTCTTCCAAATGTTCCCAAAGCATCTCAGTGGGGACTACAGGTCCCCAAACTCTCAGTATGAGTCAGTGAAAATACCCCATTGGGAATGGCCATTTTGGACATCACAGCTGCTCAGCCCCTGGGCTTACTTTTTTCAGCATCTCAGGAGAACAGTCAAGAAGGCAGAAACTTTGCTATATTAATGATTCTGCCAATTACATAGAAATGGCCAAGCTTGGAAGGGGAGTTGGGGAAGGGAGTATAACTTGAAGCTTAGTTCCAGAAGCTTTACTGTTGTGGGCACATGAGCTTTTCTGTGCCTGTTAAGGGAACATCTGGAAAGAGCCCAACAACTGATGCTGGCCTGAAGCATTTTGGATGAGTACAGAAACAGAAAAGTGGTGAAAACTTGTGACTTCTAGAGACATTCAAAGAAGAAAGGTGGGTGATAAAGGACAGAGATGCTTCTAGATAAAAGTTTGAATGTCCCACTTATCTAGTCATTCCTAGTCAGCTTCTACTTAACCTTACTTCCAATTGGAGACAGCAGCCCTGGGTAGAATTTAGGGGAACTGGGTTCTATTCCTGACAATGTCACTAAGTGTCTGTGTGTGTACTCTGGATCTTTGTATGGCTGGCTCCACTCCATTCGGATTCCAGATTTTAATGTCAACTCCTTAGAGAGGCTTTCCCTTCCACTCTACCTAATGTTGCCCCTCCAAACCCTGCACTCTTTCTATTTCATTAGCTTGTATTATTTTCTTCATAATTTTATTAAAATTTTTAATTTGTTTGTTTGTTTGTTTACTGTTCATCCCTTCCTTTAGATTGAGAAGTCCATGAGATTACCCCTAGTGCCTATCACATTGCCTGGAACACACCAAGCACCCAATGAGTATTAGTTGAATAAATAAATGCATGCATGCCCAAGAACAATGTACCTAACTTCTTTGTAGCTTGGATTCATCATCTGTAAAATTAAGAGAAATCATTTTGATTATTTCCAAGATTAGCATGATAACAAAGAAAGAATAGGTTTATAAATCCCTTGAAAAAACTTTAATAATCTTTAATTGTATGACTCTACATTTTGAAAAAACAGAATGGATACAACAGTAGCATTAGAATATTGTAGACCTATATTTAAATATAGATTCTGCCATTTAACCAGCAATGAGATCTTGAGCAAAGCATTGGAGTGCTCCCAGCCTCAGTTGCCTGGTTTGTAAGATGGGAATGATAATAGTAGTTTTATCCTAGGGTTGTTAAGAAGATTAAGTAAAATAACTCATATTAATCATCCAGCATAATGTGTGGCACTTATTAGGTACTTTATTATTGGTAGCTATTAATATAGTCAGTATAATATAAAAATAATAATATAAAATATTATATAAATTATATTAATATAAAAACTTAACAACCAGTACTATATATTGTGGAAACTTCAGTTCCCAAAGATGGCCATAAAGGTGACTCTAGTGGAACACCATTTATAAGCAGGCAGCCACAGCCTGAGAGTGGCAGAAGGGCATCAGACATTTACTTACAATTTGTCAGAGGCTAATCTAGTTTTCTCTTTCAGGGTCTGACTTGGAGCCCACAAGAAGATGGAAGTCAGTGTTGTGAAAACCAAGGTGGACTGGCAGGTGCCAGGGCAGCTTTTAGGGAGGAGCAGCCTCCAGAGGAGCAATTTAAAAATTGTCATACAAGTTTTTAAAATTTGATTTGATTTTCCCATTGCATGCTTTCTGAGTATTGACCCTGACTATATTCACACTTTACAAGTATTTTCCTACATACTTTCATTGGATCTTTGCAGCAATCCTGTGAGATCAGAAAAGCAAGTGTTATTGTTCCCATTTTATAGATAAAAATCCTATGACTCAGAAAGGACTTGCTGAAGCCTCTAGAGCTAAAACAGTACAGAATCAGAATTCAAACCCAAGTGTTCTGACTCTAAATTTAATGATGTAAATCCTCTGTGCAATGCTATATATTGTCCTTCACTATCCCAGCTCTTAACAGGAAAAACAATATTAAAATAATATACAGTTAGACAAACTGAGGGTTACAGAAGAGAAGGGGGTGAGGTATGGGGTAAATGGGTGATGGGTATTAAGGAGGGCACGTGTTGTGATGAGCACTGGGTGTTATATGCAACTAATGAATTGTTGAACACTACATCAACTTATGAGGTACTATATGCTGGCTAACGGAACATTAAATAAATAAATAAATAAATAAATAATAAATAATAAATAAATATCTCAACTGAAAAAATATACAGCTAGACACTGGCAATCTCCCTGATTAAGAGAAAAGATAGAAATGGCCCTAAGAAGAATTAAACATTCTGATTTCTCAAAGAGCTATTGGCGAAGTAGCCCCCTATGTTCTGATAAGGACATGGATGCCATGTTTTTGAAAAAGGAGGGGTCAGAGGCTGTTATCTCTCCCAAGTGGGAGGAATACTGTAGACAGGACACCTGGGTCCCAGTTCTAGCACTTACACCAAATCTCTGGGAAACTATGGGCAAATTGCTTTCCCTTTAGAGGCCCTGGTTTCTGGGTTTCTCCATCTTTAAATCTTAGATAAAAGTAGTAACTCTTACCTTTTTTGCTGCTGCAACATACACACTGGAGAATTACAACACAATGATTAGTAACAGGAGCTCAGTTAGGAAGGGATACTTTGCAGGGGGCAAGTGGGACACTCTAAAAGAGGCTTGTGTGTCCTTTGAACAGACCTACCAGGAGATTCCCCCAATCATAATAATAGTTAATATTTACCACATGCTTATTGTGTGCTAGGTGCTTTACATGAATTATCTTATTTAATCTTCACAGTAAATTAATGACATAAGAAATATTTGGTACTCTTGTCTTAAAGATAAGGAAACTGAGTCTCAGATAGGTTAAACCCAAGGTCACACAGCTAGCATGTCATAGAATTGGATTCTAACGCACATATAATTGACCTTAGAGCCCTCTTACCTCTATATTATATTGTTTGATATTCCCCTTCCTGTCATCCCCTGCTGTTCCTCAAACACACAACTGATAATGAAAAAACTAATAAATTTCTAGAGTTGCTCCCGTATCTAAGATTTCTGTCCTGGACTTTATGCTCAGGTTAAGCTTTGACTGAGAACAGGTTCTGTGTTAAAAAGAAGGGTGTAGAAGGAGGAAGGAAATTAGAATTCATTAAGTACCTACTCTTCTCATGCCTTGCTAGACATTGTACATACATCCACCATCACCTTTAGTTTTTACAACCAGTCTTAGAAGATTGGCGTTTTATCCCCATTTACAGAGAAGGCTCAGGTTAAGATACTAGCCCAAGACCACAGAGACAATAGTGGCAAGACTGAGATTCAGACCCATTCTTCAGGCTCCAGATTCCATCCTCATGCCTTTAAACCTTATATCCAATAGGTTGGAGGATGGCAGAAATGAGTAAGCCAGAATGAGGCCATAGGTGACACACCAGTATGTTATGTCCTAGGTAGCCAGGGCCAGACTCCGCTTGTTTCTGTTTAAGGACTTGAGCGGTACACGTCTCACTATTGCCATGCATGTTCCCTTTGCAGACCTGTAGTGGCCCAACGGGTGCGGGCAACGGCAGCAAGTTGAGTGAATTCTTCCTCGAGGGCATCACTGATGATCCATAGCTTCAGCCTATATTCTTTGCCCTCTTCTTCCTAATCTATGCAATCCCAATGCTGGGAAACCTGGGCCTCCTTGCCATCATTGTGTTCAGCCCTCGACTCCACACTCCCATGGATTTCTTCCTCAGCAACCTATCTTTTATTGACTTCTGTTATTCCTCAGTCACAGTTCCAAAAATGTTGATGGGGTTTTTCTCTGGTTGCCAAACAATCTCCTTCTCTGGTTGTGTGGTACAGACAAGCTGCTTTGTGATCTTTGCTGTCACTGAGTTCTTCCTCCTGGCTTCCATGGCCTATGACCGCTATGTGGCCATCTGCAACCCTCTGCTCTACCATGTCATCATGTCCCCAAGGTTCTGCTGGCAGCTAGTGGCTGCCAGCTATGCAGTGGGCCTAATGAACATGGTGCTCCTCATGAGCACAACCTTTTATCTGACCTTCTGTAAATCCCATGTCATCACTCACTATTTCTGTGATATCCCTCCCCTTTTCAAACTCTCTTGCTCTGACACACAGATCCTCCAACTTCTCCTCTTTGCCTGTGGCGGCTTTAATGTGTCTGTGTCCCTGATAATTGTCCTAGTCTCTTATGCATGTGTCTTCTTGGCTATCATCAGAATCCCCTCAGCCCAGGGAAAACACAAGACATTCTCCACTGAGCTTCCCACCTGACTGCTGTCAGCCTATACTATGGGACCATGGCATTCATTTACTTGCGCCCATCCTCTGAGTACTTACTAGGCAGAGACAGGCTGGTCTCTGTATTCTACACAGTGGTCACCCCCATGCTTAACCCCATGATCTACAGTCTGAGGAATAAAGATGTAAAGGAAACATTTGGAGATATTCTCAAGAAGGCCTCACAATTCTCCCTCCCCACACCCAGATTTCCATGTTGTCAAATGCAGTAAAGAAAGGGTAGTAAAGAGGAGAGGGAGGTGACATATATTTGGCCACTCACCATGTCCCAGGCATTATTCTAGGAATTTTAAATAGATTATGCCTTGAATCCTCTTCATAACTCTGGAAGTCAAGTATTATTATCTTCATTTTATAGATGAGGAATCTGAGACCCTGAGAGCTTTGGTTATTTGCCCAAGGTCACATAGCTTGTATGAAGTGGAACTTGAATTTCAATTCGGCACTGTCTGACTCTGAAACTCCCTTTCTATTACATTACACTGTTTCACTAAAGGCAAGATGCCTCTCTCTCTCTTTTAAAGATTTATTTATTTATTTGGGAGAAAGAGCATGTGTGTGAGCGAGTAAGGGAGGGGCAGAGGGAGAAAATCTTCAAGCAGACTCCCTGCTGAGCTGGAGCCTGACTTGGGGCTCGATCTCACAACCCATAAGATCATGATCTGAGCCAAACCAAGAGTCAGACGCTTAGCCTACTGAGCCCCCCAGGTGCCCCAAGATGCCACCCTCTCTCTATCTTGAGTCGAGGGTTTTGAATTTTTTTCCCTTTCTGGTAAATCTGGTCCCTAAAATTTTTAATAGATTTAGCCCCCTAAGACCTATTCCCTTTCCCATAGCCAATTTTCTACTTCTGGCTTTGGATCATGTCTAATCAAGTCACTAAATTAATTGAATGCCTATTGCATATAGAGCCCTATACCAGATGCAGGGTGGAGACAAATCACAAGGAAGAAAGCTATGGCTATTTATCTTTTGGCAGCTTCCAACTCATTTAGGGAAGACAGAAGATCCCACCCAAAAAGGAACTGAATTATGACTTTTTATTTAAATTGACATTTATTGAGTTTTTTCTATGTGCTAAATGCTAAATCAGTTATTTCATAATCCTCCCAAGAACTCTGTAATGTAGGTACAATTGTTGCTCCCCTTTTATGGATAATTTTAATATTTAATTACAGTATTAAATATTAATTAATTAAAAATGGTTAAGTAACCCACTCAAGGTCACACAGCTAATGAATGGTGAATACAGGATTTGAATCAGGCCTGCTGGTCCAAAGAGTTTATGTTTTTCCACTTTTCTATACCACCTCCTGGATTACTAGGATGCCTATCAACAAGCACCAAGAAATGTAAGTTGTGAAGCTGGGACTCAAGTCAATGGAAGCAGGATGTATTTGGTTCATAAGAGAGCATCTAGAAAGAGATGGGTAGTTTGAATAAAGTCTATAAAGAGTGAGGAGTGGTAGGAATGGCTGAGTAATGAAGGGAATGAGGAGAACTGGGAATCAAAGACTAAGACAGAACAATCTAGATGCTTAGAGGGCTGGTTTGGAAGAATGGGCAGTTAGAAGCAAAAGATATTGATGAAATGGGGAAATAGTTGGGTAAACACAAAAGATATTAAGGAAATGGGGAGATGGTTGGGTAGGGCTTGTATACCTTCTTTGAAGGTCTTACTAATATCTAATCAATCACTTACCACCATAGGTGGGTAAATTTCAAACAGAGCTCTGATTTCCCTAATTGACCCAAGATGGCTTTGAGCATATGGTTGTTAAGAGTTGTGGTAAAAGTCATATTTTATGGAGGTTAAGACCTCTATAAAACTTTACTCTGTTCTCTGTCTACAGTTCACATTCCTCAGATTGGCTAGACAATGAACAAATTTTGAGTCCTTGGTCACAAGGGGTCATCAAGGGATTATTTCCTGACTGAAAACTTATGTTCAAGTTAGTTTGGGTAAGATCTAAACAAGTGTGACCTAGTGAAGTCACTTCAAGTCTAAAGGCAGCCAGACATAGAGGAGGATTTTGCATGTTAACACCGTATTGGGAATTCCTCTGTCCTAGAGCAGGATTTTCTCTATTTTATCATTTGCCTGGACAATGGCAGTATCCTTCTAACTGGTCTTACTGCCTCCAGGCTTGTTCCTGACTGGTTTATTCTCCACTCTGCTGCCTTATGATTATTCTAAACAGAAGTCTGACCACATCACTGTTCTACTTTAAACTCTTCAATAGCTCTTAATTGTCCTCAGAATAAAGTCCAAATCCCTTAACTTACAAGGCCTCCACAGTTAAAATCTTACCTCTCAGACCTTATCTTTTACAGCTCCTCTTCCCTTCCCTGCATCTCATATCCTCCCCTTTGCACTTACAACTTTCCTCATTTACAAGTCCCTTACTTTTCATCAGTGAAGAATCCTCCTCCTCATATTTCTAATCAAAAGTGTTTACTCCTGGGGCGCCTGGGTGGCTCAGTCATTAAGCGTCTGCCTTCGGCTCAGGTCATGATCCCAGGGTCCTGGGATCGAGTCCCACATCGGGCTCCCTGCTCGGCAGGAAGCCTGCTTCTCGCTCTCCCACTCCCCCTGCTTGTGTTCCTGCTCTCGCTATCTCTCTCTCTGTCAAATAAATAAATAAAATCTTAAAAAAAAAAGTGTTTACTCCTTCCTTGGAATTTTAGGACCAATGATTGCAGCATACAATCATCCTATACTCCTATACTGCCTTATTCTATTCCACTTTTCTTACAACCATATCTTGCCTCCTCTACTAGATTGTATGCCTTGGAGGGGAAAACCGAGGTGTCTCAGAAATATGTAACCTAGTACCTGGGACCAAGTTGGCATTCAATAAATGTTGTTTATGGGAAGAATAATGGATTTGTGTGTACTGCATCTTTGGGCTTTTCCATGGGCATGTATGTCTACTTTTGAACCCTCTGAAAAGTCCAGAGATGTGTTAGTAATCCATCCCCTTTCCTTTATCAATATTCTACCTCCTCTCCAATATTTACTTCTAGTCTGACCTTTTCCTATGCCTCTGCCCCCAGCATTATAACTCAACATTTGTAAATCCATTGCTTTCTATTGATTTGATGTATGTGTATGTGTGTTGTATTTTTAGCTAAATTAAAATTCCTTAAGGTAATGGATCACATCTATATTTGTCCTTCCCAGTAATAGTGAGCCATGAAAAATAAATGTACATTAGAGGGTTTGTGTGGAGCTCAAAGCAGGACAGAGTTAACTAGATATGATTTTAAGAGAGAAGTAGGGAGCTAGCATTTATTGTGGGCCTACTAAATGCCAGACACTATGATAGATCCTCTGATTATCTCATTTAGTCATCACAACAACCTGATTTAATTTTTTTTTAAATTAAGACTTTGTTTTTAGAGCAGTTTTAGGTTCATAGCAAAACTTAGGGGAAGGTACAGAAGGTTCCCATATTCTCTCTGCCCCTATATACACATTCCACATTGCCAACATCCACCCACAGAGAGGTATAGTTGTTACAATTGTAGAACCTATATCGACACATCATAATCCAAAAGCCATAGTTTACATGAAGGTTCACTCTTAGTGTTGCACATTCTATGTGTTCAACAACCTAATTTTATCCTGATTTTATACAGGAGGAAAAGGAGTATCAGAGAAGTGGCGATGTGCTCAGTTACACATACACAGCCAATATGGGGTAGAGTCAGAATTTCAAACTCAAGACTGAATCCAGAGCCTGTGTGTTTAACTATTTTACCAGTCTGCATCAGGATGATCATTTCACTTTACTTAAATCCTAGATTTGTCATGTGCACTATGACATCAAGACACTGTGCGATGAACACTGAACTGAGTGAATAGCAACACATTTTGTTTAGATTGAGTTCCCACATAACATATCTGAGGCACAACGGAAAGAAAAATAAGGAACTCAGGCAAGCAGGAAGGAAGGGAGTGAGGGAGGGAGAGAGAGAAGGAGAGAAGAAAGTATTTAAGCAGGAAAGAAAGAAAATATCCTGAAAAGTCTTGCCATCTCTTTCTTTCAGAAAGTGTACAGGTGGGAGTGGAGGGTCACCATATCATCTGGTTTCTTCTTAGGAGTCTTCCCTGAAACTAGACCCAGGAAGGAGAAAGAGAGCTTTTCCAACAGTCTCTTGCTCAGAAAATACCATTTCTCATAGGAAAAGTACCAAAACCTCTGGAAACATATTTTAAGAATATGTCCCTTGGCAGTGTCTAGAATTTTTAAATATTTTACCAGTAGCCATGTGTTCTTCAACTTCATGAGGCTCTAGGGCTCTAGAGCCCCACTTAGCTAAAACAAAGATTCTGAGGTCTGGCCCCTGCCTTGTTCTATTATTGCTCACTCTACCCCCAAACCATTCTCCCTTAGATAAATTGAAGAAAGCTCCTAAGACATGCTCATTCTAGAAGCAACTGCTTTTCTTGGTGAATAGGATGACTCCTAATTATCACTGGTCCTGCCTAGGTAATACAACCTAGTCAACTTGATGTAGTATTTCTTGCTTGGGCTTTATTTTGGCTGATATGCCTCACCCTCCAAAACTAAGCCATCTTGAGGGTAGGGCTTGGATTTACTAATAATATGTATAATGACCAAGGAAGAGCACCTTTGGCTGATTGAGTGACTACAATCCCAGTACCTATTGTTTTACCCACAATTTCTCATTTCATTTTACAGATGAAGAAAATGAGGCTCTGAAAGATGAAGCAATTTGACAGAATAAGAAATGTGACAAATCTTTACTACTAGAGAGGAAATTTTAACATACCCCTCTCAGAAACTGATAAAGCAGATATGTAAGAAAATATAATATTAAACAGCACAATTAGGAACTTTGAGTTAATATATATATACAATACATATCTAATCCTGGACCCCAAAATACAGGATATACATTATTTTCAATCACATTTACAAAACTAGAACACAAGTAAAGTACCAAAGGAAGTCTCAATAAATTCCAAATAAGCAATATCAAATTAATAACATTCTTATAAAGATGCAATAAAAGTTAATAAAAAATATCCAAAAAGCGGATGTACAGAAAAAGGAACACTTGTGCATTGTTGGTGGGAATGTAAATTGGTACAGCCACTGTGAAAAACAGTATGGAGTTTCCCCCCAAAATTAGAAATGGAAATACCATATGATCCAGGGTTGCCTGCATTGCTCAGTCGGTTAAGCGTCTGACTCTTGATTTTGGCTCATGATTGAGCCCTGCACTGGACATGGAGCCTGCTTAAGATTCTCTCTCTCCTTCTCCCTCTGCCCCTCCTCTCTCTCTTTTTCTCTCTCTCAAAAAAAAAAAAAAAAGAAATGCCATATGATCCAATAATTTCACTAGTGGGTATTTACCCAAAGAAAATGAAAACACTAATTTGAAAAGATATATGCACCTCCATGTTTACTGCGGCATTATTTTTAAAAACTCTATGTATTTGGACAAAAATTTCTTCTAAATGGAATAAAGAAAAAAATTACAGATAATTATTACTGAATGACATATCAAAATGTAGAGTGTAACTGATGTGATATTTCAACTGATGCGACACAATGTGTGTGATATGAAACAAAATAACTGAATATTAATAGATTAAGAATTCAATTCAAAAAGTTAGAAAAGAACCAAGAAGCAAGCCAGAAGAAAGTATAAGAAAGGAAATAAATATCAAAAGAAAAATTAATAAAATAGGAAACAAAAATTTAAAATGCTTAATAAAACCAAAACCTAATTTTTTAAAAAGCTTAACAAATAGGCAATACTCTGATAAGATTAAATAAGTGAAAAAAGAATCAAGACCTGAATAACCATTATTAGCAATGAAAATGGGGGCATTACTAAATAAATATTCATATTTTTAAAATAATAAGAGTATGCTATATAATATTTTATGCCAATCAATGTGAAAACTCTGATGACATGGACAATTCTATAGAAAAATACAAATCAACAATTTTATTCAAGAAGAAATTGAAAATATGAGTAGGCCACTAGACATTGAATAAATTCAATCAGAAACCAACATCTCTGCCATCAAAGGCACCAATCCCATATTTTAGGTAAATTTTATCAAACTACTAAAGAACAGACAATCTCTACATTATATAAAATATTCTGGAGAACAGAAAAAGAAGAAAAGTTTCCCAATTCATTTTATGAATTTAGTAAAACCTTGATACCAAAGCCAGGCAAGCTTGTTAGAAAGATGAAAAATTATACCCCAATCTCACTTTTGATAAGTCTCAAAAGTCCTAATTAAAATACCAGTTAACTGAACTCAACAAATGTATAAAAAAAGTACAATATAATCAAATGGGCTTAATTTTAGGAATTAGGGGATAGTCTAATTTTAGAAAATCCATTACACAAGTCACTACTAAGCTGATCAAAGAAAAACAATATGTACTCATCTCAGTGGATTTAAAAAATTAAATTCAGCATCTCTCTATGGACAAAAAAAACCCTCTAAACAAATCAAGAATAGAGGGAAAAGTTTAATCTGACAAAGGACATCTACCAAAACCTACAATAAACAGTATACTTAATGCAGAAACTTTAGAAACATTTTCATCAGAGCCATGAACAATATGAGGATACCCCCTCTCCAAATTACCATTTAACATTGCATTGGAAAGATCATTGTCAATTCCGTAAGACAAGGAATAGAAATAGATTTAAGCATTGGAAAGGAAGAAAGTGTCATTATTCATGGGCTATCTGACTACACAGAGAACAAAAGAGAATTTTCAGACAAATTATTTTAACTATTTAGGGAGTTAATCAAGGTTGCTGCATAGAAGATGTTTTTTAAAAACTAATAATATGATGTGATGAGCACTGGGTGTTATACGCAACTGATAAATTGTTGAATACTATCTGAGACTAATGTACTATATGTTGGCTAATTGAATTTAAATTTTAAAAAATTGATAATAGTCCTATAGAGTAGTTGGGGCACCTGGGTGGCTCAGTCGGTTTAACGTCTGACTCTTGGTTTCGGTTCAGGTCATGATCTCAGGGTCATAAAGTCCAGCCCTGAACTTTGCACTCAGCAGGGAGTCTGCTTGAGATTTGTTTTCTTTCCCTCTGCCCCTCCCGTGCCTGCTTTCATTCTCTCTCAAATAAATAAATCTTAAAAATAAGTCCTATATAGTAGTAAAAACAATTAGAAGGTATATTTTTTACAAGTTACCATTCACTGGCTAAAATTTAAAAAAATCATAATGTCAAGTGTTGTTGAGGATGTGTGACAACTACTAAAACTTGCATACATTGCTGGAGGGAATGCAAAATGCTATAGCCACTTTATAAAACAGATGGGCAATATTTTATGAAGTAAAACATACATTTACAACATTATCCAGCAATTCCACCCTTGGAATTTGCCCAAGAGAAATGAAAACATGGTCACACAAAGACTTGTCATGTGAATGTTTATAATAGCTTTCTTTATTATAGCCAAGACCTGGAAACAGCCATGCGCTGGTGAATGGATCAACAAACTGGTATATCCATATAGAAGAACACTACTCAGCAATAAAAAGGAAACTACTGAAACAAACAAAAACATGGATAATTTCAAAAACATTATGCTGAGTAAAAAGCATAAAAAGACTATATACTATACAATTCCACCTATATGAAATTCTAGAAGAAGTTATATTATTGTGACCAGATACATATCAGTGGTTGCCAAGGACCCAGTGTGGGTGGAAAAGACTCACTTCAAGGGGCATGAGGAAACTTTCTGGAGTGGTAGAAGTGTTCTACATCTTGCATGTGACAATTACACAACTGTATTCATTTGTCAAGACTCATCACATTATAATTGGTGAATTTTATTGTTTATAAATTATACCTCAATAAAGCTAGTTAAAATAAAGCTACCATTTGCAACAACAAGCAACACTATTAAGTAACTAAGTATAAATCTAACAAAAGATGCCCATGATCCTTATGGAAAATATTGTAAGCACTGTTGAAGGACATAAAAGACTTTAATAAAGGGAGATAAATATCATTTTACACATAGGAAAACTCATTAAATTAAAGATGTCCACAGTCCCAAAAATTAATCTACAAGTTCAATGAAATTCCAAACAAAGTTGCAAAAGGATTTTTAAGGGAACTTAACAAGCTCATTCTAAAATTCATATGAAAAATTAAAGGATCAAGAATATTCAAGACAATTATAAATAAGCACAAATAGGGAAGACTTATCCTATAGATATCAAGACTTAGACAACTAGAGTAATCAAAAAAGTGTAGTATTTGTGTAGAGAGAGGCAAACAGACTCAGACACAAATCTGAGAAAATAAGTAACCTTGATATATGACGGAACTGGCATTGTAGATCATGAGAGGAAAGGATGGATTATTTAATAAATGGCATAAGAATATTTGCTTGTTTACACAGGAACAAATAAAATTGGTTTCCTACATTGCATCATATACATAAATAAATTCCAGATGGATTTAATAACTAAATGTTTTTAAAAATTTTTACATTTTAAAAGACATTTAGAATAATATATGGTATCAAGGTAGGAAAGGATTTCTTGAATAAGTCACAAACAACACAAATAGTAAATGATTGATGAATTTGACCACATCAAAAAAAAAAAAACCTCTACCCTTCTATGTTATATTATAATAAACAAAGTTAATAGGCAACTGACAGACTTGGAGAAGACATCTGCAACAAATATATACCAGACAGATACAGACTACAGAAGTGACCACCTTTAGTAAAAAACAATCCAAACTAACAATGGACAAAATATTATTGGATAATGCAGAGAAGAGAAAACATGCTTTTATCCTTGCTAATAATCAGGGAAATGCAAATTAAATTAGCAGAGAGATACTATTGCATAGACACCAGATTGCCCCAAATAAAAACATCTGCTAATATCAAATGTGGGCAAGAATGTGAGGAAATAGATACTGTTATATGCTGCTTGTGGGAATGTGTGTTTTTACACCTACTTTATTTTTTTTAAGGATTTTATTTATTTATTTGAGAGAGAGAGCACAAGTAGAGGGAGAGGCAGACAGAGGGAGAGGGAGAAGCAGACTCCCCACTGAGCAGGGAGCCCAATGTGGGACTCGATCCCAGGACCCTGAGATCATGACCTGAGCCGAAGGCAGACGCTTAACGGACTGAGCCACCCAGGCGCCCCTACACCCACTTTAGAGAGCAATTTGGTAGTACCTAGTGAATATGAAAATATGAGTATGCTCTGAACCAACAATTCAACTCTTAGGTACCTTAAAGAAATCCAAGAAACATATTCAAGGATATTCAGTGCAACATTGTTTGTAATGACTAAAGTTTATTAACAGAAATGTCCATCCTTTTCTAGACCAAAACATTTTTAGGTTTTCAATTTATAAGAATCTTTCATCCTCTTATTAATCCATCCAGTGCAACCTCAAAGCAAGAATGTGAGAAAAACAATTCCAGTTGCAGGACTCTTCTTTTTAGCAAGTAAGCTATAAGGAAAAACAAACCCACAGTATTCAGTATAACAAAAAGCAAGGTAAATCAACAATGAGTAAATGAGAACTACATGTATCAACAAGGACAGGACTGGAAAAAAACAAATGTAGAGTGGGGGGAAGAAAGCAAGTTGCAAAAAGTTATGATGCCATTTGTGCAAAATTTAAAACATACAAAATATTACCATGTATTGTTTATGGATACATTCATATGTAGTAGAAGGATAGAAGCATAAACATGGAGGATACACATCAACTGTAAGATAATGGGTGCCTCTGGGGCTCAAGAGAAATGGGGTTGGAGACAAAAGGAATTTTCACTGTACTTACAATGTTTTATTTCTTAGAAAAATAAGCTCTGTAACAAAAATAAATAAATAATGACTTATCCATATGCCAGAGCACTATGCAAATGTTATAATGAATAAGACTGATTTGTGTTTGCAGATACAGAAAGATCTCTAAGATAAATTAAAAAGCTCTGTAGAATTATTATGTACTGTGCAATAACTTTTGAGTAAATAGGAAAAATGTAAATGTATATAAATGCTGGTATAAGCATACAAAATTTCTTGAAGCACCCACAACAAACTGTTGATGGTAGTTGCCCCTGGAGAGAAGGACTGGTGGTCTGGAGTTGAAAGGAAGATTAGTTATACTGTTTCAATAGTTTACTATGCACAAATTATGTATTGTTGATTAAACTGAATTTTTGAAAAAATCATGAACTTAAAATCAAAGACTTGATGCCTTGTGTGATCTCTAGGTTAGTATTCTTTGTGTATTGAAGATTACATAACATTTATTGGATTTTCTTTTAATAAAACTTCCCACTGGGCCTTTGTGATGAGCAAGCTGGCAATTAAGTAAGAGGTGTCACTTCGGTGAGCTGTCCAGCTGAAAGATTTTTTTTTATTTCCCTCAAGGCCAAGACCTGTATCTGAGACATCTTTGCACCTCCCACCATAACTAGCACAAGTCCTTGCTTGTGTTAGTAAATTATACCCATACATTTATTCCTTCATTTGTTCACTCATTTATTCATGCAACAAATGTTATTAGAGAACAAGTATATTTCGCTGCAAAGTTTTTCAAGAACTTTGTACTTTAAACAGCTTTCTCTGGGATGGCCAGGTATTTAGGACTGCTGTTGTTCTATGGGAAATGTGAGTTGACATTAAATAAGCAAGTCACACATGACTTTCAGGATTATGATCCATTTGTATGTTTGCAAATATTCAAAAGAATTATTTTCTGGGGCACCTGGGTGGCTCAGTTGGTTGAGTGACTGACTCTTGATTTGGGCTCAGGTTATGATCTCAGGGTCGTGAGATTGAGCCCAAATCAGGTTCTGGGCTGGGCATGGAGCCTGCTTAAGATCCTCTCTCTCCCTCTCCCTCTGCCCCTCCCCCACCCCTGCTCGTGCGTGTGCTCTCTCTCTCTCTCTAAAAGAAAAAAAGAGTTATTTTCTTCCAAAAAATACTTTTGATAAATTTGAACAATGATGAAGGGAGAATATGGTCTTAGTGACAATGACAATGTTGTTACTATTGTCTGACCATTGCCTCTCCTTTTCCAATGACCCCCATACTCTCCTGAATTCCTCTCCTCCCTGGACTTCCTGCCTTGAGTCTCTTCCTTTGCCTCTAATTTATCATTTGCATAGCCACCCAAAGTATATAGCTTTCTAAAATACAAACATGACTATGCCGCTTCCCTATTTAAAAACTCTTTAATGGCTTCTTATTGACTTCAGGATAAAGTCCATGCTCTTTAAGATGGTGTACAGGGACCTCTGTGCCTATCTATTTCTCTGCCTCCTTTGCCATCACTCCTTAAGTGGGTGCATGCTAGTTTCTCTAACTGAAACTCTCTCCACCCCCTTATTGGCTTGAAATATTTCTATTCATCCTTCAAAACCCAATGAGCTGTAAAGATTAATGAAATAATAAATGAAAAAGTGCTTTGAAAAAAATAAACAAACTAAAAAATCCCAATGCAGATGGCGAGCCCTCCAATAGACCTTCACTGTTACTAGTTCCTCTGCAAACCGATCCCCAAAGTCCTTTCCCTGTGCTACATCTACATGTTATACAGAGTCCTATTGTTGCATTCATTATATTGCAATTCCATCACTTTCTTTACACATCTGTCACTTCCACTAGTCATTGAGCTCTGAAGTCATGAGTTCAGCTTCCCAGCCTTTCTTCACCTTTACATCACCAGCATTCAGAGTACTGCTGAACACAGAGGGACCCAATATAGTTTGTGAACTTCAAAACCAAATGATGACAATGATGGTGGCCTGGGGTAACAGGCAGTGGTCGTATCTCTGCAAGTGCTCTGTCTTATATGATGTTTACATAGCATTATAGTATGTTCACACAGCCATCAAAGAAACTGGAGAGAGGACTCACTAAGTGCTATACAAAGAGGTTTTTCTACCTCCAACCAACACTTTTCTGCATAGCTTAGAAAGCAGACAAAACCAGCACTAAAGAAACCTTAAGCGAAATAAGTCAATCAGAGAAAGACAAGTATCATATGCTCTCACTGATATGAGGAAATTGAGAAACAAGACAGAGGATCATAGGGGAAGGGAGGGAAAAATGAAAGAAGGTGAATCCAGAGAGGGAGACAAACCATAAGAGACTCTTAATCTCAGGAAACAAACTGAGGGTTGCTGGAGTGGAGGGGGGTGGGAGGGATAGGGTGGCTGGGTGATGGACATTGGGGAGGGTATGTGCTATGGTGAGCGCTGTGAATTTTGTAAGACTGATGAATCACAGACTTGTACCCCTGAAACAAATAATACATTATATGTTAATTAAAAGAAAAACCAGCACTAACGAAACTTGCTCAGGAGGCCAGATGCAATCTGCTCACCAAGGATGGAAAAATGACAAGGTAACTAGTTCAAAAAACTACCTCCAACAGCTTGTGTAAGAGGACTTTTAATTTGATTATAAAAACCAAACTATAACAGTTGTGCTTTTAATTAGAATACAGAATCACTTAAAGTTGACTGAAGGCTTTGGGGAAAGGGGATTTAGATGTTTTCAGATTAAATTTCATGATGTAAAAAAGTACTTCCAGCTTTAGGAATCCAGGTATCTTTGAACTTAAGGACAAAACTACCCTCAACTTCTATGATCAGCAATATCATTCCTGCTTCTCAAATATTATATTAGCGTGGAGCATGTAGATTTCTAGTTGATAAAGTCTTTCCCACAAAATCATCTCATTTGAGACCCACACAACCCTGTGGGGTCAGCAGGGCAGGGATTATTGCCCCCATTCAAAGGAGAAAAAACTGGGATCCAGTAAAGGTAGTGAGATACCAGATTGCACAGGCAATGGGAAATCCAGGTCTAGAACCTAGATTTTCTGTCACTAGTTTCAGTGCTTTTCACATTTACCCTCCCCAAGCTATTGCTTAGTGCTTTCAGTAGCCTCTGGAGGCTGGCCTAGATGGATTGTGGCTCTGACCCATGTGACATGTCAGATACTCCAATATCTAATTTCACACCATTTAGTCAGCAGTCACTGAATGGAAGTCCAGGATGTCATGAGAATCAAACATTGATCTTTCAATTAAAAGGCAGAACTCCCTCCGGAGCCAAACTTAAAAATAATTGGTTTTCTTATTTGAACTATATCTGACCAGTCCATGCTTGCCAAAGGTTAGGAGTGTTTAAAAGATAGACACATTGGCAAGCATTATGCTCTTTCTAAACCCACAGGAGCTAAAAATGTTTTGGTCACAACTACCTGAAAATAAAAGTGCTTTTATGTGATGAACTCTTAGTTCTTCCTTTTGGAAGAAGTATAGTTGCACAGAGATGAAGGGTTGGAAAGCAGTGATTTTTAAGGTCCTATTCAATCTTTTTAAAGGATGTATAATAACATATCTGTCATGCTGTTGCTGGATCTACTCCTAGTCAAACAACACAGTAGTGGTACAGCACAAAGCTACCTGTCTTAGCAACCCACTTTGGTTTTCACTAAGTATTCTGGGCTCCACATATACAGATGAAACCAGGAGACAGGCTCTGAGGAAGCAAAGAGAACATCTCTACCGTGGGCTCATCATAGTCATCTAGGGACGGCTTAAGTTTCCAAACTCAAGTGGAAGGAAAATGATGAAGTAATTATCTTGATAATCACTATCAACACCCATCTTTACCCCCTCTCCTCTTCTGAAAGGCAATCTTTCATTCTTGCTTGAAGATAATGCCTCCACTTGTGTATTCCCCATGCCATCCCCTCTAACCTTCTGAGAGCCTCCTTGCTCCATCACTTACCTCTTTGCATGTCATTCATATTTCCTTCTCTCTGGACTTAGATTCTTTGCCTAGAATCTTGGTCAAGTTTTTCCTTTACTGAAAAACAAAAGTAAGAATAAACACAAATATCTTCGTCAATCCTCTTTGACCTCTAGGGTTTTTTGTTTGTTTGTTTGTGGTTTTGTGGGGGTTTTTTGGCTCTCTCTCCCTCTCCTTTACTTCACCAACAAGTCTTTTTGAAATAATAGTCCATATTTGTGGTTTTTACTGTTCACCT
Organism: Leptonychotes weddellii; assembly: GCF_054177405.1. NCBI lineage: Eukaryota > Metazoa > Chordata > Mammalia > Carnivora > Phocidae > Leptonychotes > Leptonychotes weddellii. The sequence goes on from NC_138385.1 coordinate 16,771,998, forward strand.
CCCCTCCTCAGTACAGTCAGGATTCTTGCCCCAGCGCTCCAGTATTCATGGTGCCTTCTTTACTAACAATTCTGATGGTGCCTTTCCTCCCCTGGACTCTGTGATATCACCTCTTGGTTTTTTCCACTTCTCTGACCCATTAAAAAATATTTTCTGGGCTTTCTTTCTCCAAAAAATATGTGTGCTCCTCCCTTCTCTGTCCTCAGCCCCTTACTCATTTTGCTCAAACAATGTTTCTGAAATCAATGGTCAACATGGTCCTCAGGTTACTGGTCTTTTACTCACATTATTCTCTCTTCCTGGAATGCCTTCTCTCTCTTATCTTAAGAAGGTACTACTTTTGCTGGGCACCCACCATACCTCTGAAACAGTTTCCTTAATCCTGACCTCCAAAGCCCTTTTTTCTAAAGCGGATTTTTGTTACATCTCCATCATGGAAATCTGCCTCAATTTCTTAATTTGTTGCTCAGCCTGAATGATGGCAATCTCCATATGCCTCCTATTATCCAGTTACCTGACAAAAACTCCTGGCTCATAATATAATAAGGATCTTGTAAATTTACATTTACATCAACAGGCATAAGATTAACTTTTTATCTCTAGGAGAAAAAGTTATAATTAAAATACAAATGCAGTGTATTAGTGAAGTAATCATTATTCTCAGTTTTTCATCTGAAAAATCAGTTGAGACAAATCAAAGACCTACTCCCAAATACCTGACAAGATAGTTAGGAAGATTAAAAATGATGATGAATCTAAAAGTTCTTTGAAAAGTATTAAGCTCCCAACATGTAAATTACTAAATTGAAGGTAAGTCTTTCTTCAGGTACTTATGTATTACACATTAAGAGCAGGGCACTAAAGGGAGATGAAAAGAGAGCAAAAAGTATAAGAGCATGTTATAATGGAAGGAGCAGAACTGAAAAATGAGACCTGGGTGTCCATTCCTGTTCTGTTACTGACTAGATCTGAGATTCTAAAAAAGACACCTTACCTGCCTGGATCTTCTTTTTCAGTTACAAAATTAAAGTGTTGGTCAGATGATATCCTGAAAGTCCTTTCTGTCTTTAATAATCCATGGAAGGAAGTGGGAGAGGCTTAACACTTATCATATGGTTGTTCCTTACAACTGTTTTTTCAAATATCCCCCAACTCTCTTGCCCCTCTTTTCTTCCATTGTTTTCATTTGGCCAAATTCCAAACCTGATTGAAACTAACTATTTGCCTACTCCACCCTGGAAGCTAAACATTGCCAGAGAATATCATTCAAGACAGCAGTTTGGTTTCACCTTCTTAAATTTATGATCTCAAAGATCAAATTGCCAGTCCATACTGCCTGACAATCATAGTATTTGTTCTAGTAAGATAGCCTTTTCATTTCCAGATATGACTATTTTAGTTTTTCCTCCCTCAAACCTCCCATATGTCCTTCTCTATCCTCACTTTTACAGTCCTACTTCCTTGAGAAAACGGAAACCATTAGAAGCAAACTCCATCATCTTCCTAAAATTAACTGTAGCAACTTAACTACAAATCTGTCCATTTTATCTAGCCTTCTTCTTGTTAAAAAGATGAAATGTTCCTGTCCTTACTCAAAATTAACCCCTCCTCTTTTGTTCTGTATCCCATACCTTCTCACTTTCTAAAAGATTTCACTCCCAAAATTTGCTCCTTATTTACTTGTGCATCATTAATATCCACTCTATGCTGGATCATTTTCATAACATACAAAAAATAGGGTCAATGCTCATTTCTCTACAGTTACCACTCAATTTCTCTGTTCTCCTTCAGTCTCCACCACTCCACTGACTCTATTAGTCATGTAACCAAATATAAGAGATTATTCTGTGTCTTCTCTTAATCTCACAACAGCTTTTGTCACAATCACTGATGCTCTTGAAACATGGTCTCTGTTATTCTGTTTCCTCTTGGTTTTCATTCTACCTCCACCGACCCCTCTTTTTCAATCTACTTTTCTTGGCCTATGTCACGTCTAAGAGAAAAAAGTCTTAAATATCAGTGTAAGGCATTCTTGTATATCCATAATTTCTCTGTAGGTCAGCTTGTCCATTATCATGGATTTGAATATTATCTATATTCTGATAATTCCTAAATTTATATTCCATTCTAGCCTTCTTCTCTGGGCTACATACTCTCAGATCCAACTGTCAGCTTCTCCTCTCCACTCAGAATTCTCATAAACATCTCAAACTTATTATCTCCAAATTGATCTTGTGTTTCCCCTAAACTTTTCCTCCACATTATCACCACCTAAGTAAATGGAACCAGTTACTGAAACCAGAAACTCGGGAGTTATCTTTGATATTTCACCTTTTATCACTCTTCACATCTAATTTATTAGTAAGTCCTGGTATTTCTACCTCCAAAATGTATCTTGAACCTGTCCTCTGTCCATCTTTTTGCAACCACTTTATTCAGGACTACTATCATCTCACTGAAATTGTTTCTTACTTGTCTCATTCTCATTCACTAAATTTTCCCTCTAATTCATTTATTAAACAGAATCAAAAGTGATTTTAAGCTCTAAATTTGACTACAATGTTGCTTAACACCCTCCAATGAATTCCTATAGTATTTAACTTTATTTTTATTTATTTAAGTAATCTCCACACCCAACATGGGGCTCAAACTCACAACCCTGTGATCAAGAGTTGCATGCTCTTTCAACTGAGCCAGCCAGAGGCCCTCCTATAGTATTTAAAGTCTACATGCCACAGCATGGCCTAAAAGGACCTAAGTGATCTGGGCCTTTCCTATTTTTCCTACACCCCTCTTCTTCATTTCTCTGTCTCTTTGCCTTTCTGTTTATTTTTCTCTCTCTCCAACTCCCTTTCTACCGTATGTTGGTTTTTTTTTTTTTTCAGTTTACTTCAGTTTTTCTAATACTTTAAATAATTCCCTCAAGTCCTGTTCCCTCTGCCTAGAATACTCTACTGCCTCCACTTCCAACTCTTACATGACTATCTCCTTCTCATTTTTTTAGGTCTCAATTTTTTATGCTTTTCTTGACCACAGCAACCAAAATAACCCTCTCCCAAACACACATACATATAGCATATTTCCTATTTTGGATCCTTGTTTTTTACATTCATAGTAGACAACTTAAAATTATTTTATGGGTCTCTTTCCTTGTTTTTAGTCTTTCTTTCCCACTAAAATGTTAAGTCCATGAGACATAGAGAGTATTCCTGACTTGTTAAAAAATTCTTGACTTTTTCCTTATTTTATTCTAAGCACCTTTCAAAGAGTTTTACACATAGTAGGCATTTAATATTGTTAAATGAATAGATGAATGTATTAAATACCTAATATGGACCAGTGATTGTGAAAAACGTAATACAGAATCAATATGCTATTCTACAGATGAGAAAACTGTCAGATAAGTGATGTGACTTGTTCAAAGGTACATGGGCATTAAGTAGCAGAGCTGGAATTTGAATTCAGGTATGACTCTTTTTACTATAACCATCATCTTACCATCAGTAGTTCACTTTCACTCCACTATATCTCCTCTACTAACATTTAGAGAACTTATCAAATAAGTTTTAAGGATTAGACATCCTTCAACATAATGAATTTCAATTCATGTAATTTAATTGGTATGGAATTTCTAAAACAGGAAACAGATTTGATCATGGACCTTATACAGTTTACACATAAGTGATTCAGAATACTCACTGCTGATGAAAACACCACTAGCAGCTGTAGAAACAAGAATAAGATCTCCAAGGATAGAACATTTTCCCTCTGTTTTTTAAAAAAATAAATATTAGGAAAAATGTGCATATTTATGTCACAGTCACAGTTTCACAATATAAATTCTATATATGATGGGGCAATTGAAGTAATGGATGAACTTTTCAAATGGGTCCTGGGAGACTGTGGTCAAATTTATTAATTAAGATTAAGAATCCTGAACTTCCAGAAAGAATCCAGTTATGCTTGATATGTATGATGCTTTTAAGCAGTTTGATTTTTTTTCTAAAAATAGCATTTAATCAATGGTCATTCTTTATATTTATATTTTTATTTTTAGATCTAAGTCATGGCTAGCACTGAAGAAGAAATTATGACTCAAATTACAGAATTTATCCCTTTGGGTTTTGGAGATCTCCATGGCCTTCAGTTTCTTCTTTTTGGAGTATTTATGGTCATCTATGTGGTGACTGTCATGGGCAACATTGTAATCCTAACTGTGGTGTCAGCTGATCACTCCCTTCATACCCCCATGTATTTCTTTCTTGGCCACTTCTCCTTCCTAGAGATTGGCTACACCACTACCATTGAGCCCATGATGCTAAGGACATTTTTATCAGCTCATGTGCTTATTTCCTTCCCAGGCTGTGCTTGCCAGTTTTATTTTTTGGGGGCTCTGGTGGCCACTGAATGCTTCTTCCTGGCTGTAATGTCTTATGATCGGTATATAGCCATCTGTAACCCATTGCATTGCTCCAGCATAATGGACTACTGGGGTTGCTTACAGCTAGCTGGTGCCTCTTGGGAAGCTGGATTTCTGTCACCCATCCTTCTCATGATCTTCATTTTTCGGTTAACATTCTGCACTGCCAATGAGATTAACCACTTTTTCTGTGATTTGAAGCCCATCATGAAACTGGCCTGCACTGACATCAAGTAGCTGAGATGACCTCTTTTATATGTACGTCTTTATTTGCCCTCGGCCCCTTCATGCTAACTCTAGCATCTTGTACTTACATCATCTCCACCATTCTGAGGATTCCTTCTACCTCAGGGAAGCAGAGGGCCTTCTCCACCTGTTCCTCCCATCTGATAGTGGTCAGTTTGTATTATGGGATACTGGGCATTGTCTATGGCTTCCCATCAGGGCCTCAACATGAAGACTTATTGAAGTCGCTTTCCCTTCTGTATACAGTGCTTACCCCTGCTCTAAACCCTATTATTTACACCTTAAGGAACAAGGATGTAAAGGTAGCTCTGAGAAAATTGGTACAATGAGGAATGTATACCTCACCAAAAGAAAGTTTGATTTTTTTAGTGGTTCTTGGCGCTTTCTGAAAACCCTGACAAAGTGGAAATCTTTCTACAGTGTCAAGAATAGTTACTGTGAAATTGATGGGTTTTCCTTTGTTCTATCAAATTTCTCCACATTAATGAACAAGAAGTATGTTACGCTTTCATTTGTTGAACATTTTGTAGGTGCCAGGCACTGTGCTAAGTTCTTTTAATGGATTATTGTGCTAAAATCCTCATAGGGGCACCTGGGTGGCTCAGTCAGTTAAACGACTGCCTTCGGCTCAGGTCATGATCCCAGGGTCCTGGGATGGAGCCCCGCATTGGGCTCCCTGCTTGGTGGGGAGTCTGCTTCTCCCTCTCCCTCTGCCCCTCCCCCCTGCTTGTACTCTCTCTGTTTCTCTCACTCCTTCTTGCAAATAAATAAATAAAATCCTTAAAAAAAAAAAAAACCCTCACAGCAACACTGTGAGATGGCTACCATTATTATCCCCATTTTACAGATACCACAACTGAGTCCCAGAGATTAATTCACTTGGTCAAAACCATCCAGCCAAAAGATACCAGAATATGAATTTGAACCCAAGGTCTGCTTGGCACCAAATCCATGATCTTTCCACTAATTCGGGGAGCCCAGAATCTTGGACTGCCTAAAATGGTTATCTTGGACCATAGAAGATATTACTGCCAATAACTTTTCTTAGGAAAACATGAGTTAGATGTGAAGTGAGAAGTAGAAAAGTAATGTAATGCTATCTAAATCCAAATCTGTCTCTTTTTCCCACCTGAAGTCTTGATAAAAATGCATGAAATAAAAATGTCATGGGATTAAAATTTATTTTAGTTTTTTATTTCAGGATTATTTATTAAAATAAAAGATTAAAATCGACCTAATTGGTTCAATAAATTAAATCACATCCACACAATGGAATACAGTACATCCATAAACAAACAAAAACAGCATAAAAGAATGAGTCAGCTCTGCATGTGCTAATATGGAAAGATCTCCATGATATATTGTAAGTACAAAAAGCAAGGTATAGCGCAGTGTGTATGATGTGACACCATTTGTGTAGCAATAGGTAAAAGAAATAATAGTTATACTTAATTGTAGATGTATAGACTATTCTAGGAAGGTTCATATGCATTCAGTGGTATCAGTTGCTTCTTGGAAGAGGCATTAAATGGAGTGGAAGTGTACTTCTTGAGGTGGGAATCATGTAAATTACTGAAAAGTCATCAAAGTTTAACAAATCATTGTAAATTATACAAAAAGTAGAATTGTCAAACAACCCACTTTTATATATCAGCATGGAAGCACCTCTAGACATGTAGGAGGCTTCTCTTCTCTCACAGGTAAGTTGTACACTCTCTAAGGGCAAGAACCTTGTCATTATTACTGTATTCCCCCCACAGTGCCCTAAATACCAAAAAAGTGTAAATAGCATAGGTGTTTAATTAACATTTGTTACTATCATCCAAGACAGGGGGACTCAACATCCACTGAGCATAACAATTCCTAACAACTTAATGTATTTCTATCTCTATAATGAAAAAACGAAGGGGAGAAAGTACAAGCTGTGTATTTAATGTTCTTCTCATTTTTCTACAACAGTGCAACCATAAAGGCTGGCAAGGGGTTGGGCATGAAATGAGAATGGTTTCCTAGGCTCTTACTTACAGTCACCAGTGTGATCTTCCTGCAATGAAAATTTGTTCACATCCCTCCTGTGTTTAATCAGCCTCTGCCACAAGGATCCCCAAGTAAGAACAGAATAAAGGTCTCATACTCTTTATAACTCCATGACTTTGCACATGATGCTTCTCCTTTTACCTCTGTCTCACCTCTTCCGGGTTTCTTCTCTCATTTTCACCCTTCAAGCCCAAGTCAAATGTTGAAAATTCTGTGAAGCATACCCTGATCCTCCACCACCCCTCTAAAGTTAGGCCTTCTTTTTCCCTATGTTACTAAAGCACTTTGCATATATTTCTATTTTAGCATTGATTATATGATACAGTAATTCTTTGCGTATGTGTCTTTCTCTCCATTTAATGAGTTCCTTAAAGACAAAGGATATGTCCTATTTATTTCTGTCTCTGCCCTACTTTCACCTCCAACTCTTCCCAGCACCTAGAATGGGGTCTGATATTGAATAAGTATTCAAATAAACATTTAAAAATAAATATGATTATTCGGGGCGCCTGGGTGGCTCAGTTATTAAGTGTCTGCCTTCGGCTCAGGTCATGATCCCAGGGTCCTGGGATTGAACCCCGCATCGGGCTCCCTGCTCTGCGGGAAGCCTGCTTCTCCCTCTCCCACTCCCCCTGCTTGCATTCCCTCTCGCTGTGTCTCTCTCTGTCAAATAAATAAATAAAATCTTAAAAAATAAAATAAAAATAAATATGATTATTAAATGACTTGACTAAAGTCATACAATTAATTAGGGGATGGTCATACCTTTGTTTGACTCCTAGTAAATTGTTCTCTTATATAATGCTGATATTTATCTTACAGGGTAGTTGTTTACCTACCTAAAGTAAAGTCTGAACCATATAATGTCTTAAGGATATTTCTAGTTCTTGCAATTGGAGATTTGTCTTGGGGCAAATTTGGCAGTAGAATTTGTGGTAAGGAGTGGAGAATCTTGAGCATTTCCTCTAGGATCAGAGACCAGCATTGCCCTGAGTCCTTGAAAAGCCAGTCTAAATTATTCATTTATTCATATTTTAAACACATCTGTTAAATATAAACTTAACATATCAATATGTTAAATATAAATTTAAATATAAACTTAACACATCAATATGTTAAGTAGAAATTTAAATATAAACTTAACATATCGATATGTTAAGTAGAAATTTAAATGTAAACACCCACTATGTATATATAACACTGTTAAGGGCACAAAAAGAATATGAATTTACCTTGAAAACTCTTCAGCCTAAACATTGGACCACCTACACAGCCCCAGACATATAGCCTGCACCCAGTAAATATTTGTTCAACTAAACTAGGCCAAAGGAAGTTTGAGTGGCCTGAATTTCTGGGAATGGGACTGGCCTCTGTTGAGAAGATCATCAATTTCTAATACCATGTTCCTAAATCTGGAGTCATAGGTCTTGGATATTTTAAGTTATAGAATACATTGAAGGAAAAAAAAATGTGAAGAAGAGGAGGGGATATCTTCACCTGGAAAATTTAAGAATCATTGCCTCTTCCACAACACCAGCTACCATCTGCCAATGAGGAGGCAACATATCCATGGAGAGTGGCAATTAGAGCTAATTGGGTTTCTTATTTTTAATACCTGAAACAGGGCCCCATTGAAATCAGGGAAGGAGATCTATTAAAGGCAAGCTGTTCTCTGCATATCACTTAATTCAAAGTACTTAAGGAGGCTGATTATATGCCATGCTCTCCAAGGATAACTGAAGTTCAAAATGGTGGTTTGTGTAAGTTTAAGGACTTGATTCTTAAACCAGAATGCAAATAAGAAATCCTTTGAGAAAAACCTGAATTAGAGTATGAAAGCAATGCCTTGAGAAAGGGTAGATACTTTTACACAGGACACAGTTCAATTTGACCTATATGAAGACAGGCATCTGTATAAAAGTGAGAAATTCGGGTAAATATTCAGCTTTAGGAGCACTGCATATGGAAAATTTTCAGATAGCTCTTTGTTTTTTTCACTATCTGAAAAAATTACAGCATTCAATTATGCTTAAAGAGTGGACTCACCACTCAGACAGACTAGCTTGTGAGTCCTGGCTCTGTGACCATAGATAAGTAAATTAGCCTTGCTGATCTTTAAATCCCTCATGTGTAAAAATGGAAATACTAGTATCTATCTTACCTCACTAGGCTGTTATGAGGATTAAAAGAGATAATGCATGTAAAACCCTTGCACATATGAGATATTCAATACATGTTAATTATTTTGTTAGTAGTTATGATGATGATGATAATGATGATGTTATCATTGGGCCCTTTCCTGCTTTGATATAGTAAAGAAATACTGAATAAGGAGGTATCTAATTACTATATAATAGTCTGACACTTGAAAAGAGAAGCTAGAGGCCAAGCTTCTGAGGCTTCTCAGTTTTACCAGAGCCTCAGTTTACTATCATCTCTGGCAAGTAAAATATAAGCTATTTCATGTATTAGTTGATTGGGCAACTTTTGGAAGTTTTGAATTCTACTGTCCAACATCTGGCTTTTAATGGCAGCCCAAGCAATAAGACCAGACTGGCTCCACCTTATTCTTTTTGCCAGAACCGTATTTCTTCCTTTTTTTACTTAATTGCCATGTTTCTCTTACTAAAATCCTTCTGACAACAAGTAAAGTGCAGAGAAAAAAAGGGGGTGCTAACAAAAGGTGTAACATAGAAAATATAGTCAATGGTACTGTAATAGCATTGCATGGTAACAGATGGTAGCTACACTGGTGGTGAGCACAGCATAATGTACAGAGTTGTTAATTCACTATGTTGCAGACTTGAAACTAATGTAATACTGTGTGTCAACTATACTCAAAAAGGGGGGTGCCTGATAGGAGAGGAAAGCAAGCTAAGGGGGAATGGATCTGTTAAACTGCTAAGAGTTTGATGACAACTTCATCATATGTTGTTATTCTATGTTCTCTAGCCACATGTGGGATCCTCTTTCAGTTTCTTGAATCTTTAAATTCTTTTCTGCTTCAGAATGTTTGTGTATGCTATTTCCTCTGCCTAAAATATTCTCCCTGAAAACCTGACATAGTTAGCTCTTTCTTATCCTCTGTACTCTCTAATTTGACATCAAAGAGACAATGTTTGGCCACCCCATCTAAATTAATTTCCCTGCCAATACCATCGCCTCCAACTAGGTAGGCTCCATTTCAATATATCATCATTTTTCTTAGCACCTAAGAAAGTGGTAATAATGTAATCATTTATATACTTATATTTTTCATGTCTGTGTCCCAGAACCTCTGTGCCTGCCTCATAGTAAGCACTCAATACATATTTGATGAATAAATGAACAAATGCTTTTAGAATTCTCGCCCCTTGGTTAATCAATGGGTGGGTATTCAATGGTTGTGGCTTTGATAGACGGATAACTAAGGAGGGTTTGAAACATATCCAAAAATTATTTTATATTCCTCCTATCAAAAGGTAGAATTGGTGTCATCTCCCTAATCTCAAAGGGATTGTGATAGTTTGGACCAATGGAGCATGACTAGGGCACGTGGGCACAATAATAGCACCCAGAATCTAAGGAGTGACTTTCAAGGCTGGGTCATAAAAAGTGATGTGGCTTTTGCCTTGTTTACTGTAAATTTGCTCTGGGGGCACTTAGATAACACGTGTGAAATTCAACACACATACATCCTCAGGAATAATCCTGAGGCCACCATTCTGTGAAGAAGACCAAGTCACATGGAGAGGCCACGTAGAGGTGTTCTGGTTGACAGTTCCTGGGAGACAGAGGTGATGTCTATATAAAATCTGTAGGGTCTATTTCATATCTTCAAATTCTTCAATAGTTTGCCCATTGAGAAGGAAGATCTATGTCCCCTCCTTTTGAGTATGGAATAACGATTACATCTTGGACCAATAGAGCATGACCAGAGCAATAAAAGAGGGTGACAGTGACAACCAGCATCAACTGCCAGATATGTAAGCAAAGATGCCTCTAGATGATCCCACTTTATAGCTGTCTGGTCCCCTCCAGTCATTAACTTTTCCAAGCTGAAGACCCAGACATCATGAGGCAGAGACAAGCTATCCCTGTGTGACCTGTCCAAATTCTTGACCCACAGAATTCATGAGTGTAATTCAATTGTTTTATTTCACCAATTCTTTGGGTAGTTTGTTATGGAGGAATGGTAACTAGAATAGAGGCCATGGCATCCATGTCATTTTAGGATGCAGAAAGTAAGTTCAGAAAATTCAGCTATATGGCAAAATGCCTCTTGACTGATACTGGATTTTTAAAATGTATATTATGCCATTTAATACATTCCTACACTTGCCTGAAGGCTTGTTTCTCTGAAGAGAAGCTTCCCTGAGCCTTCCAAGCAGAGAGGAATACTTCATCCATCCTGGATGCTACCACTGTGTTGAGAATAACCCTTTATTAGTGCCCTTGTCAGACTTGTTGGACATGTTCTCTCTCCCTTCCTAAAAAATCCTGTCTATATCACTTTTGTCTGCACTGGGGGTTCAGTTAATACATTTTTTGGTGATTAAACAAGTGTTTCTAATGATCATTTTAATCTAGTCTGACTTCGATCTCCTCTACATGCCAGGTTTCACAACATACCGGGTCGGCACCAACCTCCCTCTAACAGAATTGGAATATAGATGAGGGTCTGAGCCATCTGTGCTGTTCTGTTTGAGTTAAGGTCATCTGGGGCTTCAACATCCAGATTTCACCACTAGTATTTCATACATTCATTTCCCACAGTTCTGCTTCCTACAGAAGTAAGCACATGGAGAGATGGTCACAGTACTGAGGAAGCCAAGGCTACAGCTAAAAGCAACAATAAACATTATAATAATAAATGCAACTAATAATTAATGAAATTTTACTATGTTCCAGTCAGTGTACTAATGTTTTGTGTACATGAAGTCTTCACATGAAATCTACAACAGCCATACAGGACAGACACAATTATTATCACCATTTTAAAGATGGGGAAATTGAGGTTCAGAAAGAGTAAAACCAGAATTTCACTGCTACCATGTTGTAGCATCCAGTCTATCTGACTCTAAAGCTTAGTCTACTGACAAGTATTTCCATCAATATGCTGGCTTCCTTGGGGTTTTTAAAGCCATTTATTTTTAATGGCAAAAGAAAAGAAACCCAAGTCTGGAATTTAAAGGCATTTCAGGCAATAACTTCATTGAGTGAAGGGAAGAATGTGTTGAGGGTTAGGCTGGAGCAGGGTTTTCTTTTTAGTATAATTTGTCCCCTTAAAGACAGCTGTACAGATGACTGTGTTAGTCATTTAATAGGATCAGAGGCAGAGAGGGGGATGTATGTGTGTTGAATTGAGTCATTTTCCCTTACCTTGTGATCCACTTGCCCCTGGAGTTCCAGATAGTAAGAGTCAGAACCCATTTCTTCCCCTATATTGCCACTATTAGCCAAGCTTTTCTCCTCTGTTCCCACCTGAAATCCGTTGGGAGGTGGCAGTGAAGTTGGCAGAAGGCTGCATGAGAGAGGGCTGGCTCTTGATGGGCACTTCCAGTTGAAAGGACAGTATGAGTGGCAGCCAGAAATAGTTATTAGGTGAAAAGACCCCAGATTTTATCTTCTAAGGATAACAAGTGCTTGATGAAGGTGATGATTAACGCCAACTCCATATCTGCACTGTTGACGTGGATACAGATGAGGGATATACAAGACCTGAGAAACTCAAGAAAGAAACTAAGAATGTAGTTTAACTGTGTGGAAGTAATTCTAATTATAGGCATTTATGTGAACTGTTTGCAATTTATGCTTAATTGCTACCCAGCACAATAACAATTATGCATATCATTAAATATGTGTCAGATTAATTTTGTTGTAAATTTTGATTATAACAGCAAACTCTATATGTGTATACTCTGTCTTCATAATTTGTTGCTCAGATTGCTCACAACTTAGGAAAAAATGAGACAGAACTTGGCTAGGAGGCCAAGAGTAGGGAAGTTGCAGAGGCGACTGCCTGGGGTTGAATATTTACTATGGGTAGTGCACAAAGTGGATAATCAACAAATGCATAAATCCCTGCAGCTTAACTTCACCAGAGCCCTGCAGGCAGCTCCACAATCTTTTATTCATTTATTGTTGATTCTTTGGCTTTATTTATGCCCACAGCATGTCCCAAACCTTTTCTGGACTTTTTGGCCTCTCAACTTACCCCTCCTCTCTTGACTCTTGCTAAATGGGTAAGGATGACCTCATCCTGGCCTTCACAGAGCAAGGCTGGCTGGTGTTTCCCTACTCTGCCTCCCAAATTTCTTTCATGTTTCAATCCCCTTCTCCTGTGGGCCTCTGGCCTCTGACAAATAGGTGTGCCCTTACACCTGTGCTCTGGCCCCTTCCCCTCACACTTCCTCAAAGACTGGTTTCCTGCCCCATCATTTCATTAGGTCTTCAATCTCTTTCTGTTTTTTATCATGCACATAGTAAGTACTCAGTAAATCTTTGTTGGAATTTCCTTCAGACACACATGGGATATCCTCTCTCTCCCTCCCTCTTTCACACACACACACACACACACACACACACACACACACAGCACACAACTGTCCTTGCTATTCCTTCAGCTACCACCATTTTCTCTCCTTCCTCTAATTTAACCCTGTCCTTATTGTACATTTTATGTATCCAATTAGGTTAGTAATTCATTGAGAGAAAGGGGTTTCTGTGTTATTGTTTTCTGATTTCTTTTTTTTTAAAGATTTTATTTATTTATTTGAGAGAGAGAGAATAAGAGAGAGCATGAGAGGGGAGAGGGTCAGAGGGAGAAGCAGACTCCCCACTGAGAGGGGAGCCCAATGTAGGACTCGATCCTGGGACTCCAGGATCATGACCTGAGCTGAAGGCAGTCACTTAACCAACTGAGCCACTCAGGCGCCCTATTTTCTGATTTCTTAGCACAGCTTGAAGCACTAAAAAAATGCTGAATGATCCTGACTCATGGATCTTCACAGATTGATTATTCTGTAGAGGGATGGGGATGTCTAGCACTTTCTTCTCCAGCTTGTTCTTAGAGACCCTGAGTAAGATAATAGAAAGCATGTGTCTTTGGCATCAGACAGACTTGAGTTCCACTCTAGGCTCTGCCATTCAGTCATTAAGAGAACTTAGGCAACTTACTTCATCTTTCTCAGGTCCAATTACCTCATCCAAAAAATGGGGATAATAATAGTACCTATCTTACAGGGTTGTTGTGAGGATGAAATGACAAGTTGATGAAAAGAGCTTGACACACACTAGTAATGATTCTTCTCAGGCAGAAACTTTCTGCTCCAGTGGTTCACTCACGCTGATGATTTGTTCCTTCTACTTTGGTAATAATGAGCCAGGATTTCAACAACCTCAAGCCTTACTTATTATCCGTATTCATCTTGCCTTCTTAGCGCTAGATCAGTAGTTCTCATTCCAAAGAGACCTAATACTCCCTCTTGATAACAAATTTTTGTGACTCCCCCTTCACTATCCTGAAATGAAGTTCATAGATAATATAACCTACCTACATATGTAACTTCGAAAAAAATCAATGTAGTGATCTAACTGAAATATTAATGAGAAATGAAAAGAAAGTAATTTACAATAAAATGATATTTATTTCAATATATAAATGCAAGGCATGACTACATCAGACAGCTTAATGAAATACATGATTGTACCAACTTAAAATAATTAAGTTTATATTTAAGAAAAGCAAGAGGATTGGGAGTCATTGCATATAAGAAAGGAAAAGATAAATAACAGGAAAACAGTAGGATAAAAGCTACTGTTGAGATAAGACAAAATTCAGATAATTATAAACAGTTTTTCTCACCTATATTATTAAGACTTACTGCAATATTTTGAAAACTGTGTGGGATACAGGATAACTGTTTATTATACAGCATTATCCCATGCATTTCACTGCATCATTTCAACTAGCATCACTGGCCTCCATCCACTAAATGTCAGTAGCACCTCCTAAACATTGTGACAACCAAAATGTCCCCACAATATTCCAAACACATCCTGAGAGATGGAACTCCCTTAGTTAAGAAATAGTACTCTAGAACATGCCAAGTAAGGAAAAAGCAAATCTGGCAAGGGCCATGGAACCTGCTTTCCTAGGATGTGGGAATCTCCATGAGTTGGAGTTCCTTGTCTTTGCAATGTGACCTCTTTGGGATTCTGAGACACAATGTCAAGATCCTGATAGTGATATCAAATAACTACAGTCTTTGTTCCCTTCTGTGCTAATCTAGTCCTACTTTATCCTTTTGAATATGTTACTGATTCAGCACTGTCTCACAGATTCTGCCCATTATATTGTCCCATGAAGTAATTTCTTTCTCAAGAGAGGTCATCCAGCCCACACATAGCGGTAGCTTGGTAACAGTTGAATGTTGCCCAATGGCCATAATGTCTTTGGCTACCACTTAAGTTTCTACCAACTTCAAACACCCTCACATCCAGCCACTTTGACACCAAGCCTTTGACATCTTGCTAGTAAACATTTCATGGCTTATATGTTTTCTTAATTCCAGCTTGACCATTTTTTAGGTGCCAAATATTTATTTTAATCTGTTTTAATAGTAATATGTCCAAAATGTACTGTTTTATTAAAATGATGGTACTGAGCATTATTATTTCTTGAATGCTTTATGGTTACTGTTCAATTGAAATTGTTCATTTAATAACTATGTATTTTCACAAAATTTTATTATAAAAATCTTCATATTTTTCAGAACAACATTGAAAATATTTTAAAATGAAAACCTAAAATTCCACAACCTAAATTTTATCATTAACATTTTACTGTACTTGCTTTATTAGATATGCATCAGACTCTCTCGCCATCCAGCAATTCATCTTATTGTTTGACACATTTCAAAGGAAATTGCAAACATCAATACACTCATCCTAAATCCTTCAGAATGTGTATCATTAATTAGACTTAAATATTTGCTTATAGATTTTCTTTTGATGTAAATTTTACATACAGTGAAGTGCAAAAGCCTTAAATCCACATTTGAAGAGTTTTTATAAATACATATGTGTGTGCAACTTCAATACCTTTCAAAATATAAAACATTACCATTATCCCAGAATTCTCTCATTCCCTAACCCAGTCAATCTTTGTCTGATTCCTCCAGAGGCAACATTGTTCTGACTTTTTCATATAATAGGCTAATCTTGTCAGCTCTGGAACTTCATATGAATGTAATAAGACACAAAGTACTTTTGTATCTGAAGTTCTTTTTCATACAAAATAATGTTTTTTATATGTTATTATTTTTAAAAATATTTATTTATTTATTTATATGAGAGAGAGAGAGGGACCATGCACGAGTGGTGGGGGATGGGCAGAGGGAGAGGGAGAGAGAATCTCCAGCAGACTCCCTGCTGAGCATGGAGCCCAACATGGGGCTCTATCCCACAGCCCTGATATCATGAGCCATCCAGGCATCTCCAAAATAATGTGTTTTTTTAATTTTGGTTTGTTTTTAAGTTTTGATGTAGTGTTCAACAATTCATTAGTTGCATATAACACCCAGTGTTCATCACAACATGTGCCCACCTTAATACCCATCACCTGCCTACCCCATCCTCCCACCCCCCTCCTCTCTGAAACCCTCAGTTTGGTTCCCAGAGTCCAGAGTCTCTCATGGTTTGTTTCCCTCACTGATTTCTTCCCATTCCATTGTCCCTTCCTTCCCCTGTAGTCCTCTATGCTATTCCTTATATTCCACATATGAGTGAAACCATATGATAATTGTCTTTCTCTGCTTGACTTATTTCACTTAGCATAATCCCCTCCAGCTCCATCCATGTTGATGTAAAAGTTGGGTATTCATCTTTTCTGATGGCTGAGTAATATTCCATTGTATATATGAACCACATCTTCTTTATCCATTCATCTGTTGAAGGGCATCTCAGCTCCTTCCTCAGTTTGGCTATTGTGGACAATGTTGCTATGAACTTTGAGGTGCATGTGCCCCTTCTTTTCACTACATCTGTATCTTTGTGGTAAATACCTAGTAGTGCAATTGCTGGGTTGTAGGGTAGCTCTATTTTTAACATCTTGAGGAACATCCATACTGTTCTCCAGAGTGGCTGTACAAGCTTGCATTCCCACCAAAAGTGTAGGAGGGTTCCCCTTTCTCCACATCCTCGCCAACATTTGTTGTTTCCTATCTTGTTCATTTTTGCCATTCTCACTGGTGTAAGGTGGTATCTCATTGTGGTTTTGATTTGTATTTCTCTGATGGCTAGTGATGTTGAACATTTTTTCATGTATCTGTTAGTGCTTTGTGTGTCTTCTTTGGACCAAGCAGGAGAAGAGAAATAATAAAGATTAGAGCATAAATCAATGAAATAGAAACCAAAAGAACAGTAGAACAGATCAATGAAACTAGAAACTGGTTCTTTGAAAGAATAAGGTCGATAAACCTCTGGCCAGACTTATCCAAAAGAGAAAGGACCCAAATCAATAAAATCATGAATGAAAGGGAAGAGATCATGACTAACACCAAGGAAATAGAAATAATTATTAAAAATTATTACCAGCAACTATATGCCAACAAGTTAAGCAAACTGGAAGAAATGGATGCATATCTGGCTACTTATAAACTAGCAAGACTGAAACAGGAAGAAATAAACAATCTGAATAGACCAATAACCAGTAATGAAATTGAGGCAGTAATTAAAAACCTCCCAATAAACAGGAGTCCAGGGCCAGATGGCTTCCCAGGGGAATTCTACCAAACATTTAAAGAAGAAATAATACCGATTCTACTAAATATGTTCCAAAAAAATAAATAGAAGGAAAACTTCCAAACTCATTCTATGAGGCCAGCATTACCCTGATCCCCAAACCAGACAAAGACCCCATCAAAAAGGAGAATTACAGACCAATATCCCTGATGAACATGGAGGCCAAAATATTCAACGAGATCCTAGCCAATAGGATTTAATGGTACATTAAAAGGATTATCATACTCAACTAGGTGGGATTTATTCCTGGGATGCAAGGGTGGTTCAACATTCACAAAACAATCAATGTGATAGAGCACATTAATAAAAGAAAAGACAAGAACCATATGATCCTCTCAATTGATGCAGAAAAAGCATTTGACAAAATACAACATCCTTTCCTGATTAAAACTCTTCAGAGTGTAGGGATAGAAGGAATATACCTCAATACCATAAAAGCCATCTATGAAAAGCCCACAGTGAATATCATTCTCAATGGGGAATTCCCTTAAGGTCAGGAACATGACAGGAAGCACACTCTCACCACTTTTGTTGAACATAGTACTAGAAGTCCTAGCCTCAGCAATCAGACAACAAAAAGAAATAAAATGCCGGGGCGGAGCAAGATGGTGGAGGAGTAGGAGACCTGGATTTCGTCTAGTCCCAGGAATTCAGCTGGATAGGGATCAAATCATTCTGAACACCTACAAACTCAACAGGAGATCAAAGAAAAGAATAGCAACAACTCTCTGAACAGAAAAGTGATCACTTTCTGGAAGGTAGGACATGTGGAGAAGTGACTCCGAGGCAATATTCAGGAGGATAGACGGCGGGGGAGGGGGCCTCCTTCGGCCACTTCTGGCAAGTGATAGAGCAGCGGAGGACAAAATCAGAACATTCAGAAGTTGGCTCCACTGAGGGACGTCCCTCAAGTGGCTAAGCGGGGGCTGGAACCCTCTCTGGGACAGTGTGATCTCAGGACCCTCGGGGCCACAGAAAGACAGGGGGTGCCAGAGTGCGGCAGAGCTCCCAGGTATCGGAGCGGGGAAGCCGGCTACAGAAATGGAGCCGAGGCGTGGGCTCTCAGCTCGGGGCTGCCATAAACCATGATCTGCGGCACAGTTGGGCCACTGCTCTTCCAAGCAGGGACCCAACAAGCAGCAGATCCGGGTAGACTCCCCTTCCTCCCCCAGGAGGAGGGGCACAGGAGTGCACTGCAGGGATCTGCTGGGTTTGGAGACACCACATGGGGTCGGGTGCCAGAGATAGAAATGCTCGGTCACAGGCCGGGTGAGCACGGAGTGCTGCTGGAGACCAGGAGACAGGAGTGACTGACTGCTTTTCTCTGGGGACTCACTAGGAGTGGGGACCCAAGTTCTTGGCTCCTCCAGGGCGGAGATTGGGAGGCCACCATTTTCACTCTCGTCCTCCAAAGCCATACGGAAAGCTTGCAGAGAACAAAAGCTCCCTAGAGCAAACCCGAGCAGATTACTTAGCCTGGCCCTGGCAAGGGCGTGGCAATTCCGCCTCTGGCAAAGACATCTGAGAACCA
>NC_138385.1:16791516-16870491 GCF_054177405.1 Leptonychotes weddellii
GACAGCCTAGCTGGATATAGTATTCTTGGCTGCATATTTTTCTCGTTTAGTTCTCTGAATATATCATGCCAGTCCTTTCTGGCCTGCCAGGTCTCTGTGGATAGGTCTGTTGCCAATCTAATGTTTCTACCATTGTAGGTTACAGATCTCTTCTCCCGAGCTGCTTTCAGGATTTTCTCTTTGTCTCTGAGACTCGTAAGTTTTACTATTAGATGTCGGGGTGTTGACCTATTTTTATTGATTTTGAGAGGGGTTCTCTGTGCCTCCTGGATTTTGATGCCTGTTTCCTTCCCCAGATTAGGGAGGTTCTCTGTTATAATTGCTCCAATATACCTCCTGCCCCCCTCTCTCTTTCTTCTTCTTCTGGAATCCCAATTATTCTAATATTGTTTCATCTTATGGTATCACTTTTCTCTCGAATTCTGCCCTCATGATCCAGTAGTTGTTTATTTCTTTTTCTCAGCTTCTTAATTTCCATCATTTGGTCTTCTATATCACTAATTCACTCTTCTGCCTCATTTATCCTAGCAGTTAGAGCCTCCATTTTTTATTGCATCTCATTAATTGCACCTTTTTGATTTCGACTTGGTTAGATTTTAGTTTTTTTATTTCTCCAGAAAGGGTTTCCCTAATAACTTCCGTGCCCTTTTCAAGCCCAGCTAGTATCTTTATAATCCTCATTCTGAACTCTAGTTCCAACATCTTACTAATGTCCATATTGATTAGGTCCCTGGCAGTCAGTACTGCCTCTTGTTTTGTTGTTGTTGTTGTTGTTGAGGTGATTTTTTCCATCTTGTCATTTTTTCCAGAGGAGAATAGATGAATGAGAGAACAAAATGCTAACAGGGTAACAACGACCCCAGAAAAATATACACCTAACAAATCAGAAGAGACCTGAAACTGGAGGAAAAGAAAGGGAAAGAAAGAAAAAAGAAAAAGATAGAAAAAAAAAGAATATGATAAAATATGATCAGCCTGGTGAATAGATTAATACTACACACTAGATTTTGGTAGTATTTTGGTTAGAAGAAACTGCCTCCCAAAATTTTAAAGAAAGAAAAGGTTATATATGTCCAAAAATAAGGGTAAATATGATGAAGGGATGGAATATGACTGTAAAGATGAAAATTATAAAAGATTTTATAAAAGGAATTGATAAGAAGTTGGTTGAAAAAAGAAAGAAGAGGCATTAAAAAAAGGGGGGAGAGAATGTGATCAGGCAGAAGACTAGAACAAAGCCATACACTAGAGATTTAGGGTATATTTTGGTCTGTTAGAAGACACTGTATCCCAAAATTTTAAAGAGAGAACAACTTATATATATACTAAAAATAAGGTTAACTACTATGAAGGGATAGAGTATGACTGTAAAAATGAAAAATAAAAAAGATTTTTAAAAAGGGATTGATAAGATGTTGGTTGAAAAAGGGAAAAAGAAAAATTCAAAAAAATAGAAAAAGAAAAAAAAGTAAATTAAAAAAATTAACTTTCAAAGACTAAAGAATCAGGGGGAAAAAAGGCATGAATTCTATGTGATGTATTCCCCTAGTGCTGGTGTTCTGCCATCTCATTGATCGGTAAACTTGGTCTTGGCTGGCTGTTCTTGCTGATCTTTTGGGGACGGGGCCTGTTGCCGGGGTTCTCAAATGTCTTTGCTGGAGGCGGAATTGCCCTACTCTTGCCAGGGCCAGACTAAGTAATCTGCTCGGGTTTGCTCTCGGGAGCTTTTGTTCCCTGCAAGCTTTCCGTACAGCTTTGGAGGATGAGAGTGAAAATGGTGGCCTCCCAATCTCCGCCCTGGAGGAGCCGGGAACTCGGGGCCCCACTCCTCCGTGAGACCCCAGAGAAAAGCAGTCAATCACTCCCGTCTCCCCGGTCTCCATTGCACTCCTGCCCACCCGGCCTGTGACCAAGCATTTCTATCTCTGACACACAACCCCTTTTGGAGTCTCCAGTCCCAGCAGATCCCTGTGGTGCGCTCCCGTGCCGCTCCTCCTGGGGTGGTAGGGGAGTCTCCCTGGATCTGCCACTTGTTGGGTCCCTGCTGGAAGAGAAGTGGCCCGACTGTGCTGCAGATCATGGTTTATGGCAACCCCGAGCTGAGAGCCCACTCCTTGGCTCCATCTGTGCAGCCGGCTTCCCTGCTCCGATACCTGGGAGTTTTGCTGCACTCAGGCACCCCCGGTCTTTCTGTGACTCCGAGGGTCCTGAGACCACACTGTCCCAGCAAGTGTTTGACCCCCTGCTTAGCCACTGGAGCAACGTCCCTCAGTGGAGCCAACTTTTAAAAGTTCCGATTTTGTGTTCTGCGGCTCTATCACTTGCCAGTAGCGGCCGACGGAGGCCCCCTCCCCTGCCATCTATCTTCCCGAATATCACCTCGGATTCACTTCTCCACACGTCCTACCTTCCAGAAAGTGGTCGCTTTTCTGTTCAGAGAGTTGCTGCTATTCTTTTCTTCGATCTCCTGTTGAGTTCGTAGGTGTTCAGAATCTGATATATTATCTTCTTCATACGTCCCTGGATTTGATTTTTAATATTTTTTCATTTGTTAATTTCCATTCATTTTACTACTATCATTGTTTCATTTTACCATAATTTATTTACAAAAATTGGCGGATATGTCTTTGGCATCAATTTATTTCTTCATTTCCTTTTTTTTCCTTTTTTTTTTTTTTTAAGATTTTATTTATTTATTTGAGACAGAGAGAATGAGAGAGAGAGAGCACATGAGAGTGGGGAGGGTCAGAGGGAGAAGCAGGCTCCCTGCTGAGCCGGGAGCCCGATGTGGGACTCGATCCCAGCACTCCGGGATCATGACCTGAGCCGAAGGCAGTCGCTTAACCAACTGAGCCACCCAGGCGCCCTCCTTTTTGTTATTTTTAATGAAGTATAATAAACGTATAAAAGTGCAAGGAACTACATGTATCACTCAAATTACCACAAAGAAATTATCTGTGTAGCCATCACCATGATCAAGAAGTAGAACATTAAAAGAACACTGAAAGCTCCCAATAGGCCCCCTCTCTATTATGACCTCTTCATTTCATGAGATTTATCCTTTCATTTCATGTATTCTTTTTTTCATTTTGATTTTTAGTATTTTGTTAAAGAGTTTGGTACGTATATTTATGGGGGATATTTAGCTGTACTTCTCATTTATTTATACTGTGTTTGCAGGTTTTGGTATTGGAGTTAAATTGGCCTCATAAAATGAGTTTGGATGTGTGTCTTCTTCTTCTATTATGTGAAAGTGTTTGTATAAATATCATTCCTTAATGTTTTGATAGGATTCACAAATCAAGTGGCTCTGGAGTTTCACTGTAAGAGGTTTTTGATACTTCAAGTTTTAAAATAGATTTAGGACTATTCAAATGTTCATCTATCAGGTTCAACTTCAGTCAGTTTTGGTAAGTTTTATTACTTAGACTCTGCCAAATTTATTGGCATAAAGTTATTTATAATATCTTTTTATTACCTTTCTTCTCACAGTTTTGTTGAGGTTCAATTTATATACCATAAAATTCACTCAATGTATGTGAAACAATTCAATTATTTCATTAGATTTATACAGTTGTGCTGCCATAATGACAATCCAGTTTTAGAATATTTTTATCCCCCTAAAAACTGAGGTTCCTTGTGTTCATTATAATCCTAGCTGTCTTATATAATCCTAAAATTATTGTTAATCCTAAACTTAGACAACCACTGATCAGCTTTCTGCCTCTGAAAATTTACCTTTTTACTTGGTTTTTCATATGAATAAAACTATACGTATGTACCTTTCCTGTATCACTTCTTTCATTTAACATATTATTGAAGCTCATCCAGGTTATAATATGTATCAGTAGTTCATTGTTTAAACTGCCAAAAAACATTCTACTATATGTATAAACTACATTATTTTTACCCATTCACCAAATGGCATATATTTGTAATGTTCCAGTTTTGGCCTATTGTGAACAATGTTGTTATGAATATACTTTGTCTGACTATATATTTTTTTATTTCCCTTGGGTAGATGCCTATGAGTGGAATTGCTCAGTCACATTATAAGTTTAAGCTAAATGTAAAATAAACTGCCACAATGGTTTGCAAAATGATTGTACCATTTTGCATTCTCATCAGTAATGCATGAATATTCTAATTTCTCCACATCCATATTAATACTTGGTATAACCTGTCTTTTTCTTAATATACATTCTAGAGGATGTGTTTCAGTATTTTTTCCTTTCCTTTTTTTTTATTATGTTCAATTAGCCACATAGCACATCATTAGTTTTTGATGTAGTCTTCAACAATTCATTAGTTGCATATAACACCCAGGGCTCATCATCATATATGCCCTCTTTAATACCCATCACCTGGCAACCTCATCCCCCCACCCCCCTCCCTTTTGTAACCCTCAGTTTGGTTCCCAGAGTCCAGAGTCTCTCATGGTTTATCTCCCTCACTGATTTCTTCCCATTCAGTTGTTCCTCCCTTCCCATGTGGTCCTCCATGCTATTCCTTATGTTCCACACATGAGTGAAACCATATGATAATTCTGTTTCTCTGCTTGACTTATTTCACTTAGCATAATCCCCTCCAGTTCCACCCACGTCAATGCAAATGGTGGGTATTCATCCTTTCTGATGGCTGAGTAATATTCCATTGTATATATGAACTACATCTTTATCCATTCATCCATTGAAGGGCTTCTCGGCTCCTTTCACAGTTTGGGTATTGTGGACATTGTTGCTATGAACATTGGGGTGCATGTGGCCCTTCTTTTCACTACATCTGTATCTTTGGGGTAAATACCTAGTAGTGCAATTGCTGGGTCATAGGGTAGCTCTATTTTTAACATCTTGAGGAATATCCATACTGTTCTCCAGAGTGGCTGTACCAGCTTGCATTCCTACCAAGAGTGGAAGAAGGTTCCCCTTTCTTCACATCCTCGCCAACACTTGTTGTTTCTTGTCTTGGTAATTTTGGCCATTCTAACTGGTGTAAGGTGGTATCTCACTGTGGTTTAGATTTGTACTTCCCTGATGGATAGTGATGTTGAACATTTATCATGTGTCTATTAGCCATTTGTATGTCTTCTTTGGAGAAGTGTCTGTTCATGTCTTCTGCCCATTTCTTGACTGGATTATTTATTTTTTGGGTGTTGAGTTTGAGAAATTCTTTATAGATCTTGGATACCAGCCCTTTATCTGTATGTCATTTGCAAATATCTCCCATTCCGTGGGTTGCCTTGTTGTTTTGTTGACTGTTTTCTTTGCTGTGCAAAAATTTTTATCTTAATGAAGTCCCAGTACTTCATTTTTGCTTTTGTTTCCCTTCCTTTAGAGGCATGTCTTGAAAGAAGTTGTTGTGGTCAATGTCAAAGAGGTTACTGCCTATGTTCTCCTCTAAGATTTTGATGGATTCCTGTCTCACATTGAGGTCTTTCATCCATTTTGAGTTTATCTTTGTGTGTGGTGTAAGGAATGGTCCAGTTTCGTTCTTGTGCATGTGGCTGTCCACTTTTCCCAGCACCATTTATTGAAGAGACTGTCTTTTTTCCATTGGATATTCTTTCCTGCTTTGTCAAAGATTAGTTGACTGTAGAGTTGAGCGTCCTTTTCTGGAGTCTCTATTCTGTTCCATTGGTCTATGTGTCTGTTTTTGTGCCAATACCATCTTGTCTTGATGATCGCAGTTTTGTAATATAGCTGGAAATCAGGCAACGTGATGCCCCCAGCATTGGTTTTCTTTTTCAACAATCCCCTGGCAATTTGGGGTCTTTTCTGGTTCCATACAAATTTCAGGATTGTTCCAGCTCTGTAAAAAATGTCAATGGTGTTTTGATAGAGAAGGCATTGAAAGTGTAGATTGCTCTGGACAACATAGACATTTTCACAATGTTTATTCTTCCAATCCATGAGCATGGAATGTTTTTCCATCTCTGTGTATTCCTCAATTTCTTTCATAAGTGTTCTGTAGTTTCTAGAGTATAGATCCTTTACTTCTTTGGTTAGGTTTATTCCTAGGTATATATCCTTTACTTCTTTGGTTAGGTTTATTCTAGTGAATGAGATTAATTCCTTAATTTGTCTTTCTTCAGTCACATTGTTAGTGTATAGAAATGCAACTGATTTCTGTGCATTGATTTTGTATCCTGCCACGTTGCTGAATTGCTGTATGAGTTCTAATAACTTGGTTGTGGAGTCTTTTGGGTTTTCCACATAAAGTATCATGTCATCTGTGAAGAGAGTTTGACTTCTTTGCCAATTTGAATGCCTTTTATTTCTTTTTGTTGTCTAATTGCTGAGGCTAGGACTTCTAGTACTATGTTGAACAAAAGTGGTGAGAGTGGATATCACTGTCCTGTTCCTGACCTTATGAGAGAAGCTCTCAGTTTTTCTCCATTGAGAATCATATTCACTGTGGGCTTTTCATAGATAGCTTTTATGATATTGAGGTATGTTCCTTCTATCCCTATACTCTGAAGAGTTTTAATCAGGAAAGGATGCTGTATTTTGTCAAATGCTTTTTCTGCATCAATTGAGATGATCATATGGTTCTTGTCTCTTCTTCTGTTAATGTGATCTATCACTTTGATTGATTTGTGAATGTTGAACCACCCTTGCATCCCAGGAATAAACCCCACCTGGTCGTGGTGAATAATTGTGTTAATGTACTGTTAGATCCTATTGGCTAGAATCTCATTGAGTATTTTGGCATTCATGTTCATCAGGGATATTGGTCTGTAATTCTCCTTTTTGATGGGGTCTTTGTCTGGTTTGGGGATCAGGGTAATGCTGGCCTCATAGAATGAGTTTGGAAGTTTTCCTTCTATTTCTATTTTTTGGAACAGCTTCAGTAGTATAGGTATGATTTCTTCTTTATTTTTTTAAAGATTTATTTATTTATTTATTTATTTATTTATTTATTTGAGAGAGAGAGAGCATGAGAGGGGGGAAGGTCAGAGGGAGAAGCAGACTCCCCGCTGAGCAGGGAGCCCGATGTGGGACTTGATCCCAGGACTCCAGGATCATGACCTGAGCCGAAGGCAGTCGCTTAACCAACTGAGCCACCCAGGCGCCCTGATTTCTTCTTTAAGTGTTTGGTAGAATTCCATTGGAAAGCCACCTGGACTCTTGTTTCTTAGGAGGTTTTTGATTACAGTTTCAATTTCCTTTCTGGTTATTGGTCTGTTCAGATTGTCTATTTCTTCCTGTTTCAGTCTTGGTAGTTTATAAGTGTCCAGGAATGCATCCATTTCTCCCAGTTTGCCTAGTTTGTTGGCATATAGCTGCTGGTAATAAGTTCTAATAATTATCTCTATTTCCTTGGTATTGGTCATGATTTTTCCCCTTTCATTCATGATTTTATTAATTTGGGTCCTTTCTCTTTTCTTTTGGATAAGTCTGGCCAGAGGTTTGTCGATCTTATTAATGCTTTCAAAGAACCAACTTCTAGTTTCATTGATCTGTTCTACTGTTTTTTGGTTTCTATTTCATTGATTTCTGCTCTAATCTTTATTATTTCTCTTCTCCTGTTTGGTTTAGGCTTTATTTGCTGTTCTTTTTCCAAATCCCCCAGGTCAATCCGTCTCCACCTCTGTGAGTACCCAACTCCACAGACTCTCAAATCTTCTGGGGGAGGGGCCTGTTGTGTTGATTCTCAAATGTCTTTGCCCTAGGCGAAATTTCTCCACCCTTACTTGGGGCCAGGCTAAGTAATCTGCTCTGGTTTGCTCTATGCGGCTTTTGTTCCCTGAAGGCTTTCTGAGCAGCTTTAGATGAAAATGGTGGCCTCCCAACCTCTGGCCCCAGAGCCAAAAGCTTGGGGCCCCACTCCTCTGTGAACCCTCAGAGAAAAGAGTCATTCCTGTCTCCCTGGTCTCTGGCCGCACTCCTTGCTCACCCGGCCTGTGACCAAGCATTTCTATTTCAGGCACACGACCCCTTTTGGACTCTCCAATCCCATAAGACTCCTGTGGTACACTCCCAGGCCACTCCTCTCAAGGGATGAAGGGGGCTCTCCCTGATTCTGCTGCTTGTTGGGCCCCTGCTCGAAGAGCAGAGGCCCAACTGTGCCACGGATCACAGTTTATGGCAACCCTGAGCTGAGAGCCCACTCCTAGGCTCACTCTTTGCAGCCGGCTTCCCCTCACCAATACCTGGGAGCTCATGCACCCTCAGTCTTCCTGTGACCACCCCACTTAACCACCTGAGCGGCATCCCTCACCGGAGCAGACTCAATTTTGTGCTCCGCTGCTCTATCACTTGCTGGTAGCTGGTTGATGGAGGCTCCCTCCCTCCACGGTCTATCTTCCCATATATCGCCTTTTGGATTCACTTCTCCACACCTCCTACCTTGCAGAAAATGGTCGCCTTTCTATTTGTAGAGTTGCAGCTATTCTTTTCTTCGATCTCTGGTTGAGTTCGCAGGTGTTCAGAAAGGTTTGATAGCTATCTAGCTGAATTCCTGGGACCAGACAAAATTAAGGTCTCCTACTCCTCCAGCATCTTGGACTCCTCGCTCTGTGTATCAGTATTTTATCATAGTTTCATTTCATTTTGTATTTTCATAATGACTAATGATAGTCAGCATCTTTGCATGTGATTATTAGCCATTCATTTATTTTCTTTAGGAAAATGTCTATTTATTTTAATTTTTTGAAAGATTTATTGATTTATTATATATAGAGAGAGAGCATGGTGGAAAGAGGTAGAGGGAGAGGGAGGGGCTCGATCCTAGGGTCCTGGGATTCTTTCCTGGGATCATGACCTGCGCCAAACCACTTAACTGACTGAACTACCCAGGTGCCCCTGGAAATGTCTATTTAAATCATTATCCAAGTCTTTGATTGTGTTGTCTTCTTACTATTGAGTTATAACAGTTCTTTATATATATTGGATAAAGTGCTTTTAGTGGATATATGATTTGCAAACATTTTCCTCTAGTCCAGGTTTGTCTTTTCATTTTCTTAGTGTGTTTTGAGGCTGAAATGTTAATTTTGATGAAGTACAATTTATAAATTTTTTTTCAATTACGGATCATATCTTTGGCATTGTATCTAAGAAATCATAGTCTAACCCAAAACTATGAAGATTTTCTCATAATTTTTTTCTATAAATTTTGCAATTCAGGGCTTTAAATTTTGGTCTAGGTTGTACTTTGAGTTAATTTTTGTGTGTGATGTGAGGTGTCTACCCTTTCTATTCCTACACTATTAAGTACTTTTTATCATGAAAGGATGATTGATTTTGTCAAATGCTTTTACTGTGTCTACTGAAATGGACATGTAGTTTTTTTCCTTTAATTGATGGTTTATTGTATTGATTTTTGCATGTTAAACCAACAATTCATTTCTGGGATAAATTCTCCTTGGTCATGATCTATAATCCTTTTTATGTGCTGCTGGATTCAGTTTGCTATTATTCTGTTGTGGATTTTTGCATCTAGATTTATTAGAAATATTTGCCTGTAGGTTTGTTTCTTTATGATGTCTTTGCTTGATTTGGTATCAGGTTAATATTGACCTCACAGAATGAGTTGGGAAGTGTTCCTTTGTCTTCTGTTTTTGGAAGAGTTGCGAAGGATTTGATGTTATTTAAAAAAAAAATGTTTGGTAGATGAATGGATAAAGAAGATGTGGTATATATATACACAATGAAATATTATTCAGCCATCAGAATGGATGAATACTTACCATTTACATTGACATGGATGGAACTGGAAGGTATTATGCTGAGTGAAATAACTCAATCAGAGAAAGACAATTATCATGTGATTTCACTCATATGTGGAATATAAGAAACAGGGCAGAGGACCATAGGGGAAGGGAGGGAAAACTGAATGGGAAGTCATCAGAGAAAAACCATGAGGGATTCTTAACTATAGGAAACAAACTGAGGTTGCTGGAGGGGAGGTGGGGGGGATGGGGTAATTGGGTGATGAACATTAAGGAGGACACGTGATGTGATGAGCACTGGGTGTTATACGCAACTGATAATTTGTTGAACACTACATCTGAAATTAATAATAAGTTGGTTAATTGAATTTCTGAAAGGTTTTTTTTTTCCCTTCTGGCTTCCTTCAAGATTCCTCTTTGTATTTGCTTTCTGCAGTCAGAATATGATATGCCTGTGTGTGCACACTTGATATTTATCTTGCTTGGTGTTCTCCAAGCTTCCTGGATCTGTGATTTGGTATCTTCAATTTTTGGAAAGTCATTAATGCTTCAAATATTTCTTCTGCCCTGTATTCTCTTCCTTTTCTTTCTGGTATTCTAGTCACATGTATATTACTCCTTTTGATATTGTCCCATAATTTTTCTATATATATTTTTTCTTCCCTCCCCCTCTCCCTGAGAGAATCACTAGAGGATTTTTCCTGATCTTCACTGTGACAATGTTATGAGATTCCTGGAGGAGAAATCCACAAAAGTGTGGGGAGACCCCTATGTTTGTAGCTCCCAGGAGTTTTTCACTCCCACACTAGTCCACCCTTAACCTCCAGCAACTTTTAATAATATTAGTGAATTAAGCAGTTCTATTGCTTATGGCTTTTAACAGGTATCCTCCAGGTAAGCAGATCTGATGCATTTGTCTTCCAGATTTTGAGATGTTTGCTTGCCCTGCTACCTCAATCCTCTGAGTCCAAGAAAAGTAATTGATTTTGATTGTCCAGCATTTTCTTTTTCTTTTTTTAAAAATATTTTATTTATTTATTTGACACAGTAAGAGAGAACACAAGCAAGCTGCTTTGTCAAAGATTAGTTGACCATAGAGTTGAGAGTTCATTTCTGAGTTCTCTATTCTGTTCCATTGACCTATATGTCTGTTTTTGTGCCAGTACCATACTGTCTTGATGATTACAGCTTTGTAATAGACCTTGAACTCCAGAATTGTAATGCCACCAGCTTTGCTTTTCTTTCTCAACGTTCCTCTGGCTATTCGGGGTCTTTTCTGGTTCCATACAAATTTTAGGATTATTTGTCTCAGCTCTGTGAAAAATGTCGATGGTATTTTGATAGAGATTGCATTGAATGTGTAGGTTGCTCTAGGTAGCATAGACATTTTAACAATATTTGTTCTTCCAATCCATGAGCATGGAATGTTTTTCCATTTCTTTGTGTCTTCCTAAATTTCTTTCATGAGTATTCTATAGTTTTCTGAGTACAGATACTTTGCTTCTTTGGTTAGATTTATTCCTAGGTATCTTAAGGTTTTTGGTGCGATTGTAAATGGGATTGACTCCTTAATTTCTCTTTCTTCTGTCTTGTTGTTGGTGTATAGAAATGCAACTGATTTCTGTGCATTGATTTTGTATCCTGCCACTTTACTGAATTCCTATATTAGTTCTAGCGTTTTGGGGTGTAGTCTTTTGGGTTTTCCACATAAAGTATCATGTCATCTGCAAAGAATGAGAGAGTTTGACTTCTTATTTGCTGATTCTGATGCCTTTTATTTCTTTTTGTCTGATTACTGAGGCTAGGACTTCTAGTACTATGTTGAACAGCAGTGGTGATAGTGGATGTAGCTGGGGTGTTCCTGACCTTAAGGGAAAAGCTCTCAGTTTTTCCTTTGCCTTCACTCTTCAAGAATATTTTTACTTGATATATAATTCTTGGTTGATTGTTTGATTTTGTGTTTCAGTTTTTAAAGATGTCATCCTAATATCACCTGGTCTCCATAGCTTCTGATTAGAAATCCATGGTCATTTGAATTATTCATCTTTATGTAATGTGTCATCTTTTTCTGGTGGCTTTCAAGATATTTTTTTCCTATCTTTGGTTTTCAGCAGTTTGTGATATACCTAGGAGTGGTTTTCTTTGTATTTATTCTGTTTTTGGTTCATTGAACATTATGTATCTGTAAATTTATGCCTTTTGTCAAACTGTGAGAATTTGGGGGTATTATTTCCCCAAATATAGTTTCTGCATCGTCATCTGGCCCTCCATATAATTAAGACTCTGTTCACTTTTCCTGAATTTTTCTCTCTTCTTCATATTGGATACTGTCTATTTATCTATCAAGAGGTTTACTGTCTCTTTTCTATGTTATTGTACTTCAGTGAATTTTTATATTTCAAACATTGTGTTGTTAAGTTCTGGAATTTCCATTTAGTTCTTTTTAATACTTTTTTATAATTTATAATTATAATGAGATTTTTTCTCATTCTTTGTAAGTATATTTTCCTTTTTGTGATTCAGCATGAATATAATAGCTTTTAAAAAAACTTTTTCTGATAATCTAACATCATCATCATCTTAAACTTGGCCCACTTTATTATTTTTTCTCTTGTTTCTAGGTCACATTTTTTTTTTATTGTATGTCAAGTAATTTTAGATTGTATTGTGGACACATATTATGTTGTGGAGATTCTAGATTATTTCATATTCCTTTGAAGAGGATCAATATTTTTTTAAGCAGGTATTAACTTATTTGGATTCAAACTTTGAACTCTGTCTTTTTGATGACAGATTAAATCTTGGTTGAATTATCTTATCCTTAACTGTTCTTCTTGAAGTGTTCACACAGATATAGTTCAGGGTTCATCCAGAGATTTTTGGCAGAGATTAAATACAGACATTGGGGCTCATCCTCCGTGGCTTTCCCCTTTATAGGATTTTTCCTTTCGCTTTACGATGTTAGTATTTGCCCCAAACTTTGTGCTGTGATTCTTCAGGTCAGAAAGACTGTGGGTTCTCTACTGAAATTCTGGTTTTTCCACATGGCACTGACTGCATCTGGTTCTAAGGCTAAAGATCATGAAAATAAGTAACTTATCCTATGTCATCTTCTTTTTCCAAGTGTTAACTACTAGAATCTGCTTGCTTTTTTCCACTCTACAGAACTTTTAAGTCATTGTTTCTTGTATTTTGTCAAGAATTTATCGTTGTTATCTATGTGAGGCTAAGAACTTTCTTGGCCATATCAGAGGTGGAACTCTTTGATCATTGTTTTGAATTTCTAGTTTTCCTTTGGTGTTATAAGACATAAAATTCATCATGAAACCACTTGCCTTTTTCAATCTGATATTCTCATCCAGCATGGGATTTCCACCTGCCTCTTTTAATGGACAGCTACAATCTCTACCATGCTACACTGTGCTTTGTCTATGTGACTTTAGTATATCAACCAGATTAATTTACCATGATGTTATTTTTCTGATCTGTACTCTTGTCTTCCCAATTATGAAGCCAGTTATTTTCATATTGACAAACAAAGGTTTGGAAAAGGTTTGTGAGAAAGGTACTCAGTGAGGTCTTTTGAGTGTGATTTAGTTAGGATTCCAAACTGGCTTCAGTATGATGGTCCCATATTCCTGCAGAATAGTTAAGGTGAAATAACTACGAGTAAAATAATTTTAATTTTTTTTTTGCTGTTTCTAGACAATGTCCATCTTTTATTCAAATAGCCAGACTTACATTAAGCTCTGATAATGTGCCAAGAACTATGGTAGGCTGGGGCTCTGTATTCGTCTGCTTGGGATGCCATAACAAATTACCACAGACTGACTGGCTTAAACAGCAGAAATTTATTATTTTACAGTTCTGGAGGTTGGAAGTCCAAGTTCAAGGTGCCAGCATGTTCGGTTTCTGATGATAGCTCTCTTTCTGGCTTGCAGATGGCTGCCTTTTCTGTGTCCTCACATGGGGAAAAGAGAAAGGGTAAGCTTTCTGATGTCTTTCTTATAAAGACAATAATCCTATTGTATTAGGGCCCCACACTTATGACCTCATTTAACCTTAATTACCTCCATAAAGGCCCTATCTCTAGAGTCACATTGGGAGTTCAGGCTTCAGTATTTGAATTTTGTTCAGACACAAACATTCAGTCCATAGCAGCCTCCAAGGTGAATCTGACAGAAGGATCACTGTTATGTACAATCTGCATGTACCTAACAGAAATAGGCAAATGAGCTTCAATGAAGAGGGATGTAATATATTAATCTTCACTTTAAAATTTGATAAAATAAATGGGAAGAGAGGGAACTTGAATTGCACATTGAAATTTTCACTTCATTCCCACAGATCATAGCTTAGCAGCAGAACATGTAAAAAATGGAGAATAAGAAGTCAACAGTCACTCAATGTATATCCACATTAGACACAGATTAAAAAGCTGCTATCAGGGTAGGTTATAAGACTAGAATATCTAAAATGAAGGAGGTGATAATCTTGCTGTTATCTGTGCTTGCAAGATGACACCTGGAATATTTTACTCAGTTCTGGATGGCAGAATTCATGAAGATTATAAATAAACCAGCATTCACCTAGATGAGTGACCAGGGTAAGGATGGGTAAAGAATGCAAAACTATATCATATAAGGGCACCTGTGTGACTCAGTCAGTTGAGTGTCCAACTCATGATTTCGGCTCAGGCCATGATCTCAGGGTTGTGAGATCGAGTCCCATGGAGCCTGACTTAAGATTTTCTCTTTTCCTCTGCCCTTTCCCTGCTCACACACACTGTCTCTTAAAAAAAAAAAAGTATATCATATAAAGAGTGGTTGAAGAAACTGGTAAGAGTGGCTCAAAGAATAGAAAACTAAAAGAACTATGATCTCCACTTTTAAACATGTAAGTGAATAACACAAGAGCTATTTTTTTATCACTAAACATCTTCAATAATGGATATGACACAAGCCCACTTATACATCTTATTTTATTGCCTCATGATAGTACTCAATCAATAGGCAAGTATTTTTGAGAATTCATTCTATGCTTAGCACTGGATAGGGCCCAGAAAGTAATAGAAATCTCACACAGAGCCCCGGCCCCCAAGGATTTCCACTGTCTTCAGGGAGTCTATAGGCACACAAAAGCCCAAGGGAATGGACCGGGCTCTAGGATTTCACAAGGTTGATGTAGGTGAGAGTGGTCAAGGTACAAAACATAAGCTAAGATGTACAAGACTGAACTTCTATTTATCACTCCCTGGATACCTTCCTCTTTCTTGTGTCCTTATCTCAGGAATGGAATCACTTTGCAGCAAGTTTTCCAAGCAGAAATTTGAGTCATCTTTAATGTCACCCTACCCCTCTATGCAAATCATCAAATCTATTGGTAGATAATGTCAATTTTACCTTTATCTCCTACATATTTTTTTCTGTTATACCTGTCACCACCATAACTAAGGATGCTTGGAAAATTGCAACTTCTACTAACTGATTTCCTTGCCTGTTGCCCTATTCGTTCTCCACATTATAGATGGAATGATCTTCCCCAACTCCAACCTGAACATGTCACTCTTCTACTCAAATCTCTTCATTGGTACCTCATTGCTCTAAAGATAAATTTCATACACCATAGGGTGCTGAAAGTCTGGCCCTAGCCTCTTTCACCAGCATCATTTCTTGCCTCTTTTATCCTCTGTGTTCCTGCCATATTTAAATCATTTAAAAATCTTAAATTTCCTTCCCCTGCTCTTGCTTGCCTCCAGATCTTTCAGCATCCTAGCTTTTTCTGCATGGAGCACTCTTTCCCTTGTGCCTGGAGAACCCGAATTACTTTTTTGTCTCCTTTTAGATGCTATTTCCTTTGAGAAATCATTCTTGACCACTCCCCACCCCCCTACAAATCTAGGTTTGGTTCCTTTCCTCTGTGGTACTAATACCCTGTATTTTCCACCATCATATGACCCTTCCCATACTACAGTGTAATGGCCTGCTCACTTATCGCTATATTCCATTAGCCTGTGAGCTGTGTGAAGGCAGCGACTTCAGCAGTCTTGTTAATGTATATTTAATTATTAACACCTGTTACATAGTAGGCACTGAATAAGTAGTTGAATAAATGAGGGCGAGGCATATCAGAACATGGAGGGAGACTAGTATCAGCAAAGGCAAATAGATTGAAATAAAACATGGTACATGTACGCTGGGGAGTAAGCAGGGAAGACATGTTGTATGAAGTGAGCAGAACTGCCTGATAGTAGTCAAGTGTATGTGTGCATGCGTGTGTGTACAGGTAGTCAAAATTGGAGAATTAGAGTGGGGTCAGATTGTGGAAGACCTTGAATACCAGAGTGAAGAATTTCAACTTGATGAATAATATAATAAGAAATTCTGTGAACAAACATTTTTAAATCTCTGCTTTGGACCCCCAAATATCTGCTTTCTTTTTTTTTTTTTTTTCCAAATATCTGCTTTCTATACACGGCTCCTCCTGAAATATAAGGGGAAAAAAACTAGGGCAGCACCACTTATTAGTAGGTTGACCTTGGACAAATTTTTTTTTCAAACTTTTTGTTTTTATCAGCCATTATTGAGAACTCACCAATGGTAAACATACAGTTTTACAAGTTGTGACAAATGTATATAGACATGTAACCACCACCACAACCAAGATAAAAAACATTTCTTTTACTCCCCCCTCAAAGTTCCCTCATTCCCTTTTGCAGAAATCCTGTTCTCCCAATGCTGGGCCCTGGCAACCACTGATCTGTTCTTCATACCTATAGTTAGCCTTTTCTAGAATACCATATAAACGGAATCATGCAATATACAGCCTTTCAAGCATGGCTTCTTTCACGTGGCATAATGTCTTTAAGATTCATTTATGTTTGTTACCGTATCAGTAGTCTGTTATTCACCAGTTGATGGGCATTTGAAATGTTTACAGTTTGGGGCTATTACGAATAAAGTTGCTGTGGACATTAAAGTAGCAGTGGTGCTGTGCTTGCCTAGCCCCTCAATTCAGAGCAAAGGTGCCTGGCAAGAAATGAATGGGCACTGAGAGAGACTTTTGGACCAAGAACCCATGATTTAACATTCCTCTCTCCCTTCAGCCAGTCTAATCCATCAGCAGTTATAAGGGTATTTTTATTGGTGACCACAATTTAAAAAATAGTGATTTTTCGGGGTGCCTGGGTGGCTCAGTCGTTAAGCGTCTGCCTTCGGCTCAGGTCGTGATCCCAGGGTCCTGGGATCGAGCCCCGCATCGGGCTCCCTGCTCAGCGGGGAGCCTGCTTCTCCCTCTCCCACTCCCGCTGCTTGTGTTCCTGCTCTCGCTATCTCTGTTTCTGTCAAATAAATAAATAAATCTTAAAAAAAAATAGTGATTTTTCATTTCTCATTCAAAGATTTTTGTGACTACAAATGCATTGTAGTCACTCAAATATTTGCATCTTCTCTCTCTCCCTCCCATTTTCTGTATTTTCCTATTTACATTTATTTCTCCTCAGTTTCTGTACCTCTTTTCTCCTCTTTTTCCCCTTTTCTTCTTTTCCTTCCCTCCCTATCTTTTCAATCTGTCCTTCCCCCTTCCTATTACCTCCTCCTCTCTTTTTCCTTTCATTTCCTTCTTCCTTCCCTGTCATCTTCTGCTATAGAAATTTGCATTTACAAAAGTTTAAATCAAGGATATAGCCAATTTACGTGAACTGTTACACACCATAAGCATTTTGTGCACTGCCAACTCATTTTATTCACTTGTTTTAACTGGGAGGAAACTAAGCACTCAGTCCCATTTCTCTTACATTAGATCACATCAGTCAATTACACTTAATTTCCTATAGCAATTCTGAAAATTTCAGCCAGATAGAGCTTTTATGTTTTGCTTTAAAACATGCAGTTGTTGATTCCTATGCTGCATACTACTGCCAACCCTTCCTGCCCCCCATTAAAACTCCTATGTTTTGACAAATTGGAGTCATTAGTATTTCAGCCCTCTGAAATAGGTTTAATCATTCAGGCGGTGATGTTCTATGTTCAAATTTTGTATTAACAGACTCCCCCATTTCTTTTCTTGTTAAATAGGAACGTGATATATTTAAGCATCCTAGATTAGTGTTACAGGTGCACTTTCAGCCCACCCATGAGGACCTGTGCTCAGATTCCCATGTCTAATGCCAGTGAGCATTAGGGGGACTAAAGAAGTTCATTTTACAGCTTTATTAGAATTTCTCCCTTTGTACATAGGCCTTTTTTCATAAGGCTTTGGCTTGAGAGTCTGTGCTAGTTAACTCATATTCTGTTTCCTTTCCCAGGATCATGAGGCCCTTCCTTAAATAAAATGTGGAGGTGGGGGACTTACTGTGGTCCAGTCCTGTTAGTTGTAAGTGAGTAAGCCCAAAAACAAGGGGAAGTGAAAGGGGCCACAAGGAAGTATGGTGTTTAGCGTATGTAGGGAAATAGTACCAGCATCAAAGAACCAAATTGAAACATCACTATCTTGGGAAATAGCTTTAGGGAAGGACAGGAGAAAGAGAGAGGAGAGAAGGGGCAAAGAAGAGGGGAAAAGGCTAAGGGAGGCCAGGCCTCTGAGCAGTCCCTCACCTGCATGGTTTCCAGACTGACTATTCAGCATCTGATTCTCTCCCTGCTAAATAAGTGCATTTTAGCTTATAGCTGCTACACAAATGTTACCCCCATCCTGCTATTTTCATTGAACACTGCAAGTACAGGTCTGCCAAGCACAGAGCTGGGCTGCACTATCACTCCCTTGTTTCCCACTCTATCTTTCTATTAATGCAGATGAAGATGGATTTAGTTTTCAGTGCAGTCACAACACACAACTGAATTATATTGAGCTTACAGTCCCTGAAAACCCCTAAATCTTTTTACGTGTGCTGCTACTTAGCCATGTCTCCTCCTTTGCTTGTGCATCTGGTTGTTTTTCGACCTAAATGCAGGATTTCACATTCATGTTCCATAGTTTGTGAACATTTAAAAATTATTTTCGATGCATGTGTTATTAAGCTTATTTCAGATGTTTTTGAAAATAATGTTTTGAAAATAACGCTCATAAATTTTGCAGTCAAGTAAATGTCCTGTTTTGTTTTCTTTTCATTCTGAAAATTATGAAGGCATAGATAATCAAGCTTTCAAGGGCATTTAGATTTTCAAAATTTATCTTTAAAATATAAATGTTCTCAAATTTAACCTGTTGATAAATAACAGATTTAAATTCATTTTGCTGTTGATTTCAGCCTAAGGTGGAAAAAAAGTGGCATATGTTTAGACTGTCTCTCTCCTCCTAAAATGGTGCAATGCTGCTAAAACAACCATAGTCCCTTGTTGCTGGGCAATGGAAGCATCAGGAATCAAACTCCCTTTATTTTTGCATTTACTTATTTTTAGCTGAATGTTGAGATGGGCCACAAACAAATAAGTTATTTGTTATATAAGTGTTAATGTATTTCAGGAAATTTTTAGATCTTACTTAGTGTTTATGTGTACTTTCTGTGTTTTCATCCTTGAAAAAGATACAAGTTATTTAGAGCCAAAATTAAAATTACATTAAAATAACTCAATCTAACCTTATTATTTTGTGATAAACATGAGTCTTAGAAAAATCTCTTTGTTGATGTTTTCCATTCGAATGATTTCCAGCAGATGTCATTAAGTTATAAGGTGATGGATTTATAAAATTACAGAATGGTCTTCTCATTTTAAGGGAAAATGCAGGTTGTTGTTAGCTTTTGTTTCTCTCCCTAAACTGAGGGAACACAAATTCAAAGAAAACTTTCTCAATCTAGAATGCATAATTAGTATATTTCCAGCTCTGCTCAATTTATGTCCAGTGCTTTATAACTGCTAAGAATACCATTCAAGAATATCTTTCAAAAGTATAAGTTGTTATGTCCATTATCAGTTATAATAGCTATATTATTTATGTATGACATATCAGAATTCACTTCAAAGACACCATTGCCTCTGAACAGATTGTTTCTTCTGCAATTAGGGGCTGTATACTAAGCTAGCTAAGAAAATAAGCATTAGCTTGATGTACCTAGGCTCTAAATTTAACAGCATTGTTGTGAAGGTAAATGAACAAAATGGATTTATGGGCATTTGGGGAGGAAGGAACAACAGTGCTATACATAGATAAAGAATTATAATAAAAATAACAGTCATCAGATCTGACCTAATGGAAATTGGACCACAGAACTAAAAGCAATTTCACAAACCTTTCAAACCTGTCTTCTTTTTTTGTTTGTTTCCATGGCAATCTGTATTTGTGTAAAATGCTCACCATTGAGATTAATTGCACCATTAGTCCAAACTTTCTGTCCACCTCATTCTCCAAAAGCCCCTTACCACCTGTCCATTTAGAGAAATATCCAAGTAAGTTCAACCAAACAGCTAGTTAGTTCAGTAAAATTGGTCAAAATGCCTTAGGACTTGACTATCTCAAGATGATTTTGAAGATGATGAACAGATGCTAGCCTTTGAGATGACATTGTAGGTAACATGACCAACTGTGCAAACTAAGAATGGGTTTCTTCCACTATAACTGACAACTACAGGAGGGAGAGGTTGGTAGTGCCAAAGGAAGGAAAATCAACAGAAATAAATGTGACAAGAAGAGTAGAAAATGTTATGATTCTGATTAGTTTTCTTTATCATATCTAAAATTGTAATATGTATGCATGAATTATAAATTATATATATGAACTATAAATTATACACACATTATATATGTATATATATATATTTACACACATATTTCCTCTCAGCTTTTTTGCTTTACCTATTCAAACTAGTGGGTTTGTTATAATTTGAACATAAATTTAGATTTAGAGAAATGTTGCAAGAACACTATAAAAAATTCCCAGATAATACCTTGATCTCAGATTCTCTAAATTTCAACATTTTAGTATATTTGTTCTCTCTATATATGTATTTTTATCTTTATATTATATTAATATATGTATTTCTATTACTCTCTATATTGTATAATTCTCTCTCCATATATATATGTATATAGACCATATAATATACATATACTTTTTTCCTGAACCATTTAAGTTGAAAATATAATACTCACATCACCCCTAAAATAGTGTGTATTTCCTAACAACAAGGAGTCCTGATTATTTTTTAAATCTGCCCTAAAATGTTCCACAACTTTTTAAAAGTTCTCTTTTTAATCATAAATTATTTGTTGTCTCAGTAGAAAATACATGGATAAAGAAAAAAGAACAATATCACAAATAATTCTCCACCACATAAAAAAATGAGCAGAAAAAGGGGCGCCTGGGTGGCTCAGTCGTTAAGCGGCTGCCTTCGGCTCAGGTCATGATCCCAGGGTCCTGGGATCGAGCCCCGCATCTGGCTCCCTGCTCTGCGGGGAGCCTGCTTCTGCCTCTCACACTCCCCTTGCTTGTGTTCCCTCTCTCGCTGTCTCTCTCTCTGTCAAATAAATAAATAAAATCTTTAAAAAAAAAAATGAGCAGAATGAACATGCTGTTTTCTTTGAAGTGTTTTCTATGTAAACTTTATGGGATATCACCATATATTTGTAAAACATATAACAGTTCTCAAAAGCTTCATCAATATAATTTTTAAAAATCCAGTACAGGGCAGCTCATCTTTTATAGGGGAAAATATTTGCATTTCTTAGCTTCGGCTGTAAAAAACAGTGACAGCTTTGCCTCTCACTCTTTCTCCCCACCAACAGTTTCTAGATTCAGTGGTTTCTATCCTCACAATAACTCCCTTCCTCTTTCAATTTTCAGCCACTTACTTAACTCAAAATTCCTAACTCTTTGCTAGGTGACAGATACTGAACTATGACAACACAGGTTTTAGAATCAGAGGGCCTGGATCGAATTGTAGCTCCACTGCTCACTAACTTGTGTGATCTCGGGCAACCTGCTTAAACTCTCTGGGCCTCAGTTTTCTGGTGCGTAAGAAAGGAATACTAACAGTGATGCATTGCTATGAAAGCTGAACCTGGCTCACAGTCAGCATTCAACAAATGTCATTGTCGTCGTTGTTAGAAGCACCTCGCAAGAGTGTTGTGAAGGGAAATGTGACAATGTATGGAAAATCTTAATGTGGTGCCTGAAAAATAAGAAGCTCATGATAAATAGTAGCTAGTATTAGTGTTATTTCCATATTAGGCATAGGAGATACACAGATGAGTAAGTCACCCTCTCTACTTTTGGAGAACTAACCATCTAGTATTTACAGCTGTCAGATTAATCTGACCATATCTCAGAGTTCAGTTCAAATGCGACCTTACCCACAAGGCCTTCACTGATCCTCTCAGCTAAAAAGAATATTAAGAATATTGTCCTTTACTAAACTTCCATGACCACTTTTTTCTGCACTTTTCTTATCAAACTTTAACACATTGTACTATTAATTTTGTGTATGCGTCTTTGTTCCACTTCGAGACTTAGTTACTAGAAGGGCAGTGAATGTGTTGTATTAATCTTTTAGCTGCCAACATAGGCACAGAGCATTTTGCATTCTTTGGTTCCTCCCTCCTTCCATCTTTCACCCATCATATTTCACCAAAT
Organism: Leptonychotes weddellii; assembly: GCF_054177405.1. Taxonomy (NCBI): domain Eukaryota; kingdom Metazoa; phylum Chordata; class Mammalia; order Carnivora; family Phocidae; genus Leptonychotes; species Leptonychotes weddellii. The sequence goes on from NC_138385.1 coordinate 16,813,755, forward strand.
AGTTGAGGGCTCCTTGTTTATAGTGGGCATTTAATAAGGGTTGGTTAAATGAATAAGCATTGGAGTTAATCATATGAAGTTCAAGAAAACATAGTTACCAAGTCTGTTTCATGTATTTTCAAAAAGTATAAAATTTAAGCTACTTCTTGAGGTCATAAGAACAAACTTCCACTTCATGTTGAGTCTGTGCTGAGTTCCACTTGGTAACTTTTTGGCGCCATCTTACAGCTATTTCAAGTGGGATTCTTTCATGGTGTACATATTTTTAAAATATTGTCATGCTGTGCCCAGGATAGTCACAGAACTTCCACAGCAAGTGCTCCTTGTTGAAGTACAGAGTTATTAATAATGGCAAGTCATTTGGATACTTTAATTAGTGTCCAGCACTATTTCCATTAGTTAATATATATTTTTAACATCACAGTGCCTAACGGCAATTGTAGTGTAGGTTTCCTTGGCACTGCAATTTCCCCACTGGATTATGCCATCCTAAGTTTCTGGAGATCTTGTTAAAAATACTAAGAGAAAATCTTCTGTAAGTAAAGGTCACATAGTTAATCAAAAAGATCTTTAATGCCAAGTGGCCAAACCTTTTCCTCTACTCCTTTTAGGACACGTAGAAGACTTCCCATATTTTTTTTTCTGCATTCCTACCCTTCCTCCTCCACTTGCTCATAGGGGTTCAAGGAAAGGAGATTTGATAGGGCCATCCACCAATCTCTTCCGAGTCATCTACACCCCAATCTCAGACACTATTAAATGACATCCAAAAAGTCAGTGGCCATAGTTTGCAGCTAGTCAGTTCTGTATCCTTAGTACTGACAAAGTTATGAAAATAGCTTCTCATATTCGCCCAGATACTTAGTAAAATTATTCATTGATTAATACGCAGAGCTTTTTCTGTTTTGCTTACTCATGTATCCTCAGAATTAGAAAGCAAAGTAGGTGTGCAATGAATATTTGTTAATACATGCACAAATAAATAAATCCCATTTGCCTAAGATCTCATAGTGCCTAAGCACTCTGAGCATTGAAGACGATTTTTTAGTTTTGAAGGTAGAGGTACCAAACAGCTGCTCTAATTTTTATTAGGTGAATCCAATCAAGTGCTTATACTAATTTCCTATAGGAATTTTGAGTATTTCTGAGAATTCAGATGAGAATCAGATGAAATCACTTTTGCATTTGAATTTATTGCACCTAATTTTGATTTTCTTTTCCTTACACACCATCTCCTCCTCTAAACTGTCCTCCTCCAAGCCCCATAATTAACTGATGTGCTGATTGGACAGTTATCTGATTGGACACATTGAAATCTAACACAGACTCCGATCTGAAAATTACCAGACCTCTGAAAAGGGCTGATCTTTTCATACATGGGTATTTAATATGTGTAACTCTAATTGTAATTACCCCATCTTCAGTTTTTGTTTTCTTTTGAAACAGAAACCTGAACTACTAGGAGCCTGAATTAGAGGGACAGGTGGACTGTCAGCTCTAGAAGTGGCCTCTGAGCCCTGTCCCTGAGGATCTGTGCCCAGGATAGCATAACTAATGGCAGGCAGATAAGGTCATTTTCTTCTCAGTTGGAAGCCCTCCCTCTGGACTCAGATCATGGCCTGGCTTTTCAATTTGGCACAAATAAGAAATTTTACCAAAAAGTGCTAGGGGGCACACATGGCCCTGAATGATCTGGCTTCTATCAGGTCTCTAGCCTCATTTCCAGCCACTCTTCACACATCTTGTGCTGCCACACTTTGCACTTCTTTGCCCTGTATTCCCCCAAAAAAGTGAATCATGGAGTAGAACATCAGGGAGACATCAGATGCACGAGGCAGGCAGAAGTTTTGTTGTAGGAAGCCTCATAAGTGCCCTCACCAGGCCTAATGATAGGGATGCTTGAGTCTGGGGAACTTAGGTCGAGAGCTTCATAAGTGCTGACAATCAGAATTCACTGTTTTCTCTGCTATGCTCCCATAATGCTTTGACAGTGGGTCTTTCAAAGCTTACCATGCTCTGCATTATATTATACTTAGCTGTGAATGGGAATACATTTCCCACTAGATCATAATCTTGAAGACAGTGTTTATCTTTATTTTCTTATATCTCTCATCTCTTTTTATAATGCTTTGGGTATAATCTGGCTGAATACATGTTTTTTAATTGTCCAAAAAGAAGGATGATGCTATAAGACCCAATAGGGTATCCATTTGAGTCCTATTCAGATTCCCCCCTCCTCATCACTGTCCTGTCTCCACCCCCACCATCATCACCAACCTAAATCCCAGATACCATTGTAAAGAGATATTTAAAAAAAAACAAAACATGATTATGCTGAGGCTAACCGAGAGTTCTATATTCAGATTTAACTCACAGTTATTGAATACTCATTTGACTGATGAGGAGATGGAGACTCAAATAACTTTCAGCAGCTTGCCAAATGTCACACGATTACCCAGCTAGTAAGTAGCTCTGCCAGGACTGAAATTCAAGCCCCCTGATACAAAGTCAAAATCTCTTTCCACAAACACTGAAACATTTAGATGAACTCTTCTCACTCTCTACTTTATAGTCCTAAAGCACCTGGTTGCCTAACCAGAAACATTTTCTGTGCACCATCAGTCAGGAAGAAGCTAAATATTCTGAATACATGAGGTTCATTTTATGTACATCTTTATTTCCGTGTTCATGTATTTGCGCCTTTATTTTATGTTTTCCTATGTGTTTGTACATTTATGTATTCAGGTACCTGGCATACTCATGTATTTATACCTGTGTGCATTTATTTATTTATGCATTTATGTATTTATCTTACCTGTAGGGCTATGAAGCTCTTACTCCCAATGCAATTAGAAGAGAGCATATCAATTAATTATACCTTAATTTCCTACAGTATTTCTGAGGATTTCACCTTCAAACTGGTGTTGAATTTCAACTGAAAGACCCCCCCCCCCAACTCTTAAGCTTCTGAGGGAGAGGACAGAGAGAGCAGTTGTGTGCAGAACCAAATTGCTGAGCTCTGGAAACACCTCGAAGCCAACAGAAGCCTCAGCTACGAAAGCAGGAAAATAGGAAAGAAAAACTACCTAAGCTTAAAAGAGAATGAGAAAAATGATGAAAACAAGTTTGGGAGCAAACAAGAAGTACTGCGATGCTGCAGAGGAGCCAGGGATTTCAGAGAGTTCAAGGCATACAGCTGGCCTGGAGGAGAGAGCAGCAGGCAGAAGCCAGAGAAAAGGCCAACAGAAGGGGGCTGATGTTTACCACCTGGAAAGTGATACAGGACCATGTGGGCATTTTAAAAAGCACACAGGTAAAGCTCATCAAAGACTACAGAACACTGATGAATGAGGTCACGGAGCTAAAAGAAACCCCCAAGAGAGGAAAATTACCGAATAAATATCATGGAAGAGAGAATTGGTCCAAATGAGGACCAAATTGAGCTTCAGTCTCAAAAGTCAAAAAGCTTAAGCAAACAGCTCTTCACAGTACAAGAGAAGGTAATGGATCACGAAAACACATCAAAGAGTTATAATATTCGTATATCTGGCATCCCTGAAGGTACAGAAAATGAGAGCAACCTTAAAACCATTATTAAGGAAATTACTGAAAACGTTGTCCAGAGCTAAGCATAGAGCTCAGCTTACATATAAAGAGAATTTACAGGTCCCTACTCAAATACAACTCTCAAAGTTACAGTCCAAGGCACATAATTGTACAGTTCTCTCTTTTTTTTAAAAGATTTTATTTATTTATTTGAGAGAGAGTGTGTGCATACAAGCAGAGGGAGAAGCAGGCTCCCCATTGAGCAGGGAGCCCGACGCGGGGCTCGATCCCAGGACTCTGGGATCATGACCTGAGCCAAAGGCAGATGCTTAACCGACTAAGCCACCCAGATGCCCCTAATTGAAAAGTTCTTAAACCTGAAAGAAAAAGAAATCATCTCACAAGCTGCTCAGAAAAAATGGAGAGCTGATTTTCAATAAGTTAAAGACAGGGCTGACTCCTCCCTGTGCCTTGCTTACAGAGGAAGAGAGAGAAAGTTGGAGCAAGATCTACTACCAGCTGAAGGTCCGGGGTCTAAAGCCCCGAGTGAACCATCCAGCCACCTATTTGAGGGTGAAAGAAGAATCTTTGACAATCAAGATGAGTTCAAGGCATTTGTCAGCAGAATTCTGAAACTCCTGGCTTTACTGGAAACAGCAGCAGCCCAGGGACAGGGTGCTCCTGGAGATAAGTGGACTAAATTGATTTACAAAGCCAAGTTCCTTAATAGAATATAGATCTTAGTTGTATGATTAATTGTATTTTTGCCAGGGTAATTAGTGAAAAATGAAGTAACAAAAGTAATGTTGACCGAGTCGAGTGTATAGATCGATCATCTATCTACCATCTATCTATCATCTATCTATCATCTATCTATCTATCATCTATCTATCCTGTGTGAGAAAATTAAAAATGAAAAAGAGGAATGAGAGAGGGATAAGTGGGAGAGAAGATGTGAATACCTAAGATAATAATTTGGTGGAATAAGGAGACACTGGAATATGATAGCTAAAATAGGAAAAATAATTTTATTGTGAATACAAAAGCAATAAACTGTATCAACAGACTTGTTTACAGAAAGTCTTTCCCCACCCTCTGTTAAGGGTACTTGGACCTTTTAGAAAATTTGACAGTATCCTAGAGCACCAAACAAGTAGAAATGGAAAAGATGCATGCACACTGAAATGATTGCCTCTAAACTGGTATTTTTAGAAACAGATTGTAAACAGTGGGTGATGTTGCCGTGATGTGTTTTTAAATTGATAATTTGTGTTGCTCTTGCCGTTTACACATCTCCATTTAACTTTAATTATATAATTGGTTACTCGTACAATAAATGGGAATAAAAGAACCCAGTTGTTGACTTCTACACTTTCCTTTGGACAAGTGATTAAAAGTTCCCAAACAGCATTCCCTCCCCTCTTCCTCCTCCTCCCCGACCCATGAAAATGCCTACAATTTGGACATACTTGGAGGCAAGCTAGGCTCGGAAGCAGAAAAAAAAGCTTTCCTGGCACTGGCACTTTGAAGCATCCTGCCTGTGTCAGACCTAAACTGCTCATAGGAGCCACTCTGCCTGCCCGCACCAGCCAGTGGGGCTGAGACCACCACTTTCCTTCTGGGGCTATCAACTTCATTCAACACTGGAAAAGGGGACACTGAAATACTTTGCAGCCCACCCTCAGAGCCTGCCTTTGTTTTACCCATCTATCCCTGAAGCCCTGCTCCCATGTACCCAGATGCACACAACATATAAGCTCACATGCATCTTCTCGCTGTTCCTCATATAAATGAAAGGCACCTGTGCCACTAGGAGGATTATGGTAGGGAACAGTGGGCCAGTAGTTTACCTTTTTGGTGAATGTTACGTGGGCCAAACAGAACCTTGTGGCCCTGCTAGATCAGAACACAACAAAACCTCATTTTCTGTGTCCACCCGTTAACCTTAAGTTAAATTCAGTTGGGTAATCACACTGTTGGTTTGCTTTGTGACAGGTACCCGGAGCCTGATCGTGCTGGCCTCTCTGCCTTACAGCTTACGATGCCTCCTGGCTCACAATGTGTGTTCTGATTAAATGTTTCAGTTCTGGTTCATCACTTATATTTGATTTATTCTAGGAATCTTCCTTCAAGGTCCTGAAAATACTCTCAGTTATAGCTTCTGCAAGTGACTTAGTGTCCCAAACCATGCCCTTAGTAATTGAAATGCTTGACAAAGGATAAGTTGAAACCCAAGCTGCATGAGCAGGCCCCAGCTTCCATTTCCATGTCCAAAAGGAGGTGCTTCCCACCTCCAGAGCTCAAACCCCAACCAGGTCTTGCTATTGGAACCTAACCTGTCTGCTTGGGTCTCCCCACTGTCCCAGACCACCACTTGTGTAGTTTCCCCCTTAATTCCTTATCTACTCCACATACCCTCTCCCTTGCAAAAGAGGATAATGGCTGAGGGTTACCAGGGAGTGGGAAGGGGTGCTAAAATATTAGCGACCTTCCAAATGTACCAAAAACTCTAGAGATCTGACACAGTCCTTAGGTGGTTTGCCACAGCAGTGAAGTGGGGGGTGGGAGGAGGGGGCCACAATGCTCATTGCTCTCTTGAGGGTGTGAGAAAATTGTCAGGATTCTTGGTAGTTCCTGTTTGCCAGTGAGAATCACTGTCCTAAAACATAAAACTGAAAGAAAATGGTTTGCTAGTAAATGTTTAACAAAGAGCTCTCTGGAGGGAAAAAAAAAAAAACTGATTTGTAGCATTTGCTTATTCAGTGGTATAAATTCTCTGGCCATGGCCAATTTTAAGCTGCCAGCATGATATTACTGAATGCTGGGCTGGGATAAGGTGTACACATTCACTCTCCTGAGCCAAGGCTAGCCAGCTCCAGCACATCACTGGGAAGAGTTCAGCTTTGCCCTGTGCTTCTCCTGCCTGGACTACTATAAGTCAGATTTAGCTTTAAAAAGATTTCCTCATCCTACACTGGACTCAATTATGGAGAAAGACCCCCCAGACCACCCTGTGCACAGTACCTGGCCCTTAATGCCTCTCCTCCTTCGAGCTCCGCCTTCTTGAAGCTTTTCTAGCACTCCTCTGGTTCCCACTACAGCTTTTGTAAGAGAGTTGCTCTTTTCTTCTAAGCTGAGAGTTTTTGGAGCTTAGAAAACTCTTTCTTACAAATCACATTAGTCCCGCCTCTACACTCAACCACACAACTTACTTCAATGTATATAGTATGTACTCAATAAAACATTGTGTATAACAGTTGTCTCATAATCCATAAGAGGTGATTCTGAAGTTTTGGCAGGAGAAACTCTATTCCAGCCCCCATGTTCAAGATGTGAAAGTGAGAAGGGGTATGGCTCGGGAATATTTTCTGGTATCACACCCGCCCCAAGACGGTGAGGCTGGGAGGTCCCATACAAGCCCTTTCCTGTCCATTCAGCCAGTTTAAGGGGATGGAGAGTCAGGGGGACCCTGACCATTAGGAATGAGACTGATCATTCCTAAAACATTCCCTGAAAGAGGAGAATTGTTTAGTACCAGCCGACTCTAATCAACCAGGACACAAACCCAGATTTCTTGGTGTGTGTGTGTGTGTGTGTGTGTGTGTGTGTGAAAGATTCAGAGTCACAGAACCACCGGCCCAATGGATTCTTGATGGGGGAAGGTCAGCAGAGCCAAAGTCAAGAAGTCCATCCTAGCTAAGTCTCAACCCTAGACTCTCTTGGCCCCTATCACCAGCTTTATAATATTGGGCCACTCAGGTTTTCTCTAGAAAGGTTGTCCAGAGACTCTTTCTCTTTCTGCAGGCAAGCTGCAAGATTCAAGACCCACAGAGGGAGCCTAGAGATGAAGCTTCTTCTATCTCAATTGCCAGCTGTAGTTTGAAAAAGTTCGCTTCTATGAAACCTGAATAATAAGTCCCTTCAGTATTTCATAGTGTCCCAGAGCAAAAGGTGAGAGTGAATCGTGTTCTTACCTACAGAGTCCAAGGACCTTTTGCAAGCTTCCACAGACAATTTTAGTGGGGAATCTGGGCTCTAGATTCAGGTTGCTGGTCCAAAGCACAAGCTTCAGCCCAAGGACTTGCAGAGAGCAGGGGGACACTATCATTGCCTTTTTTCCTACATTATTAACAGTGCTTTTCTATTTTACTAAGTAAAATCTGGTTTTTAAATTTTTTAATTAATTAATTATTTTTAGTTTTATCATTCCAAGCATCCAGTGTAGAGGTAGCCTAAGGTAGTGATTAGGAACATGGGATTGCAGGGCTCCTGGGTGGCTCATTCGGTTGAGGGTCCTGGAATGGAGCGTTGTCTTCTGTTGGGCTCCCTTCTCCCTGCTCAGTGGGGAGTCTGCTTCTCCCTCTCCCTCATGCCCTCCCCCCACCGCTTGTGCTCTCTCTCTCAAATAAATAAATAGATAAATAAAATTTTTTAAAAAATAACATGGGATTGCAGTTCACAAATATATACAAACATTGAATCATTATGTTGTACCCCTGAAACTAATATAATGTTGTATGTCAATTATACTTCATTAAAAAGAAAGAATGAAAGAGCTAAGAGGTTCAGTTATTTTGCATAAAAAGACTTAGAAATCCTTTCTATATAAAACCCATTTATAGATATGTTAAAACCAAGACAAATAAAAAGAACATGGGACTGTAAATACAGACTGGCTGGATGTGAATCCTAGCTCTGCCACTTGCTGGCTGTGTTGGCCTTGGGCAATTTGTTCAATTGGCTCTGTGTTTCAGTTTCTCCATCTGTAAAGTGGGGCTGATAATGATAGCTATCCCATAGTGTTGTTATGGGGAGAAGATGAGTCAAGATTTATAAAATATTTAGTGCCTGGTACTATCATAGTGATTTCTATATACATGTTTTGAAAACTGGCACGGGTATCTCCATCTTGACAGATAGTAACTATCACTACCGTGTTCCAACCGATCATCATGTTGAGCCAATTTTACCTTTCCGTTGTTTCGGGAACTTTTACTCTCCCCTCCTTCACTGGCTCTGCTGTCCTAGTTTAGGCACACAGTCACAGCAAACTGCTTGCAGGCCTCCAGGCCTTGCTGCTCTTTCCTATTGCAGTACTCTGACTCTCATGGCACCCCCCTCCTCTGGCTATCTCTTACGTGTTTTCCATCACTGTTTATCCTTAGACTACAAACTCCTTAAGAGCAGAAACTAAAGAATAATAACAAGAAATCAAAGAGCAGAAACTGCCATTCTTTCTAAATCATCAACATGTATGACAATGCCTGGCACAAAGAAAATACTCAACAAACATTCATTGAAATTAATGGAGGCTTGCTGTGGCCCAGGCACTCTGGAGTAGTTTACAGGGAGACTGTTATTCAATCTGACCCAAAACTCTGTGTGATAGTAAGTACAATTATTATCCTCATTTTACAAATAAAAAACTGAGTCTTGGAAAGTTTAAATAACCTGCCCTCCCAAAAAACCCCATATATCTATATTCATATGGCTATGCTATTCCTTGGGGGATAATCTGCAGTTTATAATGATGTGTAAGAACAAAGGATGCCAGGAAGCCACAACTTACATCACCTGATGCACAAAGAGATGATACTCACTTTGCCTGTTAAAAAGAGCTGTTGCTTTATTTTTATGTGGTTTGCTCTTAAATTGCAGTATTTTTTTAGATAATTTGTAATCTTTTATGATTAATTTGGCTCTTTCTTACAACGATCAACTGATCTGACAGTTTATTGGATGCTGCATTTTAATCCCATCATACGACATATGTCAGGAGCTTTGGTTAGTATCTTATCCATACATTTCTCACTTCAAAAAGTCTTTCGTGATCAACTACATTTGTGGAAGGTTGTCTACATCATTGAAAGCATGTTACTCTAGGGCATCTGGGGAACACTTTACAGATTAATAACAGTAGTGGCGGCAGCAGCTCCCATTTATTGAGCACCTACCAGGTACCAGGCGTACTGTGCTAGAAGTTTGACTTGCATGATTCCAACAAAGCCCCGCGCAACCTCTTCTGCTGTTTTCTTTTACAGATAGGGAAACTGGGACTCAGACAGTTTAACTCACTTCAGGTCACTCGGCTATTGAATAGTGGAACCTGGACTGACATCCAGATTGGTATGTCTCTAAAGCCTGGGCTTTTATCCCAAGCTGGACTCTGGAGGCTGTCCAAGTCACTTAACCCTCTCTGGGATTCAGTTTCCTCATCTGTAAAACTGAGGGAAGTAAAACATCTTGTAGGGTTGCTAGGAGGATTAGAACTAATAGCTGCCCAGGGCCCAGAGGCATTTAAACCATGATGGCGATGTTTATGCATAAGTGGGGCATTAAATGGGCAGAGGAAGATCTGAGATCCCTTTAAAGGCATTGGGGAGCTGGAGAGGAAGGATCTACAGCTTTGGCAGTCTGAAGAGCTGGCCCTCTCCCCTCCAGGATACAGTGACCCAGTGAAACTCGGAGCGACAGGAGAGGGGGCAGGGGCCTGAATTTGGCTCCAGCAACCTCTGCAGGGAGCCGGGAGAGGCGGGGAGCTGGGAGGGGCGTAGAAATCCCGGTCGTCAGAGGACTGCAGGTGTCAGGCCGAGTTGGTGTAGGTGGGCTCCCAGAGCCTGGTGAAGGGACGGGAGGAGGTTGGAGCGGACCGGCAAGCAGGCGGGGGAGAGAGGGAGGCGGGGCGCGGAGCCCGAGAGGCTGTCCTTAGACAGCTCTTCTCAGGCCCGGCAGTTTGCTGCATCTGGAGGAGCTCACTGGAGAATCTCCAACAGCGGAGCGGGCCTTCAACTACCGTAAGTACCTGCAAATGAGCGCATAGCCCAGTGGCTGAAGATTAATCTGGCCAACAGATCCTAAAAAAACCCCGAAATAGTCTCCCTGCTGTAACTAATTGCCGCAAATCAAACTGCTCCCCAGTCTATCCCTCCCTTTCTCCGTCCCTCCACGGATCCCAGCATTGCCTCGCTGAGAATCTCTGGGCACTGTAAATATCTTCCCTTTTCCTTCTCAGTCTTCCCTCCAAACCCTCAGCGAAGCATGTACCCGCCACCCCGCCGAGCCCAACCTCTTTGATTCCTGGAGCCCTCAAAGCTATGCAGGGGGCGAGCCATTAGACATTTCGGGTATGTCACCCTCAAAAGCACTGCGGCGCTGCCTAAGGGTGGGGATAGTGCTTGGGTTGGAGTAGAAGGGGAGGGTAAAAGGACTAGACTGTGGAAGTTGGGGGTGGGGGTGGGGGTGTGAAAGGCCAAAAATGGGCGTGGCCAACTAACCTGAATCTTGCGGCTGTTTCCCACATTCCCTGGGCATAAGGTTCATCTTTTGGGCTGGATGTAAATGGTACAGTTTCCTTAGTGATTGGGGAGGGGTTAGCCATGCTGAGAAGCCCCCCTTCCCTCATTCCACTCAAGTCCCCAGGAGGCAAAACCCTGGTTTAGGGGTCTAAGTGGCAAGCCTGGAATCTCAGATGGCATTTCTGGGCAGAGTCCCAGGTTGAACCTTTCCCTTGGCAGTAGAACCTGGCTTCCCCAATAAATCCTGGCCCAAAGCCTTGGGGGAACCAAGCAACAGGGTGGCACTCAAGCCTGGGCCTAGGCCTGGCCCTGAAAGGAGTGGGGGACAAGGGGCTGTGGGAGTTGAGATGAAAGAGCATCTTTAGGGTCCTACACCAGGTTAATACCCCCTTGGGGAAGAAGAAAGATAGCCACCTTGTAATGAAATGTTTACCATGTGTCCTGTACAGCTATTATCTCTGATCCAACACAACAACAATGCTAGATAGGTATTACTCCTCAACTTTACAGATAAGAAAAGTTCAGAGAGGGTAATTTGAGCATCCTTCAGTGCAAAGTGAGAAATGCAAAAGGAAACTGTCTCCTTGGATCTCTGATGGTCCACCTGTTCCCCACAGCCCAGATGTTTGAAAATGAATCTTCTTGTTTTCCTGCTCCACCATCCCACCCAGTGTTAGCATTGGAGCAAATTCGAGGCTGCAGTGTTGCGATCCCTTCTGGGAAGTGAAATCAGCCCTTTTCTGTTCTGGGAGCTGCATTTACCCCCACTCTACTGAGATAGGATGAAACAGCCAGGACCTCAGACTCTGAATAGAGAGTTGGTGGAGGAGAGTTAGCTTGAGTTTGTGTGGTGGGGTTACACCTTCCCTTGGCAAAAGGATACTTTGGGTATGATGGTGGAGAAGAGGCAGGAAAGCAGAAAGGATCTATCTTATATACATGTGGTGGTAGTGATTTTTTGGAAAATGAAAAGGCCTCCCTGAATTCAAATATCTTTACCATATTTCCTTAGGAGCAATGAGCAAAAATGCTTATAAATTACGGGCAGCCAATACATCATTTACACCTTATATTAATTAGCTCAAGTAGCTTGATTCTCCAACACCTATTTGAGATGGGGGTTTTGAGCTTTGGGAGGTAAGAGACAATAATGAGAGTAATATTGCATCTGAGGCAATATACAGAAGGGGAAGGAGGTGTGAGGAAAGGTAAGAAAGGGGGAGTTTAATACTGGTTTTAGAGAATAGGCATTGGAGTTATTATATAAATATCTGATATTTAATCTTTTGACTTTGGGCAAATTAAATATATCCCCACTAAGCCTCAGTTTCCTTGTCAGCAAAATGGGGATGGCAGGAAAGCCTCCTTTTCTGGGTTGTTGGAGGACTCAGACTATATATATATATATATATATAGAGAGAGAGAGAGAGAGAGAGAGAGAGAGAGAGATTTAAAAAGATGACTCTCTACACTTCCCATCTCTCTCCTCCCAAGGGCTCCCCTCTGGCCTGGATTAGGTTGCCCTCTAAGCCTCTGAGATTCCAGGGATGTACAGACATTTCAACAAATCTGACATCTTAGATGCCAGCAAAGACCTCAAGTGCAAGGAGAAATGGGTGGAGAAAAGGGGCAGGTGACCTTGTAGTACCTTTCATGCCTCTGAAGGAGTGGAAGGTAAGGTTGTCAGGTGCAGTTTAGTGATCCAAACTAAACTTTGAGGAGCAGGAAGAGTCCCCTGAGTAAAAACACTTCTGCTTTTAGATCTCACCACCTGCTGAGGGGCAAAGCCCTTCCAGACTTGAAGCACACATTGAGCACCAGAGGCCCCATGACCCTGGACAGGCCAGGAGAGCGGGCCACCATGCTGTGGACATTCACTGTCTTGCTCTTTTGCATTCGTGAGTACAAGGAAGGGGTGAGGGGCAGGTGACCCTGTCACAAGTACTCCTATGGTCGGGCACCTTGGGGAGGGAGAAAGAAGAGAGTTGAGGATTGAGGGTTGGTGGGGTCAATGTGAGGGCCCTTCTTTACCATTATCTCTCTTTTCAGGGCTAAGTCTGGGTATGACATCAATAGGTAAGTGAGTCCTGCCACCTCAGGTACCTTCCTTCCTGGAGGTTCCAAGACATAAGCTGCCTCCATGGCACTGGATATAACTACCTTGAGACCACAAAGGTTCCCAGATTGAGCTGGTTGGGGACCAGAACACCTCACTTCATGACTTGGTTTCCCACAGAATAATAAAAAGCTTTACTTCAGGTGGAATGGAAGCCAGACTTGCACTGTATTCCCCAACTCACTTGAATCCCTCGAACAAATATCCTAGGGGCCCTATCCCATCCCCCACATGAGCAGAGACACTCTTGTCCCCAAGGGAAGACAAAAAGAAGAATTTGGGTCAGGGCTAGTTTTAAGGGACATTGTGGGGCACGTTATGGGAGGGAGAGGGTTGGACTACTCATATCTTTGTGATCTTTGGGAATAACAGTGGTGCAATCTCAACCGGAGCTGTGGATAGAGACCAACTACCCCCAGGCCCCTTGGGAGAACATCACACTTTGGTGCAAAAGCCCCTCTCGGATTTCAAGCAAGTTTCTGCTGCTGAAGGATAAGACACAGATGACTTGGATCCGCCCTTCCTCCAAGACCTTCCAAGTTTCATTCCCTATAGGTGCCCTTACTAAGTCCAATGCAGGTCTTTACAGGTGCTGCTACTGGAAGGAGACAGGCTGGTCAGAACCTAGTAAAGTTTTAGAGTTGGAGGCACCAGGTAAGAAGACAGCAATAGATAATCAAGAATAAACTCCAGCTCCCGGTATTCAAGCTTGCCTTCCCAGAGCAAGATTTGTTTAATTAGTTAATTCATTTACCTCAAATGCATGAATGCATACATGCAGACATTCCACAGTTAGTAAGTCCCTACTCTCTATAGGCAATGCAGATGAGGATGCAGTCTCTAGAACAAATCTAGAGAGCAAGCTCTCAACATAGGGGAGACCCCAGATAGGGGGAAGGAAGGGTGGTAAATAAGGATCATGAATGAGGGAAGGCTCATTTAAGTAGCGCTCTCCTCTCCTGCTCACTGAGCAGCGCTATCCTTGCTCTACCTGAATTCCAGCTCATTCTCTCCTTCCAGGCCAGCTGCCCAAGCCCATCTTCTGGATCCAGGCTGAGACCTCCCTTCTTCCTGGATGTAATGTTAACATTCTCTGCCATGGCTGGCTGCAGGATTTGGTATTCATGCTGTTCAAAGAGGGATATGCAGAGCCCATGGATTACCAAATCCCAACTGGGACAGTGGCCATATTCTCCATTGCCAACATGACACCTGAGAGCAAAGGGGTTTACATCTGCCGCACTCATATCCAGATGCTCCCCACTCTGTGGTCAGAGCCCAGCAACCCCCTGAAGCTGATTGTGGCAGGTGGGTGTGGCTATGGCTGCTGGGGTCTGATGATCGTTGTCCCTGGGATCATGGCTGGATGAACCAGGGTTTCTGATTTTCCTTTCCTTAGTCAAGTCCTAGGTCTTGCAAGGCCTATGAGCTAGTGTCATTTGACATTTTCCTGAGATGCAAATTAGAATCACATATGCTACCAGGAAGCTATGTGGGAGCCAATCACTTGGCTAATGAGTGAGCCCAACCAAATGTCTGGCAGCTTCAGCTCATCACAGCTTTGTTGTTCTCTACTTGTTGAATATCATGCTTTCATTCATTCATTTGACTAATATTTATTGAGCACTTACTATGTGCCAGGCACTGCCACTGCAGTCTTATAAACTGTTTTTTACATTTTAAATGCATTTTTATTGTATTTGTGATGATTATTTTTACGTGCAGGAAATAGAATTGTGCTAGCATCAATGATAAAAATAAATAAAAGTTACAAAAAGTGATAGCTCGTATTTTAGAAATGACTTCTTATAAATTACTTTAGTCCTGTATATGTAGATCTAGTAAGGCAGTATCAAGATCTAGACACAGCAGAAGTCTCCCCAAAATGTTCAAATGCCAGACACACACCCCAGCCCCAGTTCACCCACCCCATGGCCTGGATGCTTTTACACAGAATTGGCCACATTTGCTTTAGTTCCTCCATTAGTCTAAATAGGTGCCACAGAAGGTACCCTGGACTTAGAAGCAGTAATCTTGGTTTCTAATTCCACCTCTGACACTGCCTCCCTGTGTGATCTTAAGCAAGTCACTTCACCTCTCTGTGCTTCGGTTTCCCCCACTCTAAAATGGGATAACAGTATCTATACAACCTACTGTATGATGCCTCTCTGTGCCTCAGTTTCCTGATTTGCAAAATTGGTATAATAATAATGCCTACCTCACAGGGTTGTTGTGAGGATTTGCCTAAATATAATATATGTACAGTGCCTGGCATATACGTTCTCAATAAATGGTAGATATTAATTTTATTAGTACAGCTTTTTATTGAGGATTGAATAACAAAAACTGTTTGTTTGAACTGTGTGTATGGATGTTTGTTGTATGAATGTCCTTCCAGAGTAGATTCCTCTAACATACACTTTCAGAGTTACCTATTCACTGGTATCCCTCACTAGGCCGTGAACTTTTTGCTGACAGGTACTGTATCTTCTTTACTTGTACATCTTAGACCTACATGATGCCTGACACATCCTAAATGCTCAATGAGCATATGAAAGAGCTGATCTTTCCAGTAACAGATGGGTGGGTCTACCTGGGATTGTAGTGGGTAAGAAGGAATGGTATCAGAGTAAGTTTTGCCCTCTATTTTGTAGTATGATCCCCTTGCGGGAACAATACATGGAAAAGAAGGCGTGGCCCCATTAACAGAGATTTCTTTGGGTCAAAGACTTATTGGCCAATCCCTCCTTGGCTTCTTCCTATCTCATGTTGGAAGTAAGGTCTTATGTGGGCTTAATGTGTTCAAAGGGCATTTTTATTTCTGCAGTAGTATTCATGCTCTACAAAGATGAAATCAAAGTCATTTTCAGAAGCTTGGTTTCTTGGGTGGTTGGAAGAAGTACATTTGGCATTTCAGGAACCTAAAGATACAAGCAATTACAGATGTAGACATTCCACAGTCCTATACATAGTTAGAGCTCAGTGGAGCTGATAAAGTCTGGTGAGAGGGGAGGACATGGCCTTGATTATCTACTAGAAGAGGCCAAGATTTAAGGAAGGGAGAGGGAGTAAAGGCTAAACTTCAGCTACCACTCCTTGTCTTTAGAAAAAACTAGGAAAGGGGTGCCTGGGTGGCTCAGTCGTTAAGCGTCTGCCTTTGGCTCAGGTCATGATCCCAGGGTCCTGGGATCGAGCCCCACATCGGGCTCCTTGCTCAGCGGGGAGTCTGCTTCTCCCTCTCCCTCTGCCTGCTGTTCTGCCTACCTGTGCTCTCTCTCTCTCTCTCTGTCAAATAAATAAATAAAATCTTTAAAAAAAAAAAAAGAAAAGAAAAAACTAGAAAAATAAAACTAAAAGATAATAGGGAAGAATCATCCTATCTCTAATTCAGGGTCTCTTCCCTTTCTAGGACTCTATCCCAAACCAACTCTGACAGCGTATCCTGGGCCCATTATGGCACCTGGGGAAAGCATGAACCTCAGGTGTCAGGGGCCAATCTATGGAATGACCTTTGCTCTAATAAGGCTTGAAGACTTGGAGAAATCCTTTTACCGCAAGAGGCCGATAAAAAATGAGGCATATTTCTTCTTCCGGGCTTTGAAAATCCAGGATGCTGGACATTACCTCTGTTTTTACTATGATGGGTCATACAGGGGTTCACTCCTTAGTGATATCCTGAAAATCTGGGTGACCGGTAAGAAAGGGGAATGCCAGGGAACCTACGTTAGGGGCTAAGGATATACAACTCCCTCTGGGCTGCCTGGAGAGCCTGATCATGCAGCGAGGGCTAACAGTGGGAAAGGGAACAGAATTTGTACAACTGGGCTTAGGATGGGATTTTCCAAGGGTGGACTGAAGGAAGAGAACCCTTAGTGGTGAGAGGGGAGTCAGACCACTAGCCCTTTATATTTTGGGTCTCATCCTAGACACTTTTCCCAAGACCTGGCTACTTGCTCAGCCCACTCCTGTGGTCCAGATGGGTCAGAACGTGAGCCTGTGGTGTCTAGGGCCAGTGAATGGAGTGGGACTTGCACTCTATAAGAAAGGAGAAGACAAACCACTTCAGCTCTTGGATACCACCAGCACTGATGACAATGAGTCATTCTTCCTCAACAATGTGACCTATAGTGATGCTGGCATCTATAGCTGCCACTATCTCCTCTCCTGGAAGACCTCCATCAGGATGACATCACACAACACCGTGGAGCTCGTAGTTGTAGGCGAGTGCTAACAAATGTTTGTTTTTATCATCATTACAGTATTCTAAGAAGGAGCTAGCAGCCCTGTACCCTCTTGGAGTTATGAGCTGAGGAAAAATATGCTAGGAAGGTGGTGCAGAATTTTCTCCAAAAACTTTGCATACTTTCTCTCCCAAGATTGTTACTCAAGCCCTGCCTCTTGGCATGGCCTAGCCCCATTGTGACCCCAGGAAATGTTATTTTCCTTCTGGCCAGGGGAAACTTACAGGTATGAGGTATTTGTGATAGAAGGTAGAAACACAAGAATCTTTAGAATACTGAGGAGTGGGCCAAGAGGTTCTAAAGAACAGTCAAATTTTGAGACCACTGATCTAGTGGAAGTGGAAAGACAGGAAAGATCACATAAGAAGCCGAGAAACTTGTTGGGGGAAGGGGTACTGAGTTCAAGGTCACTTATTCTAACTCTGGTTTCTGGATTGGTTGCAGATAAGCCCCCCAAACCCTCCCTGTCGGCCTCGCCCAGCACCGTGTTCAAGCTAGGAAAGGCCATTACCCTTCAGTGCCGAGTACCTCATCCAGTACTTAAATTTTCTCTGGAATGGGAAGAAAGAGCAACATTCCAAAAATTCTCAGTGGATGGAGACTTCATCATCAGTAATGCTGAAGGAAAAGGCACAGGGACCTACAGTTGCAGCTATCGCATAGAGGCACACCCCAACATCTGGTCAGATCGCAGAGAGCCTCTGAAGCTGATGGGGCCAGCAGGTGAGAGGACAACTCTTCGTAGGGTTGCCCCTCCATGGCTTTGGTCATGATACCCGTGGGATCCCGAAGCAGTGCCCAGAAAACAATGGAAAGGGGAGTAAGGGGCATGTAAATCAGGGCCCTTGGGTTTGGGCATACTTCCCCTGGGGTGGTTTCAGAATCACTCAAAGGCAATGAGCAGGATACTTTCAAAGCTCCCATTCTTCATGAAAAATAAGGCCACTTCTGTCTCAGCTTCCCTTCACCTTCAGTAACCAACTCCTCCTCCCTCCTCCCCACCCCAACCCCGAATGTCTTCACCTCCCCCTTTCCCTATCAAGGCTCCTGCTTCTGGTCTTCTCTGGCCACAGGCTTTCTCACCTGGAATTACATTCTGAATGAAGCTATCAGGTTGTCCCTAATCATGCAGCTTGTTGCCTTGCTGTTGGTAGTGCTGTGGATAAGGTGGAAGTGTCGGAGACTCAGAATCAGGTAACTGTCTTGTCCTAGCCCCCTGTCCTTCAATCTAGCTAAGTCCAGGCTCCCCAGAGACTCAGAAATGGGTCATACCCCAGTTGAGATAAGCCACAGGGTCACACCCTTTGTATCCCCCACCTTCTGGGTTTAAGAAACAAGACTTTCTCATCCCAGCTGTTTCTCTTTCACCTCACAGAGAAGTCAGCATCCAAGCCAGAGGGTAGAGAAGCATTCTCAGAAGGGGAAGCAATCAGAACCTCATTCACTGATTCCCTGTCCCCCCACCCCCACCCAGGAGAATGCCCAAATCTCCCTCCCAAACCACCTGGCCACTCAGAGATGACTGATGTCTCCCAAATGAACTTAGTCTGAACTTTTTCTCTTGTAAGAAGCCAAGCTGTCCTATCTCCCTGGGTATAATCCAACTCCCATCCCAACTTTTCACCCTAACCCCTAGCTTTCAAGGGCTAGAGAGCCTCATGGTCCATCCTAGTCTCCATAGAAACCAATCTCTCTGCTGCTCTGGCCTCCAACCATCTGTGCAGAGCATCCTGAGAATATAATCTTAACTTGGATGGGCATCTGATGAGGCAGTGGATTGGGCCAGGAAATCAAACTGCTTCCTCTGAACCACAAAATGGCAAACCAAACCTACCATTTCCTTTGATCCTTTGGTGTCCCCTGGGCCATCCTCCTTTTTCCCTGATCCCCATGGCCTGTGCTCAGGCGATTCTGCCTGACAACAGGAAGGGAAATGACAGCTACTATGTTGGTGGGGGCCTCAGCCCCTGAAGGCCTTACCTACTACCCCCAAACTTCTGCTCTTGCCCGTAGCCCCCTCACCATGATCATGGGCCTTTGTGTGTCTGGGAGCATTCATACATGATGGATGATGACTATGATTGTATATGTCTGTGTTTTCCACCAGGATCTGAGGGACAGAGTGCTTGGGTAATTAGAAGGGAGCACCTTAAATCTTCTGCAAAAACCACCACCCTTTGAGTTTTCAAAAAGTCTCAGTGGGGGGCCAGGCCTAGTTGTCCTCAGAATCGATCCTGAGTCCTGCACCTTGGGGTAACCTCCAAGCCAGGGGTTAGAAAAAAATGTAGCTTCAAGTGCCCCACCTCAGCTCAAGACCATTGCATCAAAGAACGAGCTCCGGAAGCAGATTTCAGAGAAAGCAGCTTGAAAAGCATGTTTTCCTGACCAGGAAGGAGGGTCGGTGTTTTCTAAGTACAAATTGCCGAATGGATTATGGCTTAATATCATCTAATTCTACAGGACCCATAACCCAAAGCTGCTGCACATTGCTAGTCATAATCTGGGTGGGGGTAGAGAGATCCCACTCTCTGACAAGCTTAGCTCAGCACTGACAATCTTTGGGTAATTCACTGTGGCTGCCTAGGCAACCCTTCCATAACAAAAGCAGGTGAGGCAGGTCGGTCTGAGGACCAATACTGCCATAATAAAAACTGCTTCCAAACTTAAACTTGATGACGGAGAAACACCCAAGATTTTTCCCTCCACCCCCACACCCGCCACCTAGAGCTGCCGATCACTCTGAGCTCCAGAGGTTCTGAGAGCTGGAATTACAAAAGCATTTTCACATCTGACAACTCAATTCCAGCAACAGCCTAATCAGGGGACATAGGGAGCTGACATCTGATATAGGCTGAGGAGAGGGGAAGGGGGTGGGGTGGGCACGTGGGTCATGAAAGAGCAAGGGGTTTGTAGGTGGTGAGGCCCTCAAAAAGAAAAGTCATCGATGTCAGAAAAGATTATATCCCATTATCCTGCCCAAATCCAATCCCTATTGGGTGGTGAGTAAGCCAATGACATAAATTGCCGCCCCCTTCTCTCCGCCCTCCCCCTAACCCCAGCAGCTCCTCTCATCTCTTTTCTGGTCTCACTAGAGAAGCCTGGTTGCTGGGAACAGCTCAAGGGGTCACCATGCTCTTCATAGTCACGGCCCTTCTCTGCTGTGGTGAGTACAAGGGGGTGGGGAAGGGGTCTGGGCAGAAGGCCGGGTGAAGTCCCGTGGGGGAGGGGGCAGAGCTCTGGCAGCAATTTCTTTTGCAGGACTATGCAATGGGGTATTGACAGAAGAGACTGGTGAGTTTTTCCTGCTCCAGACTGGGACATTCCTTCCTGGAGATCTGAAATAACTACAGAGTGTCAGTGTCAGTGGCCAGGGAGTGACTGGTTGGGAGGGAAGGACAGCCAGGAAGGGGCACTTGCTAAAGCTGCTGGCAAAATTCAGCCTCCAACTCTGCTTTTCTGCCTGTAAAATTTCCCCCAAGCTTCTGCACTTTCCTGAGGCTCAGCTGAGACATAATCTTCCCCTTTCCCCAGCACCTGCAGAAGGAAGGAAAGAGTTTGGGTTTGTGTTGAAAGGGGAGTTGGGCACTGTGATCTGGGGAGGGGGTTCAAGGGCAAAGAAAGGGGGAGGGGAGGGAGGAGGGAAGATGGCTTCATTAACTCTGCTGTTTCTAGAAATAATCATGCCAACCCCTAAGCCTGAGCTGTGGGCAGAGACCAACTTCCCTCTTGCCCCGTGGAAGAACTTAACCCTCTGGTGCAGAAGCCCTTCTGGCTCAACTAAGGAGTTTGTGTTGCTGAAGGATGGGACCGGGTGGATTGCAACTCGCCCGGCCTCAGAGCAGGTCCGGGCTGCCTTCCCCCTTGGAGCCCTGACCCAGAGCCACACCGGGAGTTACCACTGCCATTCCTGGGAAGAGATGGCTGTGTCGGAGCCCAGTGAGGCACTTGAGCTGGTGGGGACAGGTAAGAAAAGGTAGAGGTTCCTCCCGGGGTGACCCTCAGTGCCCTGTGACTCCAACACTGTTCCTAAGGGGGTGGAATGCACAGCGACCTGGAGCCCAAGGGGCTTGTGCTGCAAGTAGGAGAGGAGGGGCCCTGAAATGGGGGAGGGGGGTGGGGAAGAGAGTGAAAGGAGACTGATAAGAAGAGCCAAAGGCCAGTCCAGGATGAATTTCTTTTTTTGCTGACAGAGTGACTCCAAGTGTCCCATCTGGGTACCTCCAAACTTCAGCCTCCTTTTCCACCCCATTTTGTTTTCCAGACATCCTCCCCAAACCTGTCATGTCTGCTTCCCCCCCAATCCGGGGCCAGAAATTGCAAATCCGGTGCAAAGGATGGCTGGCGGGCATGGAGTTTGTTCTGTATAAGGAGGGAGTGCAGGAACCTGTCCAGCAACTTGGTGCCGTTGGGAGAGAAGCCTTCTTTACAATCCAAAGAATGGAGGATAAAGACGAAGGCAATTATAGCTGCCGTACTCACACTGAAAAGCGCCCCTTCAAGTGGTCTGAGCCCAGTGAGCCCCTAGAGCTTGTCATAAAAGGTAGAGCTGAAAAGAGTGTGTGAGGGAGGAGGGGGGAGGCAAAGCTCTGGGTCAGACACTCCTCTCCCCACAGCAAACTTTGCTGCTGGTCCTAGGAGCCTGTGTCCAATCTTAGAGCCAGGCAGGCGTGGCGCTGGGAGTGCCAGGGCCTCTGGCTGCACGATATTAATAGCCATAATTGTTATTAATAGCTGGGGTTTGTGGAGGGTGATTTAATTTTTCTAATTATTTTCATATCAATTATCTCATTTAGATATAGGCCAAATATTCCAGGAAGGCGGAGCAGGTACCATTTCCCCTTCTTGCCCAAATGGGCAAACTGAGCCTCAGGGGACCAGCAGAGCCCTAATGACAGTTCACTCTTTTAGCTAGCCTTCATTGCCTACCCTGATGACAGGCAGGATTCAGCTGGAGGAGGTGAGGGGTGGGGGTGGGGGGGACGGGAATCCCTGGGAGAAGTCCATCTGCAAAGTGGATTTGCCTTGATTTTTAAATACACCTACTTCTGAATGTAATGCTATAGAAAACAAAGCAGCTTCCAGAAACCAACATTTGCTATATTAGCTATTTTTTTTTCTTAATTTGGTTTTGTGTCACGTTTTTGTTTTCTGCCTTCTAGAAATGTACCCCAAGCCCTTCTTCAAGACATGGGCCAGCCCTGTGGTCACTCCTGGTGCCCGAGTGACTTTCAATTGCTCCACTCCCCAGCAGCACATGAGCTTTATTCTTTACAAAGATGGAAGTGAAATAGCATCCAGTGACAGGTCTTGGGCAAGTCCAGGGGCCAGTGCGGCTCACTTTCTGATCATTTCAGTGGGCACTGGTGATGGAGGGAATTACAGCTGCCGCTATTATGACTTTGCTATCTGGTCTGAGCCCAGCGACCCTGTGGAGCTCGTGGTAACAGGTCAGGAGTGGGGAAACACAGATGGAGGCAGGATTGACCCTGGGACAATGGGTGGGAGGGCTGTCAGTGGGAGAGGAAAAGTGCTCCTTCTAAAAGTCACCAGGATAGAGCACAGGACTCTTGATCTCAGGGTCATGAGTTCAAGCCCAACACTGGGTGTGGAGCCTACATACATACATACATACATACGTACATACATACATACATACATACATAAATAAAATCATCAAGAAAGTGCTTAGGAAAGTGCCTGGTACATGGTAAATAGTCCATGAAAGGCAGCAGATTCTATTATTACTAATACAGGGAGAAGAGACAAAGGAGAGGGGAGAGGCAAGTAATTCACATCTAGGGGAAGAAATGAGGCAGATGGGGGTGTCCAATCCCCAATGCCAGCTCACATGCCCTATTTCTAAAATCTTTTTGTGGCTTGGCCTTGAGCTTTAGGCTCAATGTTCACTTTTTCTTTAGCTGAGCTGTCAGAGATTGGTGGGCTGGATGGCCCTCAGAGAATGGGCAAAGACCTTGAAATGACAGTTGCATATTATGCAGCCATTACAAATGATAGTTTTCAAAGGCTGATTAACGTCATAGAAAAATGTTTACTACATAAAGTTAAGTGAAAAATATTAAACTACACAACTGTGCATACAGTAGGATCCCAATTATGCAAATAGTTACAGCTACAATGACATGGACACATAGAGAAAAAAATGAAAAAGAGAGATAGAGACATGTATAAAGAGTGGTTATCTTTGAATGGTAGAATTGTATTTTCTTAGGTTTGTTCTGTATTTTCTAATTTGCTAGATAAACACATACTGTTTCTTCCAATAATGCTAAAAAAGCAATCTGCAGAAAGTGGGGGGCAGGCTTCTCTCATGTTGTGGTCTCTTGAATTTCAGAATTCTACCCCAAACCCACTCTTCTGGCACAGCCGGGTCCTGTGGTGCTTCCTGGGAAGAATGTGACCCTGCGCTGCCAAGGGGCTTTCCAGGGCATGAGGTTTGCCCTCTTGCAGGAGGGAACCCAGGTTCCCTTACAGTTCCAGAGCACCTCCGGGAACTCAGCTGACTTCCTCCTCCACAGTGTTGGAGCAGAGGACTCTGGGAACTACAGTTGTGTCTACTACGAGACAGCCATGTCAAATAGGGGATCACATCTCAGCAAGCCCATTATGATTTGGGTGACTGGTAAGAACAGACAAGATATATTTAAGAAATAAAACAGATGAACATATGGGAAGGAAAAAAAAAAAAAGAGAGAGAAGCAAACCATAAGAGACTCTTAAGGATAGAGAACAAACTGAGGGTTGATGGAGGGAGGTGGGTTGGGGATGGGGTAAATGGATGATGGGCATTAAGGAGGGCACCTCTTGTGATGAGCACTGGGTGTCATATGTAAGTGATGAATCATAAATTCTACTCCTGAAACCAATATTATACTATATGTTAACTAACTAGAATTTAAATAAAAATTTGAGAAAGAAAAAAATAAAGTAATTAATGATATGGAAAAAAAGAACAGACAAGATATGAGACTGGGACAGAGACAACTAGAGTAGGGGTTAGGGAGGGTAGAAGGCTAGGCCAGACCAAGGAGGGGGGAACTATTGTATCCAGAAGGAGAAAGATAAAGGGTTAATGCAGCGAGTGATAAGTATCTACACTCACGACATCTTTGATCTCTTTCTAGACACATTTCCCAAGCCATGGTTGTTTGCTGAGCCCAGTTCTGTGGTTCCTGTGGGGCAGAATGTTACTCTCTGGTGCCAGGGGCCAGTCCATGGAGTAGGGTATATTCTACACAAAGAAAGAGAAGCCCCTTCAGTGCAGCTCTGGGGATCCACCAGTAATGACGGGGCATTCCCCATCACCAACATATCTGGTGCTAACATAGGGCGTTACAGCTGCTGCTACCACCCTGACTGGACCAGCCCTATCAAGATACAGCCTAGCAACACTTTGGAACTCATAGTCACAGGTAATGGGAAGGTGCTCTGGAGCAGGCATGGGAGAGGAGAGAGGAGAGAATGGACTGTGAGAGGGTTCATGGACATAGTTTTCAAAGAGCTCAAGGAGAGGCAAGCAATAGTCTTTCCTCTTTATTGAACAGACTCTAGGGGTAGCACACTGGAAAGTGGCCTCCTCTCTCTGACCAGGAGTTAATTTCTTCTAGGTTTGCTCCCTAAACCCAGCCTCTTAGCCCAGCCTGGACCCATCGTGGCCCCTGGAGAAAATATGACTTTTCGATGCCAAGGGGAACTGCCAGACTCAACATTTGTCCTGTTGAAGGAGGGCACTCAAGAGCCTTTGGAGCAACAGAGCTCAAGCGGGTACAGGGCTGACTTCTGGATGCCAGCGGTGAGAGGTGACGATTCTGGGGTCTATAGCTGTGTTTATTATTTGGACTCTGCTCCCTTTGCGGCTTCCAATCGCAGTGACTTCCTGGAGATCTGGGTGACTGGTAAGGTCCTAGAGACCTCAGTAATAGTCTATACTTTGTAGTTTTGAAGTAATTAGCCCTAAGGGGATTCAGGACCGCTTCTAACTCTGGTTGGTTGTCCTGGCTGGTTGCAGATAAGCCCCCTAAGCCCTCTCTGTCAGCCTGGCCCAGCACCGTGTTCAAGCTAGGGAAGGACATCACCCTTCAGTGCCGAGGACCCCTGCCAGGTGTTGAATTTGTCTTAGAACATGACGGAGAAGAAGCACCTCAGCAGTTCTCAGAGGATGGGGACTTCATCATCAACAACATAGAAGGAAAAGGCATTGGCAACTACAGCTGCAGCTACCGCCTCCAGGCCTATCCTGACATCTGGTCAGAGCCTAGCAATGCCCTGGAGCTGGTGGGGGCAGCAGGTGAGAGGATAATCCCTCTATGGTTCTGGAATGACCCACCTGGGATCCCAGAGATAGTCTGGATGGAGACCACCAAAGATGGAGGTGGGAGGATTTGGAGTCAGAGACCTCAAGTGTGGTCATCTTTCTCCTAGGGATGGTGAGGAGGTGGACCTCAGATCCACCCACAGATATGAGCAGGCCTCTACTTTCAAGGCCTCTTCCACCCCCAAAAGGAGGGCAGCTTCTCCTCAGCATAAGCACTGGCTCTGACCAACCCCTCTGCATTCTCAACATGGCTCACAAGTGAACCCTGAAGGAGGCCAAATGAGGGAACAAGAGATCAGGGGAACGTACATGTGCTAACTCCATAGCCTTGGTGTCTACTCTTTTGTCATCACAGGGCCTGCCGCTCAGGAGTGCACTGTGGGGAACATTGTCCGAAGTAGTCTGATTGTGGTGGTAGTTGTAGCTTTGGGGGTGGTGCTAGCCATAGAATGGAAGAAGTGGCCTCGACTCCGAACCAGGTAAATGCCTCATGTCAGCCTCCTTCTATAAACCCAGGGCTGGTGGAAAAAAAAATTGTCTGAATGCTCCTCGAATATCTGAGCCCTGTAACACAACCTGTTTTCAGATTGATAGTTTTGGATCCTCCCTTAGTCATGTCTTTTTCTCCACACAGGGACTCAGAGACAGATGGAAGAGACCAGACCGTAGCCCTTGAAGAGTGTAATCAAGAAGGAGAACCAGGCGCCAACACCAGCTCTCCCTCATCAGTCTCTCAGGGAACCTCAGTGGAACTGCCAGTCCCAATATAATAGTCTCCTCCTTTACAAGAGCTTTCCTCTCCTCTCTTTTATCCTCAGAGACCTGCAAATCCTATTGGTTATACTGGGAGTCAACCCCATCTACTGCTCCTTGGCCACTAATCATCTGAGCTGGGTTAAGGGGATTCTGGGAGTTGAGAGCTCTACCAGGGTGAGATGTTTCCTGAAGAGATATTCCCCACCCCTGTAACTCCTCACTGTACTGATTTACTGGTGCATGAAATTCTGTTAAAAATGTATTCTGAATAAAAAGAGTATTCACTATTTAACTGCAAAAACTATGGCAGTGGTTTCTCCACAGGTCTGTTGTCCACTTATAGCTTAGAAATTGTGTATTGGAGCTGACCTCTATGGCAGAATAAGAGAGCATGGGGCTGCTAGCACAAAGGAAAGAGCTTAAGGATGGAGTGGGGGAGGAGGGAAGGCTCCAAAAGAGTACTTCCCAATTTGGTTTGAGACATGGTTCAGTGAGTAGAATGTCCTTTTGTCCTTCAATCCCACTATTGAATGGATGGATGGATGGATGGATGGATGGCAGTGTTTCCTCCGAGTTCAGCCCAAGGAGGACAAACATTGAAAGTATATCATTGAACACTAACCAAAAACTAATGATGTATATATGTTGGCTAATTGAACTTAAATAAAATAAAGTAAATAAAATAAAATAAAATAAAATAAAAAAGTATATCCCTTTCACCATGTTACTTCTAGATCCATAGTATGCCTGCTTTCAAACATTAGGATTAGCCCTCTGCAGAACTTTGAAATTGATGAAGTGTGCTTTGTGGCCCTTACCTAACAATCATGGAGTGTACATTAATTCACTCGTGTAAATGATTGATAAAAGCTGAATACTTTGCCATTCACTGAAAAGAGTTTTGTTTTCCCAAAGGAATGGGCCTCTGGTAGTGGGATCTCAGAGAGTGGGTAAGCAAGTGAGGTGGTTGAGGTGGTTGGTTTGGAGTGGGAAGGGTGGGGGGGGTGTGCTCCCAGGACTCCAGATGGAGACCAGCTTGCATTCTGAGCCCCTGATCTTCCTTCCCAGATCAGCATGCCATTTGCTCCATGGGTGGGAATTCAGTATACATCAGGGAGATTGGATTAGGGAAGGGGACTTACCTAGTTCCTCGAACATGTCCAAGACCTCAGAAGAATTGACCTACAGATCCTAGAGGAGGTCATGATTCCTCAGACCTGAACCCAAAAGTTCCTTACTTCCCAACACTGTTTAATTCTAAGATAACACTGTTCAGTAGAGCAATGCACAAGGGTGCTGCACACAGTGAGTTGTTTATTCCAGATTATAATAAAATTTTATTATAAAATAAAATAAAATTTTACATTAAGGAGCTTATTTATCCAGCAACTTAATGGAAAAAAATGCATCCCATTTCCCTTAATCCTTACAGAATGAAACACGGAATACTATAGATTAATTTGTATTAAGCTCTTTGGAATGTAGAAGTACAAAGTTTCACTCTGATTTCCATTTGATGAGATTCTGTTAGTCCCTTATATTAATTTCTTATGGTGTTTCTAAAAATTACATTTCAAAAGTGCCTTTACACTTGAATTTAGCAAAACCTAATTGTTGCTTTCTGCTGAGCACTACTCTCTGCCTTCAAACTCTTAATCCCTAACCCTCAATCAAGCTGTACATTTTGAACACTAAAGGGAGGCTTGTTTTTGGTCCTTGGTTTTAGGATAGAAGTCCTTTGCTCAGGTCTGATTTTGTTTTCCAATCGTCAGGTGTTTCAAAGTGTATTATTAAGGCTAGGGGCAGGGCTGTGCAAGTTAACAAGTGATTACTTTAGCTGTTAACCAAAGGAAAGAGAAATGGAAAGAAAAGAGCAGAGGGCCAAGGTCTGAAATCTAGAGAAGCCTCTGAGTTAGAAAAGCAGGAAGAAGATGAGGCA
Source organism: Leptonychotes weddellii (assembly GCF_054177405.1). NCBI lineage: Eukaryota > Metazoa > Chordata > Mammalia > Carnivora > Phocidae > Leptonychotes > Leptonychotes weddellii. The sequence goes on from NC_138385.1 coordinate 16,841,980, forward strand.
AAAATGACAGAAAAAAAGACTCATATGAAATCCAGACATTGAACCTGGGGTCTCCTATGTGAAAAAGATTTAAATACAGGTGCTCATGGAATCAGATAAAATTTTGATAAACCTTTCAATGAGAAACAAATAGTGAGAAATATTGTGACACTGGACTGTTAGTTGGTTTTCTAAAAACACTCGCATATACCATTCTTTCACTTAGAGAACCAAGCTCTACATGTTTTAGAAGGGAAAAAAAATAGTTGTCAATTAACTGTGAAATACTTAAAGACAAAGAGTGGCTTTGGGATTTAACTTTCCTACTCGCTGTCAGAACTATCTCAATGAATTAAATATCTATTTATAATGCAGAAGTCGTCACAAACTATCTCAATGAATTAAACATCTATTTATAATGCAACCTTAGCTTGTTGCTGACAATGCTCCACATGGCACTTTTTTCAACCTGGTTGCCATGGGAATCAGTCCCTTTACCCCTGGCTGGCCTCTAATCATCAGCCTAGCATCGGGTAATTTCTGGGAAATGGAATCTCAATTAGGGTGGAATGGACCTCTAGGAGCAGAATTTGTCTCTGGGACTCCAGGAACACAGGCCAAAGATCCTCTCCCCATGTTTAAAAAACAAATGTAAATTACCCCTAATCCTTGAGCTCACACACCTTTGGTCCCAGCATCTCACAGCTACAAAAATTGTCAAGGTGGTGCGTGGTCCAATCCCCAACCCAGTATACAATCTCTTTCACAGCAGTTTACAGCCTCTTTCTGTACACCTTCAGGGATGGGGAACTCACCACTTCATGACAAAACCGGAGAATTTCAAATTGATTTATCCCATGTCTGCCTTTGTACATTCCCTTTGTATTCACTGGCTCTAGTTCTGCCTCAAGTTGCAACCCAGACGGAATCTACTTCTTACACATAATAGTCTTACAACGCCCAGAAAATATGAGTTGGCCTCCCTGAGTTCAGAATATCTCACTAGTGGTGTTTCCAGGGTTTGGCCAACATTCATTTGCAAATGTATCTCTATGTAGTTAACTCAGTTACCCAGGCTTTGGAGGGGGTAGAGTTCATGCCCACCCAACTCCCGCCAGGTTCAACAATAGCAACTCTTTTACATATTTTATCTATTACTGTATAGAAGAATATGCTATAGAATATTAAACAACTATTAAATGATGTGATGAAAAATAAAACAGAGAAAGGAAATACATAAGTGTGTGTCCGGTGGGGAAATTGTTGCAATTCAAAAAGGGTAGCTGAGGGGCACCTGGGTGGCTCAGCCGGTTGAGCGTCTGCCTTCAGCTCAGGTCATGATCCCAGGGTCCTGGGATCGAGTCCCACATCGGGCTCCTTGCTCAACAGAGAGCCTGTTTCTCCCTCTGCCTGGAGCTCCCCCTGCTTGTGCTCTCTCTTCTCTCTCTCTGACAAATAAATAAAAATTTAAAATAAATAAATAAATAAAATAAAAAGGGTGGCTGAGAATACCTCACCAAGATGATAACATTTGACTTACGGTTTGAAGGACATGAGGAGCAAGGCACGCAGATATTTAGGTAAAGCAGGTTCTTGTCAGGGAGAGCAGCAAATGCAACAGCCCTGAGACAGGAAAATGCCTGGCTAGTTGGAGGAACTGTGACTAGACTCTAGTGACTGGAGCTGAGTAAGTAAGGGGGAGAGCAGGAGATGATGTCAGAGAGGTGGTGGGAGTCAGGCCAAGCAAGACTTTTGCAGGTCTTTGTAAGGACTTTGACTTACACCATGAATAAAATAGGAAGTCACTGGAGTGACATGATTAGACTCACATTTCCAAAGGACTGGTTAGTCTTCTGCATGGAGAGTAGACTGAGGGGTGAGGGTGGAAGCAGAGAAATCTGCTAGGAGGCTATTGTAATAATCGGGCAAGTGGGGGGTTAGGTCAGCACAGTAGCAGAGAGGTGATGAGAAATGGTTGGATTATTGATATAATCTGAGAAAAGAGTGAACAGAATTTGCTGACAGATTGGATGTGGGGTATGTTCTGTAAACATTTTCATTAGAAGAAAGAACTGTTTCAAATATTGCTTTAGTGTTTCCCTCCCTGGGTTATTTTAATCTCATCCTCAAGAAAGAGTTTTCCAATGCCTCCCAAGCCAGGTCACCACTTCTGGACAGTTTGTCAATGAGTTTGTCATTGTCTATCTAGAAATACTGTGAGCAAAATGCAATCTTGTACATCTGAAGTGACCTGACTGCACAGAGCACACAGGACAGTGAAACGATCATTTTCCAGGATCTCAACTCACCATTTCTATTAATGCCATCTAAAATTATATTAGTCCTTGGGCGGCCAGATCACTCTGTTGGCTCATAGGAAACTTGTGGTCAACTAAAACCCACAGATCTTTTTCACGCAGATCTTCTTCCCAGTTCAATCCTCTCCTGTTCTTTACTTGTGCAAGTGTTGTACTATTTTGCAACTGAGTTTTTACTCAGATATGAGACCTGACATTTATTCCTGTTACGTTTCATCAGACAGGTCCCACCTTACAGACATCATATATTACCACTTAGTGAGCCTCCTTCAATATGCTATGCATATAGCCACTACCTACCTCATTTACTCCTAACAGCAATTCTGTGTGGCCCCGTGCTTATTATTATCCACATTTTACACATGAGGAAACAGAGGCTTGAGCAGGTTATGTAATATGCCCAAGGCCACCCAGCTCATAGCCAAGGGCAGAGCTGGAATTAGAATACAATTTTGCCTGATTCCAAAGCCAGATCCTCCCATGCTAAATCTTGGGTAGCACAGTATCTGGAACATAGTAGGTGCACATTAAATATTTATTAAATTGGCCACCTTTACACCCTACTTTTTATTCATGTTACTGAACTGACACTCATATTCACTTGGTATTTCTTGGGCTCTGTTCTAGAGCTTTATATTTACTAGGCATCTTAATCTTTACAATAAATTTATGAGATAGGTACTATCATTATTCACATTTTCTACAAAGAAGGAAACAGAGCCACATAGAGATTAAGCAACCTGTCTAGGTGACACAGCCAACAAGTGTTGGGGACGGGCTTTTGACCCAGGCAGTCTGGCTCCAGAGTTTGTGTTTATAACCACTAAGCTATGCTGTCTCAGGCTATTCTGAGATCCTGACCTTGCACTCTCAAGGGAAGGAGGTGCCTCAGTCTAGCTCACCGTCCACTGCCCAGTACTAAACCCACGGCCCTCCTGTTGAAATCCAGTTGGGCCTCTCTCTTTTCTGTTTCCCTTTCCTATCGATGAAAGCTGGTCTCCAGGCTTAGTAAGAAGGAAGACTTGCTCACGTCCCCAAACTTAGTCTTGATCTCTCCCCTTCCCTCCCAGAACTCCATGACACTGCTCTTATGTAGACCAAATTTTTCAAGCCCCCTCCTTAAGGAGGGACCCAGTGTGATTAAATGATCCCCATTCTTGGTTAATACCTGAAAAAAAAAAAGCCCACTTAGCTGGTGGTGGCATGTTAGTAGAGGCCAGGAGAAGAAGGATGTTCCCTCAGCCCCCTCACCACCCCAAACTGTGGCCCCTAGATCACACACCATTATATCAGACTATGGTAAATTAAGTCTATAGGATCCTGGCTAGAGTCATGTTTTAAACTGGGCATGGTAAGGGCGTACGGAGAAATTTAAGCCATTCACACAACTTATTGGCCCATCGAGGATGACTTTTAATGAGGAAATCCCTTCTTACTTCAGAAGGCCATCTTTGGCACCATATGTTAAAGGCCCAAGGATGATCCATATAATATCACAGGCTAGCAAACTGTATCTCAGGGGCTAGAATTAATTTTGAGCTTGAGACAAATCCTGTAAAGGGTGGCATGTCATAAGAAACTTTTCAAAATTAGCCAAAGTTCCCTTATTTTGCAAGATCATTACCCAAGCAATTGTACCATTTTAACCCAGCAGTCAATCCTGGGGAGTCCATCAATTGCTGTCCTAAAGTTAGACCTGATCATATGCATCTGGACACAGTGAAGGAATCCTAGACTTGAAGAATATTTGAATTGTCAAGGCCATCAGAGATGATAAAATGCACAAACTTTCTACAACATACCAAACAAATGGCTGACCAACCTGTGCTTGAAACTTTCTGGAAGAGGGGTGCAGGCAGTGTAGGAGTGGGTGGGGGACAATATGCTTTATTGTCATTTTAGTCTGGCATGACTTGCTCTTAATGAACCCATGCTGGTTCTTCACGATTAGTAAGTCCCTTTCAAGGGCTCAGAAATCATCTTCTTAATAATCCATTCTAGAAATTTGCTGGGGATCGACGTCAAACTCACCAGGCTAGCATTTGTAGATTGTCCTTGCCTTGTAGGGGGGAAAAAAATCATTGTTTTATTTAGTCTTTTGGCACCTCTCTCCTTATCCATGAATCTTTGGAGACTACCAACAGAGATATCCAAGCTTATAAGACAGATCAAAAAGAAACAATGCTAGCTCCTAAGCTGTCTTTCACTTTTCCTCATTTTATTGAAGTGAGAGAATTCATTTTGGTTAGACTGATGTAGACACACCCTCTGCAATTGAGGTTATAGAGTTTATATGTCTTATTTTAGAAAACCCAGAATGTCAATGGCAGATTGGTTAACAATGCAAAAGTGTCCTTTCCAGGGGATGCTTTCCAAGAGCTCACACTTCTAGAGCAGTGCTTAACCTTTAATGGGCACATGAATCACCAGTGGATCCTGTTAAAATGAAGATTTTGATTCAGTAGATCTGGGGAAGAGTTTGAATTTAGGCATAACTCCCAGGTGATGTCCATGTTGTGGGTACACAGGCTATACTTTGCATAGCAAGGTTCTAGATTAATCATTCTAGACCTTGGATACGCACTAGAATCACCGTAAGAGCTTTTAAAAACCTCCATGACCAAACCGTTCCCCACATTAACTAAAGCAAAATCTCTGGGGTTGGGACCTAGGAATGGGTATTCCTGAAGCTTCTCGGGTTATTCCAATGCACAGCCAAGGTTGAGAGCACTCTTCTAAAACTAGTTATCTTTAATCTTTTGGCCAGTAGTCTTCAGGAGAACTCAAACTTTATCCCTTGACTCATGCAACTGCAGGACCTACCTATTATAAGCTTATGTATAAAGACACTCCTTTTTAGTAAAATGTTGTTAACCAAGAGTATTGGAAGTGTTGTAAGAGACTATATTTCAATGTTGGTAATTTTAGGGTTACTTTTGCTTTCCTACTGCTGCCTACCACCATAATTGAGGGGTCAGTAGGGTGACATGTGTGGGAGGAAGGTCAGGTTAGAAATAGTTTTGTAGCAATAGAAACTCACGTTTCCCCAGTGGGTTGTTTTATATAACACTACCACTTGTACAACAATTTAGAAAGTACTATAGAAATGGTCAGGTTGTGGTTTGGCTTGGACCTCCACAGAAAACTCCACTTATAGTAAACATCTCTCTTTTGATCAGAGTGAATACACAAATAAAACAGAATATGCTTTATTGTTAAACAAACTCTGTCTTTATTGATAGTGGGTTAATGACACGAGAGACAGGCTAGCCCAGGCAACTAAAAGACTTTGAGACGTGTTATATGAAACCATAAGACTCAAAGACAAGTCATCAAAAGGTATAGTCTCTTCCATGAAGATTCCTCAACATAAAGGTTAAGGATCAACACTATGAAAGAACAAAACTATAACAGAGAGCAGCCATTGGAATTTTACAGATCTGAGCATTTCTTAGTTGAGCAATGCTGATATAAATCCTCTTCCTGGCAGCCAAGTACAGGGAGAAAGCGTATCGGTCTGCGGGTGGGGTGTGTGAAGGGTAATGGCTTGGCTGGCACTCTAGCTAGAGGCATACCAGAGGGAGAACGGCCAAATGAGGCCAGGCTCAAAGAGGAACAAAGAGCAGACTGGATGATGGCAGGTCTCAAAAAAGTTCTAGGCAAGAATCCTCCCTCGGCAGCAATTCTTGCTGGTGCCAGACCTGACAATCCTTTGGGACAACGTGGAAAAGGGCCACTCTGAGGCCTGCTAATAGGATCACCATTATTACATTATTGACCATTTTACAACATTTAGAGTCAACTTTCAGCAAATTCCTTCCTTTTATGCCCTGGGCATACATTAAAGAACCTAAAAAGGGAAAGCCTGGGAAGGAGAATTTGTAGCTCCTGCAAAGAAGGAAGGGCCCTGTCAGAAGCTTTTCCAGTGACTTATTTCCTCCTGGAGAACCTCCCAAGGACAAAGAGATGGGACTGTACTTATCGCCCCCTCCTTCAGAACTGAGCTCATCCCTACTTCTCACTCCCTTCACACCTCCACACCTCTTCCAACATTTCATTCTAAACCTTCCATCAGCCTGGTAAGTCAAAGAGAACAAAAAATCACTCCCTTGTAATACATCTTAGTTCCAGATGCCACTCAGTGTGGCATCAGCAGTTCAAGGATCACCGTTCTGAAAGAGACAACTCTAGTCTGAGAGGTTTTTCTTACATGGGCCCTAGGCATTGTTCCACACTCTCTATTAGACTGTGCCCACTCACTCCCCAAAGGCTAACACACAATGATACTCTTAATCCTCCTCGTTTGTCCAAAAGCAAACCACGAACCCTTCTGAAGTGGCACAGAACACAAACAGTTCATTTTATGATGTGGTTAAGAATATGAGCTTTGGAGTGAGGGAGCAAGCCCAGGGTTTGCATCCCCCGTTGCCACTTACCAGCTGCACACCCTTGCATGCCCACTAGAACTCTTGGCACCTCTGTCCCTCCTTATGTCAAAAAAATGAATACTAATAGTACCGAATTAAAAGGGTTGTTATGAGGATTGGCTATCACGTACGTCAACTGCCTAGCACGCAGTAGGTAAATGGTCACTAAGTAGTAGCTTTCCTTATTTTTTCTAGACTTTTCTTGTGGCAACTATAAAGAAAACAACTAGTGAGGTTTAAAAGATACTAACTGCAAACAAAAGTTGAAGGCTACAAAGTCACAACAATTTGAAAGGAACATACAAGAGAAAAATCACAAAAATCACAACCTGAGGTAATCACTGAAATATGAATAGAAATAACCTTGAGCTGTCTCTGCTCCAGGCTTGCTGAAGTTCAAGATTTTTGCTTTTTCTTTAAACTGTAGTCTGGGGTAGAGAAGAAAGTCCCTGGTCTAGGAGTCAAACAAGCCTGGGATCACATGCCATCACTGTCCCTTACCAGCTCTGTGACTTTGCACAAGTCCCTTAATTTCCCCCAGCCTCAGTTCCATCATCTGCAGAAGGAGAATAACCAGATTACCCGATTCCTATGGCTGCAGTAAGGATGTAATGGGCTCGTTACAGCATAAGAGCTCAGTAAAAGGAAGTTGCTCTCATTAGCTTGTGTTCCTACCTTCTGGGTCTGTGAATTTCTAGGGCTGTGTTCATGGATACCATCCACATCTGAGGAGTTCTTTCACATTGTCTTTCCTCCTGGGTCATCTTTTGCTTTACGGGAAAATTTGAGCTGACATATTTCCACCCATCGGTTGAGCTTACTTATCTCAATCACTCCAAGGAAGAAAGGAGCAGAGGAAACACACCTCAAAACTGTAGGAGACCTTGCAACCCTGCTGAGCAGGAGTGGGAGGGGCGGGGTGGGAGACAGAGAAAGGCAATCCTTCCACCTCTGCCTTTTTGGCCCCTCCTCTACACCTGTTAAAAGCTCCCTGGGTGTCTCTGGAAAAGAGCACAAGGAGTGGTGTGTCAGCTCTGCTGCTCCCTCCAGTGGTGGGGTCTGGAGAAGCCATGAGGTGGAGACGGGGTGAGGAGTGTAGTCCTAGGACTCATGGAGAACAGCAATTAATAACCCCAGTGACAACCATAATAAAAATGACAACAGTAGCAATAATCCACCATAGGCTCATAGGGAAGAAGGAATGATCATAAAAACAACAATAATAGTAATATGTGGTGGCCTTGTGGAGGGAGAGGACTAAAGTTCTGGGAAGATTCATGGGTAAGAATGGATCATGAGGATTATAATTAATGTGGCAAAAATCACTGTAATCCTTAATGGACTCATGTAGAAGAGGGAATAATCGTGATTATAAAAACAACACTTAGCAATTACTCCCTACACATGAGTGCTAAGCGCTTTGTATGTATTATTTTACACAACGCTTCAAGGAACTTGCACCTCAGAAAAATTAAGTAACTTGCCCATGGTCACAGGGCTAACAAGTGGCAAAGCTGGTATGAAAATCCAGATACGTCTGACTCCAAAACCTGTGCATTTCCCCCTGTACCATGCATGTAGTGGCAATGGAAGGAAACCAGCTGACTGAGCTGGTTAGGACACCTATTTGCCTTCCAGTTCTCAGCCACAGAAGTCTGCGGAAGTCTGCAGGATTCTGAGCACAGCTGACTGGTTACCATGGGAGCCACCCTCTCTCCCCTAGGCTCTTATTACCAGTCCTGGACAAGGGGGCTTCAGGAAAATAGAATTCTCTCCCACCTCCAGTAAGGTGGCAGGTTCCCCACTGAGTAGAACAGTCTGGTACCCAGACAACCAGGTGTGTCATCTTCTCATAAATGTGTGAATTGAGGGACATAAGGGAGATTCCTCCTCCCTAATTGTGGATGCTTGAAATTGGACCTTTGGAACATTCTGTACTTTATTAAAATGCAAATACCTGTTTTGATTCATTTACACCACAGTGTGAATCTTTTAGTTCACCATTTCCAAGAAAACTAGTCTCTGAGACTTTCATCCTAATGTAGTTAGGACTACAGACAAAGCCCTTCACAGTATCTCCATCCCCAGCTTCAATTGCCCCCATTCTCCATCCTAACACCTCCTACCACACTCCAGCCCAAACCAACAACTTCGAATATGTTAATGTTCCCTCTGCCTGGAGTAACCCCTACATCCCTTTTACCTACTTCTTAATTGTCAGTCAAAATTCAGTACAGATGCCAACCTCCTTCCAGTGAACTTTTCCCAGGCACCCACACACCACCACACACAGGGTTCTACTGTCTGGCTTAGGGGACTGTCCCTTGTGCTATTATAGCAGCTCTGTTTTTATCTTTCTATTCATATAGATGAAATATTTATATATATAGTAATACTTATGGCATGTATTATGTATGTTAGTTCATCTAAAATAGTATGTATTTAATCAGAATAGTAGTAATGATAATAAATGCACATGGTTAAAATACACAAGCAGTGCAGATTATGAAGTGAAAAAATAGAATATTTCTATATCCCTCCCACCACAGTCTTAATCTCCAGAAGTAATCTCTGTTAACTGCTTTTCATTGTATTTTTCCAGAAATGTTGGATGCATATACAAGAATATCTGTATATGTTTCGTTTTCACATCGGAAGTATCATACTGCTCTGCACCTTTCTTTTCTCACTCTGAAGATCTTGGAGAACTTCCCATATCAAAATATGTATTTGTTCTTAATCTGTTGTAAAATATTCAAAGCATAGATTATCATGATTTCCCTACCTATCCAGGAGTCTGTCTTTGTTGTTGGTTTGGTTTTTTGCTGTTGCTCTTGCTTTGGTTTTCTTTGCTGTTAGAAACAGTGTTGTAATGAACATCTTCTTACAAATATATATTTGCTTCTTTATGTGCATATGCACTTAGGATAAATTCTTGGAAGTAGAACCACTGGGTTAAAGGGTATGGCCTTTTACAGTCTTGATAAATACGTCAAATTGCCCTCCGAAAGTATACTTCAAGTTACACTCCAGCTGAGTGCAAACGAGTTACTGTATCCCTACATCCTCAAAAGCATTAGGTTTTTATCATGTTTCAAGTGTGGTAGAGGGAATTACACTTCATTGTTTTGATTTATCCTTGATCATCAGCACATTTGAGTCGAATTTTTATATTCACTGGACATTTATATTTCTTTTCCTGTTAAAAATTTTTAGCCACTTTTCTGTGGGGTCATTTCCCTTCATGCACTGTAAAAGTTTTTGGTACATATACTTTTTTAATTTTATTATATTGGTACATATACTTTTAATTATTGTTTTTAAATTTTAAAAAAAGGGGCTTGAAAAAAATCTTGTTAAATGTGTAACCCTTTTTTTCTGTTTGTCATTTGCCTTTTGACTTGGTTATTCATTTGCTGTTGCCATATATAAGTGATAATATTTATGTAGTTAAATGTATTAATCTTTTCCTTTAGAGTATCTGGTTTTTGTAGTACACTTAGTTAGAAATGTCTCTTTCATTGCAAGATTATAAAAACAATCACCTTTGCTTTCATCTAGTACCTTGTTTTTCCTTTTTTAAATATTTAAGTCAAGTGATCCAGAATTTATTTTGGTATAAGGGATCAGGTACAGATTCAGGTATTTTATTTGAATGGCTAGCCAGCTGTGTAATCACTTTGTATTTTTTAATATTCATTTGTCCCTTCCACTAGAATCTGAGCTCTTCCAAGAAAAGAGCCCTACTTTACTAATGGTTGCAACCCAGCATCTAATACTGTGCCTGGAACATAATAGCATTTACTCTATACATGATAAATGAATGCCAGATACGGTTTCAGTTTCCTCTGTTGGTGAACATAGCTTGCTGGAATACAATTAGTAACCTGTATGTGCCACATTTTGTTTACTCTACCACTAACCCAGTGGGAGCCTCTTCTCATCAGCTACTGCTTGGTACCTATAACCTCTTACCCAAGCTAGCTGATTTAAAAGGCCAGACAGACATGACCTGAGCCTAATTAAATATTGCAGGTTCATGGTAAAAAGAGACATCATAAAGCTCCATCCGGCCAAGAAGCCCCCTACTCCATAATTACTACTGCCTGAAATTCTATCTTTAGGACTTGATGTCCTTTATTAAAATGCAAATATCTCTTTGAGCTGGGTTTCTTTATTCATTCACACCGCAGTGTGAATTTTTGTTGCCCAATTCAATGCAAAAAAAAAAAAAGTCTCTGACAACAAGTTTTGAGGGGATGGCTGGAAAGAAGTAAAGGGCAAAAGAGGGATCACTGAGGAATGCTGGAGCAAGGGAGTGCATGGAGGAAAGCTCTTAATTCTAACATTCTGACATGGCACTTTGATGTACCAAGCCGCTTAATCACAAAATACATCATCCTACACATCTTTCCCAGAACTTCAGCAATCTAGACTCTCCAGACTCATTGGACATATTTGTAGGGAACTATTTAAATTAGAGAAGATTACATCAGTCTGTTAAAGGCTAATTTCTTTGGAGTGTCTTTGAGAATTTTATCTTGAAAGAACATATGGGTATTATATTTTCATTTAAAGAATTTAATAGTTGATTCCAGGGCCCAAAGTGCCTTCTCATCCTCTGTTGACTCCAAATTTAACATTTAAAGTACTTTGGGGGAGGAAATGGCAAAAAGAAGGTCAAGATGTACCTCTGCATTCTTCTGACTTGGGGTTTTTAAATGCATATTGTCAAACTCTCTTTTCCCCATTTTGTCTGGCTGAAAAGAAACCCCAGTTTTAAGGATCTTAAATTGGTGTGACTTGCAAGCCTGCTCAGCACCTGGGTCTATGCTTTGGGGGTTGACGTCAATGAACAATGGGGGTTAAGAAAGTCATTTTCCTGGTTTATTAGAATCTCTCTCTTTGGACCCAGGTCATTCCTCACATGCCCTCATCATGTTGGTCTAAGCTACTTCCATCACAAGCTGTTTTTCATTTCCTAGTTTGTATGAAAAATTGACCATAAAAGTCTGTACATGAGCCACTTGTTTATTGCTAATCCATTCCCGGAGTTTGAAGGAAATGAAATAACTAATAGACTCTGAAATTAAGTCCTTATTAAAAGTGTATATTCAATGGAAAGTGCAGCATTTGAGTTAATACTCATTCATATCTTACTTAGCATGAATTAGTGTTGGGGTCTTCCCTACAGAAACTATGAGGACACAGTTTGGGAAAGAGAAAAGAATAGAAAGGGAAACAGGGCATTGGGCCCTTGGGGAGAGAGTACCACCAGACCTAAAAAGACCTTGAAACAAGAAGTAGAATAACACCAGAAAGAATCTTCTGTTTTCTCCAAATTCATCTGAAATCTGGTCCCAGAAATGAATGCTCTGGAAATTCCCACTAATTTATTAACCTTAGGCTATAATAATAATAATGAAAAATGTTAGGTAATATTCAGTGATGAACCAGAAGACTCCAGAATTGAATTGAATTTAAATAGCATTTGAGAAAAATATAAATATTTTAAAGGTTCTGTAAAATAAATATATGCACATATATATTAAAAAATAATCACTATAATGGAGAGGCTGATGATATTAATGGCAAGTTATATTTACTGAGTACTTACTTTGTGCCAACCACTATATGCATAACAACTCATTTAAGCCTAACAATAATTTTTAGGAAAGCACTGTTACACTCTCAGTCTTACAGAAGAGGAAACTGAGGCTCAATGAGATTAGTAACTTGCCCAATATCATCCAACTAATAAGCAGAATCCTCCTCTACTGGCTGAGAACCAAGGCTAAGCCCAGAAGTAGGCTTGTGCTGCTGCTGCTTGTTCTCTCCAGGCCCCAGGTCCACAGCAATTCCTACTCCGGATGTAATTCTGATTCAGAGTTGGCCTTTCTGTATCTTACTTTCTCCAGCCGGAGCCCACTCCTCTAAATACTTGGAAGGCCATTTTTGTACCCCACTTTGGCACCTCCCTCCTAAGATGACTGATTCAGATGAAGCAAGGACACATCTCTTGCACGTCAGGCATTTTCCTAGGTGCTTTTACATTTGCTTTTCTTATTTAATGTATCAGTCTTTGAGGTAGAGATTATCATCCCCATTGACAGATGAGTAAACTGTGATTAAAGCAAGAATATACCTAAGACAAGTGACAATTTGGATATGGATCTGTCTGATTCCAGAATTTGAGAGGACTGGTGAGATATAAATAATTTATACTTCTCCAGAGTTCTTGCATGTTAAAAGGAGCCTTCTTAAAGGATTGAATGACTAATGTTGGAATCTCTGGTAAAAGGGACTGGCAGATGAGGCATATATTTTGGGACAAGAGGCTTCCATCTTAAGGTCTTCTTCACATCAACCCAAGCAGGAACTTGCTCCTTAACTCCTCTCTCCCCTCAACACACATAGCACTGGCTAGGTTGGCCTTGCCCCTGGTCGGTCTTTCCCTTGCTAGGATTATCCTGCAGATCATGACAAAAATACAAAGGTCACACCCTCGCCTAGCTCCCCTTTTCCTGGCTCAGTCTGGTTCTTACAAAATGGCAGAAACCCATCATACATTGGAAAAGTTAGATGGGGGTAGCAGGAGTTTTGCTTAGCCCTTTCGGACTGGGACAAAAGTATCTGGAAAGAACCAGTGGGTCCTAGAATAGTCTTCTTGGCTCAAGCCTATTTAGAACTCAAAGTGTCTCTCTTAATCCATTCATGGGAACCACAATAAAAATGATGCCCCCTCCTCTGTCTCCCAAACATTGATGAACTTTATTAAATAAGTTTTTTTATTTCTAATTTAAATAAATTAGAATAAGGACTTAGATTTTCTAGCATAGACAATTATATTTCCCAGTTACTTAATGAAAAAAGCATCATTGAAGTTTTACAGTACTTAAGCACATGGAAACATATAGATTAATTTTAAGTTGTTTTGCCTTTAGGATACCAAGCACTCACCTTCAGTTTTATTAGATGAGAACCCATCAGGTGTGTATGCTAATTTTATAGTGAATCTAAAATTTTTAGCTGCAAATGACCTCTCCTTATTCTTTAGTGAAGCCACTTTGACATTGCAAAACACTCTTTTTTTTTTTTTAAAGATTTTATTTTATTTATTTGACAGAGAGAGAGAGACAGCTAGAGAGGGAACACAAGCAGGCGGAGTGGGAGAGGGAGAAGCAGGCTCCTGGCTGAGCAGGGAGCCCGATGCGGGGCTCGATCCCAGGACCCTGGGATCATGACCTGAGCCGAAGGCAGACACTTAACGACTGAGCCACCCAGGCGCCCTGGCACTGCAAAACACTCTTTATCCAACTCCACCAAACTGCCTGACTGGTACTACTTCCAATATGACCTGACTCCATTAAAAGTTCTTGTCTTGGTACGCCTGGGTGGCTCAGTCAGTTAAGCATCTGCCTTCAGCTCAGGTCATGATCCCAGGGTCCTGGGATGGAGTCCTGCATTGGGCTCCCTGCTCAGCGGGGAGCCTGCTTCTTTCTCTCCCTCTGCTTCTTCCTTTGCTCATGCTCTCTCTCTCTCTCTCTCTCTCTGGCAAATAAGTAAGTAAATAAAATCCTTAAAAAATATTGAAATAAATAAATAAAAGTTCTTGCCTTAACACACTAAACACACTGGATTCATGTCTTATCTTCAATCGAAGATCTCAGATCTGTGGAAAGGGTTGAATTTTTTAAGATGTAGATGTTTACAAATTTGAATTTTAAAACTACCCTTTTCGGGCACCTGGGTGGCTCAGTTGGTTGAGCGACTGCCTTCGGCTCAGGTCATGATCCTGGAGTCCCAGGATCGAGTCCCACATCGGGCTTCCTGCTCGGCGGGGAGTCTGCTTCTGCCTCTGACCCTCTCTCCTCTCGTGTTCTCTCTCCCATTATCTCTCTCTCAGATAAATAAATAAAATCTTAAAAAAAAAAAACTACCCTTTTCTTCATTCGTTTTATTTTTTTCCTTAAGAAAATGGATATTTTTAATTTTTTTTAAATACAATTAGCCAACATTTGGTAAGATGTAGTGTTCAATAATTCATCAGTTGTGTATAACACCCAGTGCTCATCACATTACGTGCCCTCCTAATAAAAGCTCTAAAATCTACAAAGAACTCATCAACACCCAAAAAATAAATAACCCAGTTAAGAAATGGGCAGAAGACAAGCACAGAAATTTCTCCAAAGAAGATATACAAATGGCTAACAGACCATGAAAAGATGCTCAACATCACTCATCATCAGGGAAATACAAATCAAAACCATGATGAGATACCACCTCACACCAGTCAGAATGGCTAAAATTAACAACACAAGAAACAACAGGTGCTGGCAAGGATGTGGAGAAAGGGGAACTCTCTTACACTGTTGGTGGGAATGCAAACTGGTGCAGCCACTGTGGAGAACAGTATGGAGGGTCCTTAAAAAGTTAAAAATAGAACTACCCTATGACACAGAAATTGCATTAGTAGGTATTTACACAAAGGATACAAAAATACAGATTTGAAGGAGCACATGCACCTCGATGTTTATAGCAGCATTATCAACTATAGCCAAACTATGGAGAGGGCCCAAATTTCCATCAACTGATGAATGGATAAAGAAGATGTGGTATATATATATATATTAACCAGCCATCAAAAATAATGAAAACTTGCCATTTGCAGCATCGTGGTTGGAGCTAGAGTATATTATGCTAAGTGAAGTAAGTCAGTCAGAGAAAGACAAATACCATATGATCTCACTCATATGTGGAATTTAAGAAACAAAACAGAGGATCATAGGGGAAGAGAGGAAAAAATAAAACAAGATGAAATCAGAAAGGGAGACAAATCATAAGAGACTCTTAAAGGTACAGAACAAACTGAAGGTTGATGGAGGGAGGTGGGCAGGGGGATGGGCTAGATGGGTGAAGGGTATTAAGGAAGGTACTTGTGATGAGCACTGGGTGTTGTATGTAAGTGATGAATTCTACTCCAGAAACCAATATTTCACTGTACTTTAAGTAAAATTTAAATTGAAAAAAATCCGAAAAAACATCTGAACACAAAAAAATAACTGACTGTTTGACAATTATGCCACAGAAATAGGCAGAAATTATATGCAGGCATTAGAAATGATGATTTATGTTTATTAACTTAGAAAAAATGATTAAGTATTAAGGCAAATTAAAAACCTAAATAAATTAAATAAATAAATAATAAATAAATAAATAAATAAAAACTCTAGATGATAGGTCTCTTAAGTCAATGTTCTATGAGAACAATCAACCAACAAAGTTGTCTAAGAATTTGGCAGAATCTGCACTGTATCTGGACTCAACAAATTTAAAAGTGAGTGCAGATCATTTTCTGTAGTCTATGAGGATTACTTTGAGCCCAGGACATTCCTCACAAATCATCATCTTATGGATTGTTAAACTTTGCTCACAATTTCAAAGTTTGCAAGAAGCACTTCCTAAAAAATTGTTTCTGTATTGGAGGTGGGATGTAGTTGGGAGTAAGGGAAGTATGACTATAGCCAGAAAGTAACTAAAGTAACTAAAGGTGGACTGGGCTCACATGTCAGGTTTTCCCTCAAGCCCTAAATCCAGAAAAAAAATATATATTTGAAGTTAATATCTCTCCAACAGGAATTAAAAAGAAGTATAATTTGTCTAAAACAAATTTTGAGGAATCCTTTTCAGTGTTAAGGTAGAGAGAATAAGATTAATGGAGAAAAGAACAGCCTAAAAATGTACATTGTAGAGGATGGCTGAATAAGATGGGTATGACTCCAGATGATTTCCAAGCCCAGAGATAAAAGAAACAGGTAGAGGGGCGCCTGGGTGGCTCAGTTGGTTAAGCGACTGCCTTCAGCTCAGGTCATGATCTCAGGGTTCTGGGATCGAGCCCCGCATCGGGCTCCCTGCTCGGCGGGAAGCCTGCTTCTCCCTCTGACCCTCTCCCTGCTTGTGTTCCCTCTCTCGCTGTCTCTCTCTCTCTGTCAAATAAATAAATAAAATCTTTAAAAAATAAATAAATAAATAAATAAATAATACCGAAAATAAAGTTTCATTTAAAAAAAAAAGAAAAAAGAAACAGGTAGAATATGGAAGCCATGGGAAAATCATTATTTGTTAGAGTACTCCATCTTGAGAAGCTAAATGGTTTAATCCCTGAATTCCCTGTCCAGCTGTGTCAAGTAATGTGTGGCATAAGTGTTTGTCCCAGGCTAGAATAATTATTATGGATGCTTGGGCTGGAAAAGCAAGACAGGGACCTAAGTGGCTGACCACACCCAGGAGAAACAGGAAGCATCCAAGACCAGAAAATGAGTTACTTAAACATTCCTCTCAGAAGTATGCCCTGTTTTTTCTTAAACTCTTGTTAACCGTGCAGACTGTAAGAAAAAGAAACATCATCTGGAGGCAAACAGGGGTTCTCAAAACCCAAGGTGAGGACTAACTAAAAATCCACAAACATTTGGGGGAAAAAAGCCTAACAAAAAGTCGCCAAACTCAAGAATCAGGACTCATGCTCCAGGAAACAGAGTAAATAGGAGTTAAAAACAACAAAGAAAATTGAAGGGAAAATTGATCTAACAAAGAAGAAAAGTATAAAACTTCTCAGAGTTGAGGAAAGACAAAAATTTTCAAATAAAAAGCACACACCAATTACCAGGAGAGGTATCCAAACTGAAGACACATCATGGTGAAATTTCAGAACTCCAAAGAGAGAGAAAACAAAATCTATGAACGTTTCCAAGCAGTAAATAGGCAACCTACACAGGAATGAGAATAAAGATAGCATCAGATTGCACATCAGCAATACTCAATGTTTAAAAATAGTAATGGATTAGCCTCAAATTAATGAGAAAAAAGAACTTGGAATTAAAGATGTTATACTCAGAAAAACCAGTATTTCAGTTGGAGGGTTGGGGCCTGGGTGAAATGAAGATATTTTTCATTGGGCATGCAAAGATTCAGATATTTCCCCACCTGAGATTTATCTTTGAATGAATTACTGAGGATGTACTCTCACAAAAATGAAAAATGAACCCAAGGAAATGATGTGCAGTAAAAGAAGCAATGAGATCCAAAAGTCCGTAGAAATTATAATGAAGTCTAAGTAACCATTGATTGAAAAAAATAACAATATAGAACTAATTCCCAGATGATCTCTACATGGGAAATTAAGGGGTTTAGGAAAAAAAAGAACAAGGAGGTAAACTATTGCTATGGTTGTTGTCTTTTTCAAGATCAGGATATAGATAATTATACATTCTAGAAATGTATGGAAAATAAGTGTTTAAATACTTTTTAAAAAATTAAGGGTAACAACTGGAATATGAGGTATAATATAAAATTTCCAAAAAAACTACTAGAGGACACAAAATAAAACACAGAAAATGCTATCTTCCAAAAGGTTGCTGAAAAGAAAAAAACAATGCAAGAAGTCATGATAATTAGAAAAGTTGAAACAAGACAGCGAGAATAATCATAAACATCAAGAATTATATCAGTCTACATAGATAAATGTTGTTAAAAGACAGATAATCTCAGGTTGGAGAAATAAACAAAATCTAGCCATATCCAGTTTAAAAGGGACACATTTTAAACAAAATGACACATGAAACTTGAAAACAGATTGAGAAAGGCACATGAAGAAAATGCTAACAGAACTGAAGTCAGGTGTAACAATAGTAATACCAAGCAAAAGAAAACAAAAACAAAAATTAAAAAGGACAAAAGGGATATTTCATATTGGTATAACCCACCAGGAGGATATACAAATTACTGGATTATCATACCAATTAGTCAATTAATTATACCAATTATTAGATTAGTTATAAAAACATAACTGAAATAAATGAAATAAATATGGATAAGAAAACAAGAAGAAACTGGAAATCCACAACATTAATGGGAAGCTCTGACACCTCTCACTCAGAAACCTAGCGATAGATCAAGTGGAAACATGAATACAAAAGAAGAGAATTGGTAGGACCCATGAGTTTGATACAACAGACATGTACACGCATGTATCCAACAAGCAGAGAATTGGCATTACTTAAGCATATATGGGACATGCACAAAATTCGATTGTGTAAAGTTACAAAAATCTCAACAAATTAAGAAAAGCAGAGAACATTAAGGCTATATACTCTGAACATACCAATACAATTGGAAATTAGTAATACTGTTGAATGAAAAGAAGTTTTGAGAATTTCTCCATAAAATCTTTTAAAGTTTCTTTTCAATGACTCCAGGTTAAAGAAAAATATCAAAATTAAAATTACAAACTATTTAGAAATAAACAAGAATAAAAGCACTATTTAGTGGGGTGCCTGGCTGGCTCAGTAGGAAGAGCATGCGACTCAATCTCGAGGTTGTAAATATGAGCCCCATGTTGGGTGTAGAGATTACTAAAATAATAATAATAATAAACTTTTTAAAAAAGCACTATATAGCAAAACTTTGGAACATGGCCAAAATGGCACTGAAAGGAAAAATCATAGTCCAAGTAAGTGTATTAGAAAACTCAAGATGTTAGGGAAAGAACAAGAAGGTTAACTCAGGGAAAATAAAAGTGAATATAAATGTAAAAGCATAACTTAAAGAAATTTTGATAAGAACAAAAACAAAGAGAAAGGTAATGTGGATCCATAAAACCTAACGCAATTTATTTGAAAAGGGTACTAAAATAGATAAAACTTTGGGGTAGTCTGAGCAAGAAAAACAGATGGGAAATATAAACAATGTTTGAAACAATAGCTATAATAAATACATATAGGAAGGATATTTAATGTACTAAATGTAGTTATGCATAATTTTCTGACAGTAAAATTTTGAAAATCAATACTTAACTATTTTCTAGGGAAACACGCATCGCTGAAATTGACAGAAGGAAATGTAGAAAACCTGAACAGACCAATAATCTGGAAAATAATCATAGATCTACCCTGTAAAAAAGGAACGGGGCCCAAAAGTTAAGTAGACAAGTTCTATTAAACCCTCACTGGACAAGTTAGTCTCGTGCACTATAAAATGCTCTGGAGCATAGCGAAAAAGGAAATATTCTTCATTCATTTTGCAAATCTAGCAAAACTTCGATGCCAAAAATTGGGCAAAGATCCCAGAGAACAGAGAACTATGGAGCCAAGCTTACTTAAGCCTAGATGCAGAATACTAAGCAGAACATGAGCACTTCAAGTCCAGGAATGTGTTCAAAGAAAAGTACAGCATGAGTCATGACCAATAAGACTTTTCCCGTGAAATGAATATGGCTTAATATTATTTAATTTATTAATGCAATTCACTACATTAACAGATTGTGATATAAAAATTATATGATCACCAATAATTTGATGCCCCAAATTATTTTCATGAAATTAACTATTCCCAACATGACACACACCATTGTAGCAGATCATATTTTAGCACCCATAAAACATTACTGTTTTTTTTCAGTGCACTGAGCTTCCAGGTGTAACACATACTTCCAAGTTCTGCTCTTCCATGTTGATTACACCTAATTGACTATTTTATTTTATTTTTATTTTTTTTAAAGATTTTATTTATTTGACAGAAAGAGACACAGCGAGAGAGGGAACACAAGCAGGGGGAGTGGGAGAGGGAGAAGCAGGCTTCCCGCTGAGCGGGGAGCCCGATGCGGGGCTCGATCCCGGAACTCCAGGATCATGACCTGAGCCGAAGGCAGTCGCTTAACCAACTGAGCCACCCAGGCGCCCCCTAATTGACTATTTTAATGTGGTCCTTTGGGTTAATTCATCTTAAGACTTCACTCTTTTCATTTCCCTTTCTACAAGGTTCTATTTTTGTTGATTTGGAGTTTAGTTTCTATCTTATCATTTATTTGATCTCTCTAATAAAGTTTTATTGGCTTATCTTCCATGGTTCCTCAGAGTTCTTATATATAATTCAACCATGTTCACACTCTAAATTTTTTAAAATTTTGATTAATACCTAAATGCATAAAATAATGAATAAGTAGAGTCATGCTTAAAAAGTCCCTATCTGGGGGCGCCTGGGTGGCTCAGTCGTTAAGCGTCTGCCTTCAGCTCAGGTCATGATCTCAGGGTCCTGGGATCGAGCCCCGCATCGGGCTCCCTGCTCGGCAGGAAGCCTGCTTCTCCCTCTCCCACTCCCCCTGCTTGTGTTGCCTCTCTCGCTGTGAATCTCTGTCAAATAAATAAAATATTTAAAAAAAGGTCCCTATCTGTGTCAATAGAATCACTGAATGATTAGAATAAATGAAATGAAAAACTTTTGATAAAGTTGCAACGAAACTACTAGCATATGTATAAATTGGCTTCAAGAGCAATTTGCCAGTGTTTAATAAAACTGAAATATTCAGAACCAGCAATTCCACATCAGAGATATATACCCCAAGGAAATACTTGCACGTGTGTGCAAAGAGATGTCTAAGGTTGTTCATTGCAGAATCGTAACTGTGATCATTTGTAATCAACCTATATATTTATCAGTGGAAAAAATAGCTAAGCCAATGATAGTATATGCGTACTATGCAGCAGTTATTAAAAATGAGACAGTTTTATATGTACTGACATGAAAATATCCCCAAGACATGCTGTTGGATGAAAAAATCAATTTGTAGTACAACAAATGTGGTTTGATACCATTTATTTTAAAACTAACCCCCACAAAATAATATATATCTATATGTCTATAGATACATAACAATTATTTGGAATATTGCACTACAAATATAATTTCTATCTTGGAAGAGATATGAAGTAGAGGGCTGAAGGGGGACTTTGGTATTGTTTAACATTTTTACAATGAGAAGAAAAACACATATTACTTGTGAAATTTAAAAAATACATTTAAAAAATAAACAGACAAAAAGGTGACAAGGTGGGCAGTCAGGGGTTTTCCTGCAACTCCCACATTTTATAAGTGAAAAAAACCAACCTCAAAAGAAACTGAGTTATTGTCTCAAAGTCACACAGTTCATTAGTGGCAGAACTGGAATTGGAATCCAGATCCTTAGTCTCCCAGGCCAGGGAACATCACATAGGTAGTCATCCCCATTATTACCTAGAATCCCTCTTGTTCCACCAACAATAGGAGGCATTTTGTGATGTTACCAGGATTGTCATTTGGGGATTATTAGACCAGCACCTTCTTTATAAATGCTATATAAGCCAAACAGAACCTTTTGTCCCCTGTAGAATGGAACACAACAAAACATCATTTTCTCCTACCACCTATTAAGCCTAAGACAAATTACCTTGGTAATCACAATACTGGATGTTTTTTTCTGTGACGAGCAAAGGGAAAATAATTCACAATAGACCTCATCTAATGCCTTATGGTGCTGAATGATTACTTTTATTAAATATGTTTCTGTTCAGGCTTTAGTGTTTGATCTATCTGCAAAGTCCTCTGTACAATTCTGAAAATATTTTCATTTATACTTTCTGAAAACTTCTTTAGCTCTTGAAACTGAATCTTTAATAACTGAAGTACAAAGGATACATTCTTTGGATAAATATTTTGGGCTCTTCACAACATGGCTCCAGACAACAGGAATTCTTCCCTCTACTACCCTACAAGAATTCTTGCCTCTAGTCACACTGGACTGGGACACTTAGTGTCCGTGGCCACCCCTTGGCCATTCTTACCCCTAGAACATTGTTCAGACTTATATCTCCCTCCAGTTTGGAATAGTCAACCTCACCCTTCTACCCGCTCCCACAGAAAGGCAGTAGTACAGTACAGTGGTCAAAAGTATATGCTCTGTGAATTGTATAAGACTGTTGAATCACAGACCTGTACCTCTGAAACAAATAATACATTATATGTTTAAAAAAAAGAAGATAGTAGGAAGGGAAAAATGAAGGGGGGGAATCTGAGGGGGAAACGAACCATGAGAAACTACGGACTCTGAGAAACAAACTGAGTGTTCTAGAAGGGAGGGGGTGGGGGGATGGGTTAGCCTGGTGATGGGTATTAAAGAGGGCACCTATAACTGGGTGTTATACGCAAACAATGCATCATGGAACACTACATCAAAAACTAATGATGTAATGTATGGTGATTAACATAATAAAAAAAATACATAGAGGAAAAAAAAGAACGTACAGAAGTAACACAGTAAGTAGCAAGCAAGCTTCTTGAGTTTTTAATAAGTAGTTGTGAAAATGATACTTCTTTGAGTATATGCCTTTGAATCTACCACTGAATTTGTTTCATGTTTCACTATGATGAAAAGTGGAAGTTCTGAATAGATTATGGACAAGTTTGTATGTTGGACTGGGGTGGATGGCAGATATATGTGTTTATGAATGAAACTTTGTGATTAATAAATGTGATTAAATCAAAAAAAAAGCATACACTCTGGATCAAGACTGAAGTTCATATCCTGTCTCTTACACTTACTGTGTGATTTTTTTTAAGATTTTATTTATTTATTTGACAGAGAGAGAGACAGCGAGAGAGGGAACACAAGCAGGGGGAGTGGGAGAGGGAGAAGCAGGCCTCCTGCTGAGCAGGGAGCCTCATGTGGGGCTCGATCCCAGGATCCTGGGATCATGACATGAGCCAAAGGCAGATGCTTAACGACTGAGCCACCCAGGCTCCCCTTACTGTGTGATCTTAGGAAATTTATTTAATGTATCTGATTTTCAGTCTCTTTGTTTTTAAAATGGCAATAACACAGGCGCCTGGCTGGTTCAGTCCGTAGAGTGTGTGACTCGATGTCAGGGTCATGAGATCGAGCCCCACGTTGGGCAGAAAGGTTACCTAATAAATGGTAATAATGATCCTACCTCATGTGGATGTTCTGAGGATATATAACTCCCTTAGCACAGGGTCTACAGCATAGTAAGCCATTATTATTATCCATCTTTCAGCAATACCCCCAAGCCCTTTTATCTTCAAATACGTGCAAGAGCACATGTGGTCACATGCATATATGAACTGACATATGAGCTTACCTGCACAGAGCTTATGAGCAGGAAGAGGCTGATTCTCGTCCTAACAACCAATCAGAATCAGGTCAATTGTCCAACAGCATTGTAATATCTTCCCTATCGTCATGCCTCAAAAAAGACAGAGGCACACCTTCAGTTCACCACTCCACTCTGCATGAACTAGAAGTATTCAGTGGCTGAGTGTGAAGACATAAGAGATCTGCTGAGCCAAAAGTACTTCCAGAAAGGGAGAGAAATTACAGATGTCACCCCAAGTAACCATGCCAGAGTTGGGATTTGATAGGGAGGAGAAAGAGCCACCTCTACTCCAAAATATTTCCCCATGAGTCAAATTTACAGGTGCCTGAAATTTTCCCATTAGAATTTTAAGTCTGAAAGACCTGGAATTTGGAGACTTCTGCATGGGTTTCTAAAAAAATAAGCTGACTGTGGCATGAAAACCTTAAAAGAAAGACTTACTGTCTCCAAATTAACTGACTGGTCTTTATTAAAATGGAAATATGAAAGGTACAGCATTAAGTTGTTCTCATCTATTCACACCACAGTGTAAATTTCTATATCAGGTCTGTTCCAGAAAAACAACCAGAGAAAACAAGCTTTCAAAGAAGGAGATTAGAGGGGAGAAAAGGTCACTGCTGTGTACATGGGCACCCACCCCTAGGGAGAAAGACGGGAAAACAGTTGCATAGAGGACAGCACTTAAAGATCATGTTCTAATACAGAGACATTTATTTACAAAGCAGGTAAATAAAAAAAAAAAGCATCCCATTTACTTCTTTACGAACCTAGGCAATCCACATTCTCTAGATTGATTGGATATGTTTGTACAGGATGATTTCTCTTAGAGAGGATCACATTAGTCAGTTGTGGGCTAATTTCCTGGCATATTTCCCAGAATTTCAATGGGAAAGAGCATTTGGGCATTATATTTTTCTGTTTTCTTTAAAGACACTGATTGATGACTCATATGATGAACATACCCTCCCTACCCCACAAAAAATAACCCTATTTTAAAAAATAAAGTATTGACTTTGAGCATTTGCTACTCATAGGAACCTGGGGAAGAGATGCAGAGGGGGTAACTGGGAGCCAGGTTGTTTCCTACAAAGATAAACCCTCACAACTGGACTCTCTCCCCACTCTGGTCAAAGTTTCCATTCTACAAATCAGTCCATAGTTGTATCACTGTTACCATATCACATTGCCATTATCTACCAAAGTCTCTAATCTTCTAGAAATCCATAAGCTACAGAAAAGCAGAGACTATGGATTGATCATCAATGGACCCTCAACTCTGCATAGTATCTGGCACCTAAGAGATACTCAATGGAGTTGAATGAATGAATGTGCAAATGAAAGAATGAATGACTAAATGGAAATCAAGAAGTGGTGAGAACTCCTGACTCAGGTCATCTAAGGCCTATGGTGGGAACAGGATATTCTCCTATGGGAGAAAGAGAATGAATTACTTGCTGTCACCCTGAGTGAAAACAGATTAGAGGCCTCAAGATCAGGCATGACGGCAAGGCCCCTGGAGTTGTAACAGTCAAACAGAATGAGTCTCTGAAGGTCCTCCTCCCACGCTCCAGTGGCCTTCAGGAACCAACAACAACATCTCCTGGGAACATGTTGCCCTCAAGGCTCCCCACTCTCCTAAGGGAGTGGGAGAAGAACCAACTTTGGAGCTAGAAGACTGGAATGCAAATCCTGATTCTGTACTTACAAACTCTAATCCCTTGGGGAAGTCACTTGCATTTTGAGAGTCTCAGTCTCATTATCTGCAGAATGGGAATGACTAATAAAGTCTACTCTGCTGGGCTGTTCTGTAGATACAGTGAGTCAGCATATGTGAAGGCACGTAGTAGGAATTTAGAAAATGTTATACCTATCCTTGTTTTTCAGTGATACTGTTGGCCTAGATCAGGAACCCCTTAAAGCCCCTGAGACTCCAGGGGGCAGACAAACAGACTTTTTTTTTAATCAAATCTGACATCTCAGATGTTAGCAAAGGCCTTGGGAGTATGTGTGGGAGGAAGAGGGGAATGGGTAGGAGTGGGGGGTAGAACCATGGAAAAGTGAAAGTAGCTAGGGAAAGGAAAGAACAGAAGTCCTTGTAATACTTTTACGAAAGGAGGGAGGAAAAAGGCAGGACAGAGAGGTTGATAGGGCAGAAGTTGTAGTTTAGGAGTGATCAAGGGAAACTAGAGAAGTCTTTGGAGTAAGAAGAGCAATGCCCCTTGGGTGTTTCCCCCCACCCCTGGTGGCTACCATGAAATAAGACCTTAACTGACTAAAAGGGAACCAGCAGGGAGCTCTCAGCCACATATCTTCACAAAAAGAAGTGTCATGTCCTGCCCCCGCCCCTCAACACAAGCACTGCCACCCCAAGGATTCTCCTAATCCCATTCTGGGCTAGAATGACTGGTTATGAGTTCAAGGAGGAGAGGGCAGATCTGTGGGGAGAAAAGAGGGGTCTGAGCATAATGAATTCACCTGACACTCACAGCCACCATGGCCCTGAGAAGGCTTGCAGTACTGTCCAGAGACATTGGCTCCCCTCAGAGGAAGTTCCAGTGAGAGGAATAACCATATGAAGGAGTGATTCTCAGGCATCAAGATACTGGAACAGTAAAATCTTTCCCCAGCGCTCACAGAACAACTCTAGAGGTACCTCCACATGGACTTAATTCCCTAACCATGTGCCTAAAAGACAAAGGCCTACTATCTCTTCCCTTTGAAAATCCGTATTCCTTCTCAAAGCTTCCTCTTCAGAGACCTTCTTTGGGTCTGAGATAGCCAAATGGTTGCCATGGGAACCTGCCCTTCATTTGCCTCTAATCACCTGTTCTGGAGGGATAAAGCTTCAACTCTCATTTCTATTAGATTAGATCCCATCAATCAGTTATACTAATTTCTTATAGTGTTTCTGAGAATTTTGGCTGGAAATAGCTTTCATGTTCTGTTCATCTATGTATTACATACTGCCATCACCCCTGCCTGTTCCCTGTGAAAACCTGTATTTTTAAATACACTTGAGTCCAGTCAGATAGTGATTATAAAATTTAGCCCTCTAAAGTGGGTTTAATCTATCAGATGTCAAAGTTGAAACTTTATATTGTCAAACTTCCAGTGGCTTTTTAAAATAGAAGCTAGAGAAATAAACATCTTGAATTAGTATTACAGGTGACATATTAGCACACAAAGTTGTCAAGAGTCCCACTCATGTGGAATTGGCCTCAGGTCCCTGTGTGTAACATAACACAGCATTGTATCTGAGGAAAAGTACATTTTCCAGATTCTTGGATTTGGTCTGGAAGAAAGATAGGAAACCCACAATCTTTCTCCTTTGCCACCCTCTTCTGTGCCTTTCTCCCATTACTGGGAGCTGAAGTTCTTATGACAGTAGAATTGTGAGTAGTTTTGTGCCTAGAGACAGAGTAAGATGGAAATTGCACTTCATCTCCCTGAGATGGCTTTCAAATTTCCAGTTCAACTCCTTCCGATTTCATGATGGAGCCCACAGTACCTGTCCCTGCTTCTGTCCCCACCCACCCCAATCAATGCCTGAATAGTGCAAAGCACTCCAGCTGCTGACCCATAGCGGTTCAGAGGCCACTCTTCTTCCTCCACCCCCACCTTCCTGTACTGCCCCATACAGAGCATTGTGCTTAGCACAAAGCCTTTTGTAGAAGCTTAATACATACAGACAATAAAGCAGGCACATTTGCATTTTCAATTCGGGGAGAAATTGGGTTAAGGGGAACTTCAATGCCAGAATCTTGGATAGGGAGCAGGAATAGAGTAAAAGACAGGGTCTTCAGGGAGATGGCCCAAGGAGGCTGGACTCAGGAGACTGGGAGAAGCAAACGGGGAAGCCAGGAACAGGAGAGGGGGACTGTAAGGAGGTGGCGCAGTGTGCATTAAGCTGGCTCTTACTTGTGACTTATTTGTGGTTCAGATGCAGTCCAATTCCCAGGCACTGAAAGAGCTATGCCCCCTCCCCATCTTCTAAGGACATAAGAAAGATGAATACAGGAGGCAGACCCACGAGAGCTACGGAACACTTTGTAGTGAAGAAACTTAGGGCTACCTGCAGTGCGGTGAATTTTATTAGTGAGCATTATCTCTCTTGCTTTTCAGAAAATAACAAATGGCCTTAATAGCTTAAGGCATCGTTACCAACAAAATATATACTGCAACTTCCTTATAACATTTTTCTCTATAGAACAAAACAAGGCAGGTCCATCATGGACCCCATTAAAGTAGCTTTAGTTACTGAAGTACCAAAAACATCTTGCCATTAGGTGTTCCCAAGGCAAGAAACCTGAGTAAAGTGTCATTGTGATGCCACGGGTAATAAAAGCATCTAACAAAATGAGGTACTTTCTTCCCTTTGCAGCAATGACTGTACCCATTGCTAACAGAACATACACTGGTCCAGACCCCCTCATGGCCGATAGCAACAAATCTGCAGAACAAAAGTGAGCATAGACTGAGTCAAAGTCAATATCCCTACTACATTAAATCCAAGTAAGGGCATATGAGGAATTTGATGAGCCCACAAAGAAAATATCATATATCTATATGCTTATTTATTCTTTATCTACTTTAAAAAAGAAACTTAAAAAAACAATTGGTAGGGGGGCGGAGCAAGATGGCGGAGGAGTAGGAGACCTGGATTTTGTCTCCTGTGAGGAATTCAGCTGGATAGGGATCAAACCATTCTGAACACCTACAAACTCAACAGGAGATCGAAGAAAAGAATAGCAACAACTCTCTGAACAGAAAAGCGACCACTTTCTGGAAGGTAGGATGTGCGGAGAA